>NC_137124.1:47964577-48622800 GCF_949319135.1 Squalius cephalus | reverse complement strand
ATCGTGACAGATATTTACAACATATTGTCTAGTGTTAATTCTTGTATCCAGAGTGAAGTTATGCAGCAGGATAATGAATAACTTATCTTGTTTATGGCTATAATTTACTAATTAATTAATACAACACATAACTGTATGCCTACTTGACAATTAGCATGTGAATTTTATTTTGTGCGATTACACACCCTGTGTAATATACCCTGTGTACAACTGGCATACAATGTTAAAGGGGGGGTGAAATGCTATTTCATGCATACTGAGTTTTTTACACTGGTAAAGAGTTGGATTCCCATGCTAAACATGGACAAAGTTTCAAAAACTAAGTTGTACGTTTGAAGGAGTATTTTTGTTCCAAAAATACTCCTTCCGGTTTGTCACAAGTTTCGGAAAGTTTTTTTCGAGTATGGCTCTGTCTTACGTAAGATAGGGCGGAATTTCCTTATATGGGTCCTAAGGGCACTTCTCCGGTAAGATCGCGGCCGCGCGCGCACTCGTAGACCAGAGCAAGAGAGTGAAAGCAGTTCGCCATCAAAGCGCCCTGCCCGGCTTTTGGGAAGTCAATGTCACCAAAGAAGTGTGTTTTTGGTTGCCAGGGCAAGACAACCCTGCACAGATTCCCAAAGAACCCAGCGTTAAGGCACCCGTGGATGGAGTTTGTTTTCCTGAGCATAAACGGAGTTGTGTAAGACTTTTGTTCCCTGCATTTCGACGATGATTGTTTTATAAACAAAGCCCAGATCTACGGATTTGCAGGTCGTCTAATGCTTAAGGATCGAGCAGTCACAATGATAAAGGTTCGCGGTCGAGCGTTGGAACCGGACGGTGAGTAAAACTGTTTGTTGAACAAATGTCTCTGTGTGTTGTCACTAGCTTGGCGCGTTAGCACAGCTTAGCTTCGCCCACACGGCCCGCCCCCAGCCGCTCGTTTTTTTCCGGAGAGACTCGGTACAGCCTATCTTTATGTTAAAAATTTAATAAAACAAAATACTTTTTGGAGATATGAAGGATGCAATACTACTCTATAGGTACTCAAGATTAACAGGAGATTGAGTGAAAATGAGCATTTCACCCCCCCTTTAAGATAAAAATGAAAAATCAGTAATTTAACATCTTATTTTCAAGAAGACAGAAAATCAAAACAACAGCTCAGCATGAACTAGTTTGCATCCATGTACAACATAGTTTTATAGTTACCTGAAGTAATGCCATGGCAAATTAGTTTCTTTTGTTGGCAAGATAACAGCAGCAATAACAACAGGAAATACTACACTTAAGACTCAACTATGGGTATTGATCAGTCATTTCTGGAAAGTATTTAATGTAGTGACATGTACAGTAAATGGTTCATTCCAAAAGTATTATTTTTTTTATTTAGTTTTTTATTTGTTTTATCACTGTGAATAAAACAAACTATTACATCAATTTAAGTGTAACATTTTTGTACAGTAAAGGTCATTATGTTGACAAGATGAGATGGGCAAAGCTTGGGGAAGTCACCATTGTAAGAGGCTGGAGTCATTCGCAAGCTCTAGCACCACAGTTGACAGTAGAAATAGTCCATGTAACATCGGAGGTGAAATTTAAAAACCGACCTGCTGTTTGTGAACTGAGGTAACAATAGTCCAAAATAAAAGCACTGTATTAGACATTCATTACACTTCAAAAAGTTTTTTGTTTTCCTTGAAACACACCTGCAGTCCAGTCATAATTGACACGCAGTCTAAATGCATCGGACCAGTTAAAGGGATATTCCACTTTTTTTGGAAATAGGCTCATTTTACAACTCTCCCAGAGTTAAACAGTTGAGTTTTACCATTTTCGAATCCATTCAGCCGAACTCCGGGTCTGGCGGTACCACTTTTAGCATAGCTTAGCATAGATCAGTGGTTTTCAAACCCTGGGTCGCGACCCTCGGGTGGGTCGCGAGACTTAAAAAATGGGTCGCCAGGATGATTTAAGGAAAATATAATTAAATTAAAAAACATAAACATTGTTTTCATAAAATCATAGTCTATAGGCCTATATAAAAGAAACACGCGCAATATGGCCATTTAAACAATTAATAGATTAATAAAACGAAAGAAAAAACTGACAGCATGCTGCTGAGTTTGGTTCATTTCTGTGAGGCGCGGCGCCTCACAAACCAGTTGACGGAAAGGAAACCGAGACGGCAGTTTGTTTGTTTTCTTTATTTTACAAAAGCACAATGTTGTGTTTTATTGCGAGTGTACACAAATATAAATAAATACTTTGCAGTTTCGAATGATGTCCTGAA
Organism: Squalius cephalus; assembly: GCF_949319135.1. Taxonomy (NCBI): domain Eukaryota; kingdom Metazoa; phylum Chordata; class Actinopteri; order Cypriniformes; family Leuciscidae; genus Squalius; species Squalius cephalus. Next base: position 48,620,525 of record NC_137124.1, on the reverse strand, counting down.
CAAAATAACGGAGTATATTTATATGATTCCATCGTGCCGGTGGCGCCTCACACGAACGTATTCCAGCATTGCAATATTGACATCGCAGCCGGTTCATTATCAAAATAAAATAGTCAACCTCACATAAAAATTACACTGCTCTGTTTAAATAGTCAATAGCCTACAATTCGTGCCATTCAGCGTAAGCACCGCTCCACTGTGATGTTTCCAATCACATTTTTGCGCATGTGAAGAGGGTGATTTTCTGAAGAGGGATCGATATTGGAACGTGAGTGAAGTACAAAGAAGCCCACGAGCGTAAATTCCTATGGGGACAGGGGGGACATGGCCTCCCCACTTTTCAAAATCCCAAATCCCGTTTGCTATTTGTTTATATAGTGTGCACGCGATGTTCCCGGACGCGCGCGCATCGACATAGGCTCGGTCCTGCTCCTCCGTGGTATCGCGTTTGCGGCACAGGCGATGAAACGCCAGAAACAACAGGTGACTAAGCTATCGTTATATGATCCCGCTCTTATTCATGCAAATGCTTTTTCATGCGCGACAAGACAAAAGAGAACGCGCTGTCAGTGAATGTCCTCCTGACACACACACACACACACGACCCACAGATAGACGCGCGCCAGTATCAAGTTCTCTTTCGCGCTAGAACGAACAACACACATGTATGCCAAAATGTCCGTTTTGTCGAGGATCCTCACAAGAACAGTCTTAAATGAGTTAAATAAAATCTTAAAATTAAAGTAAAGAGTAGTGAGAGAATGGGATGCGTGAGATCGTCAGCTAAAGTGGCAGCAGCTAATTCTCGGAGTCGGAGAAAATTACTAACTGCTCTTGACTAAAGAATGCTTGTAGCTTTAATAAGGATTTATCTATATTTAGTTTATAATTTATGCAGTGCAGAATGTTTTGATAACCTTATTCAATTTCTGTATATTTCATACCTGTTAGACAGGAAAGGCACAGGTAGGCTAAATATGACATTTATAATGGGTTTATGTAGGCCTAAGGTTTGTTTGAAGTTCACTTAAATTAAAAGTTTTTATATTTTTTGAAGCCTATAATCAATATTTAAAATTTGGGGGGATAATCATTTTAATTTTTTCTTAGAAGCCTATAATAAATAATAGTTTAGCATCCAAATAAATCGCGAATATGGAAAAAAAAATATTCGAATGAGAGAGTTACGTGAGCCCAACGCCACTTACTTTCACTTTCGCTTTAAATTATTTTGCTTTGGCTTGTTTATAGATATATATTTTTTTCATTCTTGTTCTGTTCTGAATATCATTAAATTTAAAGGATTTGTTGTGGAATATTTTTAGTGAATTTTTTAAGCATACAGCAAACGATAGTAGGCTATTAATTGGTTAAAATTCTTACAATGGTTAATCGGTTAATTAGCATCCCTGTAGCTTTAGCTAGATCAAAAGAGTGCAGAATCAACTTTGCGTTACGATCGCGTCATGGATAAGCCACTGCACGTGCATCATCAAAAGCGGTTGTTAACAGAAGGCTTAAGAATAGGCCTATATAGGCCTATGGGTCACGTCAATTAAAAAAAAAGAAAAAAAGGGTCGCTCTTGAAAAAGTTTGAAAACCACTGGCATAGATCATTGAATCAGACAGGACCATTAGCATCTCTCTCAAAAAAATGACCAAAGAGTTTCGATATTTTTCCTATTTAAAACTTGACCCTTCTGTAGTTTCATCGTGTACTAAGAGATGCTAATTGTCTTGTCCGATTCAATGATCTATGCTAAGCTATGTTAAAAGTGGTACCGCCAGACCCGGAGATCGGCTGAATGGATTTGAAAACGGTAAAACTCAACTGTTTAACTCTGGGGGAGTTGTAAAATGAGCCTATTTCCAAAAAAAGTGGAGTATCCCTTTAAGAAGCACTCATTTACACTGCTTCAAAATCACTGTCATCTGAACTCTCAAAATCAACTTCTTCATGGTCCTCTGGTATCTCCTCGGGCCCATCCTCCAGCAGAGAAGCAGCATTTGGTCCTAAAGCCAGGCTGTAACTTGAGCATACGACTTGGAATTTCTCCTCTACATCTGCAAGCCTTTTCTGAAGAAGACACAAGAGCCCGCGATGACCCTCTTCACTTAAACTGCCTAGAAGGAAAAATTAAAAGCGAGGTATGACAATACTTCCATTGTTGTTGAGCTATTCATTAACTGACTTTACTAAAGAACTACAAACCATTTAGATCCAGCCACAAGGAATCCATAATGTAACACTTGAGGATCTCAAAATGAGTGAGGTTATAGGATCCACAAAAGCATTACAGCAAGAATGTAATAAAAGTTAGCTTCTTACCACTGTTTCTGCCAGAAGACATTTCTGATATCATTGTCCTAATGTTTCTAGCCAGCTCTCTGAGATAGGTGCAGTGCTGTCTCATCTCCCTCATCACAATGATCTTTTCCTCTTGAAGCCGCACTTTTGACATGAACACTTCTCATCTTCTTCTTGGTGAGGATGTTGCTGTATTCTGAAGTCACACAAATAACATCCCTTCAATACAAATTTGACCTGTACAGTCTAAACAGCAGGCAAAACACAAGTAGTGTATGGACATCCCATATACTGGTGCAGAGTGCAAAAATGAAATAGAAATTTAATCAGATAAAACGTGGCATATGTTTACAGTAGCATATTCAACATATCATTAGTTTGCTTAATCACACAGACAGAGACACACACACACACACAGACAGACACACACACACACAGACACACACACACACACAGACACACACACAGACACAGACACACACACACACACACACACACACACACACACTTAGAGAGAAATTGCTACTTACCACTGCTGTGCACTTCCCACGGCCATATTAGACTGTCTCCTCCCCCCACGGAGAAACTGCTCTCTACCTTCTCCTCAACGATGCGTTCCTCATCTGGCACCTGCTCATTGTAGAGCTTGATTGTTTGCAGGAGTTTTCTCTTCTCTTCCCACAATTTTCTTCGACGCAAGTGTCGAATTTTGTTGCTGTCTAAATTTTTTTAAAAACACAGAAAACATGATGCACAAGCATATGTATACAGATATCAGAAAGTTACATGAAATACTTATAACTGACTTAAGAATTAATACATCAAAATGAAAAAAAAAAATCAAATGACTTAAAAGGCATAATAATAGGCCTAATATCTGTAAAATTAAAAAGAAGACATTTTAAAATGAAGGACCTAAAAACACTATAATACAAAAACAATCCACATAAGACATCTGCAAGTAATAAAAAAGACACAAATATTAGATGAGTTTTCAACATACCAGTGTGTGTGACGTTTTGAGGTCTTTGAGTTCTGTTTTATGAATCTGTTTCTATGTTTTCAGTTTCTGTGATCCGTTTTCCCCTGTCTTTTGTGATTTTGGTTTAGTCCTGTTTTCCCCGGTCTGTTTAATTAGTTCATTTGTGTCAGCTGTGTCTTGTTTATCATCCTGTTTGCCTGTGTATATATACCCCAGTGTTTTACTCAGTCTTGGTCTGTCGTCGTCAGATTATGGTTGTCTTTGTATGGTTAATGTTTGATTCCTGGAGTTTTGTCTTTTGATTTTGTAATCTGAAACCATTTCAGTTCTAATAAATAAATACTTTGTTTTTGAATTACTTAAAGGTGCTCTAGGTAACTTTTTAACCTTAACTGAACAGCTTCGGAGTCAGTGGAATGGTTATATTACTTATTTCGGGTTGAATGGTGGTGGTTTCGCACCCCCCTGGTGCCCGAGAGCGGAAAAAACTCACTTGCAACTTTGGGACGCGGGTCGGTGTCAGGAAGTATCGCGTGATATCAGGTCTCGCGATGTAACGAATTGCTTGACGGCACTGCACACGTACACGCCCCTATTCAAGCACCGGCGGGCTAGCTATAAGCAAAGGGCAACGATAGATTGAGTTATGGCTGAGGCTGAGCCTGTAAAAAAGAAGCAGAAAGCTAGGAAATCTTTGTCGGAGGACCAACGAAAGAGGAAACGGGAGACTGACCGAGCAAGAAGTCAGACTCGAGTAAATATATCGGACCGGCTTTTTCAGAATGGTGAGAACTGAGAGAAACAGAAGCCTGCAAAACGGATGCTGATCCTGCTGTTGCACTTGTAAGTTAAGTATCTTTGGAATAAACTGTTTAATATTTAAATTTCAAGTAATTGCGACCTCAGGATGTTTGCTATTGTCTGTAAAGGTTTTTATTATGATCGCTGTCTGTTAGGGGCTTACTAGTACGCTAGATACTATAACTTTGATGTTAGCATTGTCATAGCAAACACGTTTGATTTCTGTAGTTGTTTGGCCGTTCCTCTGTCGGTTTTATTTGTGTAACTTACACTTTTATTTTATGTCACTAAGTCAACGCGTCTGATAGTAGGCAATATCAGACGCGCAAAATGTTGCACATATCATGATCGAGCTAGAAAAAACGTTCTGATGTTTTCTTAGACAAGCAAAGGTAAACCATCATTCTACCAGATGAACTTATAGACCTTGCTAATATAACTTTAGACAAATATTAGCCTCCGATATATATATTTTTTTATGCTCATGCCCATTCTCCCAAAAACAAACAAACAAACAAACACGAAAGCAGTAGTTCGCCTCGTTCATATCGTTCGTTCCCGGTAAAAATACTAGTATGCATGACAACCAAGGCCGCCTTAATGCACGGGCTTACCTGGGCTGAAGCCCAGGGGCCTCCCAAGTTCAGGGGCCTCCCATGTTCAGGTTCATGATGAGCTGAAAAGGTCATATTGTTTTGTAACTTGTCAGATTTTGTCGCTAGTCTCTATACTGTGAAGTCGCTTGTGGCCGTTGGTAGTGCTGTCGCTCTAATGTTATTGGTAGACTGCTCGTCTGGCCACATACAAAACACCATCACAAGTGATACAACTATATTATTTTAATTTAACTAGGAATTAGGCTCAAAAGAAACAGTATGCTGTTCGGGAGAGTGTTTTTATATTACCACACAACAGTGTTCAGGGATTAAATAATTTACTAGATTAACGATCGATCAATCTACAAATTAAACTCACTCATACTGTCATAAATTACTAAAACGTCATCCGAATTTAACAAATAATACATTTTATTGTCCCTAATAGTCAACATAATGCAGGGGAAACTGTAAAATGAATCGAGGGGATGGGGGGCCTACAAAACCTCTCAGCCCCGGGGCCTAACATTAGGTTAAGGCGGCTCTGATGACAACACAATAAATAAAAAAAATCGCCATCAGTTGGAAAGAAAGTATTGCTTTACTTGCCTCGGTAGACATAACTGGTTTTGAAATAGCCGGTTCCTCTGCTCAGCTAGGTTGACAGCTGATCAGCTGGGTTGCTCGTGGCAAGGGGGGAGGGACAACAGTTCGTTTTTACGACAGAGTGTTTGAAAGCATTATACTACCAGACACTAGGTGGAGCTCGTAGAGAAAAAACACTCAGACTTGCATAGTGTCCCTTTAAACCTCGTCTCAGCATTAGTGATGGCAAAATGAGGCTTCCTGAACCACTGAAACCTCGCAGCCCATTGCTTCAGCCAAAGGTTCATTACTCGAAGCTTCATTCAGCATTGCTCACTAGTGACACCTAGCTACTGTGCAAAGAAATAGCAGACAAATTCATTCATTCTGAACCAGTGTCGCGCCCCCCCCCCTCCTTTCCTCCTTTTATATATTTTTTTATATATATATAAAAATGTATATTTTATAAAAATACTTTTATAAATACAAACATTTATTTGTAATGTAAATATACAAATACATATTTATATTTATTTGTATATTTATATTTAAATGTATATTTTATAAAAAAATATATTTTTATAAATAAAAATATTTATTTATTTTGTACTCACTGTTGATGTCTGTAACCTTTCATTTGCAATAATAAAAAGACAGGATCATTTGTCCATTACTGTGTATAATATAAAATATGTATCTTTCTCTGTCTGAATTTACTTGTGCAGTCACACACAGAGTTAATTAATTATTCATAAATTGTTTGGATAGTGACAGTATGAACAACAACAGTGACACTGTGTTGAGTGCAGTGCTTATGTTGGAGGGAATGTAATAAAGTACATTTATTCATTTAGAAGATTATAGATAACAGATTAAAGTAAACTGCAACAGAATATTCTGGAAGGAAGGATACCAATAGATTTTTTATTGAGAAACATAATTATTTCAAGTGTGTTGGGGTTTAGACGATTCCTCTTCTTGGACAAAATCTCTCCAGCCTTGGAAAAGATCCTTTCACAAGGAACAGAGGATGCAGGGGAACATAAAAATGCCAGCTGGTATAAATGAGGATACTGCTTCTGTTGAGCCCAGACAGGGGAGGATTCCCTCTTTCTTGCTGCTCCGTTACCAGGAAAAAGGAAGAGTCACAAAAAGCAAACAAATCCAAAAGGGCAATCCAAATCAAAAAGCAGTCCAGTCCAGAGGCAAAAATCCAGAGCAATCCAAATAAACTTATCTAATTAATATAACAAGACTATAATATAGCTAGGCCTACTATAATAATAATATACTATAACTATTCTAACCAGAGGGGTATTGCACAAAAGTAGAATTAAGAAAGCCAGGATAACAGAACAGTCGCGGCTTGACCTAGTTTAATCAGTGTATCCTGGTTTAATCCGTTGCACGTTTGCTGAGCCAGGATGAGAACGCGCGGATATGTCAAGCCGGGTGCATATAGTTTGGATAAATGCGCGTTCACGGCATTCTTAAAAAGATCACGAAATCGATCACAGAATCACCGATGCAAAAATGGACAAAACCCGTGCGGCATACTTTTCGCCTAATGAGCAACAGCTTCTTATGGAAACGTATAAAGAAGTGAAACATATAATGTAAAAAAGCAAAGAGAGAATGCTTGGCAAACAATACGGGACCGATTGAATGCATAAGTAGTCCAAATAACCAGTACTCCACTGAAACCCTCATAATTACAATTCAAGGAATTAGGCCCTACTTGTCATTTTCAAAAATAATTGTATACTTTGCCTTAAATGTGACCAGTGGACATGCATTTAACATGTAGAATAATTGCAAACACCTACCCACTATGTGCATCTATTTGATCTATTTAGTTTATTTTATGTCAATAATCTGTTTAATCATTTTACTCTTATCAATTTGTATGTAGGTTTTGTTTCTAATTGATTTGATGTAATCTATAATCAGATAATTTGCTCTATTTTTATCCATCTAATAGCCCCACATCATCACATAGCCTTCACCATACCTAGAGATTGGCATGGAGTTATTTCCATAAGATCATCTCTCAATGCAAATCATTAGGCTAACTGAAATACAACCATGCCAGTCTCTAGGTATGGTGAAGGCTATGTGATGATGTGGGGCTATTTTAATTCCAAAGGCCAAGGGAACTTTATCAGGATGCATAGTATCCTGGCTCCATGAAGTAACTGGCCTTTAAAAATACAAATCTGCCTGCCTCTATGGGAATTTAACATAGGGGTGTCCAGACTTATGCACCCTGTATTTTAAGGAAGAACATTTATTTATTTTTACGATACATTATTCATTCACAAAGAAAATTGGTGTCCTTAAAGGTTGGATTTTTCCTAATTTTTTTAATTAAGGCATTAAGTTCAATTTCCAAAAGATGATTTTTTTATTCCTCTTTTTAGTCAACTTTAGCATGGGTGTCTAAACTTATGCAGCACTGTATCTCATCAACTGCAATAAAATATAATATATTGATATTTTTTCTCATTCAACAGTACATTTCTACTCTATACTTGCATATATAGATATACATAGTCTATATTCTATTTCTCATATTGTATTGTATAGTTCTTTTGCACTGTGTTGGCATTCATTGTGGACAGTAAAGTAATAATTGCTCAGGAAAATCGGTTTTTCTCACTGGGTTTATGACAATAAATGCTTTAAATCTCGAATAATATTCATCAAACCTCTGACATTGAAATAAACAGCAGTTTTCAATAATAACTAAAATAACAGTATGCATACTTGGATGAATGACAGTATATATCACTAGGATTAATCTTAGCCTGGTTGTTAGCCTGCTCCGGAGCAGGCTAGCTGCAAAGTGTAAATCTCCATAGTAACTTAATGTAGATTAATTTAGCCTCCCTTCATGCAACCGAGTCAGGGCTAAATTCAGCCAGGATAACTGGAAAATCCCAGCTTAATCCCTTATCTTGCTTTTGTGCAATACCCCCCTGATAATGTAATAATATACAGCCCTCACATATGACACAATAACGACAATGGCAATGATAGTTATCTAACTCTCTGACTCTCTGACACTACTACAACTGCTTCTACTACTCCTGACAACACCCACAAGGAGGCGCGAGTTTCGAACCGGCTTTAATCCGGAAGCGACACTCAGACCGAACCGATGACGTATCCACACAAACCGAGGCCTCGTTTGTCATTAGTCACGTGATTTTCACGTTAACAACACAAGCCTCGAATCGCGGCTTCATCTGGCACGCCCACTTTTTCTCGACACACGCTCCGATACCTCGCTTCAAATGTCACATCACTACTCAGCATCCTGCCTGCATCAACCCTGACAGAACGACAGACCCTAACAAAAAAGAAAATGTGCTGGGATCAACTCACAGGGGTAATTAAGGAGAGCCACGACCTGCTGGAGTATACGGTGAAGTTCAGTGATATGGCTAAAGACTGGAATGTATGTGATGAAACCATTATCACAGCATATATGATCGGTGCTGTAAGCGTCGATCCTCATCAACTCCCCGATTTCTCGGGGTTGAGCTGGAGGGAAGCTGTTGCCATCTGCTGGCAAAGTTTTACCCCCCAGTACGCCTCACATCCAACCAACCCAACCGATTCAGTTCCAGTGCCAGTTCCAGTGCCTGAGCCGTTGGTGCCAGTTCCAAGTCTTGTTCCGAAGCCTGTTCCGAGTCCAGCACATTTTAAAAAGATCACCTGGCCCAGAGCACGAAAACTTATTTCTAATAGTGCTGATCTTGGGTCTAAAATGTTTGACCCACCTTGGGTATCCGTTCGGAGAGCACGCAAGTTTTTTCCACATACCACCAGATCTACTGATCCTCTCATCAGCCCAGCCGAACCTGAACCTAAGCCTGAGCCGGTGGCATCTGTTCCTGAGCCTGAGCCGGTGACGTCTGTTCCTGAGCCTGAGCCGGTGGCGTCTGTTCCTGAGCCTGAGCCGGTGGCGTCTGTTCCTGAGCCTGAGCCGGTGGTGCCAGTTCCAGTGCCTGAGTCGGTGGTGCCAGTTCCAGAGCCTAAACCGGTGGCGTCTGTTCCTGAGCCTGAGCCGGTGGCATCTGTTCCTGAGCCTGAGCCGGTGGCGTCTGTTCCTGAGCCTGAGCCGGTGGCGTTTGTTCCTGAGCCTGAGCCGGTGGCGTCTGTTCCTGAGCCTGAGCCGGTGGCGTCTGTTCCTGAGCCCGAGCCGGTGGTGTCTGTTCCTGAACCTGAACTGGTGGTGTCTGTTCCTGAATCTGAGCCGGTGATGTCTGTTCCTGAATCTGAACCAGTGATGTCTGTTCCTGAGTCTGAGCCGGTGGTGTCTGTTCCTGAGACTGAGATGGTGATGTCTGTTCCTGAGCCCGAGCCGGTGGTGTCTGTTCCTGAGCCCGAGCCGGTGGTGTCTGTTCCTGTTCCTGGGCCGGTGGTGTCTGTTCCTGAGTCTGAGCCGGTGGTGTCTGTTCCTGAGCCCGAGCCGGTGGTGTCTGTTCCTGAGTCTGAGCTGGTGGTGTCTGTTCCTGAGCCCGAGCCGGTGGTGTCTGTTCCTGAACCTGAGCTGGTGGTGTCTGTTCCAGAGCAAGAGCCAGAACCTGTCAATTTCCCCATTAAAATTTTGGGGGGGCGCATACCTGCTAGGGGAACAGCGGAGGGTTCTCTGACGTGGTTCCCAATACCACCATGGCCACCTGAAAAAATATCTCCACCATGGCCGCCTGAAGGGTCATCTCCACCATGGCCACCTGAAGGGTCATCTCCACCATGGCCACCCGAAAGGTCATCTCCACCATGGCCACCTGAAGGGTCATCTCCATCATGGCCACGCCCACAGCCTGCTCCACCATGGCCACGCCCACAGCCTGCTCCACCATGGCCACGCCCACAGCCTGCTCCATCATGGCCACGTCCACAGCCTGTTCCACCCTGGTCTCCTGACCAACCTGCATCCGCCTGGACCGTCCTGGAGTCTAGGATGCCCACCCTCCCACCCCTTTGGATGTTTTATACGGCGCGAGGACGCGCCTTTGGGGAGGGGGGAGGTACTGTGACGTTTTGAGGTCTTTGAGTTCTGTTTTATGAATCTGTTTCTATGTTTTCAGTTTCTGTGATCCGTTTTCCCCTGTCTTTTGTGATTTTGGTTTAGTCCTGTTTTCCCCGGTCTGTTTAATTAGTTCATTTGTGTCAGCTGTGTCTTGTTTATCATCCTGTTTGCCTGTGTATATATACCCCAGTGTTTTACTCAGTCTTGGTCTGTCGTCGTCAGATTATGGTTGTCTTTGTATGGTTAATGTTTGATTCCTGGAGTTTTGTCTTTTGATTTTGTAATCTGAAACCATTTCAGTTCTAATAAATAAATACTTTGTTTTTGAATTACTTAAACCTCGTCTCAGCATCCTGCCTGCATCAACCCTGACAGTGTGATTATAAAGGCTGGCTTTATTTTGATGAACACCAAGAAACATTTGTTCAATTGATTTCTGAAGGTTATGTTGGTCATCACATCTGGTACCTACAGAATCTTAAAGCAACAACAATAATACAAGTTTATTATGATGTCTTTCAAGTTCAAGTTCATTTAGAGCCCCAAATCACATCACTGTTAACAGTGTCAAAGGAGTTTACAAGCCCACAAGTTTATAGCAAACAAAAACAGGACAACGCCCCCTTACTTAATCCTTATGCATGGCAAAGATTCTCACTTTGTATTCTCACTAAGTAGTATTAGTAAACTACTTAGAAGAATGTCCATAAAATACTGTACCGTCAGTAGCCCATTGTCTGACATCATGTACCCACTGATGCACAATGTTCTCAGGACACCCCAGTTCACTGCTCAAATCCTCCAGTTTCTGAGACTCAGCCTCAGCCTTTTTCAAAGTCTGGTGTAAAAAAAAAGATTTTTGACTTTGCAATCTTAAAAAGTGAGGAAAGTCATGAAAGGCTTAGTATACATTACTCAGGCATAACATAATACCTTGATGTATCTGCTGGATAGGGCAAGATGAAGGCCTTCCCACTTCCGTCGGTTCCACCCAATAGCATGGACAGTTAGCATGTCATTCCTGGCTTTAAACAACAGAATGATGTGATGGAGGAAAGTACCATTAATGCTCATGGTATTGCAGTTCATCCACGCATTGACAATTGATTTTTAGTTTAAGAGAGATGTAATGCAGTTTTATTAATGTACTTCTGTCATGATTCTGCCTTCATGTCCTAGATCTCTCTTGTTTTGAGGCAGGATCATGACAGACCCATGTTTTATGTGTAAGCACATGGCCATTTGTTTTGGCTGTGTGCTTGCGTTGTCTTGTCACCTTACCCCGCCCCCTAGTTATCTCTTCTTGTAATCATTAGATTGTTGCTTTCACCTGTTCCTGATTAGTTTGCTCCCTATTTTATCCCCTCATGTTCTCTGTCCTGGGTCGGTACATTGTCTAACATTGCGTGTTATTCATTGTGAAACCTTGTGAGTATCCTGTCAAGAGTATTGTCTAGAGAAAGTTCTGTTTTTGCTGTTTGTTTATATGGAGTTTCACAGTCGGGAGGAGTTACAGGCTTCTTCCACGGGATCTCCTTCTACCAGGCTTCCGGTGGTCCCGGAGGGTCGAGTCCTTGCTGTCGTCACTCAAGGGGATCAGGCTCTCTCCGTTACTTCTCCCGAGGTCTCCTCCACTCCCGTTGATCTTCGTGGCAAACGAGGGAGACGGACTTCGTGGGATTTTCCGTCGGAGTCATCCTCGACCGAGTCAGCGCTGCCTGAGACTGCCCTTTCAATTCAAGTCACAGATCCCGCTGAGCTTCTCCAACCGGCCACAAGTCCTGCTATGACTTCCACACCGCGACCTAGGAGAAAGAAGAGAAAGGGAGCTTCTCGTCCTTCATCTCAGCCTGTTCCAGAGCCCGCTACTGCAAGCGCTGTTCCAGAGCCCGCTGCTGCAAGCGCTGTTCCAGAGCCCGCTTCTGCAAGCGCTGTTCCAGAGCCCGCTACTGCTAGCGATGTCTCAAGCGCCGTCCGAAAGCCCGCTACTGCAAGCGCTGTCCCAGAGCCCGCTACTGCAAGCGCTGTCCCAGGCGCTGTTCCAGAGCCCGCTACTGCAAGCGCTGTTCCAGAGCCCGCTACTGCAAACGCTGTTCCAGAGCCCCCTACTGCAAGCGCTGTTCCAGAGCCCGCTACTGCAAGCGCTGTTCCAGAGCCCGCTACTGCAAGCACTGTCCCAGACCCCGCTACTGTAAGCGCTGTCCCAAGCGCTGTTCCAGAGCCCGCTACTGCAAGCGCTGTCCCAGGCGCCGTCCCAGAGCCCGCTGTTGCAAGCGCTGTCCCCGGATCTGCTGAGAGAGTTGTGGCCGATCTAGCCGCAAAAGAGGTTCTGCAAGAAGTTTCTGCCCAAAAGGAGATGCCTGTCGTCTTAGCTGCTCGAGCCGTGTCTGACTATCTTACCGCTCTTGCCAAGATCCTTGAAATGCCACCCAGACCCAAGTTACTTTCAAGTCACAAATCCTCGACATCAGACAGCGCTTCTCCCGAGTCAGATGTATCAAGTATGGATGATTCTGATGAATCGAGTCCTGTCCTGAGTCCTGTTCGGTCCGTCTGTCCTCTCATACAGGATCCTGTCCCTCAGTCACCTGCTTCATCCCCTGTTTTGTCTCCTGTATCGTCGCCTCCTGTTGTCCCCATCAAATCTCCTGCCAAGTTGCCATGTGTTTCCCCTGTCACCCCTGTCTCTGCCCAGCCCCGGACTGTTTTCACCAAGACTGTACCTCGTGTTTCTTCGTCTATGCCTGCCCATAACCCCTGTCCAAAGCCCTCGTCCCGTCAACCCAAGACTCCCATCTCACCTATCCCCTCAGGTGTTCCCCCCCATGGACTCAATGTTTCCTCCTCCTCCCCTTCCGTGTTTGTTGTTTTTATTGTTCCACCCCAACCCTGTTGTCGTGTTTTCGTGTCTGCCCTTGTTAGTTTTTGTCATGTATTGTTGGTTTGTGTCTGTCTCAGTCGGTCTTGTCCCGTGTTTCATGTCCCCTCTAGGGAGCGTCTGGAAGCCGCTCCTTGGGGGGAGGGTTCTGTCATGATTCTGCCTTCATGTCCTAGATCTCTCTTGTTTTGAGGCAGAATCATGACAGACCCATGTTTTATGTGTAAGCACATGGCCATTTGTTTTGGCTGTGTGCTTGCGTTGTCTTGTCACCTTACCCCGCCCCCTTGTTATCTCTTCTTGTAATCATTAGATTGTTGCTTTCACCTGTTCCTGATTAGTTTGCTCCCTATTTTATCCCCTCATGTTCTCTGTCCTGGGTCGGTACATTGTCTAACATTGCGTGTTATTCATTGTGAAACCTTGTGAGTATCCTGTCAAGAGTATTGTCTAGAGAAAGTTCTGTTTTTGCTGTTTGTTTATAGTCTAGTTAATTGTCAGAGTCATAGTCTAGTTTAGTCACTCGTAGTCCTGTCTTGTTTTGCCCCCTCGTGGGCTTTGTTTTTCCTGTTATTTGTACAATAAACTGTGTTGCTGTGACTACTGTCTGCAATTGGGTTCATCTCCACACACCCCCATGACAACTATATTAGAATATTTACAGCTGTATATTTGCTATGTTATATAATATTTGTAATCTCAGTACGAAGTATTAGACAGTTAGAATAAAAAGAAAAAAAGAATAAAAGACAGGTTTCCTAAAATAATATAAATCAGCAATAATTACCAGATTTTGTCATGTACTTGGTTGTGAGGGCACAACGAGACAGGTAGCTGTTGACCATTTCGACCTCCTCCCCTGCAGTTGTGCCAGCACCTTCCTGATTTTTGCCACTCCGGATTATCTTACAAATCAGCATGGCACTTAAATTATAGTCATATCCAGTGTATTATATAAGTTATTATTATTTATTTTTTTAATGGTATGATAAAGAATATGCAGTACCTCACACTTGGTTGAATGAGCCTTGGCATGCATGACAGAAAGGAATGGTCTCATCTGCAGTAAAGGTCTGAGTTCCAACATGGAGACTGCCAACTTCTCAAGATAAGGCCAATACTTGCAAGCAATATCTGTGCAATAGAACTGTCCGTTTGTGGCTGCTTGGAGCTCCTTCTGCAGGTACAGCGGATAAGCAAATATTTCCCCCCTGTACATGTTAAGAGCCTTGAGTAGCACTCCATGTCTGCAAACAACCACCTCAAGGCCCTCTTCATCCAGTGTGCTTGCTCTTCTGGCCGTTTCACGTGCAGCAGACCACTGACTGGCTCCACAGATCCCTTTGCCGGCAGTCTGCATGACACAATAATTCTGGTTAAAACTGAAAGTTGCTATTTTTTCTAACTAGTTACTTCATCCATCAGGATGAGTCAGCCCAGCTAACAGGGAACGTTCCCAGAACTTTCACTAACGTTCTTTAAAAGTTGTGTAAATGTTAGTACAAAACGTTATTAAAATAATGTTTTCAGAACGTTCATATAACGTTATTAACGTTCTTGTAACGTTGAGAAAAAAACGTTCTTAGAACAACATTCTTGGAACGTCTTTATGACGTTATTTGTGTTTGATGAAAGTTCTCATAATGTTGATAGAAAACGTTCTTAGAACAACGTTCTTGGAACGTCTTTATGACGTTATTTGTGAATGATGAAAGTTCTCATAACGTTGATAAAAAACGTTCTTAGAACAACGTTCTTGGAACGTCTTTATGACGTTATTTGTGAATGATGAAAGTTCTCATAACGTTGATAAAAAACGTTCTTAGAACAACGTTCTTGGAACGTCTTTATGACGTTATTTGTGTTTGATGAAAGTTCTCATAACGTTGATAGAAAACGTTCTTAGAACAACGTTCTTGGAACGTCTTTATGACGTTATTTGTGAATGATGAAAGTTCTCATAACGTTGATAAAAAACGTTCTTAGAACAACATTCTTGGAACGTCTTTATGACGTTATTTGTGTTTGATGAAAGTTCTCATAACGTTGATAAAAAACGTTCTTAGAACAACATTCTTGGAACGTCTTTATGACGTTATTTGTGATTGATGAAAGTTCTCATAACGTTGATAAAAAACGTTCTTAGAACAACATTCTTGGAACGTCTTTATGACGTTATTTGTGTTGGATGAAAGTTCTCATAACGTTGATAGAAAACGTTCTTAGAACAACGTTCTTGGAACGTCTTTATGACGTTATTTGTGAATGATGAAAGTTCTCATAACGTTGATAAAAAACTTTCTTAGAACAACGTTCTTGGAATGTCTTTATGACTATATTTGTGATTGATGAACGTTCTCACAACATTGATAGAAAACGTTCTTAGAACAAAGTTTTTAGAACGTCCTTGTGATGTTATTTGTTCTTGACTGATGTTCTCATAATGTTGAGTGAAAACGTTCTCATAACAACGTTCATGGAACGTCCTTGTAATGTTATTTGTTCTTGACTGATGTTCTCATAACGTTGAGTGAAAACGTTCTTAGAACAACGTTCATGGAACGTGCTTGTAATGTTATTTGTTCTTGACTGATGTTCTCATAATGTTGAGTGAAAACGTTCTCATAACAACGTTCATGGAACGTGCTTGTAATGTTATTTGTTCTTGACTGATGTTCTCATAACGTTGAGTGAAAACGTTCTTAGAACAACGATCATGGAACGTCCTTTTGATGTTCTCATAATGTTGAGTGAAAACGTTCTTATAACACCGTTCATGGAACGTCCTTGTGATGTTATTTGTACTGGACTGATGTTCTCATACTATTGAGAGAAAAGATTCATAGAACAACATTCTCAGATACAAAAATATGTTCTTAGAATGTTTTTCTAACATTCCCATTAAGTTTCTGAATGTTTTCTGAACATTCCAAAACAACCGTTTTTTTTTTTTTTAAGTATTAAAGTTTTCTCATTTTGGAAATGTTATGAAAACATAATTTTGTTTATGTTTTATAAACGTTCAAAACATTCAGGTTTTTTTAAAAAATGTTTTAAGAACGTTTTGTCTAAACATTTATACATAACTTTTAAAGAATGTTAGTGAATGTTATGGGAACACTCTCTTTTGGTTATAAAAAACTATAACATGCAGGGAACGTTCTGGAAAGCTCTCTTTAAAATATACTGTAAAATAAAACCTAAAAATAACCTGCAGGGAGCATTCTGGGAAGGTTTTCCTTGGGTTATAAAATAAAACCTAAAAATAACCTGCAGGGAACGTTCTCAATTAAAAAAACTGGACATTTTCAATGTTTAAAAAACATTCAGAAATAACTTTTTCCTAACTTAATGGGAATGTTAGCAAAACGTTCTGACAACTTATTTTTGTTAGCTGGATTAATGGTTAATGGTTGCCTGGAGACGCTGGATGTTTGGTGTAAAGATGGCATGGAATGGAGCGCATGCACAGAGTTGTGAGTGATAGAAAGACAATGAGAGAATTTAGTTCAGAATCAGATGAAATGCTGTTACCGAATGGAAATTCAAAGTTCTGACTGATTAGTGTAATGCATAA
Organism: Squalius cephalus; assembly: GCF_949319135.1. Lineage (NCBI taxonomy): Eukaryota > Metazoa > Chordata > Actinopteri > Cypriniformes > Leuciscidae > Squalius > Squalius cephalus. The sequence goes on along the minus strand of NC_137124.1, from coordinate 48,603,757 downwards.
GAACCCAACAAACACAGAACTTCCCCCCTAATGTTCCCATATGGTTTCCATTTGGTTATTGTTTTGGGAACCAAATAAGAACGTTCTAGGAACGTTCTCTGTAGGTTCTTTTTTTATAACCTAAAGAGAACTTTCAAGATCTCTCCTAGCAGGTTATTTTTAGGTTTTATTTTACAGTATATTTTAAAGAGAGCTTTCCAGAACATTCCCTGCATGTTATAGTTTTTTATAACCAAAAGAGAGTGTTCCCATAACATTCACTAACATTCTTTAAAAGTTATGTATAAATGTTTAGACAAAACGTTCTTAAAACATTTAAAAAAAAACCTGAATGTTTTGAACGTTTATAAAACATTAAAAAAATTATGTTTTCATAACATTTCCAAAATGAGAAAACTTTAATACTTAAAAAAAAACAACGGTTGTTTTGGAATGTTCAGAAAACATTCAGAAACTTAATGGGAATGTTAGAAAAACATTCTAAGAACATATTTTTGTATCTGAGAATGTTGTTCTAAGAACGTTCTCAATAGTATGTTCTCAATAGTATCAAAAGTTCTAAGAACTCTTAATAGTATGAGAACATCAGTCAAGTACAAATAACATCACAAGCACGTTGTTATAAGAACGTTTTCACTCAACAGTATGAGAACATCAGTCAAGAACAAATAACATCACAAGGACGTTCTAAAAACTTTGTTCTAAGAACGTTTTCATTTAACATTATTAGAACATCACAAGGACGTTCCATGAACGTTGTTATAAGAACGTTTTCACTCAACGTTATGAGAACATCAGTCAAGAACAAATAACATTACAAGCACGTTCCATGAACGTTGTTATAAGAACGTTTTCACTCAACATTATGAGAACATCAGTCAAGAACAAATAACATCACAAGGACGTTCTAAAAACTTTGTTCTAAGAACGTTTTCTATCAACGTTATGAGAACGTTCATCAATCACAAATAACGTCAAAAAGACGTTCCAAGAACCTTGTTCTAATAACGTTTTCTATCAACGTTATGATGAGAAAGTTCTTCAATCACAAATAACGTCATAAAGATGTTCCAAGAACCTTGTTCTAAGAACGTTTTCTATCAACGTTATGAGAACTTTCATCAATCACAAATAACGTCATAAAGATGTTCCAAGAACCTTGTTCTAAGAACGTTTTCTATCAACGTTATGAGAACGTTCATCAATCACAAATAACGTCATAAAGACGTTCCAAGAAACTTGTTCTAAGAACGTTTTCTATCAACGTTATGAGAACGTTCATCCATCACAAATAACGTCATAAAGACGTTCCAAGAACCTTGTTCTAAGAACGTTTTCTATCAACGTTATGAGAACGTTCATCAATCACAAATAACGTCAAAAAGACGTTCCAAGAACCTTGTTCTAAGAACGTTTTCTATCAACGTTATGAGAACGTTCATCAATCACAAATAACGTCAAAAACACGTTCCATGAACCTTGTTCTAAGAACGTTTTCTATCAACGTTATGAGAACGTTCATCAATCACAAATAACGTCAAAAAGACGTTCCAAGAACCTTGTTCTAAGAACGTTTTATATCAACGTTATGAGAACTTTCATCAATCACAAATAACGTCATAAAGACGTTCCAAGAACGTTGTTCTAAGAACGTTTTTTTTTCAGCGTTACAAGAACGTTAATAATGTTATATGAACGTTCCGAAAACATTATTTTAATAACGTTTTGTACTAACATTTACACAACTTTTAAAGAACGTTAGTGAAAGTTCTGGGAACGTTCCCAGTTAGCTGGGTTTCTATTGTGTTGTTCTCCACATGTCTTATAAGATTTGACTTGTCTAGTTGTATGTTTGAGTTTGTGTTCTTTTTCCTTTGTGGTGGGTTTGTATTTTTGGTTTAGAAAATGTAATTATTCTTCTTTATGATTCCATTGTTTGGACTGTGTACTACCCAGAGACTCGTACAAAATTTTGTGTACTACACAGTAAAATGTGAATCTTGAAGTAAAGTTTTTTCTGTTATTTTTGTAATTCAAATATTTAATTCACTTAGAAACTTTATACTCTGGAAAAATATAAACACTCAAGTTTTGAGTTTTGACCAAACTTAAGTTTTGGTACTTAAAAATCCTGTTACTCTGAAATCCAGACCTGTAGCTGTAAGAAATTAATTGCTTACATTTTAAGTAAGCAACAGGGCAGCACAGCGGCTCAGTAAGTAGCACTATCAACTCGCAGCAAGAAGGTCCCCGGTTCGAGTCCCGGCTGAGCCAGGAGTTAGCAGGTTCTCTGTGATATCCTTCAGGTAAGCTACAACAGTTTCAACCACAGTTCAAACCCATGCAGCATAGGTTAATTAGCGATACTCAACTGTCTGTGAGTAAGCCTGGTGATGGATGGGCCAACCACATCAGGGTGATGTAAACATTCAGAAATAACATTTTAATAACATTTTCAAAATGAGTGAATGGAATGTTACTTTAACGTTCACATTAACCAAGAAAAAACGTTGTTAATACATTAAAAAAACGTTGTTAATACTGTAAGGACATTAGCTCTAAGGGGAAATATTAATAATAATCCATAATTACCAATTATGATTAATTATTAATATTTGGGTCAGTTAATCAGATTAACTTTGAGGTAAGCCAAAGTAATATTACAATCAATTAATCAGTTCCAAAGAACTCTTTGATTATTCATTTATTCTAAGGAAAATGTATTGTTCATGGTCACTGAAAAATAATTATTCCTTATGTACAGCAATTAGCATGTAGCAAGATCAAAATCGTAAAAGGGACTTTGTATGCAAACAGAGGATCAGAAACCAAATTCATAATCGTGCACAAATTTTATTAACTAAATCACAAACATAACTAACACTAAACAAACATAAATACATTCATACATCCATACATACATGCATAGGTAAAGGGGTGAGTGGTGTGGAACAGGAAATAGAACTATGGAATAAGATCTCAGTATGAGAAGAAGAACCATCAGCTTATTTCATAGCAATCTCATCAAAGAATACTTGCATGGCAGTTGCAATCGTGGAAACTTCTTGGATTGGATTGGATTCGTTGATTGGGTCTATGGCCTTGAAGAAAAGCATGGTGGCTTCGAGCACATGGCTGTTGTGAGTCGAAGCCTGCTGTCCTGGCTTGAAGACCAGGAGTGGATCGTTGAGTCAGTGATGGTAAAGTTGCAGTTGTTTTCTAGATTGAAGAAAAGTCTGACTCCCTTTTTGGAGTATGAAAGCATGGCAGGCATTGCTCAGGCCTGTTTGGGCCCAGGGAGCTGGGCCCAAGTGGGGGGGAAGGGGTCCAGCCCCTTCCCCAGTAACAGCAGAAGCTGCCTTGTTGTCGGATGAGAAGCTTTTAGAAGAGAGCGCGGTCACTGTGGTCAGTCTCTAATAAAGCCTGAGAAATGGCCACCCCTCTCTGGGTTTGCTGTACCAATGAGAAGGGTGGACTGTCTGGCGGGAGTTTCTTCTGTCACCAGGATTTACAAGCCTTTGTCTTAAGCGTGCTCACTCGGACTGGCATGCTGGATTGGTGTTTAATGACACTACTAAGGAAGATTCTTAGTAATTCTAATGTGTTGCACAGCTATTGGCATATCATGTACACAATCATTTCGATCTTCAAAGCACCAATTTATCGAGACCAAACATGGTTACATAGACAGTTGTCTTGTAATAACTACATAGTATCAAAGAGATCATAGTATCAACAGAATTATTAAAAGACAAAACACACAACAGTAAATCATTCTCAAAATGTTCTGGAATGCCTGTTCATTTCATGTCAGTCAGTTCATCAATAAATGAATGCAGGAGAGTTTGTTCTGATATCTGTGGCAGAGTTAGTTACTTGTTAGCATTCCTGAGAGTCATAAAACATCCTATCTGATCGCGGCCATGGCAACCAGGCCCCTTTCACCCCGCCTGGGGGTTGGGACCCTGCTCTCGGATGGAAGTTTTAAAGATTGGTGTGTGCATATGGCAAATAATTGTGTCTGATTTGTCTCAGTCGCTACAGATTCCCCCCCCTTTCGGTCGTTGTTGTCCCTCTCAAGGACAACCACGAACGATGTTGAAAGTGCAGAAAGATCAGACACTGTCATTCAAGGCTGGAAGGCCATGGTGGCCTCTGGTTGCTGGTGTTTCCTGGAGCGGTGGTCGTTCCACCAGGTGTTGTAGACAGTAGCCAAGTACAGGTCTTTGAGTTGGTGTAGCAGGTGCCGAGGCAGCAGGTGCCTTGACAGGGTGTCACCGGTCATTCTGAAGTTAATTAGTTTCGGGGCAGGTGTTTGCCTGTGGTTGCAGGAAGGGGTTAGGGCTCTATGTAGCATAGAGAGGTTTTCAGGCCGACCTAGTGCTGGTGGCAGGAGGTCAGAAGGTAGTCTGAAGAATTGAAGTGTTGCTCCGTCCTTATGGCGGTGCTGATGTGAGCTTGCCTAAGCTGGGGTAGGCAAGGAGTCAGATGCTTGTATTTTACAGGACTCCTCGGGTGAGTCCTGTTCAGGGAGCTGGTTTGCGTGTGTCAGCAGCTCCTGTAGCTCTGAGTCAGGTGTATCCAGCTGTCCTTGTGGAGCCTCCGATTGACACCTGTGTGAATGGTGTGGAGGAGGATGTTGTCGTTGACAGCCTATGGTCATTTTGTGGTGTTTGCAGGTGGAGGGTGCTGTCCTCCATGGCTTCTCCAAGAGCTTGACTGTTACCTGGGTTACCTGGACAGTTCTGCGCTGGTGCTGGGCATGCTCAGTCCAGCTGCATTGAATCTGGTTTGAAACTCAGTCTCTAGCTGGTGTGTGAGGCTTTGAGCACAGGTCCGCTCCTTGTGGGACGCTGTGATCTTTATAGAAGGTTGTGTACCTTCTGTTTCCCACCCAAAAGGTGGGGTAAGGAGATGATACTCTTGATCAGCCTGGTGAGGCTATAACTCTGGCTTGGGTCATGGGTCGTTGGTCCTCTTCTCTCAAGGTTCAGTAACGTTTGGCTCTGGTGCTGTAGGATGTCAGCAGCCTTGGTGGAACAGTGTTCCTTGTGAGGGCTTGTCAGTTCTTTCGGTCTCCTGTCTGGTTAGGGTCAGATTGAACAGAGGATCTGCGACATTTTTGACACCCTAGGGGTGAGAGGCTAATGCATGACCCTAAAGAGTTCAGAGCTAAGGTTTGATAGGTTAGCTAGGTATGTAGCATAAAGCTAGGTGTTTATGTGTAGCTTGTCAAGTGTGTCTTGTATCCTTATCATCTTAGCTGTGGGTGTTAGTGTTAGTAGACCTTTTTTTTGAAAAGGGCATAAGCCAAGAGGAAATAAATGACTTAAGATGGTTCTTATGGCTAAATTATTTCTCTGGACTTAACTGGTTGTTCACAACGGGCTTGGCGAAGTGAATGATAGTAGGAAAAGGACAGTTTTCCTATTCAGATTATGCTTATTATCAATCCTCAGGACTATAGTTATGCCCTAGTAATCGTTGAGATTACTTGTTTTGCAGGGTCATAAAAATGAGTGCACTTGTTGAAAATAAACAAAATCACAAATAAAGGTGTCTCTGGTTCCTTTCTGGGCCCTATGGGGACTGGAACCACATTAAAACAAGAGGGGAAATGTAAATAAATCAAATAAATGAAAGAATAGACAAGTGAATAGCTGACGGCTATTATCAAAGTAAAATAATAAATAAAAAGGACTTAAATAAGTGATAAAAACAGCAGGAATCATCTGAAATTGGGAATAATCAATGGCACGAGTGGCTAAACTTTGCACTGTGCACAGCACAAGCTGTAGAAAAAGGCTTCAAGTAAATGATGCTAACCGCTAACTGTAGCAGTTATTATTTAGCTTGGTCTAAGCTGAACGGACGCTAGGTTAGGTTGGCTTAGCTCTCTAGGCTGATTTGTTTACAATATGACGTTATGCGTTTGCACTTCCTGTGACAAGTCGTTGTCAAGGGAACCATGTCAGAGCAATTCAACAGTCTATGACGAATGTCTGTACATTTGAAATGAGTCATACATGTTTAAACAAGTTAAAATGTGGCGCCTATACTTTGAGTCTTTCCAAAACTTGATGTTACATTCAGTAAAATGCAAATGTGGTTTGGCATTTGAAACTTTTACTCATGTAATGCTTCTCTTACTTTAAACAACTTCTTCTAATTGTTTAAAAGTGAGGAAATGGATTTGCTGTAAGTTAAAGCTTGTCTAAGCATACAAGGTTACGTCCATCTCATGCATAAATATTGACTTTCAGCGAGTGAAACAATCTTGATCACTAAGTAGCTCTGCTTGTAGATGCAGCCCAAAATCTAGATGAATTACATCAATCTAACAATAATTTGTAAGGCCTTTACATTGTAGAAAGGAGGGGACATCACCCAAGTCTACGTGTATATAACACTGTACTGAGATTTCTTCGTCCGAACAGATTAAACAATGCTGCACTTTGGATTTCTCCAGTCAAGGCAGAATAATAAATACCGGCACAGCATGCCGCTGAGTTGAGCTTCCTTTGTCAAACAGACTTAAGCTTTAATGCTGAAATTGCCGATACTAGTTAAAAATCTATGACTTTTTATTCTTAGTAGAGATGTCGATTACAGCTATCGTTTTATCTGCACTTAAACAAGCCAGTAACTAGTGATCAAAGTGCGTATCGCAGGTTGTATCCTATTTGGATTGCAATGATCAAATGTCTGTATGGTTCGAAAGCAGTGCATAGTCTGTTGGCGCGTTGGGCTTACGTATGCATTCAAGATTTTCTTTAAGTCAGTAAAATTCTAATTTTACTAATGCCGCTTCCTGCTTCTTTTGAGCACACATTTTCATCTACTTTAAAAGTCCTATGTCCTATGCTGACTATGAACTTTGTAGCAGCGGTTTGCATTATGGTCGGGCTGTGTGTCTTCTGATCTTTGCAGTTCAGAGTCAGTGGGGTTTATGAACCCTTTCTGATGAGGCCTCGTGTGTTAAAGGCATTCTGCGTCAGGTCACACATTGTTGAGTGGGCATTGCATGGAGCTGCCAGGAATGGTGACTAACTGGTTTTGGAGAAAAAGGTTCTTGGAGCATCGCTTCATGTGTCGTTTCAGGGTTTGTCTGAATTAAACCTTTTCCTCTGCACCTGCAGAGCCTCTCAGGACACTGGCGGGTGACTGTCGAGCCAAGGGTTTGACTCCTCCCCCCCTTTGTGCAGGGCTGGGGGAGCTTATGCGGCTGATGTGAAGTTTAGCTTTAGCAAACTTTAGAAGTTTATGTGAAGTCCATTTGCAGGTGGTTGGACTGTTTCAGTTCTGTTCAGGGTCACATTGCGTTTGTCTATAATGTTGCAGCATTGCTGAGTCAGTGTTTGGACTTCAGCTCTGACTGGACACTGATGGCTTTAGTGTCTCTCTTTGAGCTCAACCAGTTTTTTAAGTTAATTTACCTCCTGTTTAAGGCCTGAGGGAGCGTGGCTAAGGAGAAGATGATGCTGGTCAGCTCTTGTTGGCTCAGGCTGGGTGTCAGACGTCCGCTTTCGTAGTCGTCCAACGGTTCCCTTCTCTGCCTCGGCAGGTCGTTGTCTGCTTCAGGCTGGAGGATGTCGAGGACGTGGCTCTGCCGGTCTCCAGGTGGTTCTGGTGGGTGGCAGGGCTGGATGTCTGAGGCCTACTGGCATACTTTGTGGGAACACAAGAGAGGAGTGACAAAGGCCAATGCAAGTTTCTACAGAGGTGGCTCTGTGGGCCATTAAATTTAGTGTTGGTGAGCACACAACAAAAGGGTTTTGAGTATTCAAGTTGATGTGCTTTAAGCAGCATCGACTGATGACTGGCCTCTTACATGTCCTAAAACTATTACTCAAAACTGATGGTTCTTTTCACGTTTTACTACGAGAGTAGCAAATAGAGAAAAACAAAATAGAAACAATAGAAATCTGAAAGGCAAGGGAAGGTGTGTTCTACCTATTTAAGTTTAGCTAGGAGACATAGGTAAACAGGTGTCACGCATGGGTTAAGCTGCTGTAAGACGAAGCTAGCAGGGACACATCAAACATCAGACAAAAAGGTCAAAAGAAGAAGAAACAGCGGGAAGTGTCTCCCGTTCTGTCTTTTGCCTACTGTGCGTTTACGTTAACCGTACTTCATGTACTTAACTTGGTGCTAAGGAGTAAGGAGGGTTAAAGCACAGACAGGGGTTAGGATTCTAATGACCTGGGTCGTTACAGAAACAACAGTTGCTATAATTACTGTAATCCTATAGAGAGAGGGAAGATGTCGATAGGAAGTACCTAAGATAAGGTATAAGTAAAGGTAGAATGTCCTTATAGCTCAAAACCAAAGGAAAGGGAAACAATTGATTTAGTTAAATCTCAAATTTAGTTAAACTTTATTTAGCTGAATATGGAAATTCAGGCTAAAATAAAGTAAGTAAATAAATTGAATAAAATCAAAATCAAAAGTAAACAGGGATTGTCCTCATAGCCCTGGTAACTAAAAGGGAAATTGAATAAGCAAATGGATTTAATTAAATCTCAAATTTAATTAAATTCAACTTAACTGAATAGGAATATTCAGGCTCATCAGGTGTAAATACACAAAATAAAATAGGGGTAGACTTAAGTCGAAATAAATGAAACACAAATAAAACCAAGGTATCTGGGTTTCAACTAAAGTGAAACCAAAAAAGGGGGGGTCGAGAGAGAGAGAGAGAGAGAGAGAGAGAGAGAGACAGAAATAGAGAGAGGGCGGAGTAGTTTAAACCGCCTATGATACGTGCTTCGTGAAGCTCGGAAACCGGTGTGAATCATTTGTCTCAAATCAGTGATTCTGAGCATGTATCAGACTGTTAAAGTCACGGGATTTCAGTAAACGGGCTTTGTTGCGCGTCATAGATATTTAGAAATTATTCTAAATTTCAACGGTTCGTGAAACAATGTGTATTTGATTTCTATGTGATCTTGTATCACTTTATAGATTCGTACACATTTAATGACACATTTGATAAAAGGAAGAGGCGAATTTAATAGTCTCTTTCATAAACGAGCCCTACAGTTTATTAAATTATTGTGCCTTGAAAGACACCTCATAGTATTAGATAGTTTGTGCGTTGCTATAACATGCTTACACCTTTGATCAAACCTTTGCGATTGGTTTGTTAAAGGTGTTTCATTACGCTGAGTTCTCTACACTTACACTGTTCTGACCAGCAGGGGTCGCCAAAGAGGGCGCTTCAAAACAAAGAATCATTTGTGATGCAATTGACTCCTTTGATTCAAAGCCTCGAGAAGCTTTGACTCTTGTGTTCAAAACACTACCCCTTTGTTTCAAGGGCCACGGTCCAAAGTCTGTAGTCTTTGGTTTAAAGGTTACACTTTACACTCGCACGTGTCTAAGTTTTAGTCAGTGCTAAAAGCTATCACTCGAGGTAAAGGGGCTTGTATGCGCGTAGGGTTGCTAGCGAGCTGGCTTTGGCTACACGCATTCACTTGTTTACACAAGGGGTCTGTGAGATTGGTGCTGTTCTTCACGTAAACAGAAGTGCCTGCTCGCACTTCAGACACACTGCCAACCAGCAACACAAGTCGAATGGAGCAGCGTTCGCATTGTGCTGAAGGTTTGCACTGAGTCAGAGATTGTCTAGTTTAGACACATGACGTTGCATGTAAGTGATTCTTTCACAAATCAAACAGCACCGTTCTTTCACAGACAATGGCAAATTCCTAGTTAGCTAGGCTAGAATTTATACCACTAAATCGACACGATTGTTTCATATGTGCGGTTTAGCAGTTTACTATGAATACAATGACGTGACGAATAATAATAAGGCCTTAAATCGGTGAGGAGGAACATTGCTCAAACACCTTAAAAATTGCTGAAAATGGGGATTTCTTCACCCATCTCAGACTAATTTGTTCTGGTACCATCTATACGTGCGGCTAATCTGAGATTTCTTCGTCAGAGAAGGCTTACGATCACTTTAGAACTGAAATTAGGGTTGCTTCGCTAATATCAGGAATCATTTATACGTGCGGCTAATCTGAGATTTCTTCGTCAGAGAAGGCGTACGCACGCTTTATATCTGAAGTTAGGATTTCTTCGCTAAAATCAGAAGTTTCTTATTGTACGATTTAAACATGCATAGTAGCATTGAGAAACTTTCTGCCATTCGTAGGAAGGCATATTCAAGCAATAGTTTTGCTGATTTTATCAGAAACTTGTACGTGCATGTATGAGATGTTAATAAAAACTTATGGGACAACATATGATTGATTAATGTCTGCTTGCATACAATGTTTAATACAATTCCCAAGATTCTCCACCATATGTAAGGACATTAGCTCTAAGGGGAAATATTAATAATAATCCATAATTACCAATTATGATTAATTATTAATATTTGGGTCAGTTAATCAGATTAACTTTGAGGTAAGCCAAAGTAATATTACAATCAATTAATCAGTTCCAAAGAACTCTTTGATTATTCATTTATTCTAAGGAAAATGTATTGTTCATGGTCACTGAAAAATAATTATTCCTTATGTACAGCAATTAGCATGTAGCAAGATCAAAATCGTAAAAGGGACTTTGTATGCAAACAGAGGATCAGAAACCAAATTCATAATCGTGCACAAATTTTATTAACTAAATCACAAACATAACTAACACTAAACAAACATAAATACATTCATACATCCATACATACATGCATAGGTAAAGGGGTGAGTGGTGTGGAACAGGAAATAGAACTATGGAATAAGATCTCAGTATGAGAAGAAGAACCATCAGCTTATTTCATAGCAATCTCATCAAAGAATACTTGCATGGCAGTTGCAATCGTGGAAACTTCTTGGATTGGATTGGATTCGTTGATTGGGTCTATGGCCTTGAAGAAAAGCATGGTGGCTTCGAGCACATGGCTGTTGTGAGTCGAAGCCTGCTGTCCTGGCTTGAAGACCAGGAGTGGATCGTTGAGTCAGTGATGGTAAAGTTGCAGTTGTTTTCTAGATTGAAGAAAAGTCTGACTCCCTTTTTGGAGTATGAAAGCATGGCAGGCATTGCTCAGGCCTGTTTGGGCCCAGGGAGCTGGGCCCAAGTGGGGGGGAAGGGGTCCAGCCCCTTCCCCAGTAACAGCAGAAGCTGCCTTGTTGTCGGATGAGAAGCTTTTAGAAGAGAGCGCGGTCACTGTGGTCAGTCTCTAATAAAGCCTGAGAAATGGCCACCCCTCTCTGGGTTTGCTGTACCAATGAGAAGGGTGGACTGTCTGGCGGGAGTTTCTTCTGTCACCAGGATTTACAAGCCTTTGTCTTAAGCGTGCTCACTCGGACTGGCATGCTGGATTGGTGTTTAATGACACTACTAAGGAAGATTCTTAGTAATTCTAATGTGTTGCACAGCTATTGGCATATCATGTACACAATCATTTCGATCTTCAAAGCACCAATTTATCGAGACCAAACATGGTTACATAGACAGTTGTCTTGTAATAACTACATAGTATCAAAGAGATCATAGTATCAACAGAATTATTAAAAGACAAAACACACAACAGTAAATCATTCTCAAAATGTTCTGGAATGCCTGTTCATTTCATGTCAGTCAGTTCATCAATAAATGAATGCAGGAGAGTTTGTTCTGATATCTGTGGCAGAGTTAGTTACTTGTTAGCATTCCTGAGAGTCATAAAACATCCTATCTGATCGCGGCCATGGCAACCAGGCCCCTTTCACCCCGCCTGGGGGTTGGGACCCTGCTCTCGGATGGAAGTTTTAAAGATTGGTGTGTGCATATGGCAAATAATTGTGTCTGATTTGTCTCAGTCGCTACAATACAGATCTGGCCTTTAAAAACGCGCGTTTTCTCCCGCGGCATTCGGCAATTCGTCTCGTAGAGTCTCGCAGAATTCTGCAAGTGCTTCGGGGGGGCCTACTTAAAAAAATCCCTCAATGTGTTTCGCTTCACAGAATATCCACCAGGTGGCGCATAAAAAACAACTTTACATTAGATTTTTTATTTTACTTCACATTACGTCATGATTGTGAGAAAACATCCACAATAAAATATAAATTATAAATAGTAATAGACACAAATATTTACAGTAGGCTACTGTATTATACAAACATTTGAAAATATTTGTAAATGCAAAAGGTTCATTAAGACAAGAAGGGGTATTTGACAACGTTTACGAATTTTTATATGCTTTGTCATTGCTGTGGTTTCCAGGAGATGAGTGCATGCAGAATATTTAACATTGCTTTTATTAAAACAGCAAAGTGACGTTCTTGCCAGCGCATAACTTTTTTGTACAACTATTAAGATGATTGTGCATGCAATGCGCATTTATACTAAGCGCAACAGAGAATTTAGTGTGAGCATAATGCACGTGGCTCTGCCTGTAAAAACCCAGTATTTTTTTTATATATATACACAAAATCATCCTAACATAATGCAAGGCTTAAATAATGCGACTTACCCAGATTCTTAATTCGTACAGATATTTCTTGTGTGATTGTTCTTGGGCAGATATTTCTTGTGAGGTAATGTCGCAGCACAACGCGTAGCATACGTTGGGCGCATCTGATTTGCCATTAAATTATTAATAAATATTTTAATTAAACTGTCTTAATGCATTAAGCATAAAGATTTTTCCACGTTAGTCTCAGAATGTCCGGGGTTGGCTTGAGGTCTTGCCGACAGTTTGTAAATATTCTAAATATTCATATTCACAAAATCCATATAAAGGGTGATCAACAGTTATGACTTCTAAAATAAAATAAAAATGACCAGATAAGAGGTATATGATTGACAGTTTGACAGATGTTGTTTTAAAAAAAGAATTACAACATTATGGGGAAGTGGTATTAAATATTCGGTAACACATAGCCTAATACAATTATTTTAATTATGCATTTTGTTCAGTTTTGCTTTTACAAAATGTTCCCTGTTTTTTATAATTAATTTAACCTGAGATGTGCGTTATATCGCTTTTGGATCATTCTTTGTGTTGTCGAATTTTGACACGGTTTCATTACTTGTTCATAATAATTTGATTCATAATTATTTATTTCTAAAAGTAAAAAAACTAAAAGTTTTTCTAAAAGCAATATTCTAAAGAGATACAAAGACAGTGTACGTGTACCCACCAGATTTCGTCATGAGTCATTTTGTACCCACTACTTTTAACTTCCGTTGACCGTTTTGGTTATGAGGAGCAATATGAGAGAAAAATTTTGTAATCATTGTCTGACACACACAAAAAAAAAATATATATATATATATAATATTCATTTTATTTTAGTTTTCGTGTTCGCATTTATGAGGGAAAAAACAACGTGTCAGTTTACGGTTATGGACGTGAGCGCTCTAAAGCGGCACTAAAAGACTGCTTTAAAACTTTCACAGAGACCTCAAACAGAACAGCTGCCTTTCTTTAAATCGAATTTCGTTTTGTATTAATTATGTCTTAATTTTAATCAGTGTTTCGTGAACCAATTGCCTGGATTTAAGAAGTAAATATAGCAGACAATCACGACATTGGAGGCCCCGGCGATATCTCATAAATGAACCGAAACTCAGCGTGTAATGAACATTAACATTTACAGTGTATTTAGACACATTTAGACGCATTCATAATCATTACTTTTACCGGTTCTTTGTGGCAAGCTTTATGCGTGCGGTCGTGCGCTTGAGTGCGGCTATATTATAGTAAATGCTCATTACTTAAAACAAAGCATAAGCCTCTTCCTGGCATGCAATGGAATCTACAATGTCAGTTGGTTATATCAACATATGTCAAATTAAGTTAAGCGATATCAACAAATTAAGCTATAAACATTAATTTGAAATAACTTAAAGCGTATGTATAGTAGATTTGCTTAAATAGCATTTAAACAAAGGAACTGCAAGGGATTAAAACCCCGCCCCCACGCTGGTGAAAACTGGAAAAACCGGTTTTCTTTTGATTCCCTGAGAGGAGATCGATTAGCATCTGGGGTTGAATCGGCAGACCTGGGGGGTGGGTGGTTGTACTTTCTTGAATCTGTGCAATTGTTAGCAGCTAAAACAAGCAGCTAAAACAAAGACTGTGCAATTAATTACATTTTGGAAATAACTTTCTTAATGTCGTTTTATTTAGCCTATACACTGCAAAAAATTTTTTTTTTTTTTTTGAATTTGTAAGTATTAAATATGTTTTACAAACTCTTGGAGGTTTGTGGTTACCATCATTCAGAAGAGTGGTGCTTGTGTTTAGACTTATGTTTTACGTGATTAAATCAGGAAGATTATATTGGTTTCTGTCCACGAAAACGCATTTAAGACTATTTAATCAGGAAATGGAGGCACCGGCGCGATATAACTTGCATTGCTCGTGAACTGAGCTCGTCTCACAAATGAACCGAAACTCAGAAATGTATCTAGAAAGCTTGAAATGTCCACTTTTAAACAAAACAATTCAAAACGAAAAGAAACAGACAACTCTCTTATGTAAGTGTGCATTTCTCTCTATAGGCACGTTCACAATATCTGCGAAGATGACGAGTCAGCATTGTCAACATCTTTGACTGACACATAAAACACTAGATTATTAGTAAACAATTAAAATGTCTCCTTGCTATACTTGACACATGATTACTTTTGCCAGTTCTTTGTGGCAAGCTTTATGCATCCGTTAACTATCGAATATCGTGACTCATATTTTGTACCAGACCATTTATGGTTGTTCATATTGTTCAACAAAGTTCTTGATAAAAAAAGAAAAGAAAAAAAGAAGCTACTGTGCCTAATATTATTGTTGTATAGCGCGCAAGGTTTATGCGCATGCTTTAAGTCTTCTCCGTTTTTAGTATACTGTGGCAGAATTACAGTGCCTGGTCTGGTATGTATAGCCTACTAGGCTACATCGTTTTAAAATCGGTTTCAGTGGTTTCGTGTGTACGCAGATATTTCTTGAGACGACGCCATGTTTTTATGTTTTTATGCACTTTTACTCTTTTAGTTTTGTTGCAATTTCACCAAAAGCTTATAATTAGGAAATACACACAACACGCTAAACTTATATTCTCTATTATGTTAAAAATGTTGTAAAAAATACGTATTATTCTTATATAATAAGAATAACAGTAATGTACATTTATATTATGGAAATATGGAAATATGGATATGGAAAGAGGAATTCTTCTCAACTACCACCAATAAAGTTTTAAAATTCTTCATTAGAAAATATTATATTTTGATGATTCTGCAAGTTCAGCAGACAGTGAGGTTCGGGTTTGTTCCGATCAGAGCTCGTGAGTGGAGAGCGCATTTCTGAATATTCCGCTCCGCTATTCATTCCGGTCGCTCGCTCAACACAGATGTCATGTTGCCTGGTTCGAAAATATGTGGAATAAGGGCTGCTTTCGACTAAAAGGTTTTTTTATTTTTTTTTTTTTTTTCTAGTCGACTAGTATACTAGGCTAGTAATTCATGGACAAATCGCCCCTTTATATTAATTTAATTAGCCTACTTATATGGATCATGAGTGTTTACGTAATATAGCCGCACTGCGCACGACCGCACGCATAAAGCTTGCCACAAAGAACCGGTAAAAGTAATGATTATGAATGCGTCTAAATGTGTCTAAATACACTGTAAATGTGAATGTTCATTACACGCTGAGTTTCGGTTCATTTATGAGATATCGCCGGGGCCTCCAATGTCGTGATTGTCTGCTATATTTACTTCTTAAATCCAGGCAAATGGTTCACGAAACACTGATTAAAATTAAGATATAATTAATACAAAACGAAATTCAATTTAAAGAAAGGCAGCTGTTCTGTTTGAGGTCTCTGTGAAAGTTTTAAAGCAGTCTTTTAGTGCCGCTTTTAGAGCGCTCACGTCCATAACCGTAAACTGACACGTTGTTTTTTCCCCTCATAAATGCGAACACGAAAATTAAAATAAAATGAATATTATAATTATTTTTTTTGTTGTGTCAGACAATGATTACAAAAAATTCTCTCTCATATTGCTCCTCATAACCACTGAAAACGGTCAACGGAAGTTAAAAGTAGTGGGTACAAAATGACTCATGACGAAATCTGGTGGCGTACACTGTCTTTGTATCTCTTTAGAATATTGCTTTTAGAAAAGTTTTTTTTTACTTTTAGAAAAAAAGGACATAATTATGAATCAAATTATTATGAACATATAATGAAACTGTGTCAAAAATCGACAACACGAATGATCAAAAGGCGATATAACGCACATCTCAGGTTAAATTAATTAAGCTCCTCATAACCACTGAAAACGGTCAATAGAACCCAAAGTCAAATTATTATGGACTGAAGTTAAAAGTGGTGGGTACAAAATGTCTCATGACGAAATCTGGTAGGTGCATACCCACCGTCCCCACCGAAATCGACTCCTATAAGGGAAACATGATAATATAAAAAGTACTGTGTGTAATGCAGAAAAGCGCATTACAACCATGTTAAAACTATTTAAAACGTTAAGATGCAAAAATGAACTGAATGTAAAATTAGATAATGATAATGCGCAAATGATCTCGGTCTCTTCAAAGGTCTTCGCAAATTATTGTGTTATAAGACTCAGTTATCATAGCCTACATCACGTCTCTTCTACTGTAAGTACACAGAAAAAAAAATAAGACAAATGATGCGCGTTTGAGTCAGATTTTTATGAAGAATATGTGATTGTTTATGTAACTGGCAAAAGAAAACATTGTATTCGTCATACTTCGTCAACTCAGTATGGCCACATGAAACACGACTGCCATCTACAGGTTTTATTATTTCCTGCGTCCAACATCTAATCCCCCTTCTGCACGATCCCGCAGAATTTCGGAAGTGCTCGCAGCATTCTTCTCTCTGAGACGCGCATTTTTAAAGGCCACATCTGTACATTAAAAAAACTGGACGTTTCCAACGTTTTAAAAACATTCAGAAATAACGTTTTAATAACATTTTCAAAATGAGTGAATGGAATGTTACTTTAACGTTCACATTAACCAAGAAAAAACGTTCTTAATACATAAAAAAACTGGACGTTTCCAAAGTTTAAAAAACATTCAGAAATAACGTTTTAATAACATTTTCAAAATGAGTGAATGGAATGTTACTTTAACGTTCACATTAACCAAGAAAAAACGTTCTTAATACATTAAAAAAACTGGACGTTTTAAAAAACATTCCGAAATAACGTTTTAATAACATTTTCAAAATGAGTGAAGGCAATGTTCCTTTAACGTTCACAATAACCAAGAAAAAACGTTCTTAATACATTAAAAAAACTGGACGTTTTCAATGTTTAAAAAACATTCCAAAATAACGTTTTCCTACCCTAATGGGAATGTTAGCAAAACGTTCTGACAACTTATTTTTGTTAGCTGGGAGGTTACATCACACCAACTGGCATCTTTGTAATGATCGGTGACAATAAAGGTTTACTTTCAAACTACTACTAAAGAGGAGCTTCAGAAAATGCATCTTCTACTTTCTCTACTCTACAAACTGCAGAGATAGTCACTAGTATAGTCGCATGACAGAGATAGTCGCATTACAAACTGCATGCATAGTCACTATATCTTGCAGAGATCTGCTATTACATAATTAATGACTAAACTAGCCACTTTGGATGCCACCACACCTACCATATCTAATTTAAACCTCAACACAAGATTGCTTGAAAGAGTGCATCATGCTCAAAGTGCTAGTAACAAACTAAGTGTATTATATAAGCTTACACCAACTAGGGATACCTTATCTAATTAATAAAACAACAATCATACATTGCAAATTTTGGATATAAATCAAAGGTGCAAAAAACTACATATTTTACTAACACTTTTCATTTTACTCCTGATCTCGTCAACAAAATGGTGTACATCAGTGTCCTTGGCAATGAAGGTGCCATCAAAATAGGGTTCCTCTGACCTTGATAGAATAAGAAAAAAATATATGTTCAGTGTCAGACATTATATGTTCTGATAATTTTTAGGGCTGTGAAAAGATTAATCGCGATTACATTAAGTAAAACAACTACAAGTGTAAACAACTAACCCTTTTGACTGCCGAAATCGGTACACTTTTCTGTTGCCATCTGCACAAAGAGCAAGCATGTTGGGTGTACATGCCGGGCAAGTGAAGTGCTCTACACTGGCCATTTTTTCACACTCGTACTGGCAGAATGTGTATTCCATGAAGCTTCTTTGGAATACGTCTCCATGTATTTTCCCAGCCTGTACATTTGATTAGTAAAGAGTAAAATGAAATAGCTACACTAATATTCTCTCATCTCTACTTGAGGCAACTTTGATCTACACTGATCTTACCCTTCCAAAGAGACAGGTCCTCCTCTCCAACATCCGCAAAAAACCTTGTCTCGATAATCCTGGTGCAACAGTTTTCATTTCTTCAAATGAACTGAAGACATCTACCGAAAACAGCGTGTCAGCATTCACAGATGCTGGCCAATACCCACTGCTTATTAGGTCGCTCATGTCAGGTGTACAATGTGCCAGACATAATCTGCACAGCAAGTTTGGCAAGTGCAAATCATACCGACCTAAAATCAAAAAGTAGAACATTGTAACACACAAAGGGACAAGAATAAATAAAAATATAAACCATAATTCATACCATTTATGCAAACCAAAATGATTGCTCTGCCAGCTGATTCTGTGACGTTTGAAGGGTCGCAAGTACATAACTGGACAGGTCTCACTGTAGGCAATAAACATACTGAAAAGAGAAGTGAAATAATTAGTGAGAAAGCATTAAAAATATGTCCAATTAAGATAATAAAAGTAAAAAAATTAAATAGAATAAAACTTTAATCACTTTACCAAAAAGGTTCAGAACACTACCTTGATTGACCAGTGTATATTTGCCATCTTTTTGTACACAGCACACTGTTGGCTCAATGGGCTTGTAAATTCCCTCAATGCAGGACTCCCTGTTATGGAGGGTGAGTTTTTTGTGTATGTATATGTCACAATCCATACACAGCCACTTTTGGGGCATGCAGTCTCTGCAGCGAATGACGGCAGGAGATGTGCAGTGGCTGCAGTTATTTTCTGGAGCCACATTGCAGGACAGCAAGCAGTTGATGTGATGGGACCTTGCTTTCCGCCACTCATCTTGGGCTACAGATTGGCGCAAGCACCATGATGTGGATGTTGAAGGACACTTGCTGGTGCCTTGAACATCTCCTGAGGTCAGAATGTCCTGCAGTTTCTGCATCTCACTGTCTAAAAGACAGAAATAAGAAAATAATCATTCCTTTCATGCTTATTGCTAACTTGCTTAATTACAGTAAGGTCAGGTGTCATCTTACCAAATGAGTGTTGAGAGCAGTTTGATTGGGTAACTGTGGGAACCTCCTCAGATGACTCAAAAGGAGTAGTGCCCTCACTGCCAACAACGGAATCAACTGAAAAGATAGGTAGAAAGGAACGAGATAACAATTTTCATGTCTTACAAGCATATAATACAGTGTTCATTAGTGACTTAAGGCTATAATAGGCTAATTGACATGTCTGACAAATCCATTAATCTCTAAAAGTTTTTTTCCCTCATTATCTGGACATAATCTTGAACTGTTAGCAGCATGAACCTGACACTGATTGCTTCACTTCCACTTAATTTCTTTGGAATTGCTTAGCATTACAGTGAAGTCAATAACATAAGTAACACATCCATCACCATGTTGTGTTTCTGATGGCACAGTTTAACATACAGTATTCAAAGGAAAATTATTAAAAACCAGAAACAGAAATCCTAAGTTTTACCATGGAAAAAAATAAAGGAAAAAGCTGTGCACTGGAAGCCCCACAGTTTGGTGGTCTATGTTTCAAAAGTGACACAAAACCATATTTATGTTACCTAACAAATAGCAAGCTAAATTCTGTATACAATGGGCACAAGTTATATTTAGTTAAGAAAGATTGGGTGGGTAATCACAAAAAATCCTGGAAGACATGGACTACCTGTAGCTGAAGCACGTTTTCGTGTCTCTCCACTTCTGCTTCTTTTTAGCAGTGGACGACCTTCAGCATCTCTCTCCACCCATCGGACATTAAATTTACTGCCTTTAGCAGATGTTGCTTTGCCCGTCGCTTCCTTTGCCTTGCATGACAGAAAGTGAGCATTGTATGATAACACTGAAATACAGCCAACTCTTGAGCAGTTCATTCAAATTTTGCACTCTAATTCCCACTCTTTAGTATTATTACCAATACTGGAAGATCACTGTCTCAAAAAAAAAATACTTACTTTGGTTTGAGCAAGAAGCATGTCTGCAATGAAAATAGCATCATCTGCTCTCCCTCTGTCTTGCTGAGCAGCCATTTCAAAGATACTATACTGGAAAGGAAGATAAAAACACGGTCAGACAAAAAGAATTGAGGACAGAGTATAGACTATATAAAACTACATTTCTAAAAATGTTTTGGACAGTGAGAGAGAGAGTAATGTGAAAGAAAAATAAAGAATAGAGTAACAATACTTACTTGAAGACAGTGAAGCTTTAGGAGAAAGAAATTGAGAGAGAGAGAGAGAGAGAGAGAGAGAGAGAGAGAGAGAGAGAGAGAGAGAGAGTGAGTGAGTGAGTGAGTGAGTGAATTAGAAATAGAGAGAGTGTGTGAGAGAGAGAGGTAGTAAGAGGAGTATAGGAGTGGCTCTTAAAAGAGCCGTTGGTTTTCTTATAAAGAGATACAGGTGGCGGTAACAGGGAAGGATGGTGGGTAAAAACAGGAGCTGTTGGACAAAGGGGAACAAAAACATAGTTAATTCTCTTGCAGCAAGGCTTCATGGATTTGTCATATTCATGGATTTGTCAAGTAGTAAAGTAGTATAAAGTAGTAAAACCATTGTTAATTTTTAAAGGACTGCCACTGTTGTACCCAATAGGTAAAACTTTTGCACATTTTCTTCTGACAGATTTATTAACAACAATTACAGAACATAACACAATCCATTTGAACTTTAACGATCAAACCAAATAAATTTAATTGCACAAACTAGCATAATTATAGAAAATGTTACATGTTACATGCTGCTTTTCAAAAGTTTGGGGTCGGTAAGATGTGTAGCCACATTGGCTATGAATCATGGCTCATTGAATCAGAACACAAACGCACATTCCTTCTTGCTGTCCCACTCTGAACCCCCGAAGGTAAATCAGTTGTGTTGGCTCCAGTTAGTCGGCAATAAATGGTCCTTCGCGACACCTTATTGCACCTTGGAGGATAAGTCTGCATTCCAAACCCCCCCTTTCCCCTCTCTGGACCACAGAGAGATAACGAAACTTGAAACTTTCTACACACAGACACACACACACACACAAACATCATCCTATAGAAATATAGTTTTAATGTATGTAACTCAGATTAGGGTTTGACCTTCCTGTATGCATGTTTTATTAATTTGTTTGATCATATAATTATAATTTTCTAGAGGTGTGGTTTTGAAATGTATTCTTTAATCAATAGTGTTTTAGTTAGAGAAGGTTCACTAACATTCTCTGGCAATCCCTTCCCCCCTGTGTTGAACTGTGTTTTATTGCCTAATGGAATGTTCAGCGACAGAGATTTTAGGAGCAGAGTTAGTGTTAATCTTTAACCCTACTTAAATCCTACATTTTCTATATGTATAACCATTGAAGAAATATGTAAACCTGAATGTAATTTCTCTTTTCCACGATTGTTCTTCTCTGTGATGGGTTTTTGTATTCTTGTAAACCTTAAAGGAATAATGTTTCAGATGTGCACCCTGTTGCAATCATAGATATGCCATGTGGATCTTTTTAAAAGTCCAATTTTCATTTCCATTTGTAATTGTACATCACATTTTGGGTTAATCTTATTCCTAGATTGTTAGTAGAACTCTTAATGCTTATTTTACAGAATAAGAAGTCATTTCTATGCCGTAGCGTTTAAACATAGCAAATGTGGTCTTGAATTGAACCTCCATATACCCGTAGGAAAGATATGGGTACCAAATTATGATAAAATGCATTTTACTGCAGTTATAATTGTTTAAAGTAGAAATGGCATGATCCTAAGACTGTCATAAAACATGCAAATCGAACTCCTAAGTGAGACAAAGGAAATTTCTCCCGCCTGGAATTTCGCGTTCCAATTGGCCCAAGCGCCAGGGAGGAGGAATTTTTCGCTACCCTAGAAAAGCGGAACACTCCGCGTTCCGTTCAGTTGAGTTCCGTTCAGTTGAGTTCGGTATTTTCTTTCGTCTTGTTTGTTCCTGCTTGTTCGAACCCTCCTCATCAGGGAGACCATCAATGGCTCCCGTTTAGGGGGCTTTATATTTTATTTTCTTTAAGTCTTTTAGTTTTGTTTCGTCTTCGAACTTCAGCCGACAACTTCAACTCAAAGGAAAAGACTCTGTTGAAAATCCCGCGGCGCGCGCTCCTCTTCATTGAGGACGTGCACGAGCACTGCGTCTGAGGAAATTCCTGGCTCCATGGGACCTAGTCCTCATCTCCGTTTTATTTTCTTTACTAAGTTTTATTTTCATATTCGTTACTCCCTCCACAAAGGGAACTGAACTCTGAATCATGTTTCTGGCCACTTCACGTTTCAGTGAACCTTTAAACTGCGCGCGAGTCTGCTCGCCCCGAAGACACGAGGAAACACGCCCCGCTCTTAAAGGAGCTCTTCTTCAGCAAATACAAAGAGAACCATGTGCCATGCAAGTATCGATTATTGAATTGAACTTACAATGTGATTTCTTTGTTGTCTCTTACGGGTTACTGTCTGTGATTTTGCCATGCTGAGATCATCTCGGTGATCTCTCTCGTCCTGAAACTTTAGTTTCACTTTCTCCCTTCCTCTCCCTCTCTCATCTGTTATCCGTTTAGTCTTGTATTTTGTTTACGTGTCCTGTACATACATATTTACTCGTGTAAATTGTAGAACTTGTATTCCTTAGTTCGATGTAGTATTAGTCCAATTATTAAATTCCATATGCCCTTGACTGACTCTGATTTAATTGCCCATGCTACTTAGTCCCTGAAATGTTCGATCTTAGCTATATGCTTTATCTTGGTAGGCTACGATTTAAGTAACCTAATTTTAGTCTACAAACACCGAGAGTGTCTTTTCAAGGCCTGGAAAAGATACTCTTTCTCGTGTTTGTAAGAAGGATAATTTTCCTTGAGAGTTAAGTTAATCTTACGTATGTTTGCTGGACAAACAGATTGTTTGATAACTAAATTAATTCCATTAAAGTTATCCCATAACTTCGAGCTGAAATAAGAACAATTGATGTATTAATGACGAACCATAACCCGTTATGGTAATCGTTCATATATCAATCTAGTTCAGCTGCGATAAATTAATGTAACTGTAACATACAAAATATTAATCATATTCATGATTAATTATTAAAATTCCCTATAGATCATTTGAGCTAATATTAATATTAATGTACAACCCATTGTTCTTACAGATGTCTAATGTTGAAAGAAGTCTAATCTGCTTACCAAGGCTGCATTTATTTGATAAAAAATACAGTAAATATTTGTAAAAACAAATATTGTAAAATATTATTGCAATTTAAAACAGGCAATCTGTTTTCCATTTGAATATGTTAAAATGTAATTTATTCCTGTGATCAAAGCTGAATTTTCAGCATCATAATTATTAGGACAGCATTTACATGAAATATATATATTTGTGTAACAATGTAAAAGCCTTTACTGTCACGTTTATTCAATTTAATGCATACTTTCTAAATAAAATAAATTCGTGCTAAATAAATAAAATAACTGTTTTTTAAAAAAACACCTTAGGATCGATATTTTTTATGTGAGGATAGATCCTTTAGATTAGAATAGATACAACATCAGTAAGTTTAGGCCTATCGATATTTCAGGATCGAAATTTGCGCATATTATCATCATCATCATCAAGTTACTTCCCATCGACCATAACAACTTTTTATAATGTTAATATAACATAATATGCAGTCATTGCAGCTTTCTGTGATTAATTAATTAACGTTAGCCAATTAATATCAATTTCCATTAACGTTATTGACCACGGTAACGTTAACAGCACCATAGATTAAAAAGCCCCACAGTACACACACACACACAAATATAACGTTAGGCTACAGCAACGTTAGTATTTCTTAAATTACAGAACCATAATAAAAATGTATGGCTTTGCCTTTGACCGACCTGACGCGGGAATTTTGGAGAATGCAATATATCGCTTCTCTCTTTGCTCCGTGGGGAGTTGTTGGCATTGAGGAAATCATCGCCCCCTACTGATACTCAACCTTCATTCATGCGTGTCATTTTCACGCCTAGAGGAGGCAAAGCATGACATTGACACGCATCCGCTTGTGGACCAGCATGTGTATTACACGCTTTAGCGTGATACCGGGTTGATACACGATATTATTGTGAGGGGGGCGGGGCTTACTTATTTGATTATTAACTTGCTTATTTACTCTAGCCTGGCTAATGTCAGACCAAGTCTCATTTGAGACTTGGTCTGGGAACCACGTGTTCATTTTCTCGTATTTGAGGCGTGGTTTACGAATGCCCAGAGCCGTTTATTGGGCGCTATGAATGTCTATCAAATGCGCCTGTATGTAGCTCATAGCCAATCGCTTCAATTATACCAGATGACGTATGTAGAGTGACAGAAATTCGACGAGGAAAAAGACGATGGGTCAAAGATTTATTTGTACACGATGCCGTTTTGCGAATATTACCGTTTGTGCAAGATAAACATGAGGGTAGAAGGTAAAGTCGAGTCTGATGCCATGTTGGATCCATAGATATAAACAAACTGCTTCGGTGTCGTCATCGTCTTGCTGCTCCCTCCCCGTTCTGTGATTGGTTCCCTTTTTCAGGGGAAAATTTGGTCCATGGTGTCCAGACTGCCTAGCAGCGTGAATAAAATCGCGCTGCGAGCAAGGCAGTATGGGGAAACCCAGGCTATATTTACTCATCAATTTGCTTGTTTTATTACTTCGTTTTTAATGAGAATCTTTTTCTATTTTGCTTGCAAAGGTGGAGTGTTTATTAATAGGCTAAATCAGGTTATTTCCTGGTATAGTAAGGTAAAAAAAGATCCTAATCATTCTTGTATCTGACTCTGAGTATTTCAACATGTCAGCGGGAAATTTACGGACACACATATGCCGTTACAGATGCAGCATTCTGACTGTACGTCTGCACGAGATGTGAACACGTTTTAATAATTTCTTGGGTCAAGAAAGAGTCGGAGTCTGCGATATATGTCCTCCTACCAGTGCTCTCTCTGTCTGGATGCACTTCACTTTGCGCACCGCACTTTAAAGGTCCCGTATTATGCCCCTTTTCACAAGATGTAAAATAAGTCTCTGATGTCCCCAGAGTGTGTATGTGAAGTTTCAGCTCAAAATACCCAACAGATCATTTTTTACAGCATGTTTAAATTGTCATTTTTTTGGGGCTCAGAAAAACGCGCTGTTTTAGTGTGTGCCCTTTAAATGCAAATGAGGTGCTGCTGGACGACGCAGGGGGCGGAGCTTCATGAGCTCACGTTCAGTCTGTCAGGACAATTTCAGCTCAAGGAATGATGATAATATCAGAAACTCTCAGCAACGGTGTTCAGTTCGAGTCGGACAATACTGCCTACAGAGTCAGAGTGCTGTATAGAGATGAAACAGGTATAGTTTAGTAGTTTAATTACGGTTATTATTACGTATTTGTCATCTGCTTGTAGGCTATGTATCCATTATTTATTAATAGCCTACAAGTCTGCTGTCTGAATGATGATCAAACATATACTGATGAGTTTAATAAAGTTTATTGTACATCACACAAAAGATGAAGCGTCAGTTTTACTTCAGAAAATCACCGTAAGAGCTGAGTAAACAGTAAGTTATAAGAAGTGCGCAAGTAGCCAGTAGAGTTGAGGGAGCATTCCTGTGGGCGGAGGTTAGTCAAAAAACGGTTCTAGTGACATCATTAAAGAAGGAAGTAGAGGGATGTAGTCCAAACGAGCCGTTCACTGTAGTCGACTTCTGTTAAATAAAATATCTCGCTTGGCATTGAACTTTGAGCTTTATAATTTTACAGATATTATTTATGCTCTAACAGCAACATTACACACTAACTAAAGTTTGAAACATGGGATCACGAAGAACGGGACCTTTAATAAGCCCAAATAACGCGGGTTTTAAATGCCGGGAGAAATCAGAGGCAAAAATCTAAAAGTCGATCGGTTATACGCCTACTTAAACTTATGACTTGACTCTGATAAAGGAAAACGGGTTAATGCGTTTACATGACCACATGCATTGTCAGTTTATTCAGCATAATCGAGTTAATAACGTGCATGTAAACGCGCTCATTCCCTGAAAACGAAAGCAGAAACGGACTGAGCTTTCGCTGCATTAACGGCGCGTTCTCTCAGAGACGACGGTGGATATAACGGTAGGCCGATAGCAACTTAACAATCTTAATTTACTGGCTTAATATATCTCTTGTGGACTTACATTATTGACAGTTGTAGCCAAGTCAACAGGGGGCGCTGCTGGGCATATTTGTAAAAGGTACGCTGGGCCTTTAAATACAGCACTTCCTTTGAAGGCTTGTAGTGATATGGATCAGCAACCAAATCTGTACTTCGGAGGCTTGATGTAATACAGGCTAAAGCACTGAGATTATGTTTAGGAGCAGTTAAAACATCACCAGTGTGTGCTCTACAGGTGGAAGCGGGAGAAATGCCATTGAACATTCGACGTAAACAATTGCTAGTAAATTATTGGGTAAATCTAAAAGGACACAGAGATAGTCATCCAACTAAAAGAATACTACAAGGTAACTGGGAAAGGGAGAGAGCACAAAAGTTCAGTTTTGGGTGGATAGGAGATGAGGCAGCGAGAGAATTGGGAGTCAATGAAAAGGAATTCTGCCCAACTGTAACATGGCCTGATACACCGGTATGGAAGTTAGAAACAATGGAAGTTGATTTTAAGTTACTTCGAGTCAAAGCAGTAAGTAATAGTACAGATCTGGTAGCGGAATTTTATAGAGATATAGATTTTAAATATAAAGAGTATGTTCAGATTTATACAGATGGATCAAAGGATCCAGAAACAGGAAAGACTGGATCTGCAGTTTACAATTTTAATCAAAGAGGTGAGATAAGCAGACGAACAACAAATGATCTGAGTGTGTATGCAGTTGAATTATACTCTATTATGATAGCACTAGAATGGATTGAGGAAAACAAAATTAAAAAAGCTTTGATTGGAAGTGACTCAGTGTCAGCTTTATACAGTCTCATGACTGGTACATCTAATAGCCATCAGGATTTACTGTATTCAATATTGATAATGTACACAAGAATGAAGGAAAAATGCTATGAGATTCAACTGACGTGGATTCCTGCTCATATTGGCATTGTGGGTAATGAGAGAGTGGACAAGTTAGCTAAACAAGCTGTTAAAAAAGAGAATATTGAAGTAAATATTAAGTTGTCAAAGTCTGAAGGAAAGAGTGTAATATGGAAAGAAGCCATTAGAGAATGGCAACATCAGTGGGACAGGCAGGCCCCGGGGTGGGTAATCGGGAGAATCGGGAGAATTCCCGGTGGGCCGCCTCACTTTTGGGCCAGTCGAGGATTTTTTTTTTCTTTTTCACATTTGTCACTTTAGTTACAGTAGGCTACACACGTTCCGCATTCTAACACCGCAGCGCGCAGCCTCTGCATGGGTTGTACCATGTGAGGGAGTTCTCCCCTCCCCTCCCATAGAATTGGTTGGGTCCATAGCCCGTCTTTTCCAAAACGTTTTCTCAGGTAGACTACCGCGGCCGCGGCACCGCCGGCGCCTACCGATAGCTGGGCCGGCCCTACCGTAACGGTACGCGTCAGGGAGGATGGATGGGAGGAAGAGGGAGGTATGGAAGCTTGTTTCCGCCACAGAATAAAACATTTTAAAAGATAATTGCGACTTTTTATCTCACAATTGCGAGTTTACACGCAATTCTGACTTTATATTTCGCAATTCTGAGAAATAAAGTCAGAATTGCAATTTGCGAGATATAAAGTCAGAATTGCGTGTTATAAAGTCAAAATTGCGAGATATAAAGTCAGAATTGCGAGATATAAAGTCAGAATTGCGTGAAATAAAGTCGCAATTGCGTGAAATAAAGTCGCAATTGCGTGAAATAAAGTCGCAATTGCGTGTTATAAAGTCAGAATTGCAAGAAATAAAGTCAGAATTATGTGAAATAAAGTCGCAATTACTTCTTATAAAGTCTAAGTGAATTATTATTTAACCTTTACATTATTTGTTGAACCATGGTATTAACCCCCTGAGGTCGGCTATCGCGCCGGCGCGATAGGCTCGTTTTTTTCCGTATGAGTGCAAAAAAAAAAAAAAAAAAAAAAAATTAATTTTTATCTTATATGCTTGTGTTATACATCAATCGATCCTGTTTAGTGTGTTTTTTTTTTTGTGTATGCTCATAATAAAAACAAAGTGTTGTGCTTTTCGCTAAATAAAGAAAAATAAACATGATGCGAGTTCTGCCTACTCTCCGTCAGTGAAGTCAATTCTGAAACGCGTCCGAAAATGAACTGTAACTCAGCGAATACTCAGTCAAACAGGCATACAGACACACAGGCATGAAGCTTGAATTCTATTCTTTTAAATGAAGTAATTTTTATAAAAAACTAATATTCACAGTTTATATACTATGTATGTAAAGAGAGAGATGTCAGTCGTTCTCATCTCAGCTAATTAAGTTTTAATGTGACTCCGCCTACGGAGACCGCGCTATTCAAATGCAAATGTGAGGTCGATCCATACAAACCTGTGAAACGCCCACATCCGCTGGATAAGGCCGGTGAAACACTGGATGCGTGGCGTAAGCGTCTCAGCTGCGTGGCGTGTCCGTTTTTATTTCGGCTCCCATGTTAACCCTCTGGGGTCTGGGGTGTTTTTGGGGTCCTTGAGATGTTCTGACATGCCCTGACATTTGTGCTTTTTTCAGTTGCTTATAAACATATTAATGGCAAAGGTGTAAATTCACTCTATATAGCACAAACAGGACTTCCATAATATGTGAGCCACATGTATGTACATGTTTTCATTTTTGAGAGAATAATGTTTATGCATGGTTATCGAAAAAACTAAAAATTAAAGTTTCTGAAATAAGGCCACAAAACACATACTAAATATGTGGCAATAAGACTTTTGACTAATGGATGTCATCGCCTAGTGTTTTTTCTTCAAAATGATATGAAAATCATCCTGCCTAATCATTCACATAAAACGATACATTGATTTTAGTTTTGTGAAACACTTTTAGTTTGGAAAGCCAATATGTGGATGGGGCGTAAACGCTCCAACAGCATCATGCATATTTAGTAGTTCACACCTGGTGAGACTACGTCCCTGCATACTTAATGAGCCATTCATTCAGGTGTGTCACCTATAGCTAACTTACAAGCTTCATAAAAATGATCATTCTAGGAGAAAATTTCAGATGGCATTTAGAGGCTTTTGCATCTGAACTCTTCATATATACACACACACATATATATATGCATGCACATACATACTTTATAATCTTTTCAAAACTAGTCAACGTCTTTCAAAACTAAAGTATACATTTTATCATACGTATTTCAAAGTAAAGGATTCATTAGTTAGTTGATGACTTTATTTTTGACAAAACACATACAGTATATATTCCTCATCTCAGTATAGCAATAGAGTTTGCTAAAAGCTGTTCATTCAATACAGCAGTATTTGAAATTCGATCATATTTTGTAAAATTACATTTATATTTGCATTTATGTCAAAACCTAGACACTTTTAAACATCAAAAGGACATTTATTAATATGTATTCGTGTCAAAATGACAAATAAACAGATTTTCCTATTCAATTTTGCATGGAAACGCTTCCAAGACGCTTGCGTGTCGTGTGAAAAATAGGCGTCGGTTCTATTTCTAGAATGCACGCGTTTTCCACGCGGCTCGTGCAGCGCCTGAGACGCGCGTCTCACACAGGCAGTGTGCAAACTCTAAACTGTTAATACAAACTACACAATAGTACGAGCTGAACTGTTGCTTCATTTATCCAATTTGGAAAAAGTGCTAATTTGGAATTCCACCATGGAAAAAGTGGGCCGGTCTTGGGCCTGAAACTCCCGGGCTGAAAAGTGTCCCCTGGGGACAGGGAAACTAAAGGGAGACATTTGTATGCTATTCAAAATAAAGTAGGGATTGTGAAGAACAGGGGAGGGAATAGAAAAGAAGAAATAGTTATGACAAGATTAAGGATAGGTCATAGTAATTTGAATAGCACACTACACATTATAAGGAAGCACCCAACTGGTTTTTGTGGTTGTTGTCAGGTTGCAGAAACTATAGAGCATGTGTTGTTGAGTTGCAGACAATATGAAGAACAGAGGAAAAATATGATAGAAGAGTTAGGAAAAGTTGGAATAATAGGGACAGGAGTGAGGGAAATACTGCAAAGTGGGGAGAATGAACAAAGCAGAGGAAATATTTTCTTTTTTTTATCAAGAACAGGTCTGATGAGAAGAATATGATGTAAATGGACATGAAAGGAAAATAAATCCGGAAGATGGCGGTAGTGCAACATTAATGGATGCAAGCTGCCAATAAACCCTAAAGAAGAAGAAGAAGAAGAAGGCTTGTAGTGCCTGAATTGTTTGGCGTGCAGGTGGTGGTTAGTCGCTGGAAGAACAAGTTCTGGTAGGTCTCTTTTAATGAAAAGTGACATTGAGTAGATTTTTTAGTGCTTCTAGTGTTTGACCATGTTGAGCTGATACTTTGATGCAAACAGCACAGGATATTCACAGCTGTAATCATTTTGGCTGTTTTCTTTCCCAGTTGATTGTAGATGTGTGCTGAAAACTCCTACTGCTAATTAATTTGGGCTGGAAGAGCAGTAGCTGCTGAATGTTTGTTACGAACTATTGCACGTGAGTTTACGATGTATTAAAATCGAATGAAACGATTAGCTGCAAACTTTTTGTATGTATCAAGACCAATGATTCTCTTTTTTTAGAGAAGTGTACTTTAAAAGCCTTCACATGTTAATGAGTTGGAAGAGCAGTAGTTGCTGAATGTTTGGTACGAAATATTGCACGTGAGTTTACGATATATTAAAATCGAATGAAATGAGTAGCTGTAAACCTTGTGTATGTATCAAGACAAATGATTCTCTTTTTTTTTTTAGAGAAGTGTACTTTAGAAGCCCTCACATGTTGAGTCGGATGAGCAGTGGATGTTGAAATAGTGGTTCAGATACCTGTGGCACACAATAAAGGTATTCTTTTTCTGTAATGCTGGGATAGTTAGGATATTTTAAAATGTTTTTATTGTGTATGTGGATGAGGGTTTGTATTTTAAATTGTAATATGATTTGATGTGTAGTAGTTTGTGTATTTTCAGTGTTTATGTATAACAATCAGTTTCTTTATGTGATTATTTCATGGGTTGACTTATTGTGTATTTTTGGTTTTTATTGTTTTTTTTTTTTGTTTTTTTTGAGTCTCGTGCTGTTGATCACTGTTTTCCCTACCTTTTATTTTCGTTGGTTTATTTAATATTTTTTTGGTTTTGTGAAATATTGCCCATTTAGTTTTGTATTTTCTGTGTATTGTTTGGTTGGCCTAGTATTAGTCGATTTGTGTTGTATTTATATGGTTTATTTTGTGTTTCGCCGTTAGGCCACACCAGCTTGGAGTAACTAAGAGGGGACATATTCACTTCCACTTATATGAGGGTGGTGTGGAAATGGCGTGTGGTTGAGTTGTGTATTATTGTGGTGTATAGGACATTGCCTTTTCTTTTGGGGTTAATGTGTATTTTTAGATTGAGGTGTTTCTTTTTAAGTGTTATGTCACACCCTCTAGTTACTACTACTTCTGTAACATCAGTCGCCTGTTTTGAGTGAAACCAAATGAGACCAGAACTTATGTATTTAAATAAAAAAGGTTTTGTTTATAGTAATTCTGCCTTTGAGTTTATTCATTGAATTGAATAGCCGTGCGGGGAAACCTTTAAGTGATTTGGGGATCTCCTACCCAAGTAAAATTGGAGTGGCGTAGTCAAGAGTAGTTTAAAGTAAATAAACATTACTTGGCTCCATTACACAGTGAAAAAATTAGAAGAATATTTCTTGTTAAACAAGTTTGAAGTTGCTTGTGATTTTCACAGATGGCAGAGTTTCACAGATGCTTCGTGAACTAAATACTTTTATTAGGCCTAGGCGGCCTATATAATTTTATTGATATTATTATTATAATTCATATTTTGTAATTGTATTGTTTTTAGTGTTATTAGTGTCATTAAATATTTTGTTAATGTGCTATGGAAACAAAATACTGACGAACAACGATGCCGTCTTCATCTTGGCTCTGTATAAGAATGATGCGTCTGTTAAAACAAGCACTCTTGACAATTTGTGAATGGATCACCTTGCAATGAAATTTCGTTGTGGGATGTCGTTTTTTTAGTCTGTTTAGTCCTCATACGCGCGCGTCGGTGATGTCGCAAGTGTGGTGATGTCGCAAGTGTGGTTATGTGGTGATGTCGTTATGAATTTAGGCAAGGCAAATATAATTGTAGTTCCTAATTAATTTAATAACTATACTAGCTCAATAATAATAATAATAATAATAATGATTTAATACATTAATGGGAAAACGAGCCAATTATCGTATTGATATCATCAAAGGCATCTGCCATCGGCGATATCTCTGTCTATCGTCGATACACGATACTATTGTCTATCGGCACAACCCTAACTGACAGTGACACTTTACAATGACGTTCGAGAGAAAATGACATCGTCTCTAGATAATGAGGGTTAGCTTATGTTGAAGTTAGCTAACCATTTAGCAAGCCTAATTTCACAAGAGTTTTATTTATGTTTTGCTGATAACGAGAAAACTATATTGGTCGGGCTTTAATTCGTTGCCCTAACATGTAAACCATGTGAGTCTAATGACAAAGAAAGGCATGAATTATGACATTTAAGCAAAACGTATTCATTAAGCCAACTTATCTGGACGGTGGTTTGAGATCACTGCACACAGCAATGAAATCACTGAAGAAATCATCCAATCGCAAAGCGGACTGGCTCCGTCTCCACACAGATGCCGAGGTTCATGGGTAATGCTGGAGTCAACAAATTAAATTAAATTAAATTAAATGAATTTATTTAATTTTATTTAAATTTAATTAATATCCAAAACATATCCCCGTTCTCACAATCGAAGGAGAAACAATTTAAACTTATGGTCATATCAGTCGATCAGGCTCTGTAGATTACCGTTAGATGACACACCAAACCAATGGAAAAACGGTATTTCTCAAAAAATAAACAGCAACATTTAGAAACGATAGCCGTAGCAGAACTCTTCAGTCTCGTTAATTGAATAGATTTACTATATTATGACTGGAAGGAAGGAACCACAGACGATGGATTACAATGGCGAGAAGCCTACAGAATATAAAGCAATAAAAACAAGGACAAAAAATGTCTGATTAAATGTTGAGTAATGTAGCGCTTAAAGTTTAAAAAAAAAAAAAAAAAGACAAATGAGAAAAAGCAATGCTCCAGATTAGAGCCCGACCGATAAAGGATTTTTAAGGCCGATACCGATACAAATATTTGGTGATTTAAAAATCCGATATTCCGATATATCGGCCGATATACAGTGAGGAAAATAAGTATTTGAACACCCTGCTATTTTGCAAGTTCTCCCACTTAGAAATCATGGAGGGGTCTGAAATTGTCATCGTAGGTGCATGTCCACTGTGAGAGACATAATCTAAAAAAAAAAAATGCAGAAATCACAATGTATGATTTTTTAACTATTTATTTGTATGATACAGCTGCAAATAAGTATTTGAACACCTGAGAAAATCAATGTTAATATTTGGTACAGTAGCCTTTGTTTGCAATTACAGAGGTCAAACGTTTCCTGTAGTTTTTCACCAGGTTTGCACACACTGCAGGAGGGATTTTGGCCCACTCCTCCACACAGATCTTCTCTAGATCAGTCAGGTTTCTGGGCTGTCACTGAGAAACACGGAGTTTGAGCTCCCTCCAAAGATTCTCTATTGGGTTTAGGTCTGGAGACTGGCTAGGCCACGCCAGAACCTTGATATGCTTCTTACAGAGCCACTCCTTGGTTATCCTGGCTGTGTGCTTCGGGTCATTGTCATGTTGGAAGACCCAGCCTCGACCCATCTTCAATGCTCTAACTGAGGGAAGGAGGTTGTTCCCGAAAATCTCGCAATACATGGCCCCGGTCATCCTCTCCTTAATACAGTGCAGTCGCCCTGTCCCATGTGCAGAAAAACACCCCCAAAGCATGATGCTACCACCCCCATGCTTCACAGTAGGGATGGTGTTCTTGGGATGGTACTCATCATTCTTCTTCCTCCAAACACGTTTAGTAGAATTATGACCAAAAAGTTCTATTTTGGTTTCATCTGACCACATGACTTTCTCCCATGACTCCTCTGGATCATCCAAATGGTCATTGGCAAACTTAAGACGGGCCTTGACATGTGCTGGTTTAAGCAGGGGAACCTTCCGTGCCATGCATGATTTCAAACCATGACGTCTTAGTGTATTACCAACAGTAACCTTGGAAACGGTGGTCCCAGCTCTTTTCAGGTCATTGACCAGCTCCTCCCGTGTAGTTCTGGGCTGATTTCTCACCTTTCTTAGGATCATTGAGACCCCACGAGGTGAGATCTTGCATGGAGCCCCAGTCCGAGGGAGATTGACAGTCATGTTTAGCTTCTTCCATTTTCTAATGATTGCTCCAACAGTGGACCTTTTTTCACCAAGCTGCTTGGCAATTACCCCGTAGCCCTTTCCAGCCTTGTGGAGGTGTACAATTTTGTCTCTAGTGTCTTTGGACAGCTCTTTGGTCTTGGCCATGTTAGTAGTTGGATTCTTACTGATTGTATGGGGTGGACAGGTGTCTTTATGCAGCTAACGACCTCAAACAGGTGCATCTAATTTAGGATAATAAATGGAGTGGAGGTGGACAGTTTAAAGGCAGACTAACAGGTCTTTGAGGGTCAGAATTCTAGCTGATAGACGAATGGCTGTAAACGCATAATGTACTGTCTTTATAAAGTATCTTCTTATTAAACTGTCTGTATACTTACAAAGTTCTCAATGCTTCGGTTTGCATGTAGGGACCCTCATTATGCTACCGTGTTAGTGTGAGGCTATTTTGAGCCTTGTTAGTGGTATTAACTAGCGATTTACTTTTACTTACTCTGTGCCCCATATACTAGTGTTATAAGATAATCTGTTTTTAGAGATAAAACTCTTTACATTCGATTTTCATGAAAACGCATCCCAGGGAACGATCGACGCTGTAACCATGTGTTAATTACCCCTACAGTAACGCACACTTGGATTTCACACACGTGTAAAAGAAAAGCTAACTTTTATGCACAGGCTAGCTGCTATGTTTGATACTTTTTCTCTACGTCTAAATGTTCACTCCTCGCGTGCCTAACTTACGTTTTACAATGCAGGGACTGGAACTACAGATATGCTAGTTATAAATACAGTAATCATTACTTTATTTAGGCAGAATAAGTTCGTTGTGATTTCCAAGCTCATTGATGTTAGCGATCTTCCTTGTAGAGTGCGCTCTGGTGGACAAACTATGCAGCGCCAACACTCATAACATGGTTGCAGGGTATTTCGTCCGCTTTTATTTTATTTTTTAAATATTAATTTATCGGCCGTTATAAATGCCGATACCGATAGTTTGGAAAATGCCTAATATCGGCCGATAATATTGGCCCGCCGATATATCGGCCGGGCTCTACTCCAGATTGGCAGAAAGAAAAACGTGGTGCAGACACGAAATGTACTTCCCATTGAAATACATTGGATTGAAAGTCGTGCTGAGTGACACTAAAAAAAAGGGGAAATTCGTGTTCACGAACACGAATCAATAGATTAAATTTCGTGACTATGACACGAAATGCTGTGAGACTGGGTTGCAACATGTTAAGAGCTAAAGAAAACAAATGAGTTTTAAGAAGATCCTATTTGGACTGTGAACACTGGCTGAACCCTCATACGCTTTTTGGCCATTTTGAATCAATTTCTTAGGAATAAAAATGGTTTACTTAGGAGTTTTTCCTAGATGTGGTGACTCATTTGTTCTGACTGCACGAGTGTAGTGGTCGAAAGTCACAGCAAGAATTAGATGCTTTGTTTCCAGACAAGACTTAGAGAAACTTGTGCATGCTTTCATCACCAGCAGGGTGGATTATTGTAATGGACTCCTCACTGGCCTTCCCAAAAAGACCATAAGACAGTTGCAGCTCATACAGAACGCTGCCGCCAGGATTCTGAGCAGAACTAGAAAATATGAACATATCACACCAGTCCTCAGGTCTTTACACTGGCTCCCAGTTAGATTTAGGATTGATTTTAAAGTATTATTACTGGTATATAAATCATTCAATGGCCTAGGACCTCAATACATTGCAGATATGCTCACTGAATATAAACCCAACAGATCACTCAGATCATATCAGCTAGAAATACCAAGGGTTCACTCTAAACATGGTGAATCTGCTTTTAGCTATTATGCCAGCCGCAGCTGGAACCAGCTTCCAGAGGAGATCAGATGTGCTCCTACTGTAGTCACATTCAAATCCAGACTCAAAACACATCTGTTTAACTATGCATTTACTGAATGAGCACTGTGCCACTGTTCGTCCGACTGTATACTGTACTGTATTTTATTTTTTATTTTTCTAAACTGTTTTAATTATTCTTATTTCTTTTTATTATTTTAATTTCTTCTATGTAAAGCACTTTGAATTGCCATTGTGTATGAAATGTGCTATATAAATAAACTTGCCTTGCCTTGCCTTGCCTATTAGCCCCATTGTATCGATCTTGGTTGCAGTTCCATTAGAATTCCACTGGAGGTGATCGCGGGCGAGTGCAGACTGAATGGGAGTCTATGGGGCTA
The DNA here is from genome assembly GCF_949319135.1 of Squalius cephalus. Classification (NCBI taxonomy): domain Eukaryota; kingdom Metazoa; phylum Chordata; class Actinopteri; order Cypriniformes; family Leuciscidae; genus Squalius; species Squalius cephalus. The sequence continues at coordinate 48,566,729 of NC_137124.1, read as the reverse complement.
GACGGCTAAATTTGTCTCTTTCACCTGATTGCCGTTGAGAAATCTCAGATTTTATTGTAGGTTTTGCAAGTTCAACATGGGTTATAGGTTGAAAATTGAATGAACGAGTACTTATGTCCTTTCGATTTCTTACAGGTTGAGTTGTTGTTGCCCATAACACGCTAGCATTCTGCTAATGAACGCTGATTGGTCAGTGAAGGACTGATTACGACCAGAGATACCGCTTGATGGCATCGTGGGATCCGAAGCGGGACCAGAAACAAACAAAACAAAAACTCTTCTAGCACGTGTATTTACCTGTGTCAGCTGTGTTGTCGATGCCTCGAGAGAAAAGAAAGTGCAGAGCGCGAAAGCACCAAAGCGACTGTAGGATCTCTGGTCGTACGATGTGTACTTTTTAAAGCAAATAAGTGACTCCCAGCACCCAGCAATGTGCAATTTCTTTGCATCTCCTTTTGAATACAACATTCAAATTACTAGACAAAAAATTATATCCTGAGAAATGTGGATTTTGATGGGTATAGCATCATAGACCTCCATTCATTCTGCACTCGCCTGCGAGCGCCCCCGCATGGACAGAGACGTGTTACTGCAGCCAGTCCAGAAACCGGAAGTAACCAGAGAGTGCCAATTCTCTTCCTATTAGACATTCTCTGTCATTAGTCCTATTTTAGGACCTTCCGGCCCGCCGTGCATCCTGTTTGCGTATCCTGTGCGCTTTCGTCATTGGCGGAGCGGTCGGTCAATCCCACCTTTCCAGTAAATACGACTTGTGATTGGACTGTACGTCAGCAGACAGCAAAGCATTGGCCAAGAGCAGAAGGCCCTCCCTCCAGGCTTTTTTTTTAAGTTGCGAAGCTTCATTTTCGCTCAGTCTGAGTTTCAGAGCAGAGCTGCGTGACCACGCTGCCACAAATCACGTGAGTCGCAAGCTCGCAACTGTGTGGGCATATCTCCGCAAAATGGGTTTTGTAAACTCAGCTCTGAAAAAATAGTCTGCAATAGGAGTGCTAATGTAATGTAATAAGTTTCGCCCTTTCGAACCTCAGTTTTCAGAGTTTCAAAACTTTTTTCACCTATTCGCACACCAGTTTTCAGATCACCATTTACAAGGTTTCAAATCTGGAAAACAAACTATTCACTGGGAGAACAGTGACAAAAACTCTGAAAAATGATTGCACAACACCATAAAAAACAGTGTTGCACTTCTGAAGAAGGAAAACTCAAAAACAAAATTATGTTTGCAGAGATTTTATGTTTTTTACCACTTTGAAAGCCTGCAAAACTCTGTTTTCAGAGTTTCAAAACTTTTTTTCACACATTCGCACACCAGTTTTCAGATCACCATTTACAAGGTTTCAAACCTGGAAAACAAACTAATGCAGTGGGAGAACACTGACAAATTTGAAACTCAAAAACAATGTTTGCAGAGATATTTTTATTTTTTACATTTTGCAAGCTTGCAAATCTTATTTTTTAGATCTTGCAAAACTTTTTTTTGTAAGATTTTGAGTTTTCGAACACTTAGTTTCAACCTTTCAGAACTTTATTTTCAGTTTTAAATCATGGCAGGATATTAATCCCATAGCTTTAGTGCCTGGTTACAAATCATACAAAATCATTTTATTATAGAAGACGTTTGTACTACGTTATAACGAGTCATTAATGTATTTAATGTATTTTAAATTATACGTTTCATATACTCGTATTTAACCGAAGCTATAGATTGTGAAATTAAACATTTCTCGCTGTTAGTGTTTTTTAGTTAGCTTAGATAATAGCATAGCATACAGCTAACGTTATCCGATGATCTAAGCTAACTAAAAAACACACTAACAATGAGAAATGTTTAATTTCACAATCTATAGCTTTGGTTAAATATAACGTAGTACCAACGTCTTCTATAATAAAATGATTTTGTATGATTTGTAACCAGGCACTAAAGTGATTACCCATAAAACGTGCTTTGAGCCGGCAGATCTGACGTGCCTCACGCAGCATCCTGGTTTTGACGCATGCTGCTTCGTAGCCACAAACCTCACCCAGGCATGAATCAGCCGTTTTTTCTTGGGGAACTTGTGGAGCTTCTGCCCTGTTTTTGATGTATTCGTACATCCCGTACAAACACAACAGTTAACCATTTTTGTTAGCTAGGTCTCCAATATAACTGCTAGCCTACTTGCCGTTAGACTAATGGTAACTCTAGGCTTGGAGTCCCTCTTATGACGTCACGCCCAGCCTAGTGGAAGGGAGGGGGAGTACTTAAAACCACTGTAAAAAGTACCAATTTTTCATATTATATTCAGCATTTTGATATAAAAAACATACAAAACAATGGTGGGCGGTTCTTATCTTTATGTTTAAAGGGGGGGTGAAATGCTCATTTTCACTCAATCTCCTGTTAATCTTGAGTACCTATAGAGTAATATTGCATCCTTCATATCTCCAAAAAGTCTTTTGTTTTATAAAATTTTTAACATAAAGATAGGCTGTACCGAATCTTTCCGGAAAAAAACGAGCGGCTGGAGGCGGGCCCTGTGGGCGAAGCTTAGCTGTGCTAACGCGCCGAGCTAGTGACAACACACAGAGACATTTGTTCAACAAACAGTTTTACTCACCGTCCGGTTCCAACGCACGGCCGCGAACCTTTATCATTGTGACTGCTCGATCCTTAAGCATTAGACGATCTGCAAATCCGTGGATCTGGGCTTTGTTTATAAAACAATCATCGTCGAAATGCAGGGAACAACAGTCTTACACAACTCCGTTTATGCTCATGAAAACAAACTCCATCCACGGGTTCCTTAACGCTGGGTTCTTTGGGAATCTGTGCAGGGTTGTCTTGCCCTGGCAACCAAAAACACACTTCTTTGGTGACATTGACTTCCCAAAAGCCGGGCAGGGCGCTTTGATGGCGAACTGCTTTCACTCTCTTGCTCTAGTCTACGAGTGCGCGCGCGGCCGCGATCTTACCGGAGAAGTGCCCTTAGGACCCATATAAGGAAATTCCGCCCTATCTTACGTAAGACAGAGCCATACTCGAAAAAAACTTTCCGAAACTTGTGACAAACCGGAAGGAGTATTTTTGGAACAAAAATACTCCTTCAAACGTACAACTTAGTTTTTGAAACTTTGTCCATGTATAGCATGGGAATCCAACTCTTTACCAGTGTAAAAAACTCAGTATGCATGAAATAGCATTTCACCCCCCCCTTTAATAAGCACATTGCATTATCTTCGTGAAAAATGTAATCTGCAATTTATACTTTAAGCTCTTATTGAGAATTAACAGGGGTTAAGATGTTGATGATTGTTTCGTTTGACGTTACCATCATGGTGATCAGCGTTTACTTTAGTTGGGCTCTTGACCCTTGACGTTTGTTAAGTTACTTTATACTTGAAACTGGACATTATTAGTTTCTTGGAGTGTTGAATTGATTATCAAAATTAAGTTGAAATAATGTTTGAGGAACATTATACCTTCTAAAACACGTTCCTCTAACGTCAAGAAAACTGGACATTTTTTATTTTTCTAGAACCAACCCTGAATATTTGGAGAACATTCTTGTAATAAAACTGTTAGCTGGGGAACTTCCACTAGCCAAAAAAAAAGAGAGAAAAAAAAAGGAAGAAATAAACTACATTAACTATGTCATAACTTTTATATAATAAAATTTGAATTTCATACATTAATTTCGTATTCGAACCAATTCCTGTCATCCAGCATCTCCTCCCTAAGTAAAGCGCCAAATCGGCAAGTGATTCGACAGCGCTACCCGCTACCGTTGATTTTTGCCAGCATTTGGCTGGTGTTAAATTCAAACCGTGGTTGATGATCTTTCAAGTTGATGATCTTTGACTGTTTTGTCCATTAAAGGTAAACATTTGGCATCCTGTGCTGCCATGCATTTCACTGTTTTGTTTTTGTTGTGGTTTTTTGACTGTGTGATTCTGGTTGTGGACAACAGGTGTGATAACAAAGGGTCAATCATCACTTGATTAATAATTTCATTATCTCATTGCATGTATGGAAAGTTCATTGCACTTAAATGATCTGTTGGGATTTAAAGTGTTTCTGTTATCTGTGTTTTGTGGGCCACCATTATACTGATGTGTCTGTGTTTAGGTCGAGGAGGAGAAGACGATGACGCATTGAAAATGTGCTGCATTTTGCATTATTTCAAGATAAATTTCAGTGTAGTTGTCAATGCAGTGATTAATTCATACATGTGTGCTATTGCTAATGGTTGGATTGAGGTTATAAAGTTAAGTTGATATTCAAGTGGTTATATTTTAGTTTAAATTTATAACCAGTAGGGTTCCTTATTTGTGGACTCAAATTAAAGAAATTGACAGTATTAATACAGTAACATAATATAAATAACATAACAAATATACAATGTAATTTTTTTTTTTGTTTACAGATAAAATTCAGTATAATTTTACAATAATTTCACAATTTCTTTAGAAGTGTGGAATTCCATAAAATGCATTCATTTACACCAAATGTGGTGAAATTTTTTCCAGTTATTTAACTGACTGTGTTACTGAAAACAGTTATTTTTACCTTAAAATAAAGGCAATTGTTGTTTTTTATGTGCAAAAATATAATTTTAACGTGAGATGTCCATAACATGTACATGAATATAATTGAGTGATGATTGAGTATTCTAAATAAACTAATATATATATATATATATATATATATATATATATATATGACTTCTTTTTAGTTCCCTATCATATACTGAAAGGCGGGTCATTCTTTTCTCAGTTGTGAATCACAGCATAATTCTGGATTATTCACACCCCCACGCAGGGACGTGCACAGACATTTTGAGGGGCAGGGGCTCAAGTGAAATAAAGGGCACTTCTCATAATTACTTTTATTTTTTTTATTTTTTTTTAAACAAAAAAGTAGAGCAGCAAAGGAAACCATTCCACAATGTGCATGTTTTGAAAACATTTTCTATGCTAATAGTTTCAAGTATATATTTAGAATAACCTAAATAACTGCATCAGGCAGAGGGGCGTGTTTTACTAATAATTTGTTTATTTTTGCACAAGGCACTACATCATTTTAGTTATTTTGGTATTATCAGAATACATAACACTTTAAAATCAACACAAATATTCACTCTAAACTGAAGAGGGCTGTTGCTGCTATTTTGTTAACTTTACTGAAAAAATCACTGCAAAAATGATTGACAAAATACAAAAATACAGCAACTTAATAAAATTATTACAAAACAAAGGTCTTCTACTTCAAAATAAAATCGGTTACTACCATTGCCTGGTTGTCTCTCCTTCCTCCCTTACATCGGCAACCTTCTGGGGGCCATGTCTCTGGAAATCTTACTTGATTGTTTGAATTAAACTTACCAAAATAACTGAGTAAAATTTCAATAAAAGCCAATGTCATGTATGTATTTGTGGTTGTATGGAATACTATTTTATAAAGGTTTAGAGGAAATAAAAAAAGTTAAATTACTCATAAATAAAAAGTTAATTTATAAATATTGTTATTTTTAATGTTTAATGTTAACTTATTTCTACTCAGTTTTATTTATTAATGTACCAGATGCAATTACTCAGATTTACTACATTTTTTTGACTGTATCCTCCATCTGTTTGCATCTGTAGATTTCTTCTAAATTCACCAATTTAGATTTCTACATTTCAGGGGGAAAGACTCTTGATATGTATGCAAATTAGGCGTCAACTAGTTAAAATGCGCAAATTTGCATCTAATTGATAGGGCAATGCAGGTAAATAGGATAAACAAAATAACTAAAGCATATCACCTGGTGGTGATATATGGTTATTTTATTACTAACTTATTTTATTACATGGCTTGGTTGAATTCCAATGTAGAATGCGGTGTGTTATTTCTTGATAACAGACCGCTGTGTGGAGTATAACAGACCGTTGCCATGAAAAACAGAGCGTTGCTATGGACTCACAGGATTCTAACCGTAGAGACGGAGCGTACTATTTTCTTTAGCGGAAGCAATACAATCGGGAGGGAGCGCTTCAGAACTCCTGACCTGATATTTAGATATACTATTTTTCAATAAATATATTTGTTTTGACAGGGAAGCTGTGCGCTCAGTTATATATATTATTTTTACTCCAAATCTTTTTTATTGGTTTTCAACGACAGTACAGAATATAACATCATAAACAGTATAAAGTAAGATATTGTCCATTATTAACCCCTTACATGATCTCCCCCCCACCATCCAATAGTTCAGAAAATAATAATAATAATAAAAATATATAATAAAAAATAAATAAAAAAAAAATAAAAAATAAAAAAAAAAAAAAGGTAACAAAAAACAAATAAGTAAATGATAAGTAAATCCTCCTAATAAGCGAAAATTATGTACCATTGCCAGTTACAGATGCACAAGGTAAACCCTTAATGTAATTTAAAAAGGGATTCCAAGTCTTGTAAAAGGATGTAAGTGAACCAGAGAGTGAATATCTTAACTTTTCAAGTCCAATACAGTGAAAAATGTCCTGTATCCACCTGTCATGCGTCGGAGGGGAAGCATGCCTCCACTTAAGAAGGATGGCCCGTCTGGCCAAAATTGTAGTAAAAGCAATGACTTTACGATCTCGGGCAACCAAATCAGGCATAGGGGAAACCCCAAATAGGGCTATAATTGGATCAGGGCCAATATTAGTGTTGATAGCTTTTTTAAGCGTCTGAAATACATTAGACCAAAAGGACACCAGCTGCGGACAAGTCCAAAACATGTGTAGATGGTCGGCAGGAGAAAGTTTACAACGGTTGCAGGCAGCACTCTTGTCTGGAAAGATTTTTGCCAATTTGGCATTGGTTAAGTGCGCTCGGAAAAGTATTTTACATTGAATTAAGCCATGCCTTGCACATATGGAAGAGGTATGTACCTGGTTCAAGATGCTATTCCATAGGTCCTCTGTAATAGTAACACCGAGGTCTTGCTCCCAGGTATCTTTAAGAGTGGCATTAGTGTCAGAATTAATAGAATTTATTAAATTATAAATGACTGAGATTAAATGCCTGTGGTTGGCATTTAAAGCAAGAAAGTGATCCATTTTTGTTTCAGGGGGACGATTGGGAAAGTAGGGGAACTGCTTCTGAACAAAGTGTCGGATTTGAAAGAACCGGAATAAGTGATGACTGGGTAGGTTATACTTTTTAGATAACGAAGAGAAAGAGACAAATACTCCCTCATCATAGAGGTCACTAATCTTGAGAAGGCCATTAGATGACCAGAGACGAAATGCAGGGTCTGAACTAGACGGGGGGAAAAAGTAGTTATTGATGATGGGCATATAAGTGGAGCCTCTATGCAAACCGTAATGTTTCCTAAATTGGACCCAAATTTTAAGAGAGCTAGTGACTACTGGATTATCTGAAACTTTGTTTACAACTAAGGGAAGCTGAGAACAGACAACTGAATAGAGAGTGCTTTTCATTGATGATGTTTCTGTATGCACCCAAGGAGGGCTGTCAGAGTAGATATCTTTGTTCCAAAAAAGAAGCTTGTTGATGTTACAGGCCCAGTAATACTGCTGAAAGTTGGGAAGTGCAAGGCCTCCTTTAGCTTTAGGAAGTTGGAGAATTGATTTCTTAAGGCGAGCAGGCTTATTCCCCCATAGAAATGACCGCAAAATACTGTCAAAGCCAGTAAAGAAAGATTTCCTAATACAAATAGGTAAGTGTTGAAAGAGGTACATAAATTTGGGTAGAATAACCATTTTGACCAAGTTAATTCGACCTACAAGGGATAGAGGTAGAGAGGCCCACCTACACATATCAAGTTTTGATTTGTCCACAAGCGGTTGAAAATTTTTTGCAAATAGATTACTATATGAATTCGTAAAGAGGACCCCCAAGTATTTGAAACCATCAGGCGCAATCTTGAAGGGTAAGAGTGATCGTGAAAGTTTTTTAGCTTCAGAGTTAACCAGAAAAACTTCACTTTTTTGTACATTTATCTTGTAGCCAGATAGTTGACCAAATTTGTCTAGGATATCCAAAACTGGGGGTAAGGAGGCAGCAGGGTTTGAGACATATAATAAAAGGTCGTCAGCATAAAGAGAGAGTTTGTGAACTAAACCATGACGAGAAATTCCCTCAAAGCCATTGTGGCTACGGAGCCAGATAGCTAAAGGTTCTATGGCTAGATTAAAAATTAAGGGAGAAAGGGGGCATCCCTGTCACGTCCCACGCTGAAGCGAGAAATAGGGTGAACGTATGCCATTAGTATGAACAGATGCCATTGGGGAGGAGTAAAGAAGTCGGATCCAGGAAATAAAATTAGAATCAAACCCAAACTTTTCCAAAATAAAAAACAAATAACCCCATTCCACCCTGTCGAAGGCCTTCTCAGCATCCAGAGACACAATAATTTCGGGTAAGTCAGATGGGCGGGAAAAGAGAATGTTGAGAAGCCTTCTAGTGTTAAAAAAAGAGTGTCTTCCTGGGGTGAAGCCTGTCTGGTCATGAAAAATTAAACATGGTAATACACGTTCGAGGCGAGAAGATAAAACTTTAGCCAGAATTTTAAAATCTACGTTCAGAAGTGATATTGGTCTATAACTACCGCAAGAAATAGGATCTTTATCCTTTTTAAGGAGCAAAGAAATAGAGGCCTCGGATAAAGTTGGAGGAAGGCAGCCCACCTTAAAAGAGTCATTGAAAAGCAATGCTAAAGTAGGAACTAAAAGGGGAGCAAAAGCTTTATAGAACTCAACTGTAAAGCCATCAGGGCCAGGAGATTTTCCCGGTTTCATGGAATTAATTGCTACCTGTATCTCTAATTCTGTAATTGGGTTGCCTAGATTCTTAGCAGTGTTTTCATCAATTGTGGGATATTCAAGAGAGTTGAGAAGATCTAAATTTGTAGTATTATTGGGAGGGCTTTCTGAAGTGTACAGTCTAGCATAATAGTCTGAGAAAACCAGGTTAATTTCAGCTGGATCCGTAACTAATTCACCTGTTGGGGATCTGATACCAGAAATCCATCTTGAAGTGCTAGCTGATCGAGCCTGATAGGCCAAGAGTTTGCCAGCCTTGTCTCCATGCTCAAAAAAATGCTGTCTACATTGCCTAAGCTGTCTCTCTATTAAATCGGTCAACTGAAGGTTGAATTCTGAATGTAATTGAACTCTTTTAGCATAGAGGACAGGTGAAGGGGAAGCGGCATAAGAGACATCTAACTTAGACAGTTCGTCAGCTATTGCGGATAGTCTAAGTTTTTTGGCTTTCCTTACTTGTGAGGAATATGAAATTACCTGGCCGCGAATGAATGCTTTGAAAGCCTCCCACAAGGTGAGACTGCTAACATCTGGAGTCTGATTGAGTTCGAAGTAAAACTTAATCTGCGAGGAAAGGAAATCTTTGAATGCGCTATCTGATAGCCCGGAGGAGTTGAATCTCCAGGGTGGGGGCGACGGTCTGTTAGTTGGCAAAGTTACGTCAATAGATACTGGGGCATGATCAGAGACCACTAATGCGTGATAAGTGCACATGGAAATACAGTGTAACAATTTATTATCTACCAAAAAGAAATCAATTCTAGAAAATGTATGGTGAACATGAGAAAAGAATGAAAAAGCCTTGCCTTGAGGGTTTTTAAACCTCCAAGGGTCAGAGAGTCCCAGTTGAGAGGCGTTGTTTAGCACCACGTTAGCTGATTTTGTTAGAGTAGACTGTTTAGAGGAAGACCTGTCCATGGATACATCTTGAATCAAGTTAAAATCCCCTCCAATAATTATATGATGTTCATCTACTTTGGGTAAGCTTGCAAAAAACTTAACAAAAAACTCATCATTGTCCCAGTTGGGGGCATAAATGGAAGCTAAAATTACTGGTATGTTTTGGAGTTTGCCCGAGACCATAACAAAACGGCCATTTGGATCTATAATAGCATCAGTGTGTTCAAACATAACTCTTTTATGGATAATGATAGCAGCCCCGCGAGCTCTCTGAGAGAATTTGGAATGAAACAGATGACCCATCCATGATCTCTTAATACGCAGTATATCTACCGTTCGTAGGTGAGTTTCTTGTAGAAACATAATATCTGCCTTGAGATCCCGTAAATGCGCTAAAATCTTACTAGCTTTGACGGCACTGTTCATCCCCTTGGTGTTCCATGACACTAAGCGCAGGTTTCCATCACTTAACATTATGGTATTAACCATTCTGTGAGTTTAACGAAACAGGATCGCATTGAACCGGCCGAAAGCATCAGTTATATATATTATTTTTAAAAATAAAAAAAAGCACCCCAGAAAAAAGGGCACTTTCTCTCCAGGAATAAAAAGGGCAGGTGCTCAAGCCCCCTTTGATGTCTATGTGTGCACGTGCCTGCCCCCATGCAAATTTTACGGTGGCCAAGAGAGCTCAACGCGCTGCAACTAAAGAAAACACATGCATTGCAAATAGAAAAAAACACCCGCAAATTAAGAAAACATCTTCATCAGTTTCACAACACACATGTGCTCCAAATACTCACAACACAACCAAATACAGAAACGTGCTGCAAATAACAGACCACAACGGAAATGTTTCCAGGGGAACCAAAGAAGTGATGAACCCGGCTGATGTTCCTTCATCCATGCGGAGATATCCGCAAGACAGCTTGAGATCCGTGCAACTACTGTGGGATCATCTGGTTGAAATGAGAGGAAGAGTTGTGTGTCATCAGCATAGCAATGGTAAGAGGGTTTCTCTTACCATACCAGTATGCTGTGTCCCAGTGATGTGGTGTAGATGGAGAAGAGGAGGGGTCAAAGAACTGAACCCTGAAGAACCCCTGTGGTCAGTTGATGTGCTTTGGATACCTCGCCTCTCCATGCGACCTTGAATGACCTACCTGTGAGATAGGACTCAAACCAGTGGAGGGAAGTTCCTGTGATGCCCAGAGATGAGAGGGTGGACAGAAGGATCTGATGATTCACAGTGTCGAAGGCAGCAGACAGATCCAGGAGAATGAGAACTGAAGATTTGGAAGCAGCTTTTGCGGTCTATAGGGCTTCAGTGACCGACAGTAAAGCAGTCTCAGTTGAATGCCCTTTCTTGAAGACAGATTGGTTGACATCCAGCTGGTTGTTCTGAGACAGGAAGATGATACTAGGTTGAAAACAACTCGTTCAAGTGTTTTCGCTATGAATGGTAGGAGAGAGACAGGTCTGTAACTCTTCAAGTGACGTGTTTAATGTGGTGGCACAAACGCTCTGGGAAAACACATGAAATTGAAAATTAGTAACATTATGTGAAAAGAACACAATGGCTCTTTTGTGATGAAATAAAACTTAAATTTTAAATTAAAATTAAATGAAATTAAATGAAAATCATCCAACAATGGAACAAATACAATCATCATTGAGCCACTTTTAACAAGTTTATAAGCGTTATGAAATCCAGGAACTCATAGATACTATCTTTAGGCTTTTTAATATGGCAAGTTCAATATATAATCACTGTTCTATTTAAGGATGGCTGACGCGAAACAGTCGTTCCGAAGCTTTGCGAGATCCCGAAGCGCAGATGTGTCGAAACACTGATCCGAAGCGTGATTCAAAACACCCATGTCACGTGACTATGACCAAACGAAGCCTCGAAGTGTTTCACTAAGTGTTTCATCAGGTGTGGTCCGCCGAATCAGCGTTTGATTGACAGGGTCGGTAACAGACCACACAATCGCACATCTGTATAAAAGTGAAATCAACGCATATTGACCTCGTGGGTTTATGTGAGAGGAGTTTGACTTTGAGATAGCGGATTTTTGGTGATATAGTGACATAGTGCGATTTGATTAGTTATAGGCTATTTAGGCTTACATTTAAATTTAACTGGAAAGAGATAGCAGTAATCTTTCCTCATTTGTATGTCCTAGCTAAAAAATATATTTGCATGCCAGCAACAAGTGTCCCTTGTGAGAGGATTTTTTCAAAGGCTGGAGAAATTATCTGTAAAAAAAAGAAGTAGTCTAAGTCCTTTCACAGCAGAGAAATTAATATTTTTGAATAAAAATCTCTAAAAAAGTGAGACATTGTGGCTTGATTTCTTTTATTAATATTCATTTTTCATGACCAAAATAACATTATGCACAGTGAGGAGCCTATAGGTTACAAGCTTCACATATTAGAAAATTATAATAATAAAAAAACAACAATTTTTTTTAATGGCTCGTCAAGGTTGTTTCAGATCAACACCTGCAAGTGACCACTAGGTGTCACCGTTGAGACGGGTGTCAGATTGATTCGAAGCCTCGAAACAATATGGCACATTTGGTTCAACTGTTTCATTGCTTCACGAGGCCTCGATCTGGCCATCACTAGTTCTATTCTGTCGAACAACTTCATTTACATAGTTTGGTTCAATCCATCTCTAAAGGCGGGCATACACTGTGCGATGTCTATGTGAATTCAGCAAGGTTACCTACTCACACTGAACGAGTAGATCGCATGCGATGTAAAGCCAAAGCTCAGGATTTATGTGCTCACACTATACCAGGGGTGCCCAATCCTGCTCCTGCCGATCGACTGTCCTGCACAGTTCATCTCCAACCCTAATCAAACACACCTGCCTTTAATTTTCAAGTGATCCTGTAGACCTTAATTGGTTGCTTCAGGTGTGTTTGATTAGGGTTGGAGATGAACTGTGCAGGACAGTCGATTGGCAGCAGGAGGATTGGGCACCCCTGCACTATACAGTCCGAACATCGAGCTGCGACTTCACTGCTCACACTATACACTCACCTAAAGGATTATTAGGAACACCTGTTCAATTTCTCATTAATGCAATTATCTAATCAACCAATCACATGGCAGTTGCTTCAATGCATTTAGGGGTGTGGTCCTGGTCAAGACAATCTCCTGAACTCCAAACTGAATGTCAGAATGGGAGAGAAAAGTGATTTAAGCAATTTTGAGCGTGGCATGGTTGTTGGTGCCAGACGGGCCGGTCTGAGTATTTCACAATCTGCTCAGTTACTGGGATTTTCACGCACAACCATTTCTAGGGTTTACAAAGAATGGTGTGAAAAGGGAAAAACATCCAGTATGCGGCAGTCCTGTGGGCGAAAATGCCTTGTTGATGCTAGAGGTCAGAGGAGAATGGGCCGACTGATTCAAGCTAATAGAAGAGCAACTTTGACTAAAATAACCACTCGTTACAACCGAGGTATGCAGCAAAGCATTTGTGAAGCCACAACACGCACAACCTTGAGGCGGATGGGCTACAACAGCAGAAGACCCCACCGGGTACCACTCATCTCCACTACAATTGGGAAAAAGAGGCTACAATTTGCACGAGCTCACCAAAATTGGACAGTTGAAGACTGGAAAAATGTTGCCTGGTCTGATGAGTCTCGATTTCTGTTGAGACATTCAGATGGTAGAGTCAGAATTTGGCGTAAACAGAATGAGAACATGGATCCATCATGCCTTGTTACCACTGTGCAGGCTGGTGGTGGTGGTGTAATGGTGTGGGGGCTGTTTTCTTAGCACACTTTAGGCCCCTTAGTGCCAATTGGGCATCGTTTAAATGCCACGGCCTACCTGAGCATTGTTTCTGACCATGTCCATCCCTTTATGACCACCATGTACCCATCCTCTGATGGCTACTTCCAGCAGGATAATGCACCGTCACAAAGCTCGAATCATTTCAAATTGGTTTCTTGAACATGACAATGAGTTCACTGTACTAAAATGGCCCCCACAGTCACCAGATCTCAACCCAATAGAGCATCTGTGGGATGTGGTGGAACGGGAGCTTCGTGCCCTGAATGTGCATCCCACAAATCTCCATCAACTGCAAGATGCTATCCTATCAATATGGGCCAACATTTCTAAAGAATGCTTTCAGCACCTTGTTGAATCAATGCCACGTAGATTAAGGCAGTTCTGAAGGCGAAAGGGGGTCAAACACAGTATTAGTATGGTGTTCCTAATAATCCTTTAGGTGAGTGTATGTGTGAAATATGTGACCCTGGACCACAAAACCAGTCTTATGGGTATTTTTTTTTTAAATTGAGATGTATACATCATCTTAAAGCTGAATACACAATCTTTCCATTGATGTATGGTTTAGGATGGGACAATATTTGGCCGAGATACAACTATTTGAAAATCTGGAATCTGAGGGTACAGAAAAATCGAAATATAGAGAAAATCGCCTTTAAAGTTGTCCATTTCTATTGGCGATAGTGCTGCATCTATTCACAAAAATAAATGTTTTATATATTTAAGGTGGGAAATTTACTAAATATCTTCATGGAACATGATCTTTACTTAATATCCTAATGATTTTTGGCATAAAAGAAAAATCTATAATTTTGACCCATACAATGTATTGTTGGCTATTGCCACAAATATACCCGTGCGACATAAGACTGGTTTTGTGATCCAGGGTCACATATGTGCGATAAACCCCCGTGCCGGGTAGCGCCAATAGACGATATCATGTATCCAGAGATACTGTCAAAACAAGCATCAGCTATCAATATCAAAATGATTTAGCATTTCCAATTTATGTATTAAATTATTATTATTATTATTGTATTATTATTATTATTATTATTAGGGAAGGCTACTTTTATTATTAAACTGATAGGCTATTATAATTAATTTGCCATGCAATAATTTCATAGAACATCACCGCATAACCAACGTGCTGTGAGGATAATAAAATATTACATAGAAGCTTACTCCACCTCATTGAAAATTGTCTAAAACATTTAGGTCGATTACAATGAATTATAGGCATATAATTAATTATTAACAGTCTATAATATGTCAGAACACTGCAATAATTAGTCATCAATGAAAATTAAAAACAGCTTTATTTCAAAAACACAGTTTAACAAATTAATAAAAGAGGCACGGTGTAGATACATCGCAGGTGGCTTGGAAGACGTGGGTAATGTTTAATGCAACAATAATTTGTAGCTAGTTTGAACTACAGAACTTAAAGATCTCCCTCTTTTCGTTTTTTTTTTCTTGCTGCAGATGAAATGGTTAAACTTCTGTTTTCACACAGGCGCAGTGAGGGAAAAAACACTCAGTTTAGGGCAATCGGTTCGTAGCTCTGCTTCAACTGGCGATATAGTCACGAGGAGCGACCAAAATTTCTGACATGCCAGGAATTTATCCGACCATCCGATTGCCGGTCAGGAGATGTTAATCGGTTAGGTTAATACACTGCACGAGCACTGAACAACAAACGACTCACGACAAAGCTGAAAATCGGCCCGACCTGAAAAAGAGTCGCACGAGTCAGAATTCGGCTCAAAATCGGACGAAAATCGCACAGTGTATGCCCGCCTTAACTCTCTCAAACCACATGAAAGCGCAATGTGACACTGCCTCCTACTGGCTGAATCTACAGTTTCAGGATGAGCTCAATGAGTCCTTTATCCAGATTTACTGACGAAAAGACACTATGATGATTCAGGAGCAGTTTGTTCTTTAGCGTGTTTCTTCTGGTGGGTCTGAAAACCCCCTAAATAAGTGAATCTCTCATCGCAGATGGAGCAGCGGTAAGGCTTCTCTCCTGTATGAACTCGCTCATGAGTCTTAAGGACGTCTGATCGAGCAAACGTCTTGTCACACTGAGAACACTTGAACGGTCTTTCTCCTGTATGTATTCTCTGATGCATAGCTAATTGAGTGTGTTGTTTGAAACTCTTCCCACAATCGCTACAGTGATACGGTCTTTCTCCAGTGTGAACTCTCAGATGAACTCCAAAATGAGCCAGACTAAAGTAGCTCTTCCCGCAGTAGGAGCACAGGTACGGTTTCTCTCCGGTGTGAGTCCTCTCATGGCAAATCAAATTAGATTTTTGACGGAATCTTTTATCACAGTGTGAACACTGATATGGTTTCTCCTCAGAATGTATTTTCTGGTGTGACTTTAGATAACTTGAGTTTGTGAAGGTTTTCCCACATTCCCTGCACTGGTAAGGCCTCTCTTTGGTGTGAATGCGCACATGCTTCTTCAAATGGGATCCATACATGAATCTTCTATCGCAGTGAGGGCACTTGTACGGCCTTTCACCCGTGTGGATTCGCTTATGAACATTAAGATTCCCTTTGGTGAGGAAATACTTGTTGCACTCACTGCAGTGGAAAGACTTTTCGCTGTGTATCTTTATATGAGCTCTCATAATAGATGGAGTGGTGAAAAAATCCTTCCCGCACTGTTCGCATTGAAACTCCTTCTTCACGCTGTGCTCTTTTGAATGAAGTCTCTTCTCTTCTAAGGTAGGAAAGCTGATGTTGCATCTCTTACAGGAGAAGCTTTTCTGTTCTGTGTGTTTTCTCTCATGTCTCACTAAATGTCCCTGTGAGCTCAATATTTTCCCACAGGTGACGCAGGAGAGACTCTTGATCTTCAGCTGCTCTTTTGATGTCGAGGTTGTTTCTTCATCAGTAGATGAACCTCCATTCACATCTGAAAAGAAAAAAAGGTAATAAAATGTATAACTTTAAATAAACACAAACAGATATAATGAATCATGCACTTACCATCATGAAATTCTATAATATCTGACTATATTTTTCTATAACTTTGAGAGCTTAAAAATTAATCAAGATAAATGTGAAATTGTGATGCAGCTAATGATACAGTGTTTTCAACACATCGGTTCACAGTAACTAATGTCTGCACCTGCTGATTTAGGAACACAACTAAATGTTTATTAGTGATCGACCGATATATCGGTCGGCCAATAAATCGGGCCGATATTTGCGGGTTTGCGGCTGCTGCGTTTGCCGATAGTTTTTTTTCCCCGGCATTATTAACAGACAGGCGTCCGCAGGCAGCTCTGTGTTGCTGGAGATGCTGCAGTTCACGTGCAGCCCATGCACTGCCCCTCCCACACTAGCAGAGTGCTGGAAGCCTCTTCAAGACAACGGTTAGTTTTAAACTTTCAAAGCATCTTTTAACTGTTTGACTTAGCTGAAATATTGGCATACACTTTGAAAGTGGAAACACGTTGCTCTATATGTGCGTGCAACTAAGCAAGTTTGTGGGTCCGTCCAAATGGAAAACGCGAATGCCGAATGCCTCATCTATAAAACTGCTTGTCATTGTATTTAGGCAGCTGCAAATAGCTAACGTTAAGTTTGAGGCTATCCATATGCATACGGCAGCTGTTACAAACACTGGTCATAGGATTAAATAACGCTGA
Source organism: Squalius cephalus (assembly GCF_949319135.1). Taxonomy (NCBI): domain Eukaryota; kingdom Metazoa; phylum Chordata; class Actinopteri; order Cypriniformes; family Leuciscidae; genus Squalius; species Squalius cephalus. The sequence continues at coordinate 48,549,534 of NC_137124.1, read as the reverse complement.
CGTTGTTCCGTGATTCCGTGATATTTGTGGGAGTTTTATTCAGCGACCACCTGGCTGAGGTTTGGACGTGTGCTCATAAAAGAAGCGACGCGGTTGCGACACGCATGCGATGCAGCACGCTCGTTTGTCCAGGCGCTCCTATGCCGTGGTGAGATGAAAACATCTAAACTTTTCAGAATGCCGCAAGCGCATGCAGGTCATGTGACAAAAAACAACTGACCTTTCCATGACAACATCGAAAGCTCGGCCGAACAGCTGATCATAGCTGGACAGGGCGGGTTTTTATTTCTCATCTCCATAAATATATGTAGTCGTAAAGGGCTAGAAATAAATTAATCCTTACTTCCTCGTCATCATGGAGAGCGCAGTTCATGGTTGCATAGCAACGACAGACGTTTATTATGTTGCTTGCTTGTTACTGTGTGCAATAGTGTAATTATTTTATTTATGCTTAAATATTTATTTTCAGAATTTGGATTATGCTTAAATATTTATTTTCAGCACTGAACTTTTTTTTTTACTTGTTCTACCTCACATGTTTTTAATATTTGTCAAATATTGTTTTAAGTTCAATAAATGTTCCTTATTTTAAATTGAGACTTGTAACATTTGTTATCATCATTGTGTCATTTTTATGATTTAAATTGAGTGAGCAAAAGCAGTATCGGCTCCAAATATCGGCAGCCCGTATCGGTCATCGGCTAAGGCTGATGAAAAAAAATCGGTATCGGCATCGGCACTAAAAAATCCATATCGGTCGATCCCTAATGTTTACACACATTCTGACAATGATTTGCCATAACAAAAGATAATAAATGTAAGATACATACCTGAAGGAATAAAATCATCATTGTCATCATTTTGATTATCCTCATCCTCATTTTCTTCATCCTCAACATCATTTCCTTCATCATCCTCATTCTGAACATCATCTTCATCCTCCTCCTCCTCATGGATCTGTTGTTGTTCCTCTGCTGTGGTTTCTTCTCCTCGTCTCTCTATCAGGTTCCTGCAGTCCTCCAGTTTGACGGAGCACATCTTCATCTGCTGTTCTCCAACGTTACAGTCAGAGGTTTGATCAGTGTATCCATGATCCTGAGCGTCAGTATAACACAGTAAAGTGAGGCTGAGCTCTGAGTCCTGTGTGTCTCTGGATCTCCAGACTGAATCCTGAGCTTCTGTCCCATCAGTCACACACACTGAAACCTTCTCCAGATCCTGACAAACACATCATAGATCAACACAAATAAACAACAACCTGTTGATAGTAGCCTCATTACTCAGCAGTTATATCTAGTGGTTATATTGGTTATTTGTTTGCATATTTTGCTCAAACCTCTCTGTTGGGTTTGTCTCCTCTTTCTCTCAGCTTTGCCTCCAGTGACGCCACCTCTTTCTTCAGCTGACAGATTTCAGTGATGAAATCCTCAATATCCAGCATGGACAGATCAGTTCCTACTGATTTACAGCAGATCACATCCATCTGCGCTCTCATGGTCGACATCTTAAGACAACACATCATCATTATTACAAGATGCATTTTTCCACATTTATATCAATCTAAGTTGTAATGTGGACTCATGCATTTTCTGTAAACCTGCTTTGAAACGATGCGTATTGTGATTGTGAAAAGCGCTATACAAGTAAATGTGAATTCAATTATAATGAACTTACACTGATTTAAACTCAAAATGACTAAAGATTATGAAGGAGAACAGAACTACACCGAATAAGAAAATGATTGCAATTTCTGAGAATATTAATACACAGGTAGATATTAATTACAGATATAAAATAAACATAATAGGCGTGTTTATGTTTAAATTCACTATTGTAAATATATCATTACAACACATTACCAATATCTAAAACTTAAATTTAGCTGCTGGACTTAAACACAAATTTCAGAAATTTAACATGATAATGTGATACTTGTTATTATAAATGGGAAAAAATAGTTAATTTAAAGCACATTAAAACACTACAGACAGAAAATCAACAATCACACAAACAGTTAAGAACAACATACCTCAGTCTCAGCCGGTCTCAGCGCGCCAGGCTTCCTCTTCTTCAGTGGTTTTACCGGCGGACTGAAGAGCGTCACAGCGACTCCTACAGGTTTCAAAAACACCTGCAGCTGGTCAGTAGATATCGTGTCTACAGCAAATTTTCTCCGTCTTGTTCTATATCAAAAACAAGCTTGAATTCCTGTGGTGCAGCTACGAACGTGAATCATGTTTATGTTTTCTCTATGGTTAAAGTTAAATTGTTCAATTGATGACCACGATGTCATTTATTTTTGTAGTTGATTTGTCATGTTCACGGCAACTTGATTTCCTAACGTTTCCGTATCGTGTAGGCTATTGTATTGTGTGTCTGAATCAGTTCAGCTACATGAACTGTGGTAAATAACGGTCCTTTCTTGCCCTGATGTGGTACTGCCATGTTTTTAGAATTACTGCTAAAAGAAGCTGTAGCTGAGATTTCTGTTTACACGAGAATAATATGCCAAATAAATAAAACTAGGCTATATCAGACACTGATCAGCACATTAAGCTGTCAAAAAAAAAATAAAATAAAATAAAATAAAAAAATCTATCCAGAGGATTACTTTCTTTGCAGCAAATATCTTACCTGACATGGTGACACAAATGCTCTGGGAAAACACATGAAATTGAAAATTAATAACATTGTGTGAAAGGAAAACCATGTCTCTTTCTTGATTAAATAATATTTAAAATCCCAATTAAAACCATCCAACAATTAAAAAAAATGGTGCAATTGCCTTACAATCATCCTAGAATCAACTTTCAACACTTAACACATGTTTATCAGCGTTATGAAATCCAGATACTATTTTGAGGCTTTTTAATAGGTCAAGTTCAATCAATCTATCAAGTTTAAGATGCAATCATTGTTCTATTCTGTCCAACACAACTTCATTTACAGTGTTTGGTTCAATCCATCGCTACTCTCTCAATCCACAAGCTCAATGTGACACTGCCTCCTACTGGCAGAAAGAGCTCAATGCACAGTTTCAGGATGAGCTCAATGAGTCCTTTATCCGGATTTATTGATGAAAAGACATTATGGGGAGGTTTCCTGGGGAGAGATTAAACCTTGTCTTCAGATTAACAGAAATCTGATTCATCTGTCATGGTTTTAAATAGTCCAAGACTTAGTCTTAATAATAATAATAATAATAATAAATATAGCTGCGAGCAGCGATTGCGGGCCCAAGCCGGTGGCACCGCCACCCTGGTGCCTTTAGTTACACTAAAGCCACCGGGGTGGCGGTGTCACCGGCTTGGGCCCTCATCGCTGCTCGCAGCTATATTTATATATATATATATATTAGAGGTGGGCATAGATTAATTTTTTTAATCTAGATTAATCTAGATTAAAATGGCTCATTTGAATTCTGCCGAAGGCATTCAGAATATGTGTGCTACCCAAATAATGACTATAAAAGTAAGTCTTTGAGAACGGGTTTCTCAAGCCAGGTGGCGCATTAGACCAGGTGCTCATCTCCTGTTTCCAAAATGCATCACAAACTGCTTGAGAAAGCTGTTCTACTCATAGACTGTAAAAGGTTACTACTGTACTGTTACCGTCCGTAGGCAACATTAGGTAGGCCTATGTTATTATCAACTACTATAGGCTATCAATTAGGGATGGGCGATATGGCCTAAAATCTATATTGTGATATACTTTGCAGCCTCTTGCGATAACGATTATAATAAAACCATTTCAGAACAGGTTACACAGACCCTGCTAAACAACTGCTAAATGTTTTTTTTTTTTTTTTAAAGGGTGTATGTAGTTTTGAGAACATATATTGTGCAAAACTGTAAGTATACAACATAATTTTGCCGATAAATAAAATGTAAGTACACTAGCTGCAGAGACTTAAGTAGGTCTAATGTTTATTATGGCTTGGAGCTTATGAAACCCCAAATTTAAAATTAGAATATTGTCTAACTGATGTCTTTTCAGTTAAAAAGAAACACAACAACGATTCTTAAAATCGGGCGCAGACAGAGATTATGTGCTACACCACTAAGATATATTGGGAATAATACGCGCGCGCTGGTATTCAGTGATATGTTTCGTTTTGAATTTGAGGTGGTAGAACGGATTAGTCACGTTTTAACGTACCGAACTGTTACCTCACACACTCTGTCTATATAGTTTGCTGCTGCTCGTTGCACCGATCTTTTTCACCAGCTTTCACTTTCAGCCGTGTTTACTTATAAGATGACGACGAATATGCGTTGCAGCCGGGTGTTCCTCGCGGCCGCGGGTAGATTGCGTCATCATAGCTTGTGTAGCTTGAGCCAGCTCCCAACGCTCCCAACCCAACTTGGAGAATAGATTAACGGCGATATTTTTTTTATCGCGCGATAAGAGTCTCGCGTTAACGCAGCACGTTAACGCCGATAACGGCCCACCACTAATATATATATATATACAATAAATGTAACAACAAAAAAATATATACATTATATTTATGTAACAAAATAAATAAACAATTATTAAATAAAAAAAAAAAGAATAAAATGGGTTTAGTTCTGATATTTGTATAATTTTATATAGAAATAAATGGTGTATAATTACATTTTTAGAAGATAGGAGGTTTTTAGTGTTTCCTTTTTTGACATTACTTTAATCCCTCGCCATAGCAAAACCGTTTGAGATATTTATTATCTGTTTACAATTTAGCATCTTTAATGTATTTTCATCATGTTGAAAAAGTTTGGTGGGAATAAAATAAACCACTTAAAGGAGTCATAATGTTGTTTTAACTTTGGTACCCAATGCTCTATTATAGTCTTTCAGGCACTTCTAAAAAAGAAAAGTGGAAAAAAAATCAACACAGAGCCCCTCAGACCCTTATTTCTAAAGGCATTATTGTCTCGCGAGATCTGATGCGATGTTTTGGCTGTCGTGGACAGTCATTATAATAATGTAAATGAGGGGCGCGTTGATTGGTTGCAGGAAGGAGGGGGGTTGACACGCAGGTAACTTCAGCATCATTATTCATTACAAACTGACATGGCGCAAGTTGTCAATGAACCCGACCCGGCCGCGACCTATGGGATTCAACCGTACATGTTTGAGCCGGACTCTGAACCGGAGCTGAAAAGTGAAGATGTAGAGTCGATGGAAGGACGTCTACATCAAGATGTCTCTGAATGGTAAAGACAATCATTTTGACTGAGACATACATTAACATCAGTAACGAGCAAAAACGTGTGTTGCTATTTTCTCCCACATAAATTCACCTTTTATTTAATGTAGATTACATTAACGGAGATGTAGTTTTTTTTTTTTTTTATCAGCTTACAGTGGTTTTGAAAAAGAAAAAATACACCATTGCCAGATACATTATTACAGAAGCCCCACTAACTGAAAGCTATTTTCAAACTGCATGTTTTGCATGAGTTTGGCTAATAATGTTTAGTGGTATATTGTTTTCATACTTGCATTTAAACAGTTTTAGCCACTGAGCATGGACTTCTGTACCGTCACTACTGTAACGTTAGCTGCTAGTGTAAAACAAAGTGGAAAGATGTGGCTAGCATTCGTAGAGTCCATTCCCCGTGTTTACCTCGAAGGTAACGTTAAAGCCGCATTAGTTAGCTGCTATTTGTTAACCACAGTAGAGCAATAAAAACACAGTCTTACCTTTTCAATTTCTGGCAAGTCCCTGATGGTTGGGATAGCACCTTTTCCCAAACGGAGCTTCGAGGCCAAGTTGGCCTGATATTGCCCCAAATTTGTAAATGATTCCGTTGTAAAATGTTTAGCACACACACCTAACGATACGCCATTTGAAAGAGTTGTTGGGACAGCGTCATTAAAAATGAATTTCCTCCACTGTTCCCTGATAGTTTCGTCCGTTTTTGGTAGACAAAACACATTTGCATGTTGTTTGTGGCAGTCACCCACAGAGCATCTCAGGTGTGCACTCGGTTTCTCCGTCTTTCTCGAGTCGACTAAACTGAATCTGAGGGGGAGAGGGGGAGAGGGGCGGGCTTCCTGCGGCATAGGTTTGCGGTGTCCATATTTGGTATATCCTCCCCCGTCTTGACGTCAAGAGGGGGAAGAAATCAAAATCTCGTTTTTTCGTGCGCGTGCACGTGGCCTATTTTACAAACCCTGAGGTAAACAAACGCTTCACTTTTAAATATCGGCTTCCCGGCCAGTGTACAATCATTATGCAATCATAACATACATTGATTCTCGTGGAAAAGTGAAATTTCTACATTATGACTCCTTTAAGAGGAGTGGGTAAAAATTCAGAGGCTGATTTTGCAAAGAAATCCACATTCAAACCAAAATATCTGACTTCCTGTTGCACAGAGCTAATTACTGTAAATTAGAAAATTGTCCGGCTCGATGAGACCAATATGTGTACTGATTTTTGTGACTGTACATAAAATTAACCCCCTCACTTTTGTCAAAAGCATTTAAAAAGTGACACACTTCCTGCTGCCAGTTGGTGGCGCTATAACTTTGACTCACAATAGTTACATACATGTGATCAACCTCTTACCACGAACACACTGCTGAAGTTTCATCAAGATAAGTTAATGTATGCAGAAGTTATTCCACTTCGTTTTTATCTTTTCTCGCCATTGTTTCCTCGCCACGGCCAAACCGTTTGAGATATCAAAAATCCGTCCGGAATTTATCATCCTCAATGTCTTGACTTCATGCTGACCGAGTTTGGAGGCGATTGGATGAATTCTCTAGGATGAGTACATTAAATTCCACAGCATGCGTTTTTCAAACAACCCATAATAGCCGACTTCCTGTTGGGCGGAGCTAATAACTTAGAGTGCGGAAGTTGTTCGGCCCGATGAGATCTATATGTGTACCGAGTTTCATATTAATTCATGCAAGCGTGTTTGATATATGGACCAAGTTTTCAGACCGTGTCCAAGGGGGCGCTGTTGAGCCCCCCTGCCACGCCCGGGTACCAGCTTCAGCCCGGCTCTGATGACCGTGGGTTCTGACCTGTGTGGAAAGTTTCAAGAGTTTTTGAGCACGTTAAGGGCCCCAAAAGCCCCTGAAACCTTGAAAAACAAAGATTAAATGGAATAGACAAATCCCCCCCCCCCCCACACACACAGACACACAGAGAGAGAAAATTCTCCAGAAAATCCACATTCAAACCAAAATATCTGACTTCCTGTGGGTCTGAGGTTATGACTGTAAATTAGAAAGGTGTCCTGCTTGATGAGAACAATACACCTACCAAGTTTTGTGATTCTAGGAAAAACTAAGCCCCCATTTTTGACTAAAGGTGGTGCTACTGAGCCATTCCACCACGCCCGTTTCTGAAACTTTGCACATGTCTACTGTATAATAAATGTGATGTGTCTGTCGAGTTTCATGCATTTTCAAGCATGTGAAGAGTCTCAAAAGCATCCGAAAAGAATAATAAAGTTTGATGCGTTGCCACGGCAACAGTATCTAAGATATCAATAATTCTTTCACAGGTCTACATCTGCCGTGTGTCTACATTATACACATAAAGTTTTAAGCAAATCGGGTAAAAATAAGAAAGTGATTTCAAAGCATTTTGAAAGTGACACACTTCCTGTTGCCAGTTGGTGGCGCTATAACTTTGACTCACAAAGGTCACATCCATGTGATCGGCCTCTTACAACGAATACACTGCTGAAGTTTCAGCAAGATCAGATAATGTATGCAGAAGTTATAACACACTTCCTGTGTCCCATTATTCGCCATAAATTCGTTTCCTCGCCACGGCCAAACCGTTCGAGATATCAAAAATCTGTTCGCAAGAATTCATCCTCAATGTCTTGACTTCATTCACACCGAGTTTGGCGGCGATCGGATGAATTCCCTAGGAGGAGTATTTCACATTCCATTGTATGCGTTTTCCAAACAATGTATAATAACCGACTTCCTGTTGGGCTTTTGTAAAACTTAGAGCACGAAAGTTGTGCGGCCTGATGAGATCTATATGTGTACTGAGTTTCATATTATTACATGCAATTTGATATATTGACCAAGATTTGGGACCCCATTCCAGGGGGCGCTGTCGAGCCCCCCTGCCACGCCCGGGTACCAGCTTCAGTCCGGCCCTGATGGCCGCGGGTTCTGACCTGTGTGCAAAGTTTCAAGAGTTTTTGAGCATGCTAAGGGCCCCAAAAGTGGCAAAAAGGAAAAAAAAAATATATAGCTGCGAGCAGCGATTACGGGCCCAAGCCGGTGGCACCGCAACCCCAGTGCCTTTAGTTACCAAAAGGCACCGGGGATGGCGGTGCCGCCGGCTTTGGCCCTCCATCGCTGCTTGCAGCTATATTTATATATATATATATATATATATATATATATATATATTTCTATCTATCTATCTAATCTAATATATATCTTTCTATCTAAGACAGAAAATATTACTTGTCTTACCTTATTCTGATTTTATGATACACTCAAAATATTCCACAACAAATCATTTAAATTTAATGTAAAAATAAAAACGAAAGTAAGCAGTGTTGGTCTCACGTAACCCTCTCATTAGAATCAAAATTTTCAATATTTGCGATGTATTTGGATGCTAAACTGTTCTTTATTATAGGCTTTGTACTTCACTCGTGTTCCAATATCAATGGAAAAAATCATCCTCTTCACACGCGCAAAAATGTGCTTGGAAACATCACAGTGGAGCTCTGCTTACTGTGAATGGTACAAATTGTACTACTGACTATTTAAACAGAGCAGTGTAATTCGTATATGTTAGGTTGACTATTTTTATTATTATATTGTATTAGGGCTATAATGAACAGGCTGCGATGTCAAGATTGCAATTCTGGAATGTGTGTGTGTGTGTGACGCGGTTGCGGTTGAACATTGGACACATAAAAACATAAATAAAATGTTTCAGTTCATTCCTACTTCCATAGGAATACATTGAAAAGCTCGCTCTACTCCGCACCATTATCAATGTCTGTGCGGACGTCTGTATTTTACTTTCGCTTTTAAGTTAGCGATTTAAAAGCCCTCAGCGGTGTCACACGTCGATTAACTGGTGGGAACATTTTATCACAGTCACATCCCTAATATATTTATATATAAATACAATAGGCCTACCTGAAAGAGAATTTTACTTGCCCGACCAGAGTATAGCCTGATTAGAACGTCAATAACAAAAAAATTACTTGGGAATCACTAAAACGAGAGATTATTCTAATTTCATTACATTCATTTTAAGTTGCAATCAGCAGTTAATATTATACCATGGGCTGTTTAAATACTCGATTCTGATTGGCTGGAAGGTGTGCAGTAAAACCGTTTAATGCACAGGTAGTTCCAGTCAGTTTGATTACAGTTCGAAATTAATCCGCTACATTGGTAACCATAGTAACACAGATACACTTGCAAGCAGAGTGAGAGACGCATATGAAAACGTTTAGGTAGGCTAAATGGATGATTTTTGAATATCGTTTAATTTGTATCAGTGTTGCCTGTCATTCATAAATAATTGTAATAAATCCATTAAAGAATCATTAAGTTAGCTATATGCTTAAAGGACAAGTTCGGTATTTTACACATAAAGCCCTGTTTACAGATCGTTTCTGATGAAATAGAACGGTTAAGATTAAACTTTTGACAGATGCTGCTGTCGCGAGAATTTTAGGTTTATTTCGCTTTCCCCTCCCCCCTCAAGAATGGTAGTCTATGTGCACTGGAACAATCCTTCCTAAAACGCATTAAACTTTCATTTAAAAAGAGATGAAACTCACCGAGTGGTCAGGGGTGTTCACTGATATGCTCATACAAAAATCGCTGCAAAAGATGCTTTCCAACAGGTTTTATCATAGTTTTTGTCCAACTCCATTGACTTGCATTGAATGTGCTGTGTGAGGTACGGTATTACTCCGCCGCTTCTTCTTCTGCTTCTTCTGTGTATTCAGTGAAATGCCAGTGGTTTGCTTGCAATTGGCAAATGTGCATTATCGCCACCAACTGGGCTGGAGTGTCTATTATTCAAGCTCTCAACGGAAGAATCTACGGGTGTGAGACGTTTGGAAAAATAGATCCACAGTTTTACAACGAATGGTAAAACACCTGTTGGAAAGCATCTTTTGCAGCGATTTTTGTATGAGTATATCAGTGAACACCCCTGACCACTCGGTGAGTTTCATCTCTTTTTAAATGAAAGTTTAATGCGTTTTAGGAAGGATTGTTCCAGTGCACATAGACTACCATTCTTGAGGGGGGGTGGGAAGCGAAATAAACCTAAAATTCTCGCGACAGCAGCATCTGTCAAAAGTTTAATCATAACCGTTCTATTTCATCAGAAACGATCTGTAAACAGGCCTTTATGTGTAAAATACCGAACTTGTCCTTTAAGCAACGAGGGGACTGTAGCTGCTAGACTTTAAAGAAGAGATCGACGCACACAGGTAACTCGCGCACGCATCTCTCTCTCTCTCTCTGTTCCTTCTCCTTCAGTTCTCTGTCTCTCTCTTTTAATAATGAATTTAAATAAATGTGAATTCATTCAAATAAAAGCAATCCGATGGCTCTACTTTATTTAAAGCGGACGGAGTGCAAGAACTGACGAACCTTAACTTAAGAAATAACCGTCATTTTTACACGTCTGTTAAAAATATACACTGTAAACATCAGTTACAGCTTTAACTTATTTTTAACTTGGCAAATAACCAAGGTATAAGCGGGATAATCCACGGCTAGCCATGCATTAAAGAATTTAAATGCACTTCGTAGAGGCAACCACCCTCCGCTTCGCGTCGGGTGGTTCTTCGCCTCTACGTCGTGCATTAAAATCCTTTAATGCATGGCTAGCCGTGGATTATCCCTTACATAAATGTATTACTGATCAATGGTAACAAGGTTGCCCTGCTGAGGCTCATGCAGCTTCTCCAGGAGAATTTTAAACAAATGAGCGCAGCACACAAAAAAGCAACGCAGTTAACAACATACTGACTATAAAAATTACAAATATGGAGTTTTTATATATTTTATAACATATGATAGAGTTAAGCAACCTCATTTGACGAGTAGGCAACTATTTCCTGAATACAATCACGATTGAAACTGTGACATTGATTTCATACAACAGGTTAATAAACAGTTACAATTAAGTCACTTACATTTTAGATGCAATATTGACTGTTTTTGTTCTGTTTCAGCAGCAAAAATAGTTAAACAAAGATCACAGCAGAACCATCGTGCAACTCACAGCAACTTGTTTTCTCATTACTGAATGATTCGGCATTTTGAAACGAATCGGTTGACTCAAAGATTCAATGGTCAATCCATAAACATCTGTCTCAATCATGTCACTCAGTCATTCGAACGAATCGTTTGAACGAATGAATCAATGACTCGCTCATTAAGATGGTCGCCTGGGGCCTGTTTCAATAAGGAGGTTCAGCCAACTCTGAGTTAAAACTTTAACTCTGAGTTGACTTACCCTGAGATGGGAAACTCTGAGTTTTTGGTTTCAGAACAGCTGAAATTAGTTAGTTCAATCAACTCTGAGTTGACTGACTCTTAAGCGCGTGCACCACAACTATAAAAAGCCATTATCAATGGAGCACAGATATTATGAGTCACCATGGCAACAGCGCCAGACAAAAAGAGGTCTTCATATTTCTCACCAGCAGAACTGGATGAGCTTCTGCAAGCATATGGAGAGTACGAATATTATTTAGTTTATAAGTTTACATTTTAATTACTGTTATACAGTGATGGGTGTAATTAATTACCAAGTAATCTAAATACTGTAATTTAATTAAAGGGATTACTCTTAATTCTTCTGTAATTTAAAGTTAAATCTGATGTAATTGTATTAGACTATAGAACAATTCTGTATAGGCTATTTAACATACATTTTTAAAAGTTATATTTTTAATGTAACCTTCTCCCTCTACACACTTGGGTCAATTCAAGAATAATTCATGCAACTGTATATTGTTTATTTGAAAGCATTAAAAGTGCTGTTTCTTGTCTCTCCTTGTATTGTTCAAGTGTTTAAGGTTGATATGGGATTTAGTAATAAGTAGACCAATAAATCCTATAGATAGTCATTATTACATTAATCTAATTACACTGTTGAAGATGTCATTTGTAGTTAGTAATACAAGTAACTTACCCAACTGTTATAATATCAGAGGTGAAACTGGAAGAACAGTATGTTATTCAACCTAATTTTAATTTTCATGTGCAATCCTGCAGACATTAAAAGAACATGGCAGCAGCTGAAAATTAAATATAAAAACATAATTCAGTCAGGTAAGGCTTGAGCATATCATGGGTGTAGGCTACCTGACTTTACAAACATTTGACATATTAAATAACTAAATAGCATCCAGTGTAGCAGTGCAGCAGCATTTTTTGGCTGAGGGAATTCCTGGAGGGACTTCAGAGCCAGTCACTCCCGAAGATCCAAGGGCCTTCATAAAATATAAGAGGTTTACATATGTGTTATTTTTTATATAGGCTATTTTTGATATTTCCATTTATTTTACTTTGGGTTAGGATTTTTGTTGGACCAATAGATTCTGATGGTAATATCTGTCTTTTGGAGCCTCCTATCCCAACAGAACCCCAGGCAGTCGTAAGTAGCCTACTCAATACACCCGAAATTATGACAAATAGTGCTATAAAGTGTACTCAATCAAATGCTCATCACATTGGGATAAAGAGTTTCTGCTGCCACAGAGAGGCCTACAGAGGTAATGTTAATAGTATGTGTCTACACATCAAACAATCTACACATTCAGATTTTTTCACATTTTGATGTGGAGTAGCCTATAGAATCTAAGTTTAAATCTAAGTATAAACGGGTATTCTTATCTCTCCCCCCACCCCCAGAGTGTGGAAGAACAGCAGGGGGACGGTCCATCAACTTCTGTTGCACAGATGAACAGTTCAGTGATTTCCAGTAAATGCCACTGTTTAATTCTGTAGAATTTGTTTAGAACTACATTATGTAACTCTAATCTACTACTGTATTTTCAGTTGCCAGTTAAGGAGTTATATAGACTTCATCTTATAAAAAAATAAATAAATAAAAACAGCAGTAAAAATAGCAATATTTTATTTATTAATAAAATATTAATTTTATTAATAAAAATGTACTGAAAGAATGAATGAGGTGTTTAAACACCACTTCCACTTTAAAAAAGGGGAGGAGACCAAAAGAAACTCTGGGTTTACTGAAGAAAACCTGCTCCCGACCAGGTTAGGTTCACAGAGTAAGTTGCCATGGTAACTGACTCTGAGTATAAGTTACCTCTCTTTCAGAAACGGGCTTGATTTACTCTGCTTTCTCAGGTTTAACATACCTCCCATTCTGAAACAGAAAACTCAGAGTTTCCCTCATTTCAGGGTTAACATACTCAGGGTTTTCACTTAACCTCCTTTCTGAAACAGGCCCCTGGCGACACGTAATGGCGGTTTAGTGTTATGTTTAAAAGTATCATTTTTTAGCAAAACTGTTTGAGATTTTATTTGTATATTTTATTAAGGCTATACTGAACAGGCTGCGATGTCAGTGTGTGTGTGTTTATTCTGAGATTATTCTCATTTTATTCCATTAATTTTAAGTTGCAATAGTTGATAATAAATGTATTACTGATCAATGGTAACAAGGTTGCGCTGCTGAGGCTCGTGCAGCTTTTCCAGGAGAAATGTAAACAAGTAAGTGCAGCACACATAAAATAAACTCAGTTAACAACATAGGCCTAATGACTAAAAATGACAAATATGGAGGTTTTTTATATTTTATAACATATGATAGGCTACAGTTAAGCAACCTCGAGTCACTTGACGAGTGTCATTTCCTGAATAAATTAACAGTTGAAACTGTGACATACAACAGGTTAATAAACAGTTACAATTAAGTCACTTACATTTTAGATGCAGTATTGACGGTTTTTGTTCTGTTTCTGCAGCGAAAATAGTTAAACAAAGATCACAGCAGAACCATCACGCATCACGTGTTTTCTCATAACTGAACAATTCAGCATTTTTAACGAATCGGTTGACTCAAAGTTTGAATGATCAATCCATAAACATCTGTCTTAATCATGATCGACTCATTCGAATGAATCGTTTGAACGAATGAATCAATGACTCGCTTATTAAGATGGATGCCTGGCGACACCTAATGGCGATTTAGTGTTGTTTAAAAGCATCATTCTTTCCAGCGTGTGTATGATTTGTGTGTGCAACATTATCAATGTCCGTGCGGACCTCCGTATTTTTCTTTCACTTTTATATTATCAATTTAAAAGCACCCGCTCGTGTCACACGACGATTAACCGGTGGGAAAATATCCTCAGACACATACCTAATAAATGTATATTTAAATACAATATTGGCCTACCTGGTAAAAAGTTTTATATACTATTTTGATGTCCTTTTGGACACAAGAGGGCAGTATAGCCCTATGTATGACTTGTTTTTTTTTTTACTTAACTGTTTTTAATTTTAGAATAAAATTAGAATAAGATTCTTTTTAAAAACAGAATAAAATGGGTTTAGTTGTAATATTTGTATACTTTTATATAGAAATAAATGGTGTATAATTAATTTTTTAGAAGATTTGAGGCTTATACCCCTGGTTTCACAGACAGGGCTTAAGACTAGTCCTAGACTAAAATGTAAGTCTGAGCTGTTTCCACTGAAATAAACTTGCACTGACTGATCTTAAAAATATATCAGTGCCTTTTTAGTTTTAAGATGCACATCGGTAATGTTTTTTTCTAAGCATGTTTATAAAAATTACTTATATGTCCTAATTGATCTATGGTCTAATCCTGGCTTAGTCTAAGCCCTGTCTGTGAAACCGGGCCTTAGTGTTTCCTTTTTGGACATTACTTTAATCCCTCACCATAGCAAAACCGTTTGAGATATTTATTATCCGTTCACAATTTAGCATATTTAATGTATTTTCATCATGTTGAAAAAGTTTGGTGGGAATAAAATAAATAGTTTAAGAGGAGTGGCTAAAAATTCAGAGGCTGATTTTGCAAAAAAATCCACATTCAGACCAAAATATCTGACTTCCTGATGGCCGGAGCTAATGAATGTAAATTAGAAAGTTGTCCGGCTCGATGAGAACAATATACAAACTATTTTTTTTTTACTGTAGTTAAAACTAACCCCCCCACTTTTGTCAAAAGCATTTTGAAAGTGACACACTTCCTGCTGCCAGTTGGTGGCGCTATAACTCACAATAGTTACATCCATCTGATCGGCCTCTTACCACGAACACACTGCTGAAGTTTCATCAAGATCAGTTAATGTATGCTGAAGTTATAACACACTTCCTGTTTCATTTTTTCGCCATAAATTTGTTTCCTCGCCACGGCCAAACCGTTCGAGATATTCCAAATCCGTCCGCTATTTAGCATCCACAATGTCTTGACTTCATGCTGACCGAGTTTGGAGGCGAATGGATGAATTCCCTAGGAGGAGTACATTAAATTCCACAGCATGCGTTTTCAAACAACGCTAAATAGCCAACTTCCTATTGGGCTGGCGTAAAACTTAGAGCACGAAAGTTGTTTGGCCCGAGGAGATCTATGTGTGTACCGAGTTTCATATTATTACATGCAAGTGTGTTTGATTTATGGACACGTGTTCGGATCCCGTTCCAGGGGGCGCTGTCGAGCCCCCCTGCCACGCCCGGGTACCAGCTTCAGCCCGGCCCTGATGGCCGTTGGTTCTGACCTGTGTGCAAAGTTTCAAGAGTTTTCGAGCACGTTAAGGGCCCCAAAAGCCCCTGAAACCTTGAAAAACAAAAAAGCAAATCTCACCCAACAGACAAATCCTTCCCACCCCTCACACACACACAGACAGAGAGAGAGAGAGAGAGAGAGAGAAAATTCTCCCAAAAAATCACATTCAAACCAAAATATCTGACTTCCTCTTGGTCTGAGATAATGACTGTAAATTAGAAAGTTGTCCGGCTTGATGAGAACAATATACGTACCAAGTTTTGTGATTCTAGGAAAAACTAAGCCCCCATTTTTGACTAAAGGTGGCGCTACTGAGCCATTCCACCATGCCCATTTCTGAAACTTTGCACATGTCTACTGGCTAATAAATGTGATGTGTCTGTCAAGTTTCATGCAATTTCAAGTATGTTAAGAGTCTCAAAAGCATCAAAAAAGAATATTAAAGTTTGATGCATTGCCACGGCAACAGTATCTAAGATATCAATAATCCTTTCACAGGTCTACATCTGCCTTGTGTCTACATTGTACACATAAAGTTTGAAGCAAATCGGGTAAAAATAAGACAGTGATTTCAAAGCATTTTGAAAGTGATGTACTTCCTGCTGCCTGTTGGTGGCGCTATAACTTTGACTCACAATAGTCACATCTGTGCGATCGGCCTCTTACAACGAACACACTGCTGAAGTTTCATCAAGATCAGTTAATGTATGCAGAAGTTATAACACACTTCCTGTGTCCCATTATTCGCCATAAATTCATTTCCTCGCCACGGCCAAACCGTTCGAGATATCAAAAATCCGTCCGCAATTTAGCATCCTCAATGTCTTGACTTCATTCACACCGAGTTTGGTGGCGATCGGATGAATTTCCTAGGAGGAGTATTTCACATTCCATTGTATGCGTTTTCCAAACAACGTATAATAACCGACTTCCTGTTGGGCTGGTGTAAAACTTAGAGCACGAAAGTTGTTCGGCCCGATGAGATCTATATGTGTACTGAGTTTCATATTATTACATGCAAGCGTGTTTGATTTATGGACCAATTTTTCAGACAACATTCCAGGGGGCGCTGTCGAGCCCCCGTGCCACGCCCGGGTACCAGCTTCAGTCCGGCCCTGATGGCCGCAGGTTCTGACGTGTGTGCAAAATTTCAAGAGTTTTCGAGCACGTTAAGGGTCTCAAAAGTGCCCGAAAGGTTGACAGAAAAATAATAATAATAATAATAATATAGCTGCGAGCAGCGATTACGGGCCCAAGCCGGTGGCACCGCAACCCCGGTGCCTTTAGTTACCTAAAGGCACCGGGGTGGCGGTACCGCCGGCTTGGGCCCTCCATCGCTGCTCGCAGCTATATTTATATATATATATATATATATATATATATATATATATACATACATACATACATACACACACATACATATATATGTATATATATATATATATATATATATTATTGTTCAAAAGTTTGGGGTCAGTAAGATTTTTAATGTTTTTAGGAGAAGTCTCTTCTGCTCACCAAGGCTGCATTTATTGATTAAAAATACAAACAAAAACAGTAATATTGTGAAATATTATTCCAATTTAAAACAGCTGTTTTCAATTTTTAAATATTTTACATAGTAATTCATTTCTGTGATCAAAGTTGAGTTTTCAGCATCATTACTCCAGTCTTCAGTGTCACATGATCCTTCAGAAATCATACTAATATGATGATTGATGCTCAATAAATATTCATTATTATTTTCAATGTTGAAAACAGTTGTGTACAGATTTTTTTTTTCAAAATGCTTTGATGAATGTAAAGTTCAAAAGAACAGCATATATTTCAAATATATATATTTTTAACATTATAAATGTCTTTACTGTAACTGTTGATCAGTTTAACTCATCCTTCATAAATAAAAGTACTGATTTATTTTATTTATTTCCCCCAAAAATAAAATTTTAATTATTACTAACCCAAAACTTTTGAGCGGTAGTGTTTAACGTTACAAAAGCTTTAGATTTCAGATAAATGCTGTTCTTTTGAACTTTCTATTCATCAAAGACTGTACACAACTGTTTTCGACATTTAAAATAATAATGAATGTTTCTTGAGTATCAATCATCATATTAGAATAATTTCTGAAGGATCATGTGACAGTGACGACTGGAGTAATGATGCTGAAAACTCAGCTTTGATCACAGGAATAAATAACAGTTTAAAATATATTAAAATAGAAAGCAGCTGTTTTAAATT
Source organism: Squalius cephalus (assembly GCF_949319135.1). Classification (NCBI taxonomy): domain Eukaryota; kingdom Metazoa; phylum Chordata; class Actinopteri; order Cypriniformes; family Leuciscidae; genus Squalius; species Squalius cephalus. The sequence goes on along the minus strand of NC_137124.1, from coordinate 48,531,541 downwards.
GGAATAATATTTTACAATATTACTGTTTTTGTTTGTATTTTTAATCAAATAAATGCAGCCTTGGTGAGCAGAAGAAACTTCTCTGTTATGTGCGCGCCACAGACTGCACGCACGTCCGCTTAGAGTTCCGCCTTTTGCCTTCCGTCAATATTACGTTATTAGAAAAATATTTTTTTAGAGAATCGATTTTTTGACATTTGTGAATCGATTCAGAATCGTCCACGTCCGCATCGCGATGCATCTAAGAATACATTTTTTCTCCCACCCCTAGATTTCATACAACAGGTTAATAAACAGTTACAATTAAGTCACTTACATTTTAGATGCAATGTTGACTGGTTTTGTTCTGTTTCAGCAGCGAAAATAGTTAAACAAAGATCACGGCAGAACCATCACGCATCACGTGTTTTCTCATAACTGAACGATTCAGCATTTTTAACGAATCGGTTGACTCAAAGATTGAATGATCAATCCATAAACATCTGTCTTAATCATGATCGACTCATTCGAACGAATCGTTTGAACGAATGAATCAATGACTCGCTTATTAAGATGGATGCCTGGCGACACCTAATGGCGGTTTAGTGTTGTTTAAAAGCATCATTCTTTCCCACATGTGTGTGATTTGTGTGTGCAACATTATCATTATTTTTCTTTCACTATTATATTAGCGATTTAAAAGCACCCACTCGTGTCACACGTCGATTAACCGGTGGGAAAATATCCTCAGACACATACCTAATAAATGTATATTTAAATACAATATTGGCCTACCTGGTAAAAAGTTTTATATACTATTTTGATGTCCTTTTGGACACAAGAGGGCAGTATAGCCCTATGTTTGCTTTTTTGTTGAACCAAATAGCACTAAATAGCCTGTTTTAACTTTTTCATTCTTCTTGAATTGCAAAAACAGAATAAAATGGGTTTAGTTGTGATATTTGTATTCTTTTATATAGAAATAAATGGTATATAATTACATTTTTAGAAGATTTTTAGTGTTTCCTTTTTGGACATTACTTTAATCCCTCGCCATAGCAAAACCGTTTGAGATATTTATTATCCATTCACAATTTAGCATATTTAATGTAGTTTCATCATGTTGAAAAAGTTTGGTACAAATAAAATAAATAGTTTAAGAGGAGTGGCTAAAAATTCAGAGGCTGATTTTGCAAAAAAAATTCACATTCAGACCAAAATATCTGACTTCCTGATGGCCAGAGCTATTGAATGTAAATTAGAAAGTTGTCCGGCTTGATGAGAACAATATACAAACTGTTTTTTCTTTACTGTAGTTAAAACTAACCCCCCCACTTTTGTCAAAAGCATGTTGAAAGTGACACACTTCCTGCTGCCAGTTGGTGGCGCTATAACTTTGACTCACAATAGCTACATCCATCTGATCGGCCTCTTACCACGAACACACTGCTGAAGTTTCATCAAGATCAGTTAATGTATGCAGAAGTTATTCCACTTCCGTGTTTCTCTTTTCTCGCCATAAATTCGATTCCTCGCCACAGCCAAACCGTTCGAGATATCAAAAATCCGTCCGCAATTTAGCATCCTCAAAGTCTTGACTACATGCACACCGAGTTTGAAGGGGACACGGTGAATTTTCTAGGAGGAGTATTTCACATTCCACAGCAAGCGTTTTCCAAACAACCCATAATAGCCGACTTCCTGTTGGGCTGGCGTAAAACTTGTCTGGGGAAAAGTTGTTCGGCCCGATGAGATCTATATGTGTACCGAGTTTCATATTAATTCATGCGAGCGTGTTTGATATATGGATCAAGTTTTAGAACCCCGTTCAAGGGGGCGCTGTTGAGCCCCCCAGCCACGCCCGGGTACCAGCTTCAGCCCGGCCCTGATGGCCGTGGGTTCTGACCTGTGTGCAAAGTTTCAAGAGTTTTTGAGCACGTTAAGGACCCCAAAAGCCCCTGAAACCTTGATTAACAATATAAAAGCAATAGTCAAATCCCCCCCTCCCCTCACACACACACAGACACAGAGAGAGGGAGAGAAAATTCTTCAGAAAATCCACATTCAAACCAAAATATCTCTCTTCCTGTTGGTCGGAGATGGTTCATGTAAATTAGAAAGTTGTCCGTCTTGATGAGAACAATACACATACCAAGTTTTGTGATTCTAGGAAAAACTAAGCCCCCATTTTTGACTAAAGGTGGCGCTACTGAGCCATTCCACCACGCCCGTTTCTGAAACTTTGCACATGTCTACGGGCTAATAAATGTGATGTGTCTGTTGAGTTTCATGCAATTTCAAGTATGTTAAGAGTCTCAAAAGCATCAAAAAATAATATTAAAGTTTGATGCGTTGCCACGGCAACAGTATCTAAGATATCAATAATCCTTTCACAGGTTTACATCTGCCGTGTGTCTACATTGTACACATAAAGTTTGAAGCAAATCGGGTAAAAATAAGACACTGATTTCAAAGCATTTTGAAAGTGATGTACTTCCTGCTGCCTGTTGGTGGCGCTATAACTTTGACTCACAATAGTCACATCCATGTGATCGGCCTCTTACAACGAACACACTGCTGAAGTTTCATCAAGATCAGTTAATGTATGCAGAAGTTATAACACACTTCCTGTTTCATTTTTTCGCCATAAATTTGTTTCCTCGCCACGGCCAAACCGTTCGAGATATCAAAAATCCGTCCGCAATTTAGCATCCTCAATGTCTTGACTTCATGCACACCGAGTTTGGAGGCGAATCGATGAATTCCCTAGGAGGAGTACATTAAATTCCACAGCATGCGTTTCCAAACAACGCTAAATAGCCAACTTCCTGTTTGGCTGGCGTAAAACTTTGAGCACGAAAGTTGTTCGGCCCGATGAGATCTATATGTGTACCGAGTTTCATATTATTACATGCAAGCGTGTTTGATTTATGGACATGTGTTTGGATCCCGTTCCAGGGGGCGCTGTCGAGCCCCCCTGCCACGCCCGGGTACCAGCTTCAGTCCGGCCCTGATGGCCGCGGGTTCTGACGTGTGTGCAAAATTTCAAGAGTTTTCGAGCATGTTAAGGGCCCCAAAAGTGCCCGAAAGGTTGACAAAATAATAATAATAATAATAAATATAGCTGCGAGCAGCGATTGCGGGCCCAAGCCGGTGGCACCGCCACCCTGGTGCCTTTAGTTACACTAAAGGCACCGGGGTGGCGGTGTCACCAGCTTGAGCCCTCCATCGCTGCTCGCAGCTATATATATATATATATATATATATATATATATATATATATACATATACATATATATATATATAGGACAAGTAATATTATCTGTCTTGTCACTTTAAATATATATATATATATATATATATATATATATATATATATATATATATATATAAAATTCAGAGGCCGATTTTGCAAATAAATCCACATTCAAACCAAAATATCTGACTTCCTGTTGGTCAGAGCTAATGACTGTAAATTAGAAACTTGTCCGGCTCGATGAGACCAATATATATACTGATTTTTGTAACTGTGGGTAAAAGTAACCCCCCCATTTTGTCAAAAGCATTTTGAAAGTGACACATTTCCTGTTGCCAGTTGGTGGCGCTATAACTTTGACTCACAATAGTTACATCCATCTGATCGGCCTCTTACCACGAACACACTGGTGAAGTTTCATCAAGATCAGTTAATGTATGCAGAAGTTATACCGCTTCGTGTTTCTCTTTTCTTGCCATAAATTCGTTTCCTCGCCACGGCCAAACCGTTCTAGATATCAAAAATCCTTCCGCAATTTAGCATCCTCAATGACTTGACTTCATGCACACCGAGTTTGGTAGGGATTGGATGAATTCTCTAGGAGGAGTACTTCGCATTCCACAGCAAGCGTTTTCCAAACAACCCATAATAGCCGACTTCCTGTTGGGCTGGCGTAAAACTTGACGGGGGAAAAGTTGTTCGGCCCGATGAGATCTATATGTGTACCGAGTTTCATATTAATTCATGCAAGCGTGTTTGATCTATGGACCAAGTTTTCAGACCCAGTTCAAGGGGGCGCTGTTGAGCCCCCCTGCCACGCCCGGGTACCAGCTTCAGCCCGGCCCTGATGCCAGGGGGTTCTGACTTGTGTGCAAAGTTTCAAGAGTTTTTGAGCACGTTAAGGACCCCAAAAGCCCCTGAAACCTTGATTAACAATATAAAAGCAATAGTCAAATCCCCCCCTCCCCTCACACACACAGAGACACAGAGAGAGGGAGAGAAAATTCTCCAGAAAATCCACATTCAAACCAAAATATCTCTCTTCCTCTTGGTCCGAGCTAGTTACTGTAAATTAGAAAGTTGTCCGTCTTGATGAGAACAATACACATACCAAGTTTTGTTGCTGTTGATAAAACTAACCCCCCCACTTTTGACTAAAGGTGGCGCTACTGAGCCATTTCACCACGCCCGTTTCTGAAACTTTGCACATGTCTACTGGATAATAAATGTGATGTGTCTGTCGAGTTTCATGCATTTTCAAGCATGTGAAGAGTCTCAAAAGCATCCGAAAAGAATAGTAAAGTTTGATGCGTTGCCACGGCAACAGTATCTAAGATATCAATAATCCTTTCACAGGTCTACATCTGCCGTGTGTTTACATTATACACATAAAGTTTGAAGCAAATCGGGTAAAAATAAGAGGGTGATTTCAAAGCATTTTGAAAGTGACACACTTCCTGTTGCCAGTTGGTGGCGCTATAACTTTGACTCACAAATGTCACATCCATGTGATCGGCCTCTTACAACTAACACACTGCTGAAGTTTCATCAAGATCAGTTAATGTATGCAGAAGTTATAACACACTTCCTGTTTGAATTATTCGCCATAAATTCATTTCCTTGCCACGGCCAAACCGTTCGAGATATCAAAAATCCGTCCGCAATTTAGCATCCTCAATGTCTTGACTTCATGCCGACCGAGTTTGGAGGCGAATGGATGAATTTCCTAGGAGGAGTACATCAAATTCCACAGCATGCGTTTCCAAACAACCCATAATAGCCGACTTCCTGTTGGTCTGGCGTAAAACTTAGAGCACGAAAGTTGTTCGGCCCGATGAGGTCTATATGTGTACCGAGTTTCATATTATTACATGCAAGCGTGTCTGATTTATGGACAAGTGTTCGGATCCCGTTCCAGGGGGCGCTGTCGAGGCCCCCTGCCACGCCCGGGTACCAGCTTCAGCCCGGCCCTGATGGCCGCGGGTTCTGACCTGTGTGCAAAATTTCAAGAGTTTTCGAGCATGTTAAGGGCCCCAAAAGTGCCCGAAAGGTTGACAAAATAATAATAATAATAATAATAATAATAATAATAATAATAATCCTACCGAAAACAATAGGGCCTTCGCCCTTTCAGGGCTTGGGCCCTAAATAATAATAATAATAATAATAATAATAATAAATAATCCTACCGAAAACAATAGGGCCTTCGCCCTTTCAGGGCTTGGGCCCTAATAAACAATAATCCTACCGAAAACAATAGGGCCTTCACCCTTTCAGGGCTTGGGCCCTAATAATCCTACCGGAAACAATTCGCCCTTTCAGGGCTTGGGCCCTAATAAATAATCCTACCGAAAACAATAGGGCCTTCGCCCTTTCAGGGCTTGGGCCCTAATAATCCTTACGAAAACAATAGGGCCTTCGCCCTTTCAGGGCTTGGGCCCTAATTAAGAACATGCAATACAAAATAAGTGAGTCTTTAAATTATTTTTAAAAACCTCTATAGATTGTGGCGCCCTTAGGTGGTTAGGAAGGGTATTCCACAGTCGAGGCGCAGCCACCTGGAAGGCCCTATCTCCCATAGTGCGGAGTTTGGACTTGGGAACCTGGAGTTGGTGGCTGTCAGAGGAACGGAGATGTCGGGTTGGGTTTTGCCTATTAATGAGTTCTTGGAGGTACACTGGTGCGTTGCCGTAGACACACTGATAGGTCAGGAGACAGATCTTATACTCAATCCTGAACCTAACAGGAAGCCAGTGAAGTTTATGGAGGATTGGTGTGATGTGCTCAGATTTACGCACCCCCATCAGGACCCTGGCAGCGCAGTTCTGAATGTACTGCAGGCTCCTGCCAGGAATCCCGATGAGGAGTGCATTGCAGTAGTCGAGCCTGGAGGAGACAAAGGCATGAACCAGCTTCTCTGCATCGGAAAGGGAGAGGGAGGGGCGGAGTTTAGAGATGTTCCGGAGGTGAAAGAATGCAGTCTTACAGATAAGTTGGACATGGGTGTTAAATGATAGTTGGGGGTCAAATCGAACCCCCAGGTTTGTTATAGAGGATGTGAGAGAAATGTCATGGCCAGCAAATGAGTAAACGGTCAGGGGGGAAGATCGGATTTGGTGTGGGGTCCCAATGAGGAGACCTTCAGTTTTGGAGCTGTTTAAGGCGAGACACGGCAGGCAAAAACATCGTTTTTTTTTCACTGGTCAATTTTGAGATTTTGGGTTATTTGTCTTCAATAACATGTATTCTTTCAGACTTGTGCTGAAAAAAAGCCCAAAATACACATTTAGGTCTTTATTTTACTACACTTTGTCTGTTTGAGTGTGCAGATTTCGCCTAAATTCATCAAAAGTTGGCGTTCTAAATCATCCCGCTGCTCCGCGATCGCTGTCTCTACCCCATCATAAAATACACCGTTGGAAAGCTCTCTCTTTTCTGTACAATGCTGTCGGATCCAAATATGGTCATTTCCTGTCTATCAGCAACCAATCATGCAAGTAAAACAGGCGATTTAACTCGAAATGCGCAATCTCATTGGCTGATGCCAATTTCTGACAACGTGATTCGTCCAGAATCATCACGAGACGCGCTCTGATGTTTCCGCGGTAGTTCAAAATGTCGAAAGATATGCGTGTAAAATTCTCTCAGAGAAGCCGAAAACAGTTGTCATTAGCTAGAAGACACAAGGGATTACCAACAAAGACAAAAGATTATGAAATGCCATCACATAGTGCATGGGTCTTCACAATTTTTTTCATGAGAGCCACACTGATAGGACAAAGTCAGTAGGAGAGCCATGTCGTCCTTTCAGTTTCGGTTCTCAATCGATCAAGTGTTTAACTTACATGTTCTCTCGATAAACCACCTCTTTTAATCCGATCGAAATTATTTGTAATATATCTGACACTTTGAGTTTGTAATGGGTTATGTTATAGTCCTACTTATTTTTAAGGTTTTTAAGAAATATCTGTAGTGACTGGCTGCATGATATCGCCGTATTTTTTACAGCCATGCGAGCCACAAATTAAATCTTATTGGCGGGCCGCACGAGGCTCGCGAGCCGCGCAATGAGAACCCTGACATAGTGTGTCGGTGTCGATGCGTTACGAACAAGCTGTAACATTTTGAACACATCTAAATGTAAGTCAAAAAGACACATTACATTTCAAAGCACTCAAAACCCACGAGCCAAATCCTGAAAACAGTCCCCTCAGTCAGCCGATGGTGAAGCTAACCAACCAGGCTCCCTTCAGCACTGGTTCAAAACAACTCAACAGGACAAAACTAATTATGAATCATTCAAAATATCAATATTTAGAACATTGGAGAAAGCAAACAAAGTAGACTAAATTGTTATTTGACAGAGTATCTGCACACTGTCAGAGAAGAAGAGACGGATCCTGACTAAATACAGGCTCAGTGACCACCAACTGGGTCAGACAGAGATGCACTTCCTCCACTGGGAAAAAGTATCATCATCACTAAGTGATTTACACCTTGGACAAATAGTCAAAAAAATAAAACTTCCCAAAGTTAGCACCAGAAAAGAAGCTGGAAGTTCTAGAGGGTACAGCAGCTCCACTGACAGCTATATGTATCTGCCTGAGGGACTGTGATACCAGTATTTAGTTTTTCCATTCCACCTGTGTGATGGACTGTTGATGTGTTGTTTTGGCTGTTATGATCAGTGATGGATGAAGCAATAATGAGTTTTAGATGTTAAAAAGTGTGATACATGGATTTTACTTGGACCTAAAGCATATTTTGTCTGTAATTCATGGCTTTCAATAGAAATTAGTGGAATTTTGCCATAAAAATCTTTAAAGGCCGTTTTCTCAAAATGAGTTTTTTCTTGCACTCCTAGTGACGATTTTCCACGTCTGTAGCACCTACATACGGCAAACTTTACAGTTGTATTCCTAACTATATTGTGAAGATTTGTTCAGAGGGATTTGTTGATATATCATTCTTGGCCTGATTTATATGACATTTTGTGCCTAAAAATAGGGCGGAAATCAAATTTTTAAGGCTATTGCCAGTATTTTCTGATTTACAGGGTAACAAAAGGGTATATTCATAATCCCCTCTGAACATGTCTTTACATTGAATATATCAACAAAATGCAAAAATAATTTTGAACCTTGTTTTTTTCAATGGTCAGATTCGTCACTTCAAAATATATGCAAATTAGTGCATATTTAATTAGATATAGCCTCATTTGCATATTTAACAATAAAATTACAGAAAACTTGCAATGCATTTTTTTCTCCTATTCATGCGAGTAATCAACTGGTAAAGTTTGATGGTGATATCTGTAAGTTAACAATTTTACCCTATTCACCTGTAGTGTCTCGCCTTAACTGAAGGAAGTTGTCAGTCATCCATGCCTTTGTCTCCTCCAGGCAGGCAGTTAGAGTGGGGAGTGATGATGTGGGGGATGTGGGGTCCAACCTGACATAGAGCTGAGTATAATCAGCATAGCAGTGGAAAGCAACTCCATGCCTGCTGATGATGTGGCCCAGGGGGAGCATATAAATGGAGAAAAGGGTGGGGCCAAGGACCAAACCTTGAGGCACTCCACATGTGACTGTGTGGGGCCTCGACCTGGCTCCCCCCAGGGCCACATACTCAACTCTATCAGTCAGGTAGGACTGAAACCACTGAAATGCTGTGTGTGAAATGCCGATGAAGTGTTGCAGATGGTGGAGGAGGATGGCATGGTCAACAGTGTCGAAGGCAGCTGAGAGGTCCAAGAGCAGGACGAGGGATGGAGAGCCCTGGTCAGCAGCCACAAGCAGATCGTTTGTGACCCTGACCAGGGCTGTCTCTGTACTATGGGCGGAGCGGAAACCAGACTGGAATTTTTCATAGAGACTGTGTGAGTGAAGGTGGTTGTGGATTTGGGTGACAATGACTTTTTCAATGACTTTGGAGAGAAATGGGAGGTTAGAAATGGGCCGATAATTTGATAAAACATCAGGATCGAGGGATGGTTTCTTAAGCCAAGGGTTGATAAGTGCAGTTTTCAGAGAGATTGGAAGATGGCCAGATTGCAGGGAAGAGTTTATAATGGTGGTGATGAGAGGGCTTAAGAAAGTCATATTTGATTTGATCAGAGCAGTGGGAAGGGGGTCCAGTGAGCACATAGAAGGTCTCATGCTGTGTATGAGAGTCTCAACCTGTCTGTGTGTGGGGAGAATGAAATGAGAGAAAGTTGGTGCTGAGGTTGGGGGGATGGATGGAATGACATTGCTGGGTGTTAGGTTAGAACGGATGGTAGTTATTTTTGTGGTGAAAGAATCAAGGAATTTATTGCACTGGTCGTCTGTACTGTTATTTTGCCTCAGGGTTGGTGGACTGAGAAGATGATTTATTGTTTTATAGAGCTGTTTTGAATTTCCTGGATTATTGTTAATGATGTTGGAATAGTATTGTGACCGCGCCTGACTGAGTAATTTGGAATATGATCTTTGGTGCTCTCTATAAGCAGTTTTATGGACAGTCAGCCCAGAGGCAACGTAGCGCCTCTCAAGGACCCTCCCAGCCGACTTCTGTCTATGCAGCGCACCAGTGTACCACGGGGCAGAGCGTGTAAATGTTGCAGTCCGTGTCTTGAGGGGCGCATGGGCATCAAGTATCTCTTGCAGTCCGGTATTGTAATGATCGACAAGAGCGTCAGGAGAAGAGTGATGGGCGGATATGGCCAGGTTTTGTAGGTCGTAAGACAGGTGTTCAGGGTTAATGTCTTTTGTTTTGCGAAAGCAGATTTTGTGTTTAGGCTTACTGAGTGAGGTCAGGAATGAAAAGTCTAATGATGTGGCATTATGATCAGATATGCCTAAATCATGTACATGAACATTGTTAACAGGAAAATTTGTTATAATGAGATCCAGTGTGTGCCCTTTTGTATGGGTAGGGACTGTCACGAGTTGTCTGAGATTGAGTGTATCAAGAAGTTGTAATAATTCTGTAGTATATTGACTAGTGGGAGAATTAACATGGATATTAAAATATCCAAGAATTGCCACATTGTTTGATGTGGTGCACACTGTCAGGAGTAGCTCAGTTAATTCTGAAATGAAATGTGGGTGTGGTTTAGGTGGCCGGTATATGAGGATGGTTGTAAGTGGGATGGGTTTTTCACACGTAAAAGCCAAGCATTCAAATGATGACAGCTTTGGCAATGTCACAGAGGACAGGTGCAGATCAGAGCGATGAATAACCGCCAAACCCCCTCCACGTCCATTTCCCCTGGCTTTTTCCAGATATGTATAGCCAGGGGGGCACGCTTCATTAAGTGCAGAATACACTTCTGATTTGTGCCAGGTCTCAGTGAGGCACATAAAGTCAAGCTTCTGATCAAATATATAGTTGTGGATAAAGGATGCCTTGTTGGTAAGTGATTGACAGTTTAACAGTTCCATTTTAATCATTGAAGATGGAGTCCACTTTACCAGAGAGCGCAGCACAGTATGGTCCACTCCGCGTTTCCCCGGGCGCGCAGTGCGTGGTTCCTCCAGCAGGGGGCCTGGGTGTGGTCGGTTGTAGTTATTTAGACCTGAACCATGAGCGCTCTGATGACGCATTCGATGACGTCGTTGGTGTGCGCCGCTGGCAGCTGTCCACAGGCTTGGAATAGAGCTCTCGGTCCTGCTCTCGGAATAAACAAAACGACGCCGCGACCCCCTATGAACGTAGCGGGGTCGGCGAAGAATGCCCAATTGCTTGAGAGCAAAGATGTTTGATGGGGCGAGGCGAGTGTTAAGTTCCAAGAGTTGGTTCGGCAGGTACCGGAGCATGGTGGATGGAAGAGTCGCTGTGATGCTACAGTTAGCAGCTGTCCATGAATCCGGCAAACGTGGATGATTGATGACTATGCACACCAGGACAAGTGGCAGTGCCCGTAGTAACCCAGGGGACAAGTGTGGCATACGTTGGAGGTGAGGGGAGCCCATGCGGACTGTAGAAGATTTGGTTTTAGGACAGTATCTGGTGGTAGCAGCCGGTTAGCCTAGCCACGGACCAATGCAGCTCGATGGACGAGAAAGCTTCAGCCAGCTACTATATTGTGACTGTCCGAGGGTTTACACCATCAATATGTTCGATTTACTGAAACCAGTCCGACTGACAAGATATATCCCAAGGCGATGAACAGCTCCAGATTGCTCACCACTCCAGCAGTAAGGGCAGCTCCAGGTAAGAAGTGTCCGAGCTGTTGGATTACAATTTTATTAAATGTTTAATTTAGTTTGCAACAGTAAAAGTTGAGTATATTGAAGTTAGCATTTTAAGGTTAGGTTAGGATAATGGTATCAACAGTTCCTGCCAGTCCTGTTTTCTCTATTGTGTTTTAAATTAGTTTTTAATGGCTCTAGCCAGTAGCTCCAAGACACACCTTTTGGTCTTTAATGGCTCTGGGATGGCCCGTGGAACCAGAGTTCCTGGCCAGTATCAGCATTTGAATAGGTATGCTGATTAAATTGATACGGTAACACGCTGGGGTCTGGGGCGGGTTCCTTAACCTGTATACCTAATTTGCATGCTTTGTTCAACCTCAATGTAAATCCCTCCCCCTAAATGTCTATAAATTTGCAAGGCAACTGTATTGAGTTAGTCTTGATGATGATGATGATGAACTACAGACTACTTGGAAGAATAAATCTCTTCTGCTTATAAGATCCATCTCAAGTCTCCTGGTTTTTGCTTCGATGAAGGAATAATAAGTTCCCAACAATTTGGTGCCGTGACCCGGATAGAGTTCCAGCTTCTTCACCTGAATCCAGATTGAAACAGCAAGCTCAACAAAAGACTGCATCTTTTGGAATCCAGAGCGAAACTTCCAGCTAAACAAAGATTGCCAGACTGAATCTTTCCAGCTTCCTCCAGATTGAAAACTTCAAGCTCAAACAAAGATCTGCTTTCCAGACTGCATCTTTTGGAATCCAGAGCGAAACTTCCAGCTGAACAAAGATTTCCAGACTGAAGCTTTCTTTACAACCAAGGGTTGGTGAGTGCTACTCTATTCAAAAGAACCGCTGCAAACCAGTACAAGTTTGATATCCTCTGCGCCGTTCAGAGAAGTAGTTAACAAACAGCTGTAGAGTTTGGTTAACTAAAGATATCCTCTAAAAGTTGTCTTTTAGAGATGAAGTTTATCCTCTGTTTTCAGGCAGGGAAGATTAACATTACATGTTAATATTGTTTATCCTCTGCTTTGCCAGGGAAGTGTTTCATCCTCTTGCTAGAGAAGGTTTTATCCTTTATAAAGTTAGGGAAGAGTTAGCATCAAGTGCTAATATTTGGTATCCTTTGCTTTAGGCAGAGAAGAATTAGCTTTACGTGCTAGTTATTTCTGTTGATCCTCTGTTCTTGTCGGCAGGGAAGTTAAGTGTGAAGTGTTGGTAATTTGGAAAGTTAACAATAGTTAAGCTGTGTTAACAAGTGTACCCTCTATTGTAGACAGTATAGAGAAGTTTTAATGTTTTTGATTGTGTGGTAACAAAGAAATTCACAAAATGGTTAGAAGGAATGCTAGACTGATTCCAACAACTGAGAAAACTGGATTAGCTACACCTTTATGGTTAGATAAAGAATTCAAGTGTTTGTTATCAGAACACATGGACTCCATCGTGACTGAGAAAGTCAGATTGAATTTAACAGAGAAATTTGGCATTGATGCAGACAAAGTATGGTCAATTGAAGATTGCAAGAAAGTGTTGGGTGCATGTATCAGCTCAACAAGCTCAGTGTATTGCTAAGTTAAAAGATCAGAACAAACAATTGCAGACTCACGTGTCCTGTCTCAAGACAAAGGTGGGCCATAACAAAGCCTCAACCAAATGTGATTTAGAAGACCAACAGTCAGATGAAAGCTATCCTGATTTACAGTCTTTTGATAGAATAGAGGACAATGTCAATGCAGATGTAAATGCAGTTGAAGTGTGTGGAGCTAAACAAAAGCCTCAGGGAAAAGGTGTTGATACAGTTCCATTTGCAACCCCCATACTTCAGGTACAAGCAGTCAAAACACCTTTAGGTCCTAAAGACATAGAGAGACTTGCTGAAAGTTTGCCATCAGTGCAAAGAAATTTTTCTGAGTTTAGGAGAGAGTTGTCCAAAAAGATGCGGCTCTATGAAATGTCTCTATCTGAAATCACCCAGCTAATATCACAGATCTTGACTGAGTCGGAATTCAATGATTTTGAAAGTGCTGTAAACAATTCTGAGTTTCAAAATGCCAGAAAAGATGAATTGAGAGAGGGAGTTCTAAGAGTGTTAACGAACATTGTTGGACCGAACGTGGACTGGTCAAAGATCACTAGTTTGGTACAGAAGAAGGGTGAAACTGTTTGTGAGTACACAGAACGATTCTGTCAGTCAGCTGCAGTGTACAGTGGAATTGCAGACACTCCAGAGAAGGTGTTAGGTGATAATGGCCCTTTGGTTCGCACATGGTTTCATTGTCTTTTGCCAGAACACAGAAAGGCGTTGCCTTACTTACACATCACATGGTGTACGAGAACCCTGCAAGACAACTTGGACAGTTTAGCTATTTGGGAAAGAGACTCTGATGTCAAGGCAAGAGTAAAAATTGCAGCAGCATCCTTTAAGGTCAATTCAGAGAAACAGAAACGCAAATGTCCTAAGAGAGAGGGCAGCTGTAATTACTGTGGTAAACCTGGCCATTGGATGAATGAGTGTAGGAAAAGCAAAAAGAACTTTAAAGAAGTAAATAAGGTTACTCAGCTTCTGCTTAGCCTGCTTGCTATTCTGAAGCAGCCCCTTCCCTCTTCGTTAAACTCGTGGGGCAACTTAATACGGTGTTAACCATTTAGGCTGTGAGTGCTTAATTTTCCCAGAAACAATAACAAAGATGAAAGACTTATTTTTGTTTAATAGAACAAAAGGAAAGTGACTGTCTCAGCCTTTCTTTGGGAGACATTAAGTAAGACTCACAGCCTTAAATGTTATACCACAGAATATTGCAGTTAGACAACCATCCTCTGTTATGATGTTTTATTAGGACTGATGTTTCACTGGAGAATGGAAATGTGCCAATTTTTCTCACACACTGTACAGTGTGCACACAACAGGGACAGAATAGGACACACAGACCAGTGCAGAGCCCATGGAAGAACCGATGTGCAACAGGCCTCGGGGGTCAGCCATGTGGTGAAGATCTCCTCATAGGTTTCCCCCCCTCAGTAGTTTATCCCCACCTCACTGGTCCATAGGTGTCAAATCAATTAAGATTAGGAAAAGAAAAAAACACTATACGATCACAATGTTTACTGTAATATAGTTATATGTAAAAACTATATGGTCACCTGAAGTTTTACTTTGATAAAAGTTAGACGTAAAACCACTATACGATCAAATGACTTATGGAAGAATGAAGTCTATGCATGAATACTGCTGGTCTGCCGTTTCTTTGTTTTCTTGTGTTACTGGTATGTGTTGATGTCTTCGCAAGCGGAAACCTGGTGTAAAGCATCACCTCAGATATCCACGAACAAGCCTCTTGAGGGACGAGTCATCAGAGCGACTCTACGTGGGAAATGGACTCTACAGGAAACAGACTTCACAGCTATTCAGGCGCCATGGACTTTCCAGACTTCCACTCTTATGCTACATGGTTTTCTGTGTAATCATGTAGTTTATATGACATTTTACACCCTGCGTCGCAGGTGTCAACAGTTATGGTTTCGAGAAGAACTATGACACTCATGTAAATCAAGGACACAACAAACTTACACAAGTTACACAAGAATGAACATATGCTATGTGCCTGTAACTTACACAAGTTACAAGAATTAACTTTTAAGTGTATAAATTTGTATATTATGTGAGAGTTATTAGAACTCTCAAAGGGGGAAATGTTGGATTACAATTTTATTAAATGTTTAATTTAGTTTGCAACAGTAAAAGTTGAGTATATTGAAGTTAGCATTTTAAGGTTAGGTTAGGATAATGGTATCAACTAGGGATGTCCCGATCAGGTTTTTTTGCCCTCGAGTCCGAGTCCGAGTCATTTGATTTTGAGAATCTACCGATACCGAGTCCCGATCCGATACTTCTATAATACATAACAAAAGAATAAGGAAGAGAGAAAAACAGATCCAGGATGTTCCTTATTTTTTATTTAATTCACCTTATTTTAACATTCAACAACTCTGTAAACAAACAGAGCACTTCTCTGAGGTAGCTTGAACAATCAAGTAATAAATAACATAAATTCTTCACTTTTGGACTTAGTGCAACAGTAAATATAAAAAAAGTCTAATATATAAACAAATAGCACCTCAACTTAAAATACCCAGTGGCAAAATAAAATTGCCACAGTGTTTGCAAAGCCAGTAATGTGCTTTTAGGAACTGCACTCACCGGTTTCACACTGCACGCGTTAGCAGAGCGTGCAGCGCGTATTTTTTTCGGCGCCCATGTTAACAGATTAGAGCATTCACACCGCACGCAGAGGCGGCGCGGCAGCGCGTAGCAGGAGCAGAGCAGAAGCAGCAGTGCAGCGATCGTTTCGGCGCCGAGTCTATTTTTGCTGCGCTGCTTACGCTGAATTAAAGTGACAATGCATTGATCATGGCCAAAATACACCGCAGTTTTATCCAAAAAGTGCATTGATGATATCTATTGTGTTTTAAACAGTCGATCAAATGACCAACAGCAATTTAAAAAGAAAACAAATGTCCAAAAACAAACTTGTTGCCAGAACAATAAAAACAAAGATGAACCAAAAGTTATATAAATGAAATTATTAATAAAATAAGCTTCTTGACAAGTCGTTTCTCTTAAATGTATTTGAAAACGAAATAAAGCAATGCCAACTTATCCATTATAGAGTACTCTGTCTGTACACAACCCGCGGTTCAGCCGCGCGTGACAAACGCTGCCAGTGTGAAAGCAAAACACGCGTGTCCTGTGTAGGATTGAGTGTGAAACAAACACAAATGAATCTTCCAGGTGAATTGTTCAAACATAATTTCTCACAGAACTGAACATTCCAGACACCAAATCACCAACCCCAGAGCCATAAAAGAAGGCTCCAGCCAGCCAGTCTCCGCTGACCAACGAAAACCCCCAGCTAAGAACTTTGTGGCCATGCAAGCTTCAAAGAAGATGAGCCCAACTAAAGGAAGAACTGGTCAATGTGAGATAGCTTGGAAAAGAATGATTGGCTCAGAGATAGCACAATTCAGCCCGATCAAGATAACAGCAGAAGCTGCTCGAGCCCACAACATTCCAGACCCCCTCCTCCTTAAGGACCTCTGAACGAACAAACAGAGTTCTTTCTCTCTCTAAACCAGAAAACTGAGATTCTTCCTACAGTATACGTAAAACTCATTCAAGAACAATTTTCAATGGACTTAAAACATCATACATCATTCTAGGTGTTTCTACAATACATGTGTCCATTTAATATGCTGTAATCCCATATAATTCATTTAATTGTTATAACTGTTAGATGTTTGAATGAAAGTGTGTTGTGTTTCATATCAATATGATCGTATGCTCATGATTCAAAAGATGACTTGATTGAAGTCTGTGTAAAATGTTCGTATTCTTATAAATTGTAATAATGTCTAAACTGTAGCCTCTGTTCTCTCTGCTAGTAAGGAGATCCCAGATAACGCATGATTTATGACTTTGAAAACAAAGCCAGGGTCTAATTGGTCCGATCCCTTCAGGAGGGGGGACAAACTTTTAGTTTAAAAACCTTAGACCCAAAAACAAAGCTCTCGCTCTCTGCTCTCTCTCTGCTCTCGCTCTCTCTCTGCTCTCTCTCTGCTCTCGCTCTCTCAGACTAGGAACCATGTAAACGCGCAGACGAAATAACCCAAATCAAGATCTGAAGAACATGGGTTAAACAGCTTCATTCAAGCCATCATCTACTCCTCTCAATTTCCTTTCTTTTCTTAGTTTCCTTTCTTTTCCGTTGTGAGTCTCGGTTCTAAGTTAAGTTTTGCGACAAGATTTCGAGCCACGTTTCTTCTGCAAAGCCAGCTTCAAACAAAGACTTTCATTCCGCCAGCACGCCACGTGACTGACCACGTGACCCAGACATCAGGCACGAGGAGACCAGCCAACGAACGGACCGGGAAAACCCCTTTCACGCAACAAAAGGGAATCCCCAAAAGCAAAGACAAGCAAGTACTGCCTCCAGACTCTTAAGCTGAACTGGTGTATTTGATACAAATTTAATAACCTAGGAAACGATAAAAGGGTTAAACTAATGATTGATGGTTCATTCAGGTTGTGTCTTATAAGTGCATAGAAACTTGGGATTACATCATCTCACTCTTAAACTCACTCTTAAAACTTAATCTTTCCTTACTCTTTTCTTTCTGCAACGCGTATGAATGTGTATGTGTGTGTTTGTGTTAGAAATTAGTTTTATGTGTTTGAATAATCAATAAAGTCTTGTTTGTATTTTAAAGAGAAATATTACTTGTGTTATTGTGCTTACAAATTTAATGTCTTAAACTTCTGATCTAAGTTACCTTGCTAACTATATAGTGTTTCACTATAGTTCGGATATTTATATCCGTTGCAGAGTTGATAGTTACAGCCAGTTCAAATGAACCGCGAACGAGTCATTTGCTCGGTTGTAATAAGTGACTCTTTTGAATTCCCTATAAATTAATTAATAATTCCTTTGAGCTAAATTGTAATCACTACAAATTACAAATATCTTACACCTGCTCCTGCTCACCATACGCACTGCACCATACTGCTTACGCTCTGCTAACGCGTGCAGTGTGAAACCGGCGTAAAGCTGTGCCACCGCATAACTATAGATGTGTTAAAAAATAATGAGAATATATATACATATATATATCCAAGTCCTTATCGGGAGGTAACGTCCGATTCCGATCGAGTCTGAAACCACGTGATCGGGCCCGATTTCCGATCACGCGATCGGATCGGGACATCCCTAGTATCAACAGTTCCTGCCAGTCCTGTTTTCTCTATTGTGTTTTAAATGAGTTTTTAATGGCTCTAGCCAGTAGCTCCAAGACGCACCTTTTGGTCTTTAATGGCTCTGGGATGGCCCGTGGAACCAGAGTTCCTGGCCAGTATCAGCATTTGAATAGGTATGCTGATTAGATTGATACTGGTAACACGCTGGGGTCTGGGGCGGGTTCCTTAACCTGTATACCTAATTTGCATGCTTTGTTCAACCTCAATGTAAATCCCTCCCCCTAAATGTCTATAAATTTGCAAGGCAACTGTATTGAGTTAGTCTTGATGATGATGATGAACTACAGACTACTTGGAAGAATAAATCTCTTCTGCTTATAAGATCCATCTCAAGTCTCCTGGTTTTTTCTTCGATGAAGGAATAATAAGTTCCCAACAGAGCCTAGATGTTTTAATATCCAAACAAAGCTGGACAGAGGGCTCAATATCTGTTATCAGTAGAACAGATACACAGAATAATCATAGCAGTTTTAGCAGGCTGAGAAGCGGCGAACATACGACGCCAGCGTCCTCTCGAACCGCTATCCTCCAAACTCCAAGTCTTGTCCAGAGTTTAAGAAGTAATACCATTGTTGAGATCCATACGCTGATTGGTGATAACTGTGTGTCACTGTAGGTAACATTTTTGTGCTTATGTTTGTTTGAAATATTTTAACTGATTGTTATAATATTGCTGGATCTTATATGGCAGAAACACAGGGTTTGTGATTTGAATAATTAATGGTACAACATACTTACATTATATTCAAAAGGCATCAGTGAACTGTGGCATCAGCCCAACTAATGGAAACACTAGTGGAAATGGAATACCATTGTTGAGATCCATACGCTGATTGGTGATAACGTCTCCGGTTACTTAACTGTAACCTTGTTCCCTGAGAAAGCGGAACGAGATGCTGCACTGCTCAGCGCATTGGGAACATATTTTATCGTGACCAGCTGTGAATATTGTGTATAACACGTCAATGAAATTGACCCGGAGGTAATATAGCCTCGGTCGGTGACGTCATCGGCGCGCCCCCGCGACACGAGGCTATAAATAGATGAGCCACAGGTGCATCGTCAGGATATTTTGTCTGAAGAGAAGTCCTGGGACATCTTCAGCACGGCAAAGTAGCGCAGCATCTCGTTCCGCTTTCTCAGGGAACAAGGTTACAGTTAAGTAACCGGAGACGTTCCCTTTCGAAAGCTACAATCGATGCTGCGCTGCTCAGCGCATTGGGAACGAGAATACCCACGCCGCCGTGCTTGAAAATGTCTGGACCCCCACGGTTGTGCAGGTGTGTTTCACAAGAACGCGAGAAGGCCTAGACATTAGCTTGTGATGTCGACTCAAGGACATGAGAGCCCCGGAGTGGCATGAACATCCAAACTATAAAATCTTATGAATGTGTGCGGAGAGGACCAACCTGCCGCATCACAAATAAACTGCAAGGGGCACCTCTTGCCAAGGCAGCAGAGGCGACGACCCCTCTGGTGGAGTGAGCCCTTAAACCCGTTGGCGAAGCTTGGCCGCGCGCCTCATAGGCAAGAGCAATAGCATCCCTGACCCAATGTGACATGGTCTGCTTAGTGGCGGCAGCCATCGGTTGCGGCCCCCATAACAGACGAAAAGTCGCTCTGACTTACGCCACTAGCTAGTGCGGTGGACGTAGGCCTGAAGAGCACGGACTGGACATAGTCTATGAGATCTCTCCTGTTCCGGCGTCGTGAACGGCGGAGAGCAGAAGGCCTCAAGCGTGACAGGATGTATAGCCGAAAAAGGCACCTTAGGCAGGTAATCAGGATGAGGATGCAAAATCACTTTCAACATTCCTGGGGCAAAGTCTAAGCAGGGTGGCAAAATCGACAGAGCCTGCATATCCCCAATTCTTTTCAAAGAAGTTATTGCCATAAGAAAAACCATCTTAGAGTCAGAAGTTTGTCAGATGCTGATTCTAGAGGTTCAAAAGGAGTCTCAACCAGACCCTCTAGGACTAAAGCTAAGTCCCATGATGGGATCTTGGTTTTATGAGATGCCTCAGTCGTCTGTCCCCATGAATGAAATGAATGAACAGAGGATGTCTCCCGAGTGGCACCCCTTCAACCAAGGCATGGCAAGCCGAAAGAGCGGCCACATAAACCTTGAGAGTGGCGGGGCATGTGCCTGTTGATAATCTTTCCTACAGGAATTCCAGAACTGATGCAATCTGGCAGTTGACCGGATCTGCATTATTTATGACACACCACCTTTCAAAGACACTCCATTTGTTGACATAACTCTTTCTAGTGGAGGAAGCACTAGCACTGAGAATGGTCTCAACAACAACAGGCGAAAAGCCCAGTGCCCCTCAGTTGGTACCCATCAGGAGCCAAACATGAAGGTTCCAGAGGTTGGGTCTGGGATGAAATACCGTGCGCTCCGTCTGAGACACAAGGTCCCTCCTCTCCGGAATCGTCCAAGGCGAGCCGTTGAGGAGAGATATTATCTCGGAGAACCAAACTCTGGCTAGAACTCCTGGGAGCAGAGAAACTGGAGAAAAGCGCATACATGCACATTCTAGGCCATGTGTGCGCCATCGCATCCAGACCCAGGGGCTGGGTGATTCAGAGATAGGTAGAGGGAACATTGCGCTTTCTGATAAGAGGCGAAGAGGTCCACCTCCGCTTCATATCCAAATCTGTTTGACTACTTCTGGGTGGAGTTTCCATCCCCCTCTCAGTAGTTTCTGTCTGGACAGTAAATCCGCTCCCATATTCAGGTGCCCTGAGATGTACACTGCCCTGAGTGACAGGAACTTTTCCTGGGCCCAGAGAAAGATGTGCCCCGCTATTCTGTTCAGATTGCGTGAGCACAAACCTTCCTGGTGATTATGTGAGAGACTGCCACTGTGCCGCACTAGGACATGACAGTCTCTCAACTGAGGGAGAGAGTATTTCAGGGCCAGAAATACAATCATCAGCTTGAAGCAGTTGATGCCCCTCATTCCCCTTGAGCTGGACGACCACTTAAGACCGCTCCCCAGCCCATCAGGGAGGCGTCTGCCGTTAGCATTCTGCGACAGCAAGACACACCTAAAGTGGGACCCAAAGCAAGGAACCGGGGTCTGAACCACATAGAAAGGGAACGAAGCCGCAGCGCGTAACCCTTACCATAAACATGGATTTTAGAAAGTGCACGAAGCGTTCAGCGCGTGACTCACCATAAACATGGATTTTAGAAAGGACACGAAGCACTCAGCGAGTGTTCTTGCCTTTATTTGCCCTTGGGGATTGAAATCCCCCGTTTTGAGCCACAACTGACATGGTCTCATGCGCAAAAGGCCCAGAGGAATCATTGTGGACGCAGCTGCCATGAGACCCGTGTAATGTCCTGACCTAGATAGATGTTGCTTAGGGTGTTAAAATTGGTCATGACACGAGCGGGAGTCAATTATGCCCGATGGTGACCGAGTCTCATTTAACCCCAAACATGTTACCCTCAGGGTGGGAGAGAGAACGCCCTTGGCGTTGACCTCAGCCCCCTAGAGATAACATGGCTAGGTCAAATGGAAGGACCCAAAATTGGTAAGCTTTGCCCCCAAAAGCAAACTTGGGTACCTCTCCTGTGTTGTGGCAATATTCTGTATGAAAATATACGTCCTTAAGATCAATCATGACAAATCAAACGTGATGTTGAATTTACGACACGATCGTCTTTACAGTTAACATCTTGAACTTGAGTGCTTTAACTGTACGGTTTAAGCCTTGAAGATCGAAGATTGGACGCAACCCCCCATCCTTTTTGGGGACCAGGAAGTATCTGCTGTAATAGCCCGACTCTCTCTCTGGAAGAGGAACATGTTTTATGGCCTCTTTGCTCAGCAGAGATTGTAGCTCTTGTGACAGTACATGCGCCAGTTCCGGTCTCACGGAAGTGAATACCACGCCGTTGAAACGCGGAGGACGATTAATAAATTGGATTCTATCCTATTTGTACTGTACTTAATACCCAAATAGAAAAACCTGGCAGAAGTTTCCACGCTGCCAGACTCTCTGAGAGTGGTATCAACTTAACACTTCCTTTTGAGGGGATGTTAGATGTTCCGTGTCCTGGATGACAGCAGAAAAGCAACAGAACATCTAACATTTCGCTGGAAACCGCTGCTCCCCGAATCACCAGAGGTGGCGAGGAAGTACAGTGGTTTCGTGAGGGTGTCAGGTAGGAGCTGTTTGATTTACATGTCTCGTCCCGTAGGGGCACACCCCCACAGACCTGGGACAAAACAACCCTCAGGATTTTGTCTTAGGTCTATTATACAGCTGCTGAGTACAACGAGCCGGTCCCCAGTTTTCACAAGGGGGAGCGCAACTCGTTAGACTCTGCTTTTGAACCCTCCTAAAATGATGATGAGCAAAAAGAAGAGAAGAAAATGTCTCTTCAGACTGGCCCATCATCGTATAACCACACACCCCTGCACCCATGATAGTCTTAATATGTCAAGGGCACAAAGATGCACGAAGAATAGGGTTTTCCCATGACCGAGTTAATGTCATGGAGATCCTCAAGGAGGGCAGTCTAGCTGTAATCCGACCATCACACAAGTCACCACCTCGAGAACCTCTCAAACGTTTTAACATAACGAGAGATGTGTTCGGAGGCAGCTTTAATTCCTCAGAATTAAATGTGGCCAGAGAACAGCCAGACAATATTATATTATATATAATACATACATATATATATATATATATATAATTATATTATATAAATATTATATATATATAAATATAAATATCAGTTCCTCAGCAATAAACATCCCAATCAGACAAGCAAACACGGTCTGGATGATAGGCTGTGTTTAAATCTTTGATAAGATCAACCTGGTATGCCTTTAACACGGCCATGGTGTACAACGCAGTACCAGCCTAACCGCTGAAAATGCATCTGATAATGTGATCCCAGGGGAGAGATAGCCCGCGAGCGTCTCTCCAAACTGAGGCAATATCATATAATCGCGTGCCCTTGCACCCGCGATAGTAGAATGGCTCGATGTCGAGGACACAAGACATAAATATTTACAATCTTTATTTATTTATAGACTGTGTTTTATGGGACTCTTTTTGTTGTGATCAGATCAATCTGGCCACTGCACGAGCGATCGCCACGAGCGATCTCCTTATCATCACGGGAGAAACGCTCGGAGGCGGCAAACTCTTAATGTTGAATGTTTAACTCTTAATGTTCTCTGCCCGAGCCGAAGAAGCGCCGAGGCACGCTTCGGTAGTCAGGCAAAAGGACATCGCGATCTGGAGAGAGAGCGAGCGATAAGGACAGATCGCACGCGAGCCCCACAATCATTATGGGCGCTACCCCTTTGAAATAAGCAAAGCGAACGTGAAGCACTTCAACTGTGAACATTCCACAGTGCTCGCAATCACCATGCTCAAATGCAAGGGCAGCATGTTCTTTCCCCAAACAAACAAAGCAGTAAGTGTGTGTATCCAGTTCTGACATGGGATGGGAGCATGGAAGAACACAACACTAATGTTTTGTTGGCTCATTTCTCCTCTTTTTTACTTTTTAAACTCTTTGATGTACGAGAGAGAAAAAGGCTTGAGAAATGAGAAATTTTCTGCACACTGCCTGAATAAACTAACTCCTAGCAAAGATCTGTAGCAGATAAAAGGTAGAGAGAGAGTTTTGACGTTCACACATGCACAGTAATGGTCTGAAGACAAAAGACCTGACGATGCACCTGTGGCTCATCTACTTATAGCCTCGTGTCGCGGGGGCGCGCCGATGACGTCACCGACCGAGGCTATATTACCTCCGGGTCAATTTCATTGACGTGTTATACACAATATTCACAGCTGGTCACGATAAAATATGTTCCCAATGCGCTGAGCAGCGCAGCATCGATTGTAGCTTTCGAAAGGGAACTGTGTGTAATTGTAGGTAACATTTTTGTGCTTATGTTTGTTTGAAATATTTTAACTGATTGTTATAATATTGCTGGATCTTATATGGCAGAAACACAGGGTTTGTGATTTGAATATATTAATGGTACAACATACTTACATTATATTCAAAAGGCATCAGTGAACTGTGGCATCAGCCCAACTAATGGAAACACTAATCACTGTTATGGTGTACAGTTATTTAATATATTTTGTGGCTCAGATAAGGTCCAGTTCTGGTTTATTTCTTTGCTCTTGGCTGACATGTGGCATTGCTATGGCCTGCTTGTGGCCCAGATCTAGCAAACAGGAGCGGTCCGCCCAAGGGCCGTCATTCCACTCTGCATGTGGGCCAGATGTGTATCAATAATAATAATAATAATAATAATAATAATAATAAACTTTATTTTATATAGCGTCTTTAAAAGTTGCATCTCAAAGCGCTTTACAAAGACGTACAGAAAAGATACATCAAGATGAAAAGAAAAGAAAAAAAAATCCTGTATTTTAATACTCTTTGCTTAGTTTATTGTGCATGCACCGAATTATTATTTTGGATTAGCCCAAGCAACGTAACGTTAGACCTAGTTAGCTCCACTACCAACAATTTTTCATGGCTACTGTTCTCATCAATGACAACACATATATTCACGGCGAAGTATAGCTTGCAGTCTTTAAATACAACTTATATGAAAAACATTAAGATATAGGGATGTATAATCATTGTAAAACAAATCTTACCTTGACATTGTCTTGCCGAGATACACCGTCTCTCCAGGTTGGGTTGTAGACTCATGGCTTCAGAATGACGCCGGTTCAACGAATAACGTGATTGGCCAAATCAATTCAACAAGGTAACAACACAAGCTTTGATTGGCTCTCACTCCGGCCAACGTTTGTGATCAGCTAGCGAAATTAAATCTATTTTTATACTTTAATGTGCAACAACTGCCATTGGAAACAATCGGTAATCTTTTTGTGAATTATTCATACAGGCAAATTTAAAAAATGAGCCAGACAGCTGCTGGGTAACTATCAACTACGAGATAGACGGACTCTGCCCACCGTCTATCAGGGAGATGTTACGGGTGACTGTAGATGATTTCTACAAGTTACTGTCCCTGGTTGAGCCTTTCATTATCAAAACAAACACAGTCATGAGGAGGAGCATCAGTGCCAATGACAGACTGTCAGTGACATTGAGGTTTCTGGCCACAGGTAAATTTGTAACATGTACAAAAAGTAAGTACATAGGCTATACATATAGATAGATAATACAATCTTAATTTTTAAAATATTTTTTTTTTAAGTCACTTGGCTTTCAGTTTCGGTTGGGAAGCACGACCGTTGGTAGAATTGTAGAAGAAACATGCAACGCTCTACACCGCGCTATGAAGAAGGATTATTTGAAGGTTCGCTATTGTATGCAAAAAAAAAAAAAAAAAAAAAAAAAAAAAAATATATATATATATATATATATATATATATATATATATATATATATATATATTAATATTTGTAACAGAAAACTTGACTTAAGTATTGTCAGATTATTTTCACTATGAAATGACACTATTACACACTGTAAAAAATGTGGCTGCAATTAGTTATAACAACGTAAAATTTGTTGAGGTAACTTAAATATCCAACTTAACTAAACTAAACTAAAGTTAACTAAACTTAATATTTTAAGTAAAGCATGAACACATACTTTTTAAAGTTGAAACAACGCATTATTTCTTAATCACAGCAATCATTTTTTACAGTGCACTTATTTTAAGGGTAACACTTTACATTAAAGTTTCATTTTTTATCAGTAGTTAAAAATACTTCTAAAACATTTAATTTTAGTTAATTTTAGTTTCAACATTTACTAAGACATTACAATCCAATGTTGTATTGGTTAACATTAATGCACAGATCAAATACAAAAAAACAAATACAATACAAAAAAATTCGTTTTAACTAACATTAATAAACGCTGTAAAAAATGTATTGTTCGAGTTAAAGGACAAGTTCGGTATTTTACACTTAAAGCCCTGTTTACAGATTGTATCTGATGAAATAGAACGGTTTGGACACATGCTCCTGTCCCGAGAATTTTAGGTTTATTTCGCTTTCCCCCCCACCCCCACAATGGTTGTCTAGGTGCACTGGAACATTCCTTCCTAAAACACATTAAACTTTCGTTTACAAAGACGTGAAACTCACCGAGTGGTCAGGGGTGTTCACTGGTATGCTCACTCAAAAATCGCTGCAAAAGATGCTTTCCAACAGGTTTTATCGTAGTTTTTGTCCAACTCCATTGACTTGTATTGAAAGAGCTGTGTGAGGTACGGTATTACTCCGCCGCTTCTTCTTCTGCTTCTTCTGTGTATTCAGTGAAATGCCAGTGGTTTGCTTGCAATCGGCAAATGTGCATTGTCGCCACCAACTGGGCTGGAGTGTCTATTATTCAAGCTCTCAACGGAAGAATCTACGGGTGTGAGACGTTTGGAAAAATAGGTCCACAGTTTTACAACTAATGGTAAAACACCCGTTGGAATGCATCTTTTTCAGCGATTTTTGAGTGAGCAATCTTAACCGTTCTATTTCATCAGATACGATCTGTAAACAGGGCTTTAAGTGTAAAATACCGAACTTGTCCTTTAAGACAGTATATTTTGGGACTTCCGGTTTGGGTAAGCATGTGAAAGGAGCGTTGTCTCATGCTCCCGCAGCAATAACTTTTAAAACGTACTTTTCCTCAAAACCCCAACCAACGTAGAGTGGAAGATTTAACATTAGAACCTTGAACACCCTAGAAAAATGTCAAAAGCATTTAAAAGCGTCTAAAAAGACTGAAGCAGACGTCTCTTCTACGGACAGCAGCACGCTAGCTAGCATAGCTAACATGCTAGAAGACCACAGAGCTAGTATTGCAGCCGACTTCAAAGCAACATTCGCTGCTCTGGAATTGAGACTCGACAAAATGCAGACAACGATAACAGAACATGGTCAACGAATGGACTCATTGGAATCCCACGCTGAATTGCAAGCCCAACGAATTCAAGCACTGGAGGAGAGGTGTGTCGCATTAGCAGATCACAACACTAAGCTAACAGCGAAGACTATCGATCTTGAGAGCCGCAGCCGCAGGAACAATATAAGAATAATCGGCCTCCCAGAAACAATCTAGGGACCCAGGCCTACGAGCTTTTTCGCCGAGCTCTTGGCTGAAGTACTGGGCGACCAGATCCTTCAGTCTCCCCCTGAATTGGACCGAGCACATAGAACGCTCGCCGCTAAACCACAACCCGGCTCACGGCCCAGACCGGTTATACTTCGCCTTCATCGCTACCAGACCAAGGAGCTGATCATTCGGGAGGCCCGTAAGAGACGTGGGAAACTTCAGTACCAAGGGACACCAATCCAGATCTTTGAGGACTACACACCAGAAGTTGCCGGGGAACGAGCCAAATATCGAGCGGTGATGGCCGATCTTTACAACCTCGGTCTTCGACCAGTGCTTTTCTTCCCAGCCCGTTTACAGATCACTCTTGAGAGTGGAGCGAAGAAGAGATTCTCATCTCCCGAGGAAGCCACCACT
The DNA here is from genome assembly GCF_949319135.1 of Squalius cephalus. Taxonomy (NCBI): domain Eukaryota; kingdom Metazoa; phylum Chordata; class Actinopteri; order Cypriniformes; family Leuciscidae; genus Squalius; species Squalius cephalus. Next base: position 48,503,807 of record NC_137124.1, on the reverse strand, counting down.
TTCGCGGCCAAGTTTCAACAGGCCCCGAGGCCCGACTAGTTTGTCTGCTATTTTACCCGCGGCTAATGTGGACCATGCTAACCTAGCTGGCTTCATTACAGGAAGAGCTGTTTTTGTATTGGTAAGTCTTAAGATTAAGACGGGAACCTCCTGAGCTTTAGCGCCCATCACTTTTACAAGGTCGATACTAAGTCGTTTATTTCAATGAGATTTAAGAACTGGTTGGACTCTGTGGGGCCTAAGCTTGATGTTTAACGTTACCATTCAACTGCTATGCTGGGTTAGCCCTGTATCTAACGTTAATTCAGCGGGATCAGAAGCTGGTGATGTGTATAACACTCAGTTTAATTCTATTTTGAAGTGAAAGAAAGTAATAACTTGTATTATTTTATTTTATATTTAAGTTAGAAGGTTGTCAAGCCAGTATAGGGATATAAATGATGATTATGATGGAAGAGGTAGGCTGCTTAACCTACAGTTCACTCGATGTTTAAATGATTGATATCCTGTATTTTATTTGCACTCTACATTTACCCTTACCTAGTTTTATTATTGCTTATTTTTAATTTTTACTGTTTATTCTTATTATCAGAAACTGAAGTTGTGTATTACACTCAACCTAATTCTATTTTGAAGTTAAAGAAAATAATAGCTTGTATTATTTTATTTTATTTTTAAGTTAGAAGGTTGTCAAGCTAATATAGGGGTATACTTCTGCAGTCTACTCGATTCTTAATCCTAAGTGATTAATACCCTGTATTTAATTTTTATTAGTCTACATTTATCTGTATTATTATTTATTTATTAATATTATTTTCATTCATATCTTATTATTAAATTTTTGTTTTCTATCATTCGGTTACTTCTGAATCAACTTTTGGTATTCAGTCTTTCTTTATTTACTCATGTTATATAACCGTTACGAAAAATTTGTTTAAGGTTCGAGTTCATTACTTTAGGGGTCCCAACTGGCTCTGTAAAGCTGCAGGAGCTGGGACAAATTAAGAAAAAGAAGAAAGACAACGCAGAAAGGGAAGTATGACTACTTGGGTTTAGTTTTGATGAATGGAACAAGGAAGAAGAGATGGGGAGGGAAGTATTCACTTGACTTTGTTTATTTTGTGTTCTGTGCTATATGTGTATTCATCTTACATTGGGCTGTTTCTGTACAGAAGATCCTATTTGCCGTTTGCTGCTTGCTCCTTGAGACTGATCTGACAATCTTACCACGGGATGCTGAATCATGGCTAGTGTAACCAAGGGGGGTGCCGCTGGCGGACGGGCTGTGAGGATTAGCTCGCTAAACACTGGTGGGCTAAACGCTGCAATCAAACGCACAAAAGTTATGACACATATCAAAAACCTAAATGCAGACATAATGTTTCTTCAGGAGACGCATTTATGCAACTCTGACCATAGAAAATTAAATAGACCTTGGATTGACCAAACTTTTCACTCACAATTCAATGTAAAATCAAGAGGCACGGCTATATTAATCCGAAAAAATGTCCATTTCACCTCAGATAAAATAATGACGGATTCAAACGGTCGCTACGTTATTGTTACCGGCACGTTATATGAAAAGCAGGTAATCCTGGTATCCGTCTATGCTCCCAATTGGGACGACCATAACTTTGTCAGTTCATTGTTTGCTATCATTCCAAATTTAGATTCTCACCTTTTGATAATGGGAGGAGACATGAATTGTGTGATTGATGCAACATTGGACAGGTCTAGTTTACGATCAACCTCAGTCATGAAAATGTCCCAGGCTTTTTCCTCATTTATGAGTCAATATGGATTAGTGGACCCATGGCGATTTTCACATCCTTCTGTCAGACAATATTCTTTTTTCTCTCACGCACATCGCTCATTCTCGCGCATAGACTATTTTTTGATAGATAAAAAGCTTATTCCAGCGATCGTTGCGACTCAATACCTACCCATAACAGTGTCGGATCATGCCACGGTAGTCTTGGACCTTCATTTTAGTATGAAGCCGAAGGGATTCAGACACTGGAGACTAGACCCTCTCTTGCTGGCAGATTCCAACTTTTGCAAATATATTTCTGAATCGATCGCTTTTTTCTGTGAAACTAATAAGAATGATGAAACCTCCCCGTCCATATTGTGGGACACTCTCAAAGCTTACATAAGGGGTAGAATTATCTCCTTCACGTCACATATGAATAAATTGCGCAGATCTCGGCAGAAGGAGCTGGAGGAAGCTATTGCAGATATAGATAACATATTATCATCCGCAAATTCACCAGATTTATTTAAAGAAAGAATAAGACTACAAACTGAACTTGATCTCCTCCTTACTTCTGAGGCTGAACAGCTTCTTCTTCGCTCTCGGGGGTTGGTTTACGAACATGGGGACAAAGCTGGACGCCTTTTGGCTCATCAGCTGAAGGCAAAAGCAGCATCAAATCAAATCAAATTATTCAGATAACTGATGAGTCAGGCTCGATAACCTCTAATTCGGACAGAATAAATGACACTTTTAGATCATTCTTTTCCCAACTATATACATCAGAGTCTCTCACAGATGAAAACCAACTAAATAACTTTTTTGAAAAATTGGATTTACCTAAAGTGTCACCCGAGGACAATCTAAGACTAGACGCTGCTCTCACTCTCTCCAAAATTAAAGAAGCGATACATTCAATGAACAGTGGCAAATCCCCAGGCCCCGACGGATAACCGGTCGAGTTCTATAAAAAATTATCTGATCAGTTAGCTCCACTATTACTTGAAATGTTTAACTACTCATTTAATCGTGGCACCCTGCCGCCCACTCTTATGCAGGCTTCCATCTCTCTAATTTATAAGAAGGGTAAGGACCCATTGAGTTGCGCTTCTTATCGACCAATATCACTCCTCCCGGTAGATGTTAAAATACTCGCAAAAATCTTAGCCCGAAGATTAGAATCTGTCGTCCCCAAGATTATTTCAGAGGACCAGACGGGATTTATAGGGGGAAGACACTCATACTCCAACATAAGAAGGCTTCTCGGCATCATCCTATCTCCATCTTCTTCTAATGTCCCAGAGGTAATAATATCTCTTGATGCCGAGAAGGCCTTCGACAGGGTGGAGTGGGCCTATCTCCTCTTTTCCCTAAAACAGTTTGGTTTTAATACTAACTTAATTTCATGGATCAGATTACTCTACTCATCTCCCTGCGCCTCAGTGTGCACAAATAACCAACGTTCTACTCCGTTCCCACTTTTTCGGGGAACACGACAGGGTTGCCCGCTATCCCCGTTATTATTTGCGCTAGCGATTGAACCATTATCAACTGCTCTAAAAATGGAGGAGGGACTTGGGGGGATTGAAAGGTGGGGCATAAAACATCAAGTTTCGTTATATGCAGATGATCTGCTTCTTTATGTAAGTAACCCTTCGGCAAGCATCCCACGTATCCTGACTTTGTTGAATTCTTTTGGTCGTCTGTCGGGATACAAGTTAAATATCTCTAAAAGCGAATACTTTCCAATCAACCAGTTAGCTGTAGCCATATCACCATCCACTATACCCTTTAAAATAGCCAACACAGGATTTAAATATCTTGGCATTACTGTTACACAATCCTTGCAAACAATGCGAGAGAAAAATCTTACTTCATTAACAACGACGGTCAAGTCCGATCTACAAAGATGGAATTTCCTTTCATTGTCCTTGGCCGGTAGGATACAAATTATAAAAATGAATGTTTTACCAAGATATTTGTATGTCTTTCAGTGTCTCCCCATCTTCCTTCCCAAATCCTTTTTTATAGCTATAAACAATATTATCTCATCATTTATCTGGGCCGGTAAACGTCCAAGGGCAAGCCGTACACTACTTTGTAGGCATAGATCGGCTGGGGGACTGGGGCTACCCAATCTAATTGGCTACTATTGGGCAGCCAACATGCATAAGATAATATCTTGGTTTGCTTCTCCTCAACCCAGTTGGTACCAGAGTGAGTCAGCCTCCTGCTCCTCGTCGCTGTTAGCTTTAACATGTAACACCTTGCCCTTTTCCCCGTCAAGCTTCACCTCTAATCCGGTTGTAGTTGGAACCCTAAAAATTTGGACACAAATAAGACGCCACTTCGGATGGCTCACACCCCCTCTAGCAACTCCTATTTGCAACAATCACCTGTTCATTCCAGCAAAGACGGACTCACGATTCTCAGTTTTAGAAAATAAAGGGCTGCGTAGCCTGGGAGACCTGTACGTTGATGGTGTATTTGCGAGCTTCAACCAATTAATTTCTACCTTTAATCTACATAAATCAGACTTTTTTCGTTACTTTCAGTTGCGAGACTTTGCTAAAACGCACGCCACATCATTCCCACAGACACCAACACCCAGCGGGATCGACCTGGCTCTTAAGGCTAAAACCCTGTCAAAGGGCCATATTTCCTTTTTTTATAATTTAATGTCCACAAACAGTGAATCTATTTTACATAAGACCAAGATTAACTGGGAGTCAGAACTCCAATTGAACTTCTCTGACAATTTTTGGGAGGGAGCCATGGGGGTTATTAACTCGTCATCCAGCTGCGCTAGACTGTCACTAATACAATTTAAAGTTTTCCACAGATTACACTATAGCAAGGACAAACTATCAAAACTCTATCCAGACAAATTTGATGAGAATTGTAGTAGATGCTCGCAGGCCCCATGCAACCTTACCCACATGTTTTGGGCATGTCCCAAGTTGTCTGAATTCTGGCGACTATTCTTTAAAACAATTTCAGATATATTAGGTATAAATTTAGCTCCAACACCACATATCGCTATTTTTGGCAAGCCCCCAGACGACCTCCGTACCACAACCACTCAAAATAACGTAATTGCCTTCGCCTCTCTTATTGCTCGCAAGAGAATTTTGTTATTATGGAAGTCTCCTCAACCACCTTTAATTAAAGTCTGGCTACATGACATTTTAGGCCTTTTGAAACGAGAGAAAATCAAATTCTCACTTCGGGGGTCAACTAGAAAGTTCTATACTCACTGGAGACCACTACTTGACTATCTAGATCAGCTGCCAGCTCGGGAAGTCTCTTTGTAGAGTCCCACTGTATGGTTATACATGTACAATTCCTACTATTTTGGTCCACCAGTGGCAAATAGCCCCTCCCCTTCATGACTTGTTCACTACATTGTAACAGATAACTTGCTTAGATGTCAGAGGAGTAAGCGGCAATTGTTTAATATTTACTTTGTTCAGTAAATGAGTAGCACTGGCAACTTACATTGATATTTTAAATTATTACTGTGTAGACCAGGTGTAAATGTATGTATGAGTACACAAAGTTTTTTTTTTTTTTTTGTATTTGTTTTTTGTTTTCTTTTCTTTTTTTTCTTTCTTTAAATGTATAATTGGATTATGGGAGGGGGATGTTGTTCTGTTTAAAAAAGAAAAAAGAAAGGCATTGTATTGCTGTATGCACTTTATGTTTGTTTCTTGCATTTGATAAATAAAGGTCATAAAAAAAAGACAAATGTATTGTTCACTGTTAGTTCATGTTAGCTAATGTTAACAAAACATTAGATTAAGCATCGTCATTTACATTGATGTTACATTTAGTGGGTTGTGTTTCTAGGGGATCATACTGATTATGCAATTTTAAACTAGCATCTCAAACTAGCTGTGTGTTTGGTAATCTGATAATGTCATGTTTATAGACACCAACTTCTGAAGACGAGTGGAGGAAAATTGCTGAAGAGTTTGACATGAAGTGGCAATTCCCTCATTGCCTTGGCGCAATAGATGGAAAACATACAGTGGTGGTCAAAATTGATGGCACCCCTGATAAATATGATAAAAAATGGCTGTAAAAAATAAATCTGCATTGTTTATCCTTTTGATCTTTCATTCAAAAAATTCACAAAAATCTAACCTTTCATTGAAGTAAAAGAATTGAAAGTGGGGGGTAAATCACATTATAAAATAAATGCTTTTCTCCAAAACACGCTGGCCATAATTGTTGGCACCCTGTTATTAAATACTTTTTGCAACCTCCTTTTGCCAAGATAACAGATCTGAGTTTTCTTCTATAATGCCTGATGAGTTTGGAGAACACCTGACAAGAGATCAGTGACCATTCCTCCATACAGAATCTCTCCAGATCCTTCAGATTCTGTCACGAACGCTAGCGGAGAAATGGGTGGATCCATACGCAGCAACATGGTAATCAGGGCAATCCAACTCGTCGTCATCCATGCAAAGGTCAAAATCAATGTAATCAGAATCGTAGTCATCCATGCCAGGGTCGAAATCCATTTAATCAGTCCAATAAACAATAACACAAAATAAACAAGAAACAAAACAAGAACAGGCGAGAAACAGACCTTGGAAGTGTAGCATGACATTAAACAATGACTCCGTGACATGAACTGAAACAGACAGGGTATTTATACACCGACACTAACAATGTGATAGGGAACAGCTGAGTGCAATCAAGAGTGATGGGAACAGACAAAGGATTATGGGAAATGAGGTTCCAGAGTGAATGGTGACAGGAAGGGAAAGAGACCTCTAGTGGACACCTGGGGAAACACAAACCAGACACTGTGACATAACCCCCCCTCTACGGAGCGGCTACCAGACGCTCCAAGACCCACAAAAAACAACCAAAACAAGAGTCCAGGAGGGAGGTGGAACGGTGGAGGATCAGGGGGAGGGATGGGGGGCCAGGTCCATGGAGGGAAACGGGGACAGGGAGTGACAGTCCATCTGGCAGCCAGGGCGGAGACGACAGTTCATTGGGCGGCCAGGACGGAGACTCTCCCTCAGGCAGCCAGGGCGGAGCGGCCAGTTCATCGGGCAGCCAGGGCGGAGACTTTCCCTCGGGCGGCCACGGCGGAGACTTTCCCTCGGGCGGCCACGGCGGAGACTTTCCCTCGGGCGGCCACGGCGGAGAAGACCCTTCGGGCGGCCACGGCGGAGAAGACCCTTCGGGCGGCCAGGGCAGAGCGAACAGTCCATCTGGCGGCCAGGGCGGAGACTTTCCCTCGGGCGGCCACGGCGGAGACTTTCCCTCGGGCGGCCACGGCGGAGAAGACCCTTCGGGCGGCCACGGCGGAGAAGACCCTTCGGGCGGCCACGGCGGAGACGACCCCTCGGGCGGCCACGGCGGAGACGACCCCTCAGGCGGCCATGGCGGAGACGACCCCTCAGGCGGCGGCTCAGGAAAAGACACCACCGGCTCAGACACCACCGGCTCAGGAACAGATACCACCGGCTCAGGAACAGATACCACCAGAACAGATACCACCGGCTCAGGAACAGACACCACCGGCTCGGGAACAGACACCACCGGCTCGGGAACAGGAACAGACACCGGCTCGGGAACAGGAACAGACACCGGCTCAAGTGTGTGCGCAGCCCACACACACCACATGGCTGTGGCCATAATGGCCAGTGTCGCGGTCACTGAGGGCTCAGGCGACGCATACATGGCGTGAACAGTCTCTGGCTGGGCAGACGTGACGTGAACAGTCTCTGGCTGGGCAGACGTGACGTGAACAGTCTCTGGCTGGGCAGACGTGACGTGAACAGTCTCTGGCTGGGCAGACGTGACGTGAACAGTCTCTGGCTGGGCAGGCGTGACGTGAACAGTCTCTGGCTGGGCAGGCGTGACGTGAACAGTCTCGGGCTGGGCCATCTTGTCCGAAGACACAGGCTCGGCAGGCGTGACGTGAACAGGCTCGGCGGCGGCCATCTTGTCCGAAGACCCAGGCTCGGCAGGCGCACTGTGTCTCCTCCACGCATGCAGTACCGCCACTGCATATAAGAGGAACACGGCCTTCCTGGCCATGGCAGGACTGATGATGGGGGGTTCTGGGACCACCGGACTCGGGACCACCGGAACTGGGACCACCGGACTCGGGACCACGGGAACTGGGACCACCGGACTCGGGACCACCGGAACTGGGACCACCGGAACTGGGACCACCGGACTCGGGACCACCGGAACTGGGACCACCGGAACAGGCATGGAGGAAGTCTTCCTTCTCCTCCGTTTCGGGGCCACCGGAACTGGGACCACTGGACTCGGGACCACCAGAACTGGGACCACCGGAACTGGGACCACCGTAATCGGGACCACCGGAACAGTCACGAAGGAGGTCTTCCTTCTCCTCCTCTGTTTCCGATGGCAATGTGCAGGTTCTGAGCTGGGTGGAATCAGTGGCGAAGGGTGCTTAGGGGAATTCAGCGCCATGGCCTCTTCAGTCTGGCAGGCCCATAAAGCCAGGCCCTGAAAAATGTTCATGCTGCTGGATCCATTGTGTGACGGAGTCATTCTGTCACGAACGCTAGCGGAGAAATGGGTGGATCCATACGCAGCAACATGGTAATCAGGGCAATCCAACTCGTCGTCATCCATGCAAAGGTCAAAATCAATGTAATCAGAATCGTAGTCATCCATGCCAGGGTCGAAATCCATTTAATCAGTCCAATAAACAATAACACAAAATAAACAAGAAACAAAACAAGAACAGGCGAGAAACAGACCTTGGAAGTGTAGCATGACATTAAACAATGACTCCGTGACATGAACTGAAACAGACAGGGTATTTATACACCGACACTAACAATGTGATAGGGAACAGCTGAGTGCAATCAAGAGTGATGGGAACAGACAAAGGATTATGGGAAATGAGGTTCCAGAGTGAATGGTGACAGGAAGGGAAAGAGACCTCTAGTGGACACCTGGGGAAACACAAACCAGACACTGTGACAGATTCACAAGTTCATGTTGGTGCTTCTTTTCTTCAGTTCACTCCACTCATCAGGTCAGGGGACTGGGACGGTCATGGCAGAAGCTTCATTTTGTGCTCAGTTACCCATTTTTGTGTTGATTTTGATGTTTGTTTTGGACCGTTGTCCTGATGGAAGATCCAACCACGGCCCATTATAAGATTTCTAGCAGAGGCTGTCAGGTTTAGATTTTTTATCTGTTTGTATTTGCTAGAATCCATAATACCATGTATCTGAACAAGATGTCCAGGACCTCCAGTAAATAAATATTCATATAAGACAACATATAAGATCCAGCAGTATATTTAACCGTAGACATGGGGTACTCTTCATCCCTGTTTGCACCAAACACATCTGCTGGGTTTGCTGCCAAAAAGCCCTTTTTTTTTGTTTCATCTGACCATAGAATCCGGTCCCTTTTGAAGATCCATTCGTGTCTGACAACTGAATATGCTGGAGTTTATTTTTGGAGGAGCGAGGAGCATTTTTCTTGAAACCCTCCCAAACAACATGTGGTGATGTAGGGGTTGTTTGATAAATTTTTTTTTTTTGCTTTCTGACCCCCAAGACTCAACTAATCTTTGCAATTCTCCATCTGTGATCCTTGAAGAGTCTTTGGCCACTCAAACTTTCCTCCTCACCGTCCATTAAGACAATATAGACACACGTCCTCTTCCTGGCAGATTCGTAACATCTTTAGTTGATTATAACTTCTTAATTATTGCCCTGATGGTCAAAATGGGGATTTTCAATTTTTTAGATATTTTCTTACAGCCACTTCAGGGCTCCAAACAAAAAAATCAATTAAGGAGCCAATGGCTCCTATAGGGGGAAAAAAACAGGCGCCAAATATTTTTTTTAAGAGCCACATAACAATGCACTTACTTTTAGTCACCCTGTTGTGTGCATGTCTCTCCTCTTCTTACAGTTTCAGCATTTTCATCTTGTGAATGTTCTGGGAACTGGAGCTTATTTGGTAACTGAATGTCACTTCCGACTTATGAACTATTTCATAAGTTCATATTTTGGCGCTTTCACTCAGTGAAACGTTCACGCAAAGCATCTCATTTCATGACGTTAACAAAACAAATGAAGCGATAGGCTAGGGGTGGGCGATATGGCAAAAATATCATATCACGATTTTTTTCAGGAAAATCACAATTCACGATTTTATCACGATTCTTTTTTATGTTGGTTTTACTATTTTGTGACTGAGCATTACAGCCAAACTAATGTCCATATTTTAAAAACAAAACCTTAGGTAACAAAATATAAAATAAAAAAGAATGGCAGAAAGGGGCGAAGATAAAAAAAGTAGTCATTATTTTCTTTGTTATTAAATATTCAGATCAAAGATAAACATTACACATACACAACTTAATATACAAATGAAATAAAGAGTGTTTTGTTTTCAGCTACAGTAGGTGTATTTAACAGTAGCATTGAAGAAAGTAATTAAATGAACAAATATGAAAATAAAACAAAACATAGACTTCACTGTATAAATTATAAATTGATACTTATCAAAGCTACTATTAAAGTTATCAGTCAAGAGCAGTGAGTAATTTTCTCTTTGCATTTTGTTGTTTCATTAACATTAAAGAGATAGTTCTAAAAATTCAAATTGTCATAATTTACTCTCTCAAGTTGTTTTAAACTTGAATAATTTTTTTTTTCTTCTGTTGAAAATAAAAGTTATTTGGAAGAATGTGGGTAACCAAACAGTTGATGTCCCCAGTGACTTCCATAGTATATTTTTCTCCTTTGGAAGTCAATGGGGACCAGCTACTGTTTGGTTACCCACATTCTTCAAATTATTAATATTAGAAAATATTAGAAGGAAATTAATACAGTTTTGGAACAACATTAGAGTGCGTAAATAATGAGAATTTTTATTTTTGGGTGAACTATCCCTTTAAGGACAAGCGGCAGCGTGTTTACTATTGCTACTGTCTCTTTAAGAGCTGAGCGCGACACGTCTAATGTACACGCATTTGACAAGCAGATTTTCTCTCAATTTTCTCAAGTTTGCTTTCACTTTAGACATAACAGACTTTGTTTATGTAAACCTTGTGTGTATTTAACAGTATTAGCACAATAAGACTCTAAAGATAACTTAGTCCAGTATCCAGGCGCTGGTAGACAGGCTTTTAGTGCATGTGAGCTTCACATGTACGCGCTGAGAAACGCACGTTAGAACAGAGCATCAGCACGCGAATTAAATGTTTAACCGACAAGGCATTAAAGCACATGCAAATTAATAACTTTTGTGAACTGCAGTGTCCCGTTCCGCTGCGTTAACATTTCATGTGAATATACGTGGCGTTGTTCAGTATGTTGGGACAGAGGCGCCAGAACAGCAACTAGAATGCACGATTCTACGATATTTCTTCAAAAGCAGATCGTGGAGACATTTTAATGGTCCATGATCAAAAATCGTCATATCGCACACCCCTACGATAGGCTACTGGTTATAAAATATGCACGTGAATTTTACAATCAAAGGGAGTAAATTTGTATTGTCGCGGCGACCTTGGCAGAAATTTCACTCGCAAATAAATATTTTTGGTCGCAAATGCGACCATTTTAGTCGCAGTTTGGAGCCCTGCACTTTCTATTTTGTGAAGCTCAACAATCTTTTGCTGCACATCAGAACTATATTCTTTGGTTTTACTCATTGTGATGGATGAGTAAGGGAATTTGGCCTTTGTGTTTCCTCATATTTAAACTCCTTTGAATCAAGAAGTCATAGCTGGACAATTTCATGTTCCTAGTCACCCTGGTGTGCTAAAAAAAGGTAAATATTAATGGGAATATACTTCAGAGATATTTTTCTCACAAAAAATTCTAGGGGTGCCAACAATTATGGCCAGCGTGTTTTGGAGAAAAACATTTATTTCATAATGTGATTTACCCCCCAATTTCAATTCTTTTACTTCAATGAAAGGTTTGATTTTTGCGAATTTTTTGAAAGAAAGATCAAAAGGATAAACAATGCAGATTTATTTTTTACAGCCATTTTTTATCATATTTATCAGGGGTGCCATCAATTTTGACCACCACTGTATCTTTATTCTGCCCCCAGCCAACAGCGGCAGCACATTCTACAACTGCAAGTCCAGGTTTTCCATCCTGTTGATGGCTTTAGTGGATGCAAACTACAAATTTATTTACACGAATGTGGGAGTTCAAGGCAGAGTTTCAGATGCAGGTTTGTTTGCGCAGTCTGATTTGCGAGCTGCCTTAGATGAAAGAAAATTAAACCTTCCTCCGGCTGAGGCTCTACCCAACACCAACATCATCATGCCATGTGCTTTTGTGGGAGATGAAGCTTACCCTCTGAGGAATGACCTGCTGAAGCCATACCTACACAGACGACTACAGCCCGAACAACGCATTTTCAATTATAGACTATCACGTGCAAGATGTGTTGTGGAAAATGCTTTCGGAATTCTTGCAAACCGATTCAGGGTGTTCCGCACAACCATCTGCCTTGATCTCCTGACAAAGCAGTGACAATCACTTTGGCAGCACTGTGCCTTCACAATTTCTTGTGCAACAAGCAATCAGATGCCTATCTTCCACCTGGCCTCACTGACTGGGTGGACGAGAAACATCAGCTCCACGATGGGGCATGGAGACTAGAGAGAACCCTGCAGTCTGTGAGATTGGGAGGAGGAAAAAACCCAACAATAGCTGCCAAAGAGCAACGTGACTGTCTTAAATGTTACTTTGTCTCCCCAGCTGGCTGTGTACCATGGCAAGACCAGTATGTCTAATGGATAAACTGAAAACACTTCACCGTCAATTTTTTTTTTTATTATTTGTTTTTGTTGTTGTTGTTAGCAACATGTTCTATAAAACATTAAACGTTTTACAAAACATTATGTTATGTTTTACAAAACATTAAACGTCAAACGTTTTGAACAAGTAAAAAAAAAAAAAAAAAAAAAAAAACTGTATAAGTTAACATTCAAATATTTCAAATTCAAACCCAGACAAAACTTTGTGGCAAATAAAATGAAATACATAAAAAATGAAGCATTCTGTGTTTCTTTACATAAAAACTTTGTTGTTTTGGTAATAATACTTTTTCTGTGTTTCTGTTTTTTCTCAAAGTATGTATATTGCTTAGTCCAGTAGTAGAACTATATAATCACACAACATACAAAATATAAAGTGCTCACAGCTCTTTTGAACAACCCTTTAGCCAAAATAGTTGCAAAAAAAATAATAATTAAAGCTAATTGAAGCTGAAGCTTGAAGCTGATTGCACCCTGTGTCATCTAGCTGATGCATTAAAGTGTAATTCGGCTAGGACAGTAAAGGCCGTCAGGGTGGTGTTGGTGTGGGTGGTGGAATGTATGTTGGATGGGGAGATTAGTAACTTCCAGACATAGGGAAGCCTGAATGAGTATGCATTGGATGCACTGAAATTTTACTTTCTTGTGCATCATAAATCTGCGACATTATAGCTCTTTTTAATCTCAATACTAGGGCGGGATTTTTAATTCACCCAAGTTCCTCCCCAACCTGTTTTTTAAAGGAATACTCCCCTTTGTCCTCTCTATTAGAAATTCGGTCTGCAACCTTGTTGAGTATTGCAATTTTTTGTAGCTCATTGTTTTCATTTTTTTTTACTCCTGTACTTGGCCCAACACAAAGGATATCCAGAGGTAGGTGGTCCAGAGGCAGGCGGTCCAGAGTGTGTGTGTGTGTGTGTGTGTGTGTGTGTGTGTGTGTGTGTGTGCTCGCGTCTCAGATGAGTATGTGCGCGGAGAGTTCCGCGCGTCTAGTCTAGTGTGTTGAGTTTATAGAGTTTGCGTGTGTGTGTGTGTGCGTGAGCGACTTTAGAAGTTGTGCATTTCATATGTATTAGTTTGAGCATTCAGCAGTATACATGTATGTGTGACTACCTAGTATACGTGTATGCAAGGGTTTCATATGTGCGTGAATGAAGTTTGATTTAAGCCCTAGATGGCGCCTCATATCTATTCGTTCTGGTGAAATCTCAAAATATAATGGACACAAAGTGTCCCTGCTTGATATACAACCACTGATGAGCATAATCAGTTTAAAAAATAAATTAATAAATAAAAAACTACAAATGCGGATTAGAACCCAAAACCTCTGACACGCTTGACTAAAGTTCAAGTTCAGCTGCCAGTGTTCCTCTTCGGGTAAGTCTAGCATTTTAATGCCAACTGCAAATCTTGAATATCAAGTATGAAGTATATCAATATCAAGTATATTTATATGAGGCTATACTGTGTGTGTTAAATATTTCTGCTCAGTGTCAGATATTTCTCTGTTCTGTAAAAGTCTTAATATGAGAAGACAAAATTTTGATCTTAACTCAAGTGTTTTGTGCTACATCAGTAGCCTTTTAAAGGGCACAATTTTTCATTTAATCAGAAAATCTTTTTCAGAAACACACACACACACACACACACACACACACAGAGGTATTATTTTTTTTTTGATAAAGTGTGTGCAGTTTAGTTTTCTTAAGTACTGTTTCAAGAACCGTTTAAGCACCGGAACCGTTTGAAAAATACCGAGTAGTTACTGGTATCGGATAAAACTCAACCAATACCCAACCCTACATATCACTGTCTTCTACTTCTTGAGCAGCAGTGTTGTCTTCCAGCTGTAAAAGATGCACAAAAAAATTTAGCCAAACAATTACAGTGTAAACTAGGAAAATGACAACTGCCTTCTCACTATCTTAATTTCTTCCACTTTGTCCTCCTGTTACCCTCATCTACATATATATCCCTTGCAACTTCTTTTTCCCTCCCATTTTTTCCCTCTCCCTAAATCTACTTACTTCCAAACTACTTTAATTTGGTCTTTGCAAAAGAAAGAGCTTCAGGAACTGCAAGTGTTGTAATATCCATTTCTGCCTTACTGTTGCCTGTTTAAAACCACTACCACTTGCTTTTTCCTTTATTAGCTTTCCAAACTGTGTCCTGAGCGTGGCCATTCTTGTTTGGACATTGTGTTGAAGGGGGTGGATTGGAATCCACTGCTGCTTCAATGTAATGAGTGATTATAATCAAGGTATTAATCAATATTTTTCCTTCTAAATATCACGAGTTGAATTACTTCTCTGGAGATTTTATTTTGTTATTGAAGTTACCAGTGTGATTACTGAAATGTTATTTTCATGTATTCTTTAATGTCTGTATTTGATATTTGAATGTAGTAACAGTGCTTGCCTACTTATCCCGGCTTCCAGAAATGAAACAGGGACTGGTTTTGTGTTTGAGAAAGGTCTTCAACGTTTTAAAACATATAGGGGTCATTGAAGGCAATAGTTTAAGGGACCATTTCTTTGTTAAATCCTTACTTTCCAGTTAGACTAAAGTGTTGCTCTCCTTGAGAGAAATAATGTATTATCTTGATGTTTTGAGAGGACTCTCCTGTTTATAGTTAGAGCCAGGCCAAATCCAACCCTGGAAAAGCTGTGTGTTGGTGTGTGTGTTAGTCTTCTTGGTTACAGGTTAAGGAACCACTGGCATTATTGGAGATTGACTGAGTTGTTGTTCTGGACATGCTGGCGCCCAGCAATCCAAATCTGAGAACTGGAAGGTCACGACGTGCCTAACTTCAGGATCCGAGTGTCAGCTGCATAAGCAATGGAGATATGCTTCCGTCTATCTGTATGTGTGGTTTATCTATTTTTTTAGCCAATCAGAAACTGCAACCTGAAGCAAGGACGTAGCTTAGACCTTGGTGAAGGGTATTACTGCTGTGATCTTTGTAACTGTAAGCGGGGCGGCCTACAAACTCCTGTGTGAGTCTTGAAGCTGACTTCTGCTGATGAAACTGCAAACTATCTTCAGTAAAACTTTTCTTCAATTTATTATAATTCTGACTCCGGGTCTTCTTTCAAACATCTGGTCCTTGGGTCCAAAACTGTTAACCCCTAACACTGTACTGTATAAACAATACCAGAAAACAAACAGCAACCTTAAATGATTCTGTCTTTAGGCTGTCTCTATTTATTTAGGGTGACCAGATTATTATATTTTTAATCCTTAGAAGGGCAGTGTTTAATAAATTCTTTATAGTATGTAGTACAGTTAAATATAACTGCTATCTCTTTCCCTCTCTCTCATAACTGCATATAAAATATTGATACAAGCCGTGACTGTTTTGCTACAAATGCAGGCTCGTTTTCAGCACCGGGAAACAGGGACGTCTGGTCACCCTTTGTGAATGTGAATGTGTGAATGAGTTAAAAAGCCTAGTTACACACTATAGCTAGCTATAGCTAACAATAGGTAGCTACCTAATACGTATTGCATCTCACCTGTTAACTGTAGCTCTTGGGCGATCTGCTGTAAAATATCATCTCGGATGACCCTGTCATGGTACACACTGCATGACACATCATACAGCGCTCGCTGTTCCTGCCAGAGTTCAGTGAGTTTATCATCTTTTTCAATAGTCCAAATCTGCCGTGGCGCTGCCATCTTCGTCTTTCTTCTTCTGTGGTTTTCCTCAGCTCCTGATTGGTCAAATTCAGATAGATCGACATATCGGCTCATTCAACCGCACACACCTCACAAATTCAAGCCGACAGCTCCCAAACTTTTTCGACATGCTTAAAAATTATCGGGAGGCCGAAAGGTGCTCATAAGGTACTCGGCTCGGCTCGTAATTCCTCGCACACGATACCGATAACCGATTTCCACGCGATTTCTCCCGATTTAAAAAAATCATCTGCGAGCTCGTAAAACAGCAAAAAATCGCATCGTGTACACCCGCCTTTAGATTGGAAGGAGAATTATTGTAAGAAGAAATTGTACAGGGCCGAGGCAGGCAGAGAAGGCACTTAAAAGTGAAGGACTCATTCTTCTTTTCAACTACTTAAAAAAAAACGCTAACTAAGGCCATGGGAGTTGTGGCAAGTTAGAGACAGTAGTTTCTTCCATCATTTATTAAGACATTGGCACTCAAAATGTTATGCTGTTGCACTGATGTGATGTCACGTTGAACCTTATGTTCGCGCTAATAGATACCACCAATAATATCGTGTATCGCCGATCTATGGGAAGCCGTTCAGGAAATAATTCATATGTATTGTGTGAATATGGATTGGTTCACTGGTTGAATGTATGGTTCAATGACAAACGCATTGGTTTATAATACATTGGTATAACCAGACATATACTGGTTTAGATACATCGGTCTGATCAAGTGTACATGGGTTTGCTCCTTTATACACTGGTTTATTCAAGTATACATTGGGCTCCTCAAATATGCATTGGTTTCCTCAACTATATATTGGTTTAGATACATCGGTTTCCTCAACTGTATATTGGTTTAGATACATCGGTTTCCTCAACTATATATTGGTTTAGATACATCGGTTTCCTCAACTATATATTGGTTTGTATATATTGGTTTCCTCAACTATATATTGTTTTCTTCAGTTATACATTGTGTAGCGACTGAGACAAATCAGACACAATTATTTGCCATATGCACACACCAATCTTTAAAACTTCCATCCGAGAGCAGGGTCCCAACCCCCAGGCGGGGCGAAAGGGGCCTGGTTGCCATGGCCGCGATCAGATAGGATGTTTTATGACTCTCAGGAATGCTAACAAGTAACTAACTCTGCCACAGATATCAGAACAAACTCTCCTGCATTAATTTATTGATGAACTGACTGACATGAAATGAACAGGCATTCCAGAACATTTTGAGAATGATTTACTGTTGTGTGTTTTGTCTTTTAATAATTCTGTTGATAATATGATCTCTTTGATACTATGTAGTTATTACAAGACCAACTGTCTATGTAACCATGTTTGGTCTCGATAAATTGGTGCTTTGAAGATCGAAATGATTGTGTACATGATATGCCAATAGCTGTGCAACACATTAGAATGACTAAGAATCTTCCTTAGTAGTGTCATTAAACACCAATCCAGCATGCCAGTCCGAGTGAGCACGCTTAAGACAAAGGCTTGTAAATCCTGGTGACAGAAGAAACTCCCGCCAGACAGTCCACCCTTCTCATTGGTACAGCAAACCCAGAGAGGGGTGGCCATTCTCAGGCTTTATTAGAGACTGACCACAGTGACCGTGTTCTCTTCTCAACGCTTCTCATCCGACAACAAGGCAGCTTCTGCTGTTACTGGGGGAGGGGCTGGACCCCTTCCCCCCCACTTGGGCCCAGCTCCCTGGGCCCAAACAGGCCTGAGCAATGCCTGCCATGCTTTCATACTCCAAAAAGGGAGTCAGACTTTTCTTCAATCTAGAAAACAACTGCAACTTTACCATCACTGACTCAACGATCCACTCCTGCTCTTCAAGCCAGGACAGCAGGCTTCGACTCACAACAGTCATGTGCTCGAAGCCACCATGCTTTTCTTCAAGGCCATAGACCCAATCAACGAATCCAATCCAATCCAAGAATTTTCCACGATTGCAACTGCCATGCAAGTATTCTTTGATGAGATTGCTATGAAATAAGCTGATGGTTCTTCTTCTCATACTGAGATCTTATTCCATAGTTCTATTTCCTGTTCCACACCACTCACCCCTTTTCCTATGCATGTATGTATGGATGTATGAATGTATTTATGTTTGTTTAGTGTTAGTTATGTTTGTGATTTAGTTAATAAAATTTGTGCACGATTATGAATTTGGTTTCTGATCCTCTGTTTGCATACAAAGTCCCTTTTACGATTTTGATCTTGCTACATTCTAATTGCTGTACATAAGGAATAATTATTTTTCAGCGACCATGAACAATACATTTTCCTTAGAATAAATGAATAATCAAAGAGTTATTTGGAACTGATTAATTGATTGTAATATTACTTTGGCTTACCTCAAAGTTAATCTGATTAACTGACCCAAATATTAATAATTAATCATAATTGGTAATTATAGATTATTATTAATATTTCCCCTTAGAGCTAATGTCCTTACAATTGGTTTCCTCAACTATACATTGGTTTCCTCAAATATATATTGGTTTCCTCAACTATATATTGGTTTAGATACATCGGTTTCCTCAACTATATATTGGTTTAGATACATCTGTTTTCTCAACTATATATTGGTTTAGATACATTGGTTTCCTCAACTATATATTGGTTTGTATATATTGGTTTCCTCAACTATATATTGGTTTCTTCAGTTATACATTGGTTTCCTCAACTATACATTGGTTTCCTCAACTATATATTGGTTTCCTCAACTATATATTGGTTTAGATACATCGGTTTCTTCAACTATATATTGGTTTCCTCAACTATACATTGGTTTCCTCAACTATATATTGGTTTCCTCAACTATATATTGGTTTAGATTCTAAACCAATATATAGTTGAGGAAACCAATGTATCTAAACCAATATATAGTTGGGGAAACCGATGTATCTAAACCAATATATAGTTGAGGAAACCAATGTATCTAAACCAATATATAGTTGAGGAAACCAATATATAGTTGAGGAAACCAATGTATCTAAACCAATATATAGTTGAGGAAACCAATATATAGTTGAGGAAACCAATGTATAGTTGAGGAAACCAATATATAGTTGAAGAAACCGATGTATCTAAACCAATATATAGTTGAGGAAACCAATGTATAGTTGAGGAAACCAATGTATAACTGAAGAAACCAATATATAGTTGAGGAAACCAATATATACAAACCAATATATAGTTGAGGAAACCGATGTATCTAAACCAATATATAGTTGAGAAAACAGATGTATCTAAACCAATATATAGTTGGGGAAACCGATAATTATAGCAAAAATGAACAGGCCTGATCAAAAATGTTTTTATTAAATTCCTACTTCTTCTTTGTGTCTGTGTTGTTAATTTATTACTGTGTACGACTAACTCCCAACAATACCCTGACAATTTCACATGAGTAACAAAGAAATCACTCTAGGAAATACACTTTGGATGAATCAATATGTTAAGGAGTGTATATTAATTTAAATACTTAAGCAAATTATGTGCGTTCTATACACTCTTTTAGTTATACCTCTTGTTTAAAGTAATAAAATAATATTTTGACATGTAGAAAACAGTTGTGATAACTGTATACAAACCAATATATAGTTGAGGAAACCAATGTATCTAAACCAATATATAGTTGAGGAAACCAATATATAGTTGAGGAAACCAATGTATCTAAACTTTAGATACATCGGTTTCCTCAACTATATATTGGTTTCTTCAGTTATACATTGGTTTAGATACATTGGTTTCCTCAACTATATATTGGTTTGTATACATTGGTTTCCTCAACTATATATTGGTTTCTTCAGTTATACATTGGTTTCCTCAACTATATATTGGTTTCTTCAGTTATACATCGGTTTCCTCAACTATATATTGGTTTGTATACATTGGTTTCCTCAACTATATATTGGTTTCTTCAGTTATACATTGATTTCCTCAACTATATATTGGTTTCTTCAGTTATACATCGGTTTCCTCAACTATATGTTGGTTTAGATACATCGGTTTCCTCAACTATATATTGGTTTAGATACATTGGTTTGTATATATTGGTTTCCTCAACTATACATTGGTTTAGATACATCGGTTTCCTCAACTATATATTGATTTAGATACATAGGTTTCCTCAACTATATATTGGTTTGTATACATTGGTTTCCTCAACTATATATTGGTTTAGATACATTGGTTTCCTCAACTATATATTGGTTTGTATACAGTTATCACAACTGTTTTCTACATGTCAAAATATTATTTTATTACTTTAAACAAGAGGTATAACTAAAAGAGTGTATAGAACGCACATAATTTGCTTAAGTATTTAAATTAATATACACTCCTTAACATATTGATTCATCCAAAGTGTATTTCCTAGAGTGATTTCTTTGTTACTCATGTGAAATTGTCAGGGTATTGTTGGGAGTTAGTCGTACACAGTAATAAATTAACAACACAGACACAAAGAAGAAGTAGGAATTTAATAAAAACATTTTTGATCAGGCCTGTTCATTTTTGCTATAATTATAGCATTTGTATATTCTGATAGTTTCTTTTTTAATGTATGCATAAAGTGTGCTGGTTTTATGCATTCATGACCAAAAAAAAAAAATATATATATATATAATTGAATTATATATGTTAAAAATACTTTTATGAGTATTTGAGATGTTTCTTCCTATAAGCATTGGAGGAAGATTGCACAACTGGATAATTTGAGCTAACAATTATGGCGGATACGACAAAATACAGTATATCCAAAATGTAAGTAATCGCATAGACAATTGAGGAAATTATAATAAATTCTATTTTTAAGCAATTGAGGAAATTATGATAAATTATATTTTTAAGCAAATACAAGCTAATAGGATGAACACATACTGAGAATTGAGGAATATAGAGGAGAGGTCATATGTCATACAAGGCCTGCAGGAAACAGTACACGAAGAAGTGGGCTAAGGGTTGTTATATATATATATATATATACAGTGCAATGCATAAGTGAATACACCCATGCTAAAGTTGACTAAAAAGAGGAATAAAAAATCATATTTTGGAAATTGAACTTAATGCCTTAATTTAAAAAATTAGGAAAAATCCAACCTTTAAGGACACCAATTTTCTTTGTGAATGAATAATGTATCGTAAATAAATAAATGTTCTTCTTTAAAATACATGGTGCATAAGTGAGTACACCCCTATGTTAAATTCCCATAGAGGCAGGCAGATTTTTATTTTTAAGTATTTTTAAAAAAAAATTTTTTTAGGATACTATGCATCCTGATAAAGTTCCCTTGGCCTTTGGAATTAAAATAGCCCCACATCATCACATAGCCTTCACCATACCTAGAGATTGGCATGGGGTACTTTCTATAAGATCATCTCTCAATCAAACTAGCTTTTAGGCTAACTGAAATAAAACCATGCCAATCTCTAGGTATGGTGAAGGCTATGTGATGATGTGGGGCTATTTTAATTCCAAAGGCCAAGGGAACTTTATCAGGATGCATAGTATCCTAAAAAAATTTTTTTTTAAATACTTAAAAATAAAAATCTGCCTGCCTCTATAGGAATTTAACATAGGGGTGTACTCACTTATGCACCATGTATTTTAAGGAAGAACATTTATTTATTTACGATACATTATTCATTCACAAAGAAAATTGGTGTCCTTAAAGGTTGGATTTTTCCTAATTTTTTTAATTAAGGCATTAAGTTCAATTTCCAAAATATGATTTTTTATTCCTCTTTTTAGTCAACTTTAGCATGGGTGTATTCACTTATGCATAGCACTGTATATATAAAGATGTTTGGCTTATCCAGGGCCAGGTCGCGGGGCAGGAGTCTAAGCAGAGATGGCCAGACTTCCCTCTCCCTAGACACTGCCTCCGGGAAGGTGTCCAGGAGGCATCTGGAACAGATGCCCGAGACACCTCAGCTGGCCCCCTTCTCGATGTGGAGGAGCATCGGCTCTACTCTGAGTTCCTCCCGAGTGACCGAGCTTCTCACCCTCTCTCTAAGGGATTGCCCAGCCACCCTACGGAGAAAGCTAATTTCGGCCGCCTGTATCCGGGATCTTGTCCTTTAGGTCATGACCCACAGCTCATGACCATAGGTGAGAGTAGGAATGTAGACTGACCGGTAAATCGAGAGCTTCGCCTTGCAGCTCAGCTCCTTCTTCACCACGACAGACCGGTACATCGACAGCATTACTGCAGAAGCTGCACCGATCCGTCTGTCAATCTCCCGTTCCATCCTTCCCTCACTCGTGAACAAGACCTCAAGATACTTGAACTCCTCCACTTGAGGCAGGAACTCTTCACCAACCTGAAGTGAGCAAGCCACCCTTTTCCGACTGAGAATCATGGCCTCGGATTTGGAGGTGCTGATTCTCATCCCAGCCGCTTCACACTCGGCTGCAATCCATTCCAGTGCATGCTGAAAGTCCTGGTCTGATGGGGCCAACACAACAACATCATCCTCAAAAAGCAGAGACAAAATCGTGTGGTCCCCAAACCTGACACCCTCCGGCCCCTGGCTGTGCCTAGAAATTCTGTCCATAAAAATTATGAACAGAAACGGTGACAAAGGGCAGCCCTGCCAGAGTTCAACATGCACTGGGAACAAGTCTGACTTAACTGCCGGCAATGCGAACCAAGCTACTGCTCCGGTCGTAAAGGGACCGGACAGCCCTTAGCAATGGTCCCCGGACCCCATACTCCCAGAGCACCCTCCACAGGATGCCACGAGAGACACAGTCGAATGCCTTCTCCAAATCCACAAAGCACATGTTGATTGGTTGGGCAAACTCCCATGATGTTCCACAACCGGGACGAAAACCGCACTGTTCCTCCTGAATCCGAGGTTCTACTATTGGCTGAATTCTCCTCTCCAGTACCCTGGCATAGACTTTCCCGGGGAGGCTGAGAAGTGTGATCCCCCTGTAGTTGGATCACACCCTCCGGTCCCCCTTCTTAAAAAGAGGGACCACCACCCCGGTCTGCCAGCCCAAAGGTACTAACCCCGACCGCCACGCAATGTTGCAGAGGCGTGTCAGCCAAGACAGCCCCACAACATCCAGAGATGTTGACAACATCCAGCTTCTTGACTACCTCGGTGACTTAAGCTTGGGTGATGGACGAGTCCACCTCCGAGCCCTCGGCCTCTGCTTCCTCAATGGAAGATGTGTCGGTGGGATTGAGGAGATCCTCGAAGTCCACTTGGCCTGCCGGTACCCGTCAGCTGCCTCAGGAGTCCCACAAGCCAGCCAGGCCCGATAGGACTCCTTCTTCAGCTTGACGGCATCCCTTACTTCTGGTGTCCACCACCGGATTCAGGGATTGCCGCCTCGACAGGCACTGGAGACCTTATGGCCACAGCTCCGAGCGGCCGTGTCGACAGTGGAGGTGGAGAACATGGTCGATTCGGACTCAAAATCTCCAGACTCCCTCGGGATCCGGTCGAAGCTCCGCCGGAGGTGGGAGTTGAAGATTTCTCTGACGGGGGACTCTGCCAAACGTTCCCAGCAGACCCTCACAGTTCATTTGGGTCTGCCGAGTCTGTTCAGCTTCCTCCCCCGCCATTGGATCCAACTCACCACCAAGTGGTGATCAGTTGACCGCTCTGCCCCTCTCTTCACCCGAGTGTCCAAGACATATGGCCGGAGGTCAGATGAAACGACCACAAAGTGCACGTGCACTGATGGACACCCTTATGCTTGAATATTGTGTTTGTTATGGACAAGCTGTAACTAGCACAGAAGTCCAATAACAGAACACCACTCGGGTTCAGATCCAGGGAGCCGTTCCTCCCAATCACGCCCCTCCAGGTTCACTGTCGCTGCCCACGTGGGCGTTGAAGTCCGCCAGTAGAGCGACGGAGTCACCAGTCGGAGCACTTTCCAGCACCCCTCCCAGAGACTTCAAGAGGGCCGGGTACTCTGCACTGCCGTTCGGCCCGTAGGCGCACACAACAGTGAGAGACCTATCCCCGACCCAAAGGTGCAGGGAAGCGACCCTCTCATGGTCCTTGTTTTTGCTTGTAACATAAAGGGTTTATGAACCACTCTTAGTCTGACCCATCACCTAGGAATAATATAAAGACAATAATTATGTCAGCTACGGATTATGAGTATGGTATGGATCTACAATGATAAAGATTATAGTAGTACAGGCACACGCTTGAATTCACTTTGGCATAATGCTGATTTTTATAATACTGATATGCAAAAACAACCCTTAGCCCACTTCTTCGTGTACTGTTTCATCCTATTTGCTTGTATTTGCTTAAAAATATAATTTATCATAATTTCCTCAATTGCTTAAAAATACAATTTATTATAATTCCTTTAATTGTCTGCTATTACTTATATTTTGGATATATCGTATTTTACCGTATCTGCCATAATTGTCAGCTCAAATTATCCAGTTGTGCAATCTTCCTCCAGTGCTCATAGGAAGAAACATCTCAAATACTCAAGATCCTCTAAAGATATTTTTAACAGATATAATTAAATTATCTTTTTTTTGTTGCTCATGAATGCATAAAACCAGCACACTTTATGCATACATTAAAAAAGAAATGATCAGAATATACAAATCCTTTAATTATAGCAAAAATGAACAGGCCTGATCATAATTTTTTTTTTTAAACTCCTACTTCTTCTTTGTGTCTGTGTTGTTAAAGGAATACTCCACCGTCTTTTCATATTAAACTATGTTATTCCCTTAACTAAGACGAGTTGATACATACCTCTCTCGTCTCAGTGCGTGCACTCAATCGCTCTGGCGCGCGGCGAAACTTTGTTCACTCAGTTCATTCAATACGGGCCAAGCAGAGAAGCTACTAAACACCTCCACGTTTTCCCTATTTAAACACAGTTACTCGCGTAGTGTAACTCGACCTAGGACGGTGACACAAAACAAAACGTTGCGCTTTTCTAAGCGTGTAAAATGGATAACTATATTGTATGGCGGAATACCATAGCAAGTGCTTGTAAGCACTTCGTCTTGGCGGAGTAATATCTTCACCAGAGGGAGCGGGGGCCGGTGAGAGGATTTTTCACGAGTGAAGATATCACCCCGCCAAGTCGAAGTGCTCATAAGCACTTGCTATGGTATTCCGCCATACAATATAGTTATCCATTTTACACGCTTAGAAAAGCGCAACGTTTTGTTTTGTGTCACCGTCCTAGGTCGAGTTACACTATGCGAGTAACTGTGTTTAAATAGGGAAAACGTGGAGGTGTTTAGTAGCTTCTCTGCTTGGCCGAGTAGGGTCTGCCTGCAGAGCCGGAGGCTGCATTTTCAGGACCCCACTTTTAGGACCGCATTTCTAGGACCCTAGGTTTTTAGTGACAGCGCCACCTACCGAATTAGAGGACCAGCGAAGATGGATGACAATCAGAGTGTGAGTATCAAATGCGAATAAATTTTTACAATTGCGATGCATTTAATTGGAAAGTTAACGTAGCAAACGTGATGGTGATTTGCTAAATAAATAGTCTTGAATGCATAGCCATAGTATTTAGCCTCTAATGCTTGAAAATGAATTGTTAGCACGTTCATTTAACGGAACTGTTGCTTGAAAATGAATTGTTAGCACGTTCATTTAACGGAACTGTTGCTTGAAAATGAATTGTTAGCACGTTCATTTAACGGAACTGTTGCGTGATAAGCCTGTGTTGACTTATTGACAGCACAATAAAACTGTAGCATGTTCGTTCTGAAAGCTTGTTAATTACTCATTGTTCTTCCATTTTAATTCAGTTAAAATAATCTTAATGTTTTCACTGTCACGTGCTCACAGTCAGCCTGTTTAACGTTACCCACAATACATGTTATGTGTAGTATGCGTCTACATGCGTCTCTTCATTTTGACATGGTTTTATAATGTGTGCTTTAAATATTATATACATATGTAAATGTGTGTGTATATATATATATATATATATATATATGGTCAGAAAAAAAGTCGTGTCAATGTTATTTCTATTCAGATTTCTCAATTGAGATGGGCTTTATTGACATGAGTGTTTCTAGAACCTTTGTTCCCACAACATCAAAACCTTTTTTTTTTTTTTTAATCTTTGAACAGTATGCAATAATAGTATTATGAACATTAATTGATATGTGTGCACTGTTTGGTAACTAAGAAAAAAAAAATTAAAGAGTAGAACATGTTCAACTAAATGTTCCTTATTTAATTCACTTCTCTTTCTCTCTCTCTCTCTCTTAGGAGTCAGTGATGATGTTGTCCATGAAGTTCTGTTTTTGGTCCACATCATGAACAAATTTGTTTTTGTGTGTGTTCAAGTTCAGTTATTATATATTATTTTGTAAAATATTTTGTGTGTGCAAGTTCAGTTATTATATATTATTTTGTAAAATATTTTGTGTGTGCAAGTTCAGTTGTTATATATTATTTTGTAAAATATTTAGTGTGTTCAAGTTGAGGTGTGATATATTATTTTGTAAAATATACACAATCTACCCCCAGAGTCATCCTTGTCTTCCCTCTATACTTGAAAATGTGGTCGATCTAGTGACTGAAAAGACTATAACATGATTCCTTGTTTATTTTACTTGAGTTATTATATTATGCTAGACCCAATAATTTCTCAACATTCCTAGGAACCAGGTTTAATTGCAATAAATAAATACTGCCTGGCACAACTAGGGTCCTGGAAATGCGTTCCTGAGACTGCGGTTCTCCGAGTCGGTAGGTGGCGCTGTCACAAAAAACTAGGGTCCTAGAAATGCGGTCCTAGAAGTGGGGTCCTGAAAATGCAGCCTCCGGCTCTGCAGGCAGATAATATTGGGCTTGGCCCGTATTGAATGAACTGAGTGAACAAAGTTTCGCCGCGCGCCAGAGCGATTGAGTGCACGCACTGAGACGAGAGAGGTATGTATCAACTCGTCTTAGTTAAGGGAATAACATAGTTTAATATGAAAAGACGGTGGAGTATTCCTTTAATTTATTACTGCGTACGACTAACTCCCGACAATACCCTGATGATTTCACATGAGTAACAAAGAAATCACTCTAGGAAATACACTTTGGATGAATCAATATGTTAAGGAGTGTATATTAATTAAAATACTTAAGCAAATGATGTGCACTCTATACACTCTTTTAGTTATACCTCTTGTTTAAAGTAATAAAATAATATTTTAATATGTAGAAAACAGTTGTGATAACCCCATCAACTCACCAGCAAACCAATGTGTCCTAACCAATTTACATTTGAGCCAACAACATGTATTTTGACAAACAAATGTATAAATTAACAAACGTTAATGTATCTAAACCAATGTATGAGCCAACCAATGAATCTAAACCAATATTTAGTTGAGGAAACCGATGTATCTAAACCAATATATAGTTGAGGAAACCAATGTATCTAAACCAATATATAGTTGAGGAAACCGATGTATCTAAACCAATATATAGTTGAAGAAACCAATATATAGTTGAGGAAACCAATGTATAACTGAAGAAACCAATATATAGTTGAGCCCAGCTAACAATTTTACGTTCTGGGAACGTTCTGGGAACGTTAGTTTTTGGTTCCCAGAACGTTCCCTATTGGTTGGCCAGGAAAGTTTTCTTTACGTTAATAGAACGTTCTCTATAGGTTAGGGGAACGTTCCCAGAACATTCCCGGAAGGTTCTCGGAACGTTCCCGGAAGGTTCTCGGAACGTTCCCGGAAGGTTCTCGGAACGTTCTATTAACGTAAAGAAAACTTTCATGGCTAACCAATAGGGAACGTTCTACAAACAACACATTCTACATTGTTTAATGTTCAAACACTTAAGAATCCTATGAATATATTATTATTACAATAAATTGAATTAACAGAAACTATCATTAATAAGTAAATCAATCAGTTTGTATTAAATAAATAAGCACATAATCCATGTTTTTGTTGATTCATTGTTTAATTATCAACCTAAAATAAGTCATTAAAAACAGCATTAGTAAAATGTATTCAGGTATTCAGTAACAGTGATTTACACTCAATATTTCACACATGAAAATATTTCAAATAAAACTGCACAAACATTTTAATTAAAACAATCTTTTTGCAAACTGTAGCCTATAACTTACAACAAAATTGAAAAAGTATTAATTTATATACAATATACATGAATGTGCCAATCTTCACTCTGCTCAAAACATTTAAACTCCCAACACCACCTGCAAATTTAACAGGAAAATAAAAATACAACGCGTTACATGGACACACAATCCCATGCCAAGCCCTGTAATGGCATTAATGAAAAGAATGAGGTGGGATTGTGTGTCACAAGCTGTAGGAGATATGAGAGCATGAGCGCTGCTGGTATTGTGTATTTATTCAGATATTTCAGCATCATGGGGCAGTCATGGCCTAGTGGTTAGGGAGTTGGACTGGTAACCCAAAGGTTGCTGGTTCGATTCCAGAACTGGTGGGAAATGACTGAGGTGCCCTTGAGCAAGGCACCTAACCCCTAATCGCTCCCCTGGCGCCACACAAAGGCTGCCCGCTGCTCTGGGTGTGTATCCACGTTTGCAGTGTGTGTGTGTTAACTACTCACTACTCTGCTCCTAATGTGTGTGCATTAACTTGGATGGGTTAAATGCAGAGGTCAAATTCCAAGTATGGGTTACCATACTTGGCCGTCACGTGTCACTTTCACTTTCACTTTCAATGTGTATAGAAAAATGTATACATTTGAAAACACTACATTGCATTTCTTTATATTGCACTATTAATTATTTCAGACTACAAATCAAAAAAGGAATGTTTTATATAGGGGTAAGTAGGGGACACTTTCAACTCTGAAGTCAAATAAAAAACAGAGAAAATAATATTCAAGTCTAGTGAACTCTGACCTGCGAATTCGCTCAACATATAACGTATAAGTCTCACCTCCAATGAAGAATTTGAAAACCTGTAACTGCTGTATTTTTTATGAGAGAGAAAGAGAAAAAAAGTTTGAAACTGCTATCAATTTTTTTTATCTCTGTGACTTTACACCTACAAATTCCACTGTTACAGGTGCTCAGTTTTGCTATAATGATACCCTCACAGAACATAGTAATAATCAGCCATCCATGCAAAAGCAAAGGTCGGTGAAGTTTACAGGTACATCTGTCCAGGCCAACGTCTGATGCCTTGATGCCTTCCGCTGGGATCCCAGAAAACCTGAAATAAAAAAAAAAGTACAGTTCAAAATCTATCATACATACATCTCATCTGGTATCACAAATTATCATTCCAGGTTCACTTTAAGATATGCTCAATATTGGTGCTGCACGATATTGAAAAATTTAGAGTTTATTTAGAGATACCTGCCGTATGGTTTAGTGCAGGCGCTAACGGCGCTATATCTCGTAAATTACCCCACTAATAATGCCCAGAATGGTACCAAACTTCTACAGTAGTACAAATAGGTTCTGTACTCATTAAACGAGGCATTGGAAAGTTTGTAAGTACATCAGGAGTTTATTTAAATAACACTTGCCTGACGGCGAATGCTACTGCTGACGCGGATGTTGACGTCACTTTATGAGTACAGAACCTATTTGTACTTCTGTACTACTCATTTTCCCCGACATAGAGCAGATCGGCACACAACAAAAACTGCTGTTCGGATGTTCCCTTTTCTGATATTTTAGCATTCGTGACATTTTAATTAAAACAGAAGTAGAATTTTAGTGTAATAAGCGAAAATGAACTTACTCAGAGATCCCCTACCGCTGCAGATGTGTACGGAAGTGAAAAGCGGAAATGCTTAGACCTCTTTCCGGTTCGACCGCTGGGCGCTCCGCATAACCCCTATTGGGGGGATTTTGTAGAGTGAACCTGCATAGAAAATTACAATAGATAACAAGCATAGATAAATACAATAGAAGCAAAATACAGTTGAAATAAGCAGTGCATTATGTTTTTCAGTTAAATCTAACTTATCAGGTACAGAAATTGATAGGGATGTCCCGATCAGGTTTTTTTGCCCTCGAGTCCGAGTCCGAGTCATTTGATTTTGAGTATCTGCCGATACCGAGTCCCGATCCGATACTTAATACATAAAAAAAGAATAAAGAAGAGCGAAAAAACAGATCCAGGATGTTCCTTATTTTTTCTTTAATTCACCTTATTTTAACATTCAACTACTCTGTTAACAGAGTAATAAATAAATTCTTTACTTTTGGACTTTAGTGCAACAGTAAATATAAAAAAAATTCTCATATATAAACAAATAGCACCTCAACTTAAAATACCGGGTAGGCATGTAAACAAATAAAAAATACAAGTGCTACAGTGTTTGCAAAGCCAGTAATGTGCTTTTAGGAACTGCACTCCTAACTCTTACGCCGGTTTCACACTGCACTGTTGCAGAGCGTGCAGCGCGTATTTTTTTCGCCGCCCATATTAACAGATTAAACCAGGCTTTAGAGCATTCACACCGCGCGCAGAGGCGGCGCGGCAGTGCGTAGCAGAGCAGAAGTGCCGCGATCGTTTCGGCGACGAGTCTATTTTTGCTGCACCGCTTTTGCTGAATTAAAGTGAAAATGCATTGATCATGGCCAAAATACACCGCAGTTTTATCCAAAAAGTGCATTGATGATATCTATTGTGTTTTATACAGTCAATCAAATGACCAACAGCAATTTAAAAAGAAAACAAATGTCCAAAAACAAACTTGTTGCCATGCCATAACAATAAAAACAAAGATGAACCAAAAGTTATATGAAATTATTAATAAAATAAGCTTCTTGACAAGTCTTTTCTCTTAAATGTATTTGAAAACGAAAAAAAAGCAATGCCAACTTATCCATTATATAGTAGCCTACTCTGTCTGTAGCCTACACAACCCGCGGTTCAGCCGCGCGTGACAAACGCTGCCAGTGTGAAAGCAAAACGCGCGTGTCCTGCTCCTGCTCACCATACGCACTGCTCCTGCGCTGCTTACGCTCTGCTAACGCGTGCAGTGTGAAACCGGCGTAACTCTGTGCCACCGCATAACTATAGATGTGTTAAAAAATAATGAGAATATATATGCATATCCGAGTCCTGATCGGGAGGTAACGTCCGATTCCGATCGAGTCTGAAAACACGTGATCGGGCCCGATTTCCGATCACGTGATCGGATCGGGACATCCCTAGAAATTGAATTATCAAAATGTAAAATAAGTCTTCATTGTAAAAATAAAAGAACTATAAATTAATTAAATGTATCTTTGCTAAAGCTACAAGTCATTTTCTCTTTTGATGTTTGATCACCGTTGGCGACACAAACAAAGTTAGGCTGCTGTCCCTTTAAGACGAATGCGCAGACCTAAATCCTAATCCTAGACATAAATGACATGCATTCGTTTTCTTTCTGTTTAAAACACAAGACTGTTTACGAGGAAACTCGCCAAGATAGGCATTTTGACTTCATTTTGCGTGCACGTGTCCGTTTAAGCTCAAAAGAAAGGGAAAGAGAACTGAATTCGGCTAAACTCACCTTCTTCATCTACTGACTGTGGATGGCATCAAGGTCTTGTCCTGAAGAATACAGGGCCAAACAATAGGGATTATATCTCATCTGGTAACAAGAGCAAAGCCATAACTTTAAGAACTCTAATGATACATTTACCCCCTGATATTGCATTGGGGATATCAATTCAAACATTTTTAAAGGCTAAGAGTATGAGCCACAGCTGCCCAAGATATCTAGGGGTTGCAAATTAGTCATGGCTATAAACCTGTATGCATGGCATCTACTTTGTATTTTTTATAAAGCAATGTTCTATGCATTTGTCCCTGTCAAATAAACATTTAATAAATAAATCTGTGAAAAATAACTGCCTAAAGTTGTCGACCCCCTGAACCACATTCAGCATTTAAAAGTACAAAGAATTTCAGTATTGATCAATAAAAAAAAACATACAAATACATAAATACCTTTGAGTTGGACAGTATGGTGTCAGTCTCATTGGCCAACATAATTCAAAACAGACCTAAAGAAATAAAATAAAATATACTAATGATCAGGATATCATGTTATCATAATAGTTAAATGAATTATTATTATAACTATGACCATTATAATATTGTATTAGTCGCCTATTATTTAGCTGATTATTTAGCCTACAGGCTAGGCCTACAGATTCTCAAGGACAATCACTGAAAAAACCTGGGGTTAATGATTTTAAAATGTGAGACTTATTTCAAAAGCATAAATCTTACAGACCCCAAACCTTTGAACAGTAGTGCACTGTAGGTTTGAGGTGGTTTTGCTTACTAGTCATATGGTTCATAGTCGTGGAGATTTTCTTGGACAGGGGGTGCAGCAGGCCATCAGCATGATGATCTAGAACATAACATGCAATTTCACAGAGCCAACAATATTACATGGGATTGGTTTATTACAAGGAACCAAGCTAGAACAGAGGTGAAATGCAGAAAAGATAAATATATACAAATCTTAAGATAATATATTGTGAAATAAATGCATGTGGAATTATTATCATGATTAAACAATAACTCACCCCTTGTTGTAGAGTTTTTTTCTCTCTTGCTATTCTGAAATCACATTTTAACAATATTGGTAAGTGACGTCACTGATTAAGTTAACAATACAGTGCATTCTTTTAGGTTAAATAAATTAGCTTACTTCTAATCACCCATTGACAAATTACCAGCAAAACTATCAAAAACAGTTATCTACACTAAATATGTGTTTAAAACCCCAAACTTTCATAACCTTAACTTAGCGTAACTTAGGCCTAACGTTCTCTTCTGAAACCGGTTAGCTTAGATGCTAACGGACTTTTTCAAAGACACAAAACCATTTCTTTAAAGTAAATATTCAAGAGAAGCGTGTCAATTACACGAAAGAAATGTGTCAGGGACGTTTGTGTGTATTATTTGTGAGATTTTGTTGACTAAACTTACCTGAAAGCAGTGAAACCAACAGCGAGAGACGGGAGTTCTCTTTCAAGCATACGTTTCGGTGTCTCACTATGGGATACGCCCCTTCCGCGGATTCCACAGAAGTCCTATTACATTACGCCAGCCCCAATTGGCTGGCAGACATGACGCAGTGTCTGGGAGTGGCTACCCCACCCCTCAGTATAAGAGGAGCAGCACTGTCATTACGACATTCAAAAACCTCTTCTCGCTTCACACCAGAAGCCTACAAACTTCTACGAACCTCCGGACGAATTACTGGCCACCACGCCGTTTTTCGCCTGGCTCCTTCGATTAGCATTCCAGCCGATTGCAAGGATTGTTCGACACTATGATGGCTGCAGCAATGCAGACTGTCCCGGCTAGTGGGGGAGATTCTGTGCGACTCTGTTCATGCGGGAACAAAATTTCATGCAAAGACACACACCAGGTCTGCTCTGCATGTCTCGGGCTGAAACATGCTCAATTGGCTATCGAGAATCCCGGTTCATGTGAACACTGCGCACGCTTCACCATGAAGAGCCTTCGTCGCAGGCTAGCACGCCAAGCTAGCTTGTCTGGCATGGATCCCCTCATGACACCTAGCCCCGCGCCAGCTGCCACCCCGCAGGTATCCATCCCTGTAGAGCTGCCCACCACAGCAGCTCTATCCTGGAGTGAGCAGCTCGATGTGTGCATGCCTCTACCTACCGAACCCAGTCTGAGCTCGGACGAGGAAGAGGACGCGCTTAATTACGAGGGAGAGGAGCAATCGGACTTCCTTCTTTCCGAAGAGGAAGATTTCGAGGACTCACCATTCCTCACCTCCGCACAACCGGCACAGCTCCTCGCTGCGGCGGGACCCATGGAAGAGGCGGGCGGGCCACCACCCTCCCCGCTCGTGAGTGTTGATCTGCAAGATGTGTGCAAACGCGCTGCAGGGAAACTTAATATTCCGTGGCCGACCGTGGTAGCAGAGACTGCAAAGTCTCGCTATGAGGGGAAGAGGCTGCCGAGTGCAAAACGAGCAGCACGGCAGCTCCTTCCTGTTTTCCCAGAGCTCCTCGAGGAGCTCGCGGTTACATGGAAGGACAAGCCGTTTACCAGCAAGATGCCAGTGCAGGGCGGCTCCGTTCTCGATGTGGAGGGGATGGAGAAGGAAGGCCTTCTCCGAATGCCCCCCATGGAGCCACTGGTTGCCGCGCACTTGCAACCGAAGCGCACGGCGGCTGCAAATCCGACCTTGCCATCTAAAGCTGACCGTTTCCAGTCCAGCATGACGAAACGCGCTTATAAAGCAGTCGCACTCTCTGCCAGGGCTATGAACGCGATCTCTCTGCTGACCGCATACCAAGCGGAGCTGCAGGACGAAGTGTCTACCACACCAGGTCAGACACACTGGGAAGAGATCTGTGTTGTCACGGATCTCTCTCTGCGTCTTCAGAGATGCGCGGTTCAAGCTGCTGGGAAAGCCATGGCCACAATGGTTATCCAAGAGAGAGGGCGATGGCTTAATCTGGCTAATCTCTCTGACAGGGAAAAAGAAGCCATCCTGGATGCACCGGTCGTTCCAGAGGGCATTTTTGGCTCAGCTCTGACACTGATGCAAAAACGATGCGAAGAGAAAAAGAGGGACGACGAGGCTTTGCAACTCTGTATGCCGAGAAAGACACAGACTGCACCTCCTCCGCCACCCCGGCAGACCTTCGCGCAGGTTACGGCCCGCCCACCTCCCAGCTTTCGCATTCCGAAACGGCAGAGACCGATCGTGAGTGCAGCGGGTCCGAGTGGAGTGCAAGAGCAGAGATCTGGCTGGCATAGGAAGAACTATCCGCCTTCAGCAGCTCAGACGGTCCAGCCAGCCCCTCAGCCTCATCCCCAGCCCCATCTTCAGGGAGCGAGGAGGAAGAAGAAGGCAGTTTGACACGGTCTTCCCCAAGGGAGGGAGTCAACAGCCCCCCAGTTTGCTAGCTCCCGACCCTCAGTCGTTCAGCGTTCAACACATGACGAGTTCCTCGGTGCACAGATGTTCTGTGGGGAAAACAGCGCCCGGTTGGGCCGGGGGAAACAGAGCGGTGAAAAGGAAAAGACACGGTGCAGTGGTGCACACCCACCCACTAGTCACAAGCACTTTTCATGTTCAAAACTCAATAAAGTTTTCACTGTACCCAAACACATTTCCCCAAAAAATGTTGCAAAACATGTTCACAGAGCACATTATAACATCACCTCGGGGAGCGTTCGAGCCCTTAGAGGTGATGAGCCACACAGACTCAGTCCAAACTCTAAGTGTACACGCATGCGCAGTACAGACCACAAACTCGTTCATGACTCAGCCACACGATGGCGCCAGAACGCTACAAATAGATTACTGGCGAGAGTGCACACAGTCCCGCTGGGTATTAAAGACAATACAATTCGGGTACAGGCTGCAGTTTGCAAAGTCCCCCCCGCACTTCAAAGGGATAATTCATTCTCAGGTGCGGGGAGAATTAAAGCACGTTCTTCAGGACGAGATAAACTCCCTGTTGAAGAAAAGGGCGATACGAGTGGTCCCACCCGAGGAAAGCCGCAGTGGGTTTTACTCGAGATACTTTCTAGTCCCAAAGAAAGGAACTCGTGCTCTTCGTCCCATATTAGATCTACGTGCGCTGAACAAATACCTAAGGAAGTACAAGTTCAGAATGCTCACTCATGCCACACTCCTAAATCTGGTGCGCCCGGGCGATTGGTTCACATCAATCGACCTGAAAGATGCATACTTTCACATAAACATATACCCACCCCACAGGAAATTCCTGAGGTTGCTTTCCTGGGAGTAACATACGAGTACCTGGTTCTACCATTTGGTATGTCTCTCAGCCCGAGAGTATTTATAAAATGTACAGAAGCGGCCCTTTCCCCCGCTCAGGGAAAGGGGCATTCGTCTCGCTACCTACATAGACGATTGGTTGGTGACAGCTCAGTCAAAGCAAGAAGCGAAAAATCACACAACTATGCTTCTGGAACACATTCAGAAACTGGGTTTAAAGTTAAACACCGAAAAGAGTGTTTTGACTCCCGCACAGTCTATAACATATCTGGGGCTGTTACTGGACTCTGTGACATTCAGAGCGCGACTGTCAGAGGACAGGGTGGGAAAATTCACCCTATGCCTGGCCGAGTTTCAGAGGGGGAAAACTGTTTCCTTCCGCACATGCCTCAGATTATTGGGTCTGATGGCCTCAGCCCTAATGGTTATTCCCTTAGGCAGACTATTTATGAGGGAATTTCAGCGCTGGGTAGCATCTCTGAGACTGGACCCACTAAGACACTCCCGAAGGAGAGTGAGAGTGACGTCAGAGGCAGTCTTTGCACTGCGCCAGTGGAGATTCCCAACCTTCTTGGTTCAGGGGGTTCCTATGGGTGTGGTTCGAACCAGAAAAGTCATAACGACGGACGCGTCGTTGTCCGGTTGGGGGGGCATTCACGAGGGCAGGATAGTGAATGGAAGATGGGGTCATCATCTGACCGATCTTCACATAAACTATCTGGAAATGCTGGCCGTGTTTCTAACGTTGAAGCATTTTCTTCCTTTTCTGAAAGGACATCATGTTCTTGTGAGAACGGACAACACCACAGTTGTGGCATATATAAATCGGCAGGGGGGCCTAAGATCACTTCCCTTACACACGCTGGCACGCAAACTGATTTTGTGGAGCCATGCCAATCTTTTATCCCTGAGAGCGACGCACGTACAGGGCGTTCTGAACCAGGGTGCGGATCTGCTATCCAGGGGAAATCCACTCTACGGAGAGTGGAAATTGAACAAGGAAGTGGTTGAACAGATTTGGGAATTATACGGCAGAGCGACAGTGGACCTGTTTGCGTCCCACGACAATGCTCAGTGTCCTCTGTTTTTCTCCCTGAAAGATCAGAGCGCGCCTCTGGGGATAGATGCGCTGGCACACGACTGGCCCCGCACTCTTCTGTATGCGTTCCCACCGATAGCATTAATATCCCCAACACTCTACAGAGTGAGGGAGGGGGGACTAAAGCTGATTTTAATAGCTCCGAGGTGGCCAGGGAAATACTGGCTGGCGGAGATCATACGTATGCTATACAAAGACCCGTGGTCTCTCCCGTTACGCAGAGATCTACTGTCACAGGCGGGGGGGAAATCCTTCATCCCCATCCAGAACGCTTGGCACTATGGGCCTGGCCTGTGAGTGGTTAAATTTGAACACAACCGGTCTGTCTGACAATGTCATCAGAACTATACAGAATGCTAGAGCTTCGTCGACTAGGTCTCTCTACGACTGCAAATGGGGCGTGTTTGAGCGCTGGTGCGCGGCTAAGAATGAGATTCCTTTTCAATGCTCAGTGGCAATAGTTCTATCATTTCTACAGGATTTGATAGACCAGGGAAAAGCGTTTTCAACCGTTAAGGTGTATCTGGCCGCTATTTCTGCTTGTCACATAGGTTTTGATAGTAAAACCGTTGGGCAGCATCCTTTAGTGTGCAGGTTCATGAAGGGCGCGCGTTGCGTTTTGCCAGTTTCAAAACCGCTTTCCCCTTCATGGGATTTAGCACTGGTACTTGATGCGCTCTCAATGTCCCCGTTTGAGCCACTGGACAAGATTGATTTTAAAATAATGTCGTTTAAGACGGCGCTGCTGTTAGCTTTGGCTTCAGCGAAACGCGTAAGTGAGATTCATGCGCTTTCGGTGCATTCAGCATGTATGCAGTTCATGCCCGGGGATGCAGGGATAGTTTTGAAGCCTAATCCTGCATTTATGCCCAAGGTAGTTAATTCTGTCACTCCTTTTGAGCTAAAAGCTTTCTATCCACCACCTTTTGCTTCACTGAGACAGCAAAAGCTAAATGAGTTATGCCCTGTGCGTGCTTTACGCATCTACATAGAAAGAACCAGAGGGTTCAGGGAGAGTGATCAGCTGTTCGTATCTTGGATGAAGCCAAGAATGGGGAAGCCGATTACTAAGCAGCGCTTGTCGCACTGGATAGTGGAGGCGATTTCATTGGCGTATTCCAGTAAGGGCCATGCGCCCCCGACTGGTTTACGTGCGCACTCAACACGGGGAATGTCAA
Organism: Squalius cephalus; assembly: GCF_949319135.1. Lineage (NCBI taxonomy): Eukaryota > Metazoa > Chordata > Actinopteri > Cypriniformes > Leuciscidae > Squalius > Squalius cephalus. The sequence goes on along the minus strand of NC_137124.1, from coordinate 48,465,528 downwards.
CTTTGTGGGCTTTCTTTAAAGGAGTCACGATACAGGATATTTGTAAAGCGGCGAGTTGGTCCTCACCGCATACGTTTGCAAGGTTTTATAAACTGGATGTTACAGCTCAAACTTTGGCGCATGCAGTTTTGAGCGTTGGAGTTGAGTCATGAAACTTTCAGCCCTAGAGGTGGTGCTGTGGTTGGCAGGAGACTTCGAGGCAGGCTATCTGGCATTACGGGAGTTAGTATATCCCATAGTGAGACACCGAAACGTATGCTTGAAAGAGAACAATAGGTTACTTGCGTAACCCCGGTTCTCTGATAGCATTAAGTGAGGTGTCTCACCAGATCACCCTCCTTGCTGTGTGAAGCGAGGAAGAGGTGTGCTTGTTTTGAATGTCGTATTGACGCAGTGCTGCTCCTCTTATACTGAGGGGTGGGGTAGCCACTCCCAGACACTGCGTCATGTCTGCCAGCCAATTGGGGCTGGCGTAATGTAATAGGACTTCTGTGGAATCCGCGGAAGGGGCGTATCCCATAGTGAGACACCTCACTTAATGCTATCAGAGAACCGGGGTTACGCAAGTAACCTATTGTTTTGTTGTTTGTCAGTTGTCGATGACGTTTCCGGTTTCCATCTGCTCTCGCGCAGCGCACGTGGTCGCTCCAGTGTTTGATCACGCGCATGCGCATTAAAACACTTCAAAGTCACGCAGCATTTAAATAAACATATAGAATTAAAATGTATGACATAATTTAAAATATCATTAATAAAAAGTTATTGCGAATAGATCTGAACGTTGTTGGTTATCTTATAACCTTAGGGGACCATACTGACGACGTTGTCAGTTATGCCTGTTAATAATAAGTGATATTAAAATAATAACCTGCAGAGAACGTTCCCAGAACGTTCTCTTTAGGTTATAAAAATAAAACCTAAAAATAACCTGAAACGTTCTGGGAAGGTTCTCTTTAGGTTATTAAATAACAACCTGCAGGGAACCTTCCCAGAACGTTCTCTTTAGGTTATAAAAATAAAACCTACAAATAACCTGCAGGGAACGTTCTGGGAAGGTTCTCTTTAGGTTATAAAAATAAAACCTAAAAATAACCTGCAGGGAACGTTCTGGGAAGGTTCTCTTTAGGTTATAAAAATAAAACCTAAAAATAACCTACAGGGAACGTTCTGGGAAGGTTCTCTTTAGGTTATAAAATAAAACCTAAAAATAACCTGCAGGGAACGTTCCCAGAACGTTCTCTTTAGGTTATTAAATAACAACCTGCAGGGAACGTTCCCAGAACGTTCTCTTTAGGTTATAAAAATAAAACCTAAAAATAACCTACAGAGAACGTTCCTAGAACGTTCTTATTTGGTTCCCAAAAAAATAACCAAATGGGAACCAAATGGGAACGTTAGGGGAACGTTCTGTGTTTGCTGGGAGGAAACCAATGTATACAAACCAATATATAGTTGAGGAAACCAATGTATCTAAACTAGGGCTGTCAAAGTTAGCGCGTTAATAACGCGTTAACGCAAAATCATATTAACGGCACTCATTTTTTTAACGCGCGATTAACGCAGCGCGTATTTTCTGTTTGACCCGTGGCCCAACCCCTAGTTGGAGAAATGGAGATACACAGTGTTGCCAGCTTAGCGACATTGCAGACCCCTTTAGCGATTTTTTCCCTTCAACAAAGCGCCCAAACCTTATTTAGTTTCTGAGAATCTAACGTTACCGGAACCGCCGGTACTGCTCTCTCAGTACGCGCGCGCACCTCTCTCTCCCTCTCCCTCTCCCTCTCCCTCTCTCTCTCTCTCTCTCTCTCTCTCTCTCTCTCTCTCTCTCTCTCTCTCTCTCTGCGTCTCGCGCGGAGGAGCAGCGCTTTAATTCAGTTATGTTGCTTCTCTAATTTTACAAGTATAGCCGAAATCAGAGCACGGATTGTCTTTATCTTATGTGTATTTGATTTCATCAGACGATCAGACGACGGCTCGATTATCAGAATTTTTGTGCAGATTAACTTAACATCTTGGAAGGGAGAGCTGGTTATGTTTTAATGGGTCGCGTTTCAGTCACCATTTCAAATTCATTCCGTTGGTTGACAACAGAAACAGTAAAATATACCAATGAAAACAGTTTTATTGAGAATTTAGCTTCATCAAAATGGGCACAGAGAGAGACAAACTACAATGTAATAATAAATAATACATTTAAATTTAGCATTTTCAGAAGAGCTGCCCTGTCATGCAAAAATCTAAACATGTTTGTGTTAGTAAATTGCTCAGTGCAAAGAAAGAGAAGTAATGGTAACCTGGTATTTCTTTGTTCTTTCTACATGTGTCTAATAGACATGAACAAGTTCTTTGAAAAAAACATCTATGACCTTTGAAACATGTCTGGTCCTTATGCTCTATATTGACTATGGTTTCAATAATAAACATACATTTGCATAAAGCATCTATATTTATCCATGCTCACGTTGATTAGAGTATTACAAACTTGAAAAGTATTAATTTAAGGTACATTTAGAACAAATTAAAAAATGTGCGATTAAATGCGATTAATCGCGAGTTAACTCATGACAATCATGCGATTAATCGCGATTAAAAATTTTAATCGATTGACAGCCCTAATCTAAACCAATATATAGTTGGGGAAACCGATGTAACCTAAAATAAGCGAAAGTAAGCGAAAGAAACCTAAAATTCTCGGGACAGCAGCATTTGTCCAAAATTTAATCTTAACCGTTCTATTTCATCAGAAACGATCTGTAAACAGGGCTTTAAGTGTAAAATACCGAACTTGTCCTTTAAAGTGCACTACACAATATAATGACACGCAATTAATGTGATTTAAAATATACTTTAATGTCAGTTAACAATACACTTAAGTGTGAATTAAATGCAATGTTTTCGACACACTGAATGCACATTAAGTGCAATTAATTTAAAATATATCACATATTAAGTTGAAATAAAATGCAATAAGTTGCCATTAAGAGTGATTTTTTTGGAACAACTTAATTGGTACTTTAATACAACTTTATATCTACTTTCATAATTGCTTCTAATATCTTCAAAATATAGTTAAAGTGCACTACACAATATAATGACACGCAATTAATGTGATTTAAAATATACTTTAATGTCAGTTAACAATACACTTAAGTGTGAATTAAATGCAATGTTACAATCAGCAAAAGTAAAACCCTCTAAATTTACTGACAAAATAATTAAAAAAAAAAAAAATACATAAAAACCTCTCTGTTGATGCACAAGAAAAACACAAGAAACACTATGCATAAACACAAACAGTTTTGGAAAGAGACCTTTGGGTAATGCTTTACAAAAATATATTAGTTACCTACTTCAGTTAACATGAACTAAGAATGAATAATACTTTTAAGCATTTATTAGTCTAAGTAAGATAATAGTCTTGGCTAAAAAATAAACTAATATTAACAAATGAGACCTAATTAAAAGTGTTACCGAACCTTGTTATTTAGCTCTTAAAGGGATGCTCCACTTTAAAATGAAAATTCTGTCATCATATACTCACCCTCATGTTGTTTCAAACCTGTATGAATTTCTTTCTTCTGCTGAACAGAAAGAAAGATATTTAGAAGAATGTTAGTAACCAGACAGTTGGTACCATTGACCATTGATTTTTTTTTTTCCTACTATGGAAGTCAATGGTACCAAAATCTGTCTGGTTACTAACATTCTTCTAAATATCTTTCTTTCTGTTCAGCAGAAGAAAGAAATTCATACAGGTTTGAAACAACATGAGGGTGAGTATATGATGACAGAATTTTCATTTTAAAGTGGAGTATCCCTTTAAACCTTTACCAGCACCAACATTAAACAGGACCAAATTCTTACTCCAGCATTACAGTGCATCTAAGTTTGTCTAAAAGAAAAAGAAAAAAAACCTCCAAAAGCACAAAAAACAAAATTATTTGTCACCCAATTTTTTAAGTTATTGGAAAGTGCTGTTTATGTCAATGTCCCAGATGCTCTCCAGAGTATATGTGAATGGAAATGTTTCAAAGATGCAGGAAAGTCAGAAAAAATGCCTTGAGGAAAAAAACAGAAAATTTGTTTATAATACAGATCCAGTCCATTATTAGATATACAGTTGCGCTTCAAAGTTGATATACACCTTGCAGTATCTGCAAAATGTTAACAATTTTTGCAATAATAGGGATCACAAAAATGTATACGTTTTATTTTTATTTAGTACTACCCTGATGAAGCAGTTTATTCTGCAAGGTGTATGTAAAATTTTGACTGTTAACTGTTGATGAATGTGTGATGTGATTGATTACCTCAGTCACCAGGGCCACATCGTAGTAGAAAGCTGGGCAAGGTTCCTTCTATTTCCCACAAACAAGAGGATTCCACTGACTACGCCATCTTTACTGACACTGGGCTTAAAGTGATTAAAAATAGAGAACCTTTTTATTGCTACTTTACATGGAACTTTATCAATTACACAAATATAGATATATGACCCATGCAAACCCAGGACCAATGCAAATTAAGAAAGGTATTCTTACATTTTAAGCTTGCCCCACATAGCTATCTTCATGAAGGATGTTCCTGTTCCTGTATTTACCACGGTTGACACAGCAATGCTGCAAGCCTTCTTCCTTTGGTTTGTTACCTATAAAATATATGATGATTATAGGGGCATGTGTAAATGCACAGGTGGGAATTTATTACTTGCACATGCAAAAGATTCAAAGCATTTAAAAGCTATAGGGATAGTTAGTGACTTGAAAGTAGTGTTTTAGCTTGATCAGGATGTGCTGTCATGATAAATCTTGTAACATCACCTCATCAATACAGGTCTGTGATTCCACACCGCTTGCACTGTATCTCCAATAACAAATATGAACTGATCCTGCAAAATAAATGTTTAAATCCAGATAAACACAAAAATATTACATATTCCAAAACAAATAGTAATTGAACAACTCTTTAAATACAAAATGAAATTGAACACATTACAAGCATTTTTTCTAGAGGTGGGTAATATATTAAATATTTATGGTGGTTATAAGATTGATTATTTGTATTAAATGTATATAAACGTCTTCGAGTGTTACAATATTGGATCAGCATTCAGCATTTTTTTAGTAGTGCTAGCTTGTTTAAAATAATTAAAAAAGTTGTTTCGTTTAGTTTTTTTTTTTTTAAATCAGCAACCAAATTCCTCGAACACGACCACACACGCCTTCCTCACATTACAATGTAAGACATTATTAGAATGCAATCATATATAAATTATTGAAAACATGATTCATTCACCTCCCGAGTTTATAATATCTGCGATTAAAATGCACTCAGCAACTGACATGTTACGGTGAAAAAAAATTAACTAAAGAAAGCATCAAGATATACTTACTTGACTGATTATTTGCAGCATAACGTCTCATCTGCAAACAAACATCCAAACGTGGTGCTCCTTTTGTTTTCTTGTTTGGCTAGCTTCAGTATCATCACGCACGCATCGCAAACGGATGGCAAAACATAGCGCATTTTTCAAACTCTGGTGAAGTAGTGCGTCATAATGACGTAGTATTTCTCGCGCATGCGCATTAGACAACATATTCATATATCATGCATGGTTAAATGTTATTTCAGATTTTCTGTTTAAGTTGAAGTTGTTCTAACTCATTGTGTTGTTAAACTCTGTAAGTTCCCAAAACTTTACTCATTAACCTAACTAAAAGTCAATCTTTTTTTTCAATGTAGTGTAGTGTGATTAAAATTAAATGTATTTTACCTGAATTTAAATGCAAATTCATTTTGTTTACATTTGTTTAACTTTTGCTCGCAATTAATACAATTAAATGTGTGTTTAATTGACTTAGAACAACATAATGATATTGAAAGTATTATGTTCACAGATGTAAAGTAGCTACAACACATTACTATTAGGCTCCGCTCCTCTCATATATTACATTTTATTTTCAAATATTATGTAGAAAGCTGACACTAGTTGAGTTCATAGAGCAAGGGCTGGTGATAAAAATGTCAACAATAAGTTGTACTGGATTATACTGTATAAGCAGATGTATTGGAAAAATACATTTCAACTGCATAGTGCACACAGTATATATTATAGACAAAACACATTTAAAAAACATTAACAAATTAATTTTGGACAACACACTTGAGTTGGAATTAAAATCAATTATTTTCCATGTTTTCCATTAAAACTGTTATTTTATTTAGTATATATTAGTCAATACATCAACATAATTTTCCTTTAATAACTTATAACTTTAACTTTAATAAATTTAAAACACTATAAATCATAATTATTTAAAATGTATGTTTAAGTAAAACTTAGTAGACATTATTAAAAAGTGCATTTGTAAAAAGTGCACTTAAGTGTGTTTATAAATATTATGATAAAAGTGTACTTCCTTTAAGTAAATCTTAATTAGACATTATTACAAAGTGCATTTTTAAAAAGTGTATTTAAGTGTGTTAAGAAAGATTGTGATGAAAGTGTACTTACTTTAAATTAAACTTAATTAGATATTATTACAAAGTGCATTTGTAAAAATTGTACTTAAGTGTGTTTATAAATATTGTGATGAAAGTGTACTTTCTTTAAGTTAAGCATAATTAGACATTATTACAAAGTGCATTTTTAAAAATACACTTAAGTGTGTTTATAAATACTGTGATGAAAGTGTACTTACTTTAAGTTAAACTTAATTAGATATTATTACAAAGTGCATTTGTAAAAAGTGCACTTAAGTGTGTTAATAAATATTGTCATTAAAGTGTATTCCCTTTAAGTACACATAAGTGGTCTTTAATTTTAATTTTATTATATTATCTGCAAGTGCACTTTTCAAAAAGTATACTTTTATTATTTTAAGCCCACAAAAAGTGTGCTTTCAATACAATTAAGCACACTTCTTTTTCACAAGGGACCTTATATACATTCTTTTTTTAAATTGCTCTTTTATAGCATTTCAACTTTTTACATGCCAAGGAACCTTGGCTGGCATGCCGTTAAAACACCAACCAACCCATAAAAATACTAATGCATGTGTAATCTTTAGAACCTTCTAGAGGGCATGCTGTAGGTGTGCACAGGATCTGCTTGTTTATATATTTGGCTACTGCCAATATACATAGACCAGTCATCACTTGAAATTAACAGATACAATCCTGAAATCCAGAAAGAAAAGAAATAAAATTTTACTTTATCAGGATAGACTTATGTTTGCACTGCCCTAATTAGGGGTTCAAGCATGAAATGCTGAAACCCTATTGTAATTGTAAGGATTCGTAAAACGCATCGTGCAGGCCAAACCGTAAGGCCTAGAGACGTGAAACCTGGCCAGGTGGTAGGCCTCAGTTTGGGGACAACCTATCAGAGTATGACCCCGAATGGCCCATAGGTGGCGCTACAGCAACCAAAAGTTCAAAATCGCTCATAACTCTTAGACCATTTGTCCCAGGATCAAGTGTCTTATACCGTTGGAATCCTTGGCTCGAGACAAAATGGCTATCTCCGATTTTGATTTAGGCAGGGACAATTTTCTGCTATGTCGAATTTTGTCCAAAACCTACTTTTGCGAACTAGTCCCTGGTTTTTCGCCCGATCAGAACCAAGACAGTCTAGGACAATTCTCTGGACTCTCTAGATCAATAATTATCGAAAAAAAGTTGAACTTTTGCATTTGGGTGGCTGTAACAGGGTCATTTAGAAAAGGGGCGTGGCAAAATACACTAAAAAGCCTATAAATCCCAAAGGAAAACTCAGAACTTCACCAAAATTGATGAGCATATGTGTCAGAACATGGTGAGGAAGCATGCAGAGTTTCATGGAGATCGGACCATAGGTGGCGCTATAACTGGCAAAAAGCCTTCATTCTTATTAGGGGTTCAAGCATGAAATGCTGAAACCCTATTGTAATTGTAAGGATTTGTAAAACGCATCGCGCAGGACAAACCGTAAGGCCTAGAGACTTGAAACCTGGCCAGATGGTAGGCCTCAATTTGGGGACAACCTATCAGAGTATGACCCCGATTGGCCCATAGGTGGCGCTACAGCAACCAAAAGTTCAAAATCGCTCACAACTCTTAGACCGTTTGTCCCAGGATCAAGTGTCTTATATCGTTGGAATCCTTGGCTCAAGCCGGACATAATGGCTATCTCCGATTTGGATGTAGGCAGGGGAAATTTTCTGCTATGTCGAATTTTGTCCCAAACCTACTTTTGCGAACTAGTCCCTGGTTTTTCGCCCGATCGGAACCAAACCAGTCTAGGACAATTCTCTGGACTCTCTAGATCAATAATTATCAAAAAAAAGTTGAACTTTTGCATTTAGATGGCTGTAATAGGAAAATACATTAAAAAGCCTATAAATCCTAAATAAAAACCCAGAACTTCACAAAAATTGGTGAACTTATGTGACATAACATCATTAACAAGCATGCAAAATTTCAGGGAGATCGGACCATAGTTGGCGCTATAACTGTTAAAAGGCTTTAAAACTATATATTTCCTATATGGTAAACTGCCTGTATTGGCTGTAAATGGTCTTTTCCATCTCTGATCATATAATTTTCATATCATAATGTTAAAAACTAGTGCAATACAATTCTCTGGACTCACTAGAACAATAATTGTCAGAAAAAGTTGAACTACTTCATTTGGATTGCTATAATAGGTTCACTTCAAAATGTGGCCTTTACCAAGTGTCCCCGAAAGCCTATATCTCTTTAATGAATGTTCAAACCTTCTTAAAAACAAGTCAGAACATGTGAAATATCACTCTGAACATGCATGAAAATTTTCAGACAGATCTGACAAAATTTGCCTCTATAACAGTTAAAAAGGTGAAAATGATATGAATATAATGGCATATTAAGCCAATAAGTGTTTTTTTACTGCCCCCTGCTGTTCAAAATAGTCATTTTGTCATATTGTTCTATAATTTATATTTAGACTTTATAAAATCACTATTTTAACATTTACAATTACATTTAGTCAAAATCCATCTGTTAAAGTATTAGTATTGACAGTTTGATCACATCATATATTTCAAATGTCTGTATCTACAACATAATGTGTGTGTGTGTAGTCTTAGGTTTCTGAATAAATTCTGAATCATCTGATTAACAGCTTACAAAGACTTTGTGAAATGTTTATAGACCATTCAAATATATTTTCATAATGACATATCCCAATAGCATTGAAAAAACAACAACATTTGTGTGTGTGTGTGTGTGTGTGTGTGTGTGTGTGTGTGTGTGTGTGTGTGTGTGTGTAAACATGCATTATGGAGTTAAAATGGAAAAACTGGTTTGCTTTAGTACAGAAAAATGGTGAAAATCATGAAGTTTAAAGTGAAAGTGAGCCAATAAGTGGTCTTCTACTGCCCTCTGCTGGCCATTCTACTTATTAATGAAGTCTACTCACATATGCTTTTGCATTCATTATACATTAAAATCACTTATATAACAATAAGAAACTAAAAAATAACTTATATAACAATTACTATTGTAGCACAATCATATTTTGTCAGAGTTTATCACTTAATTTGTACTGATACTTCACATAATTGCTAGCAATGTGGTAAATCATGGTAAATCACGCTAAAACATGGTAAATCATAATAAATAATACTAGAATGTTGTGTATCAAGGTAAATCATACTAGAATCCTGCTACATCATTCTAGAACATGGTATATCATGGTACATCATGCTAGAACATGGTAAATCACGGTAAACTATGCTAGAACAGGGTAAATCATGGTAAGCCATGATAAATCATGATAAACTATGGTAAATCATGTTAGAATGTGCTATATCATCGTAAATCATGCTAGAACATGGTAAATCATGGTAAACTATGCTAGAACAGGGTAAATCATGGTAAACTATGATAAATCATGGTAAACTATGATAAATCATGATAAACTATGGTAAACCATTCTAGAATCACAGTAAACAATGGTAAATCATACTAGAATGTAGTATATCATGGTAAATCATGCTAGAATATGGCAAATCATGCTAGAATCATAGTAAATAATACTAGAATGTGGTTGTGGGAGGAGCCTATTTTACTAAAATGGCTATAACTCAAGAAGTAAATGAGATATCTTCATCAAACTCAGTACACATGTGTATGGGTTCAATTTGAGGTCACAGTAAACATTTTTATGGAGATCGGACCATAGGTGGTTCTATAACTGTTAAAAAGCTTTAAAACCATATATATCCCATGGTAAACTGCCTGTATTGCCTGTAAATGGTCTTTTCCATCTATTATGTCCGTGGTTACATGCTTGCTAAATAAATCTTAATAACTTTTGATGCTTTTGTGCTTAAATGCCTAAAAGGCTTTAACTGCTTGAACCCCGATAAATGCTGCTTGCAGCTTTAATCTTTGATTGTTTTTCTATCCCAAAACAGGATGCCTGCTGAAGGAGACACAGAGGACTGAGACAACACGCGTTCACAAACACACAATACACACACACGCCCTATATACATCTGCGTTTTAGAGGCTTTTTATGTATTTTTTTTTTTTATGTATAATTAGGGGTTCAAGCATGAAATGCTGAAACCCTATTGTAATTGTAAGGATTCGTAAAACGCATCGTGCAGGCCAAACCGTAAGGCCTAGAGACATGAAACCTGGCCAGATGGTAGGCCTCAATTTGGGGACAACCTATCAGAGTATGACCCTGAATGGCCCATAGGTGGCGCTACAGCAACCAAAAGTTCAACATTGCTCATAACTCTTAGACCGTTTGTCCCAGGATCAAGTGTCTTATATCGTTGGAATCCTTGGCTCAAGGCGAACAAAATGGCTATCTCCGATTTGGATGTAGGCAGGGAAAATTTTCTGCTATGTTGAATTTTGTCCAAAACCTACTTTTGCGAACTAGTCCCTGGTTTTTTGCCCGATCGGAACCAAACCAGTCTAGGACAATTCTCTGGACTCTAGATCAATAATTATCGAAAAAAAAGTTGAACTTTTGCATTTGGGTGGCTGTAACAGGGTCATTTAGAAAAGGGGCGTGGCAAAATACACTAAAAAGCCTATAAATCCCAAATGAAAACTCAGAACTTCACCAAAATTGATGAGCATATGTGTCAGAACATGGTGAGGAAGCATGCAGAGTTTCATGGAGATCGGACCATAGGTGGCGCTATAACTGGCAAAAAGCCTTCATTCTTATTAGGGGTTCAAGCATGAAATGCTGAAACCCTATTTAGTCCATGAGCCAGGGGGGTCCATCGGTATCAACGGGGGGGCAAATGCTATCATTGTTTTTTGGCAAGGTATACACCCCTAGTATTAGAAAAATCACGATAGCAGTGCAGCGGTGGTAGCGAAATCACTTTTTTGAGCTCATGAAGTTACTAACCCCCTAAAATAAATTCCGTTTTTGAAATCTGGTGTATATCTGGTTTAGGCTCATGCTAGGGGTATTATCAATATTCTATAATATGGTGCTTGGTATCGTTGGAAAGGGGACCTTTTAGGCTTTCATTTAAGCCCTGTACTGAATCTGTCTGACAAACACAGAGGTCACAAGACTTCTTTAAACCAGAAATAACACACATTTTTTCACAATTTCCGCCTAAACTGTATGCTTTCTTTTATCCCTGTGGCATGAAAGAACACCATGGACACAAAACTCAACAACTTCAATACTCAAGGCACTCTGATGACTCAGAAAATGTATAATATACCCATAATATTTATTTGTGAGAGCCTTAAATTAGACTTGTGCAGCCAGCACAAGTCTTCAAAATAGAATAGAGCCAATAGAATGGACAAATAGAATACCCAATTAGTCCAGGGCCAAATGGCCTATTTATTCATGTACAGTTGTAATAAAAAGTAATTGTTTCAATAGTGTAGTCAATGGTGTTGTAAACATAACACTTGTAAGTGTTTTAACTAAATGTTTTTATCATGTATTTTCATATTCAGATATGATGTCAGAAAGTAGCTCATGCACGGAATGTTGATGGATTTTGACAGTTTGACGAGGTTTTATCAGTTTTGTGAAAAGATTGTTGGTTCAGTTGACTGGTTATAACAACACTACCAACTATGATCATCAAACAACTTCCATTGAGTTCCAGGGGTATTAAATGTAAGTACAAAATACTTTTTCTCTTGTGCTTGTGAATTGGTGGGGAATAGTAGCAGTAGCTAATGTAAGCTTGGTGTTTTTAGCAGGCTAGCTACCTAGCAGGCTAGCTAGCTTGCAGGTTAAACAGTGTAACAGTAACTGCTACAGTGCAGTCAGGGCTCTCAAGTGTCACGTGACAGTCACTCATTTCGGTCTTTTGTCACGCCCTCTCGCCACACATTGTATTTCTAGCTCGGAAAAACAATTTATAATATATTTAATATGCCGCAGTGCCCAAAATGTCTCTGGCCGCGCCAGTCTCATTATGGAACCGGCAGGAATCAATCGCTGTAAAAATCTATTATTGTCTATCCATTATAAAAGTGCATCTATCCATTATCCATTATAAAAGTGCATCTATCCACTATAAAAGTGCATCTATCCATTATAAAAGTGCATCTATCCATTATAAAAGTGCATCTATCCATCATAAAAGTGCATCTATCCATCATAAAAGTCCATCTATCCATCAAAAAAGGGCATCTAACCATCATAAAAGTACATCTATCCATCATAAAAGTGCATCTATCCATCATAAAAGTGCATCTATCCATCATAAAAGTGCATCTGTCCATTATAAAAGTCCATCTATCCATTATAAAAGAGCATCTGTCCATTATAAAAGTCCATCTATCCATCATAAAAGTGCATCTATCCATTATAATAGTGCATCTGTCCATTATAAAAGTCCATCTATCCATTATAAAAGTGCATCTATCCATTATAAAAGTCCGTCTATTCATTATAAAAGTGCATGTATCCATTATAAAAGTGCATCTATCCATTATAAAAGTGCATCTGTCCATTATAAAAGTCCATCTATCCATCATAAAAGTGCATCTATCCATTATAAAAGTGCATCTGTCCATTATAAAAGTCCATCTATCCATTATAAAAGTGCATCTATCCATTATAAAAGTGCATCTATCCATTATAAAAGTGCATCTGTCCATTATAAAAGTCCATCTATCCATTATAAAAGTGCATCTATCCATTATAAAAGTCCATCTATTCATTATAAAAGTGCATGTATCCATTATAAAAGTGCATGTATCCATTATAAAAGTGCATCTGTCCATTATAAAAGTCCATCTATCCATCATAAAAGTGCATCTATCCATTATAAAAGTGCATCTGTCCATTATAAAAGTCCATCTATCCATTATAAAAGTGCATCTATCCATTATAAAAGTCCATCTATTCATTATAAAAGTGCATCTGTCCATTATAAAAGTGCATCTATCCATTATAAAAGTGCATGTATCCATTATAAAAGTGCATCTATCCATTATAAAAGTGCATCTGTCCATTATAAAAGTCCATCTATCCATCATAAAAGTGCATCTATCCATTATAAAAGTGCATCTGTCCATTATAAAAGTCCATCTATCCATTATAAAAGTGCATCTATCCATCATAAAAGTGCATGTATCCATTATAAAAGTGCATCTATCCATTATAAAAGGTCCATCTATCCATTATAAAAGTGCATCTATCCATTATAAAAGTGCATCTATCCATTATAAAAGAGCATCTGTCCATTATAAAAGTCCATCTATCCATCATAAAAGTGCATGTATCCATTATAAAAGTGCATCTATCCATTATAAAAGTGCATCTGTCCATTATAAAAGTGCATCTATCCATTATAAAAGTGCATCTATCCATTATAAAAGTCCATCTATTCATTATAAAAGTGCATGTATCCATTATAAAAGTGCATCTATCCATTATAAAAGTCCATCTATCCATTATAAAAGTGCATCTATCCATCATAAAAGTGCATCTATCCATTATAAAAGAGCATCTGTTTCTCATAAAAGTGCATCTATCCATTATAAAAGAGCATCTGTCCATTATAAAAGTCCATCTATCCATCATAAAAGTCCATCTATCCATTATAAAAGTGCATCTGTCCATTATAAAAGTCCATGTATCCATTATAAAAGTGCATCTATCCATTATAAAAGTCCATCTATCCATTATAAAAGTGCATCTATCCATCATAAAAGTGCATCTATCCATTATAAAAGAGCATCTGTTTCTCATAAAAGTGCATCTATCCATTATAAAAGAGCATCTGTCCATTATAAAAGTCCATCTATCCATCATAAAAGTCCATCTATCCATTATAAAAGTGCATCTGTCCATTATAAAAGTCCATCTATTCATTATAAAAGTGCATGTATCCATTATAAAAGTGCATCTATCCATTATAAAAGTCCATCTATCCATTATAAAAGTGCATCTATCCATCATAAAAGTGCATCTATCCATTATAAAAGAGCATCTGTTTCTCATAAAAGTGCATCTATCCATTATAAAAGAGCATCTGTCCATTATAAAAGTCCATCTATCCATCATAAAAGTGCATCTATCCATTATAAAAGTGCATCTGTCCATTATAAAAGTCCATCTATCCATTATAAAAGAGCATCTGTCCATTATAAAAGTCCATCTATCCATCATAAAAGTGCATCTATCCATTATAAAAGTGCATCTGTCCATTATAAAAGTCCATCTATCCATTATAAAAGTGCATCTATCCATTATAAAAGTCCATCTATTCATTATAAAAGTGCATGTATCCATTATAAAAGTGCATCTATCCATTATAAAAGTGCATCTGTCCATTATAAAAGTCCATCTATCCATTATAAAAGTGCATCTATCCATTATAAAAGTCCATCTATTCATTATAAAAGTGCATGTATCCATTATAAAAGTGCATCTATCCATTATAAAAGTGCATCTGTCCATTATAAAAGTCCATCTATCCATTATAAAAGTGCATCTATCCATTATAAAAGTCCATCTATTCATTATAAAAGTGCATGTATCCATTATAAAAGTGCATCTATCCATTATAAAAGTGCATCTGTCCATTATAAAAGTCCATCTATCCATTATAAAAGTGCATCTATCCATTATAAAAGTCCATCTATTCATTATAAAAGTGCATCTGTCCATTATAAAAGTGCATCTATCCATTATAAAAGTGCATCTATCCATTATAAAAGTGCATCTGTCCATTATAAAAGTCCATCTATCCATCATAAAAGTGCATCTATCCATTATAAAAGTGCATCTGTCCATTATAAAAGTCCATCTATCCATTATAAAAGTGCATGTATCCATTATAAAAGTGCATCTATCCATTATAAAAGTGCATCTATCCATCATAAAAGTGCATCTATCCATTATAAAAGAGCATCTGTTTCTCATAAAAGTGCATCTATCCATTATAAAAGAGCATCTATCCATCAAAAAAGGGCATCTATCCATCATAAAAGTGCATGTCTTCATGTTCATTTTATGAAGTATACTTAAGTAATTTTTAAGTATACTTTATGTAGTAAGTATACTAATATCAATGTGTACTTGTAGTAAACTTGTGTACTATTTCAATACTGCTTGGGACTAAATTGGCCCACTTTTAGTATTTTTAGTATTTGTAAGAGTAGTAAACTAAGTACACAACTAGTTTTCTCATTTGTAATGCATCTGTACTACAAGTGAACTTATACGTATACTAGTAGTTTACTATTTTAATACAAGTAGTACATTTTTTAGTTTATGAAAGTACAAACTGATGTGTGCTCTCAGTAAACTACTAGTTTCGTAGTTTATACTACAAGTATACTTGTAAGTTTTCTTTAAGTGAACATAACATTATACTTATAGTTTACTATTTTTATATTATTTTTGCACTTGAAAAATACCTTTAACTGTTCTTTAATTTTAAAAACATTTTATTAGCTTCATGCATCCTTTTTTAATCAACACTTGAATGTCAGTAAGTTTCATAAAGAAAGGCAACATTTTAAACAAAAAAGTAGAATTAGAGTAAATTGCTATACACTACCAGTGGACTAGCCTATATATTTTGTGTATACACAAAAATTCAGATATGCAGAATTAGAAACATATCTGTTTTATATCAATATTCTAATCAATATTTTCAAACAATGTAAGTTTCATAAGACTGTATATGAAAAACTATGTAAAAAAAAAAGTATATTTAATTGACTACTCAATCAAAAGAGTTAACACAACTACAAGACAAGTATACTTTGAATTCTTAATAATTCTTTTAAGTATATCTGGATCAAAAGATTGAGTTCAAGTACAGGCCAAATATACCTGGGTATTCATAAAGAATCTTAATGCAATGAGTAGCTCCTAGTGACAAAATTCTAAGAAAATTCTTAGAAATGTGGGCGTTTACTCTTAAAATTAAAGAAAAAATCCCAGTAAAGAAAAAAGTAATTCAGAAAGCATCTTAACCCTTAAAAGAGGTCTTAAGGTCAAAATTGTAAGGAGTATGGACGAGGACTTTTCAGAGGCTGAAGAGTTTCTTTAGCAGAGGAGAACATGGCAGAAAGACGAAGAGGGAGAAAAATACATTGTCTGTGTTGCAGACAATGGATGACAGTGAGTTAATAAGGCGCTATAGATTAGATCGTGCAGGGATCATGTTTGTGACTGATCTTAGAGACGCGCTAACATCTCTGACACAGTGCAGAAATGCCATAGCGCCAGAAATGAAAGTAATCACTACATTACGATATTTGGCAACTGGGAAAATGCAACAATGCAGCAGTGTGTAATGTACACAGTCACGTGTAATTTCAAAGTGAAGGCTTAGAATATACCCTATACTTTTCACTCTTTTTTTCCTTCTTGGACAACCAGCCAATCACAGTCTTCAAAAGATTGTGTCATACATAGCAACGGGGTCAGCCCCGCCTCCTCACTAAGATGAAAGTTTTTGTCTTTTCCTTGCTCAGAGTTGCTCTCAGATCGGCCCCGAATCGCTCTTAAGCTAAGACTCCTATGTAAAAGTTTTTAAGCTAAATTAAAGGACAAGTTCGGTATTTTACACTTAAAGCCCTGTTTTCAGATCGTTTCTGATGAAATAGAACAGTTAAGATTTCGGTTTAAAATTTTAACCTCACCTATGCAGCCATTGTGGAGGTGGGGGGGTGCTACCATAGAAACCGAAAATTCTCAGGACAGCAGCATGTGTCCAAATTTTTATCTTAACCATTCTATTTCATCAGAAACGATCTGTAAACAGGGCTTTAAGTGTAAAATACCGAACTTGTCCTTTAAGAGTTTTCTGAGAGGATTCTTAGAATCTTTATGAATACGGGCCCTGGACTTTTCTCTCAGTATAAATCAAGTAGGCCTACACTGAAGTGTAATTTTAAGTATATTTCTGAGAAGTACATAAAATGTAGACTGAAAGTATACTTTCTTATTTTAAGTTTAAAAGAAGTATACTAAGTGTGAAAAACACCAAGCTTACATTAGCTACTGCTACTATTCCCCACCAATTCACAAGCACAAGAGAAAAAGTATTTTGTACTTATATTTAATACCCCTGGAACTCAATGGAAGTTGTTTGAAGATCATAGTTGGTAGTGTTGTTATAACCAGTCAACTGAACCAACAATCTTTTCACAAAACTGACAAAACCTCGTCAAACTGTCAAAATCCATCAACATTCCGTGCATGAGCTACTTTCTGACATCATATCTGAATATGAAAATACATGATAGAAACATTTAGTTAAACCACTTACAAGTGTTATGTTTACAACACCATTGACTACACTATTGAAACAATTACTTTTTATTACAACTGTACATGAATAAATAGGCCATTTGGCCCTGGACTAATTGGGTATTCTATTTGTCCATTCTATTGGCTCTATTCTATTTTGAAGACTTGTGCTGGCTGCACAAGTCTAATTTAAGGCTCTCACAAATAAATATTATGGGTATATTATACATTTTCTGAGTCATCAGAGTGCCTTGAGTATTGAAGTTGTTGAGTTTTGTGTCCATGGTGTTCTTTCATGCCACAGGGATAAAAGAAAGCATACAGTTTAGGCGGAAATTGTGAAAAAATGTGTGTTATTTCTGGTTTAAAGAAGTCTTGTGACCTCTGTGTTTGTCAGACAGATTCAGTACTGGGCTTAAATGAAAGCCTAAAAGGTCCCCTTTCCAACGATACCAAGCACCATATTATAGAATATTGACAATATCCCTAGCATGAGCCTAAACCAGATATACACCAGATTTCAAAAACGGAATTTATTTTAGGGGGTTAGTAACTTCATAAGCTCAAAAAAGTGATTTCGCTACCACCGCTGCACTGCTATCGTGATTTTTCTAATACTAGGGGTGTATACCTTGCCAAAAAACAATGATAGCATTTGCCCCCCCGTTGATACCGATGGACCAAATTTGGAGCCCTGGCTCATGGACTAATTGTAATTGTAAGGATTCGTAAAACACATCGTGCAGGCCAAACCGTAAGGCCTAGAGACATGAAACCTGGCCAGATGGTAGGCCTCAATTTGGGGACAACCTATCAGAGTATGACCCCGAATGGCCCATAGGTGGCGCTACAGCAACCAAAAGTTCAACATTGCTCATAACTCTTAGTGTCTTGTATCGTTGGAATCCTTGGCTCAAGGCGGACAAAATGGCTATCTCCGATTTGGATGTAGGCAGGGAAAATTTTCTGCTATGTCGAATTTTGTCCAAAACCTACTTTTGCGAACTAGTCCCTGGTTTTTCGCCCGATCGGAACCAAACCAGTCTAGGACAATTCTCTGGACTCTCTAGATCAATAATTATCGAAAAAAAGTTGAACTTTTTGTTCCGTTTGTCCCAGGATCAAGTGTCTTATATCGTTGGAATCCGTGGCTCGAGCCGGACAAAATGGCTATCTCCGATTTGCTCGCCCTTCAGGCGCCAATTTCGAGTAAATTGCATTTTTTTGAAAAACCTATTTTTGCGAAGTTCTCCTAGGTTTTTGGCCCGATCAGAACCAAACCACTGCAATAATATTCTCTGGAGTCTGACAATCAATAATCATCCAAAAAATTCAAAATTTCAATTAATGGTCGATATGTGGAACCAAAATATTTGATGGCACCAGGGCCACTTTTACTAAAACGGTTATAAATTGTGAACGGAAATAGATTTTTTTGCTAAACTTGGGATACATCTTCCTGAGCTCAATCTGAGATCACTTGAAAAAAATCGCAACAATTGGCCACTAGGTGGCACTATAAAACGGTTATAACTTGTGAACGGAATGAGATATTTTCGCAAAACTTGGGACACATGTTCATGAGCTCATTCTGAGGTCACGTGAAAAAAATCATGACAATTGGCCACTTGGTGGCGCTATAAAATGGTTATAACTTGTGAGCGGAAAGAGATATTTTCGCTAAACTTGGGACACATGTTTATAAGCTCAATCTGAGTTGACATGAAAAAAAATCGTGACAATTGGCCACTTGATGGCGCTATAACAGTGAAAAAAAATCATGAAAATAGCTATAAGTGCACCCAACCGTTAGTCTACTGAAAATTGGTACGCAGTGTCTTTCTCCAGGGTGCCATGATAGTCTATGAGAACATTGGTGTATCTCAAAAAACTCAGTATACGTCATTGGCACAATGCCTTGAAGGAGCCTTAGAAGTTTCAAGCCCGTGTTTTTTTCACAGGAGTGACCTCCTAAGAATCCTTGCCGAGTCCAACAATACCAAACATGCCAGGTTTCGCCTTATGGTTTTTGTAAGTGTCATTTAGAGCTTTAAAAAATTGTGGTTATCTTCAAAGCCGTTAGTCCGATCGAGACAACAACAAAAAAACAAAGGAAATTTGAAAACATAGGTAAATAGCTAAACAATAACGCCAAAATGTTAAAATTATGATAGGTAAAAATTAATTAAATCTAATCAATTTCACCCATGGATCATTTTGATGCTCTCACATGTTTGAAACGAACAATGATGGATTGTGATGAAATTTGTTTTGAATTGGGACTGGCGAATCCCCGTCCATACTGTCAATGACCGTTCGCAAAGACCACTTTAGTTACTGTTGCTATGTCTGACAAGCGACTCCACTCTCACACCACACCAAGTTCTCACGCAGTGAAAAATACATTGCGGATCAGAGAAAAGACTGCGCGCTGACAGACAAGTACTTTTGATATGAAACAAAGTCTCACCTTTCAAATGTAGTCATTTTTTAGAGACATTTAAACAATAAATACCGTTTTATGACTCTTTATTGTGTCTGACAGATCGCTGTAGACTCGAGGCTCAGTTAAAGCTGCTTGTGAACCGATCATCTCTTCCTTCTAGTTAATTTATAGCATTAAAATAAACATGAATGAACATAAAACGAATGTTGTTTTAAAGTGCTAAGACGTCAGTACACTTTGTTTTTCTAATTTAAATCCTCCTATGTTAATCTACTAACTCTCCTGACTGCTTTGTTGGACAAAATGGCGGATTATGATTAGTCAGATCGCCTGTCAATCAAACACCTTGCAAAGGGTTAATTGAGAATGCCTGTGCGCACAATCCTGATCTAATCGTCAACTTTGCAGTTGCACATAGGAAAGCCCGGAAAATCCCGCTATAATGTAAGAGAGCATCTTTTTTATGTATTTGGACCTAGGCCTAACAATGTTTGATAGTGCGCTGTCCCCATTGTTTTTTTGTTGTTTTTTTGTTTTGATTTTGGTGAGCGTAGGCTACTCCTGATTTTGTTAGTCATCTCATCTCTTATATGCTGTGTATGATCATATCCTGCCCTATTCATGGTAGCCTACTCGCGGACATTGCGTCATCAATGACATCAATTGCGTCATCAAGGGGCCCGCCTTGATAATCCTACTTAAGGGCCCGGTGTTGGCTCGTTACGCCACTGAATATAATTGTCTAAACTCCTTATCAAAATTACATATTTACAACAAATCTGACACATATATATGGGCACACTTTCAGTACTACTAATAAAAGTGGTGGAGATCAGGCAAGACTATAAGAAGACTCAGGCAAAAGGTGCTATAACTGTAAAAACGCTTTAAAACCATATATTTCCTATGGTACACTGCCTGTATTGGCTGTAAATTGACTTTTTCCATCTATGATGGCAGTTGTTAAATGCTTTGCTAAATAAAACTTAATGTCATGCTTGTGTGCTTAAAGGCCTTAACTGCTTGAACCCCGATAAATGCTGCTTGCAGCTTTAATTTTTATTTGGTTTTGCTTTGTTTGTTTTAAACATTCAATTTGTATTGCATATTTTGAAATGAAATAAAAGCTCAATTTGAATTATTTGTTTTAATGTTGGGAAACATGGCTATAGGCCCTATAAAAGAACATGGTAGGCCTACCGTTTTCTATGGTATATTGCTTAATGATTTTTACATGGGTTTCACATGAAGTTACAGGTTTACATGGGGTGTAGGTTTAACATAGCTTGTTGATGGGTTTCAAATGTTATTCCATGGGTCTCACATGGGAATTTTATGTTTCACATGTGAGCTCATGGGTTTCACATGTGATTATAGGTTTCACATGGGAATTTCAGGTTTCACATGTGATCTCATGGGTTTCACATGTGATTTAATGGGTCTCACATGTGATCTCATGGGTTTCACATGTGATCTCATGGATTTCACATGTGATTATAGGTTTCACATGGGAATTTTACATTTCACATGTGAGCTCATGGGTTTCACATGTGATTATAGGTTTCACATGGAAATTTTACATTTGTTTCACATGTGATCACATGTGTTTCACATGTAATCACTTGTGTTTCACATGTGTAAATGTTCCAAAAGCACACATTTCACATGTGATCCACATAATTCACATGTGCTGTTTTACATGTAAAATTTCATATGTGCAAAATCACATGTGCATGTGGTTTTTGCACATGTGAAGTTCATGTGTTTTTTCTGTAAGGGTGTACACTGCGCTGAGTGACAGGAACTTCTCCTGGGCCCAGAGAAAAAACTGCCTCACTATTCTGTTCAGATTGCGTGAGCACAGACCTCCCTGGTGATTTGTGTAAGAGACTGCCGCTGTGTTGTCCACCTGCACTAGGACATGACAGCCTCTCAACTGAGGGAGAAAGTATTTCAGGGCCAGAAATACAGCCTTCAGCTCGAGGCAGTTGATGTGCCAATTGAGCTGATGACCCTCCCATTCCCCTTGAGCTGGATGACTACTTAAGACCGCTCCCCAGCCCATCAGGGAGGCGTCGGTCGTTAGCAGTCTGCGACGACAAGGCACCCCTAGAGTGGGACCCAAGGCGAGAAACCGGGGTCTGAGCCATAGAGAAAGGGCACGAAGCCTGCGGCACGTCACCTTTTTTCGCCTTTGAGGATTGACCCTTAGATGAAATCCCCTGGCTTTTAGCCACAGCTGAAACGGTCTCATGTGCAACAGTCCCAGAGGAATCACCGTGGATGCTGAAGCCATGAAACCTAACATTCTGTACTGACAAACAGTGCGATCTTGGCCTAGCCTGACTTTGCTCAGGGTATGCTGAATGGTCTCGATAAGAGCGTGAGACAGTTGTGCCCGCATCGTGATCGAATCCCAAACGATCCCGAGATAAGTCGTTCTCTGGGCAGAACGCTTTTCTTGCCGTTGAGTCTCAACCCTAGAGAAACTAGATGAGCCAACACGATGTCTCTGTGTTGAAGCGCCATCTCTTGCGATTGTGCTAGTATTAACCAATCATCTATGTAATTCAAAATACGAATGTCCTGGAGTCGTAATGGAGCCAGTGCTGCATTTTGTGTAAGTGCAGGTTGACAAGGCAGGCCTTGCTCTCCTGGCTGGTCTTCCAGCTTGCTCTGTCAAACCTCTGTCAAACTTACTTCCCTCTTCTGAAGTCGTGACTATGAGCTCATCGTGTTCAAATTTTAACTCATTGTGTGTTTAATTAAGGAGTCATGCAAAATGTGCAGAATTGGGGAACACCCCACCAGGAAAACTTGTGCACATTGACAGGGGACATACATGAGCAAAGATAATTCTAGTTATTAATAAATGTGCAACAATGGAGACAATATGAACAATTGATTACACAGAACTAAAAAATAAATAAATAATGGTATGTGAGGCTGTTGGGGTGAATAAAGAATAGTGATGTTCTAACTGTTCTATAACTCCATAAACATGTAATAGCAATTTACCAAATGAATACGTTTTTTTTTTTTTTTTCCTCTAATGATAAAGTGTCATGTTTAACACCAAAAAATTAGTTTGTTTAACAACTGGAAAAAATAAAGGAGCTGGAAGAACTGGTGTCAAAGCTTACCATCTCCCGATCTTTACTGGATAGATGGTGTGTGTCTGATGAAGACTTCAGGTATTTTACAAGGTTCTCATCCAAAAACATATTTATGGTTTTCTGGAGATCTATTGAGCCCTCTGCATCCAAGATCGTGTACTGGTCCAAAGCCAAGAGGATTGGAATTCCCACTGCAGAGAAAGAGGTCGTGAAGCCAAGCCCCCAGCATAAGATGCAACTCATTGATGAGTTTTTCATGTTTTGCTTGCGGGTCGCTGTCGGCCTTAGAGAGAGAGTATTAGCTGAGCTATTTGAAGTGAGCACTTCTACCGTGAGTCACATGGTTATCACATGGGTAAACTACTTATACCTTGTGTTGGGATCCATTCAAATATGGATGACCCGTGAACAGGTGAATTGAACAATGCCTGTGAAATTTCAGCAGTACTGCCCAAATGTGAGGGTCATTATTGACTGCACAGAGTTCAGATGTGAGAGCCCAGAGGCAATTACCCTTCACTCTGAAACATTCTCAACCTACAAGAGCCATACCACCTTCAAAGCTTTGATTGGAGTTGCACCCTGTGGTGCAATCACATTTGCATCAAAGTTGTTCACTGGCTCTATCTCTGATAAGGAGTTGACAAGGCAGTCAGCAATCTTGGACTTGCTGGAGCCAGGTGATGAGGTTATGGCAGACAAGGGCTTCCTCATTGGAAAGCTATTGGAGGTTGTTGGGGCAAAACTAATCATTCCCCCTTTCAAGCACAGAGACCAGTTCAGCAGAGAGGAAACAGAGAACCCAGGCCATAGCCAGACTCCGCATCCTAGTGGAACGTGTAATAACACGTGTGTATTGTCGGACAGGTAATGGGGGGAATTGTGGAGCATATGGATGAATAAGCACATCCTTTGGCATCACAGCTGGACACTGATAAGACAGCAGTGAACCTTTTGGGACCTCTCCAAATTTAGAGGACACCATGCTTAGCTCGATGGTGTTTTATGCCCCCAATGGCTCCTTAGAGGCAGCTAACCCTACCCTCAACCTTAAACCTACCCATCCCCTCGCTGCCTGGAAGGCGACGTTGGGGGCATAAAACACCAAAGACCCCATGCGCTCGCCCCATGCTTACAGCAGACATTCCATCAATAATTCTGGCTATAAGCGGTTGTGGTCGAAGGGAGATGAGGGATGCTGCTCCAGCAATCATGTCTTTGTCAGGCAAATGTCCTTAAACAAAAATGTTCATGCCTCAGTGTGTTAATTCTTGTCTAATGTGAAGATGTATTGTATTAGTATTTGGAGATTACCTCCAAATGCTCTGTACAGAGTAGACTGCACACAACTCCTACCAGAGGCTTTTGGCTTGTGCACTACAAGCTCATCCACTGGTTCAGGAGTGATGCCCTGAAAAAAACATGTATATATTGCACTTGATTGTAATCTGATTTGCACATCATGCACTTTTACATACAGTTTTATTTATTATTAACTGTTGTTAAAATTAAAACTGTTTAGTTGTTTTTTTGTTACCTGGGTGCGTGGCCTATGCCAGGTCTGCTGTTTGCTTGTGCAAGCAAGGGCAGCTGGAACATTTTTGGTTCCTAATGTACTGTAATGTGCTGTCTGGTAAAGTAGTGCTACCAGGTGGTTGCACAAACTTCTTCCAGCAGCACAAGTACAATTATAAGCTGCCATTTGAGGTGGATAGTTGGATTCAAGCGTGAACTGAAGAAAGTGATAGAAAGACTCATATATTTCACATCTTCATTTAACCTTTGTGTGTTGTTCATTTAGGGTGTACTGTACATTGGATTTTTTGGGGGTCTCTAGAGACACTAAAATATGTTTTTGTAACATGATTTTTTTTTAAAAACGTAATATCACTTACTGCATTAATGTTTTTAGTCTAAAATTTGTTTATTATTATTTATTTGCCTTAATTTCATTATTTTCATGTTTAGATAAAACAGCAAAGTTAAATTAAATTCACTGGAAAGATGTACAATTCTTAGTTTCATTCATGGTGGTAACATGAAAATGAGCCATAATCTAGTGTAATTCATTATGAATTCTGCACTCTTCTGGACTAAATAACATGGAATTTTTTTTTTAAAAAGCTACTAGATATCACACGTACAATTAGACATCATTTCAATTTATTCACATCTCCCTGAAAACTGTCAACAAAATGGACAACATCTGATATATGTACTTTTGGCAAATACATGAATGACTGAGAGAAAACACACTGTTCACAGTCCATTTTAAAAACGAATGGCGATCGTAGCGGGCGGTGGCGCGACCGGAAGTATCGCTACCCTACTTCTGGTCACGGTCGCCATTTTGTGAAATAAGCCTATTAACAGTAGCTTCGTTGTCGCAGAAAAACAGAATTTGCTTCCTAGCCCAATGTTTACTCCAGAGAATGCATGCAACAACAATAGGATACAGCTCTAATAGGGCTGTCGAAGAATCACCGGCAGGTAAGGAGCGCAATTCTTCTGGCCAGGCATACGCAAACCATTCGTTTTTGAAAACCCCCCCAAACCCTACGGAAGGCGCGGTATCCGTATACAGATTAAGAGCTAAAGACGATTCCATGAAATCATTAAGAAAAAAGGAAATGCCATTCCACTTATAGGAGCAGAGACCAAAATTTTAGCTCAGATCTACATCCTGCGTCCAAGGTAACAACATCAGTGACTACGTTTACAAGCTGTCAATATTCGGGTTATGGTCGGGTTAAGGTCACTATTTGGTTTTCTGAAACATTTGGAATAACCCGTTTACATGCGTGAGCAGAGAGAGTTACTCCTGTATACATGGAATTTGTAATCAATTGGCAATATCCCGATGTAAACGGCGACGCACGGTTAGCGTCTGGACGTACGGACAACCTTAAGACGCAATATGCGTCATTTCCGATTCTTCTTCCTGTATCCAAAGACAACAACAACAGCAGCAGCACGCGGATAATGAATAGTTCGGGGCAGATAGCGATCGCCTTTGTTTGCGCTTTCCTCCTCGCTCCAAAAGTGTGGTGCTGTGCTGCGTCTCGCCATGTTTACCTCTACTTCTTGTTTACTTCCGGTATACTGCATGCGGGTTTTTGTATGCGCTGTCTCTACTCAAAAGACCAAGATTCCTTGTGAATAGAACATGCGCAGAACACAAATCAATGTTCCTTTTGATGGGGATATGCCGATACGCGTTTACATGACCAAATATTCGGGTTATTCAGGGATCATATTCGGGTTTTTAAAAACCGGGATATGAGCATATTCGGGTTTTTGCCGGTGTTTACATGGCCGTACGCGACCGGGTTATTGCTAATATCCTGGTTTTGAATGGGTTATTGGCTGCATGTAAACGTACTGTAGTCAGTGAGAGCTTTTGCAGATTTAGAAAGGTCAAGAAGCCTGGAAATAAATGACCTGCCTTGAGGAATTACCCTCATTGTGAAATTAAGGTGGCCCAAAAAAGAGAGCAAGTCCCTTTTGGAAAAGGACCTTGAAAGTTGAGCAACTTTCATAATTTGTCTTATGTGGGATAATTTCTCAAGGGGCAAGCTTGCATACAGTTGGAATCGAGAGTAATGCCCAAAAATTCAATAACTTTAACGGGACCCACGGTCTTTTCATCCGAGAGAGGAACGCCCAAATCAAAAAAGATGCGTTTAAGAGCCGAGATAGAAAAATCCGATTTCGCGGACGGAAAATCCACCAGGAGAAAATCATCCAAAAGATGAAGGACGAATGATAACGTACTCGGTTACCTAACGTAACCTCTGTTCTCTCTAGAGAGGGAACGAGTATTGCGTAAGAAGCTTACGCTACGGGTAAAGTCATCTTTTCTCGAGATATGAAGCCAAAAAATTATCCTTAATTTAATATCTTGTCAACGCAGTGCGGCAGCAAGCAGACCTAGAGCAAGCGAAGTCGCGTGCTCATTGGCTGCTCTGCGGCAACTGCAGCAGCCTATCGCTGAAACCTTAGCGTGACGTCACGCCCATGTGAGGAGGCGTGGCTTAGCTTATAAAAGAAGGTTCAGAGGCTGCTATTCTCTGGTTTTTGTCGCTGAAGCGAGTGAGCTCGTGGCGCGAGCACGGCGGGTTACGCAATACTCGTTCCCTCTCTAGAGAGAACAGAGGTTACGTTAGGTAACCGAGTACGTTCTCTTACGAGAGGTTCTCTCGTATTGCGTAAGAAGCTTACGCTACGGGAACTTCCCTTGTCAACGCCGTGCGCGCCCCGCATCCACTGAATGAGTCCCAGGGAGAAACCCGGGGAACACTATAACAGGGAACCGGGCGGCCAAGAATGGCTAGCGCAGTACATAAGCACACACATAAGGGGCTCAGAGCGGCGTGGCCGGTCTGACTAACAACCCCAGAATTGAGCTCAACCAGGAGAGCTAAATCACACAGCAGTAGTCTGCACACAGAGTGGGCTGGCTACGCGGGACTTAGACAGATAAGAGTTTAGCCTGCAGGGCAGGAACTTCCAGATTGTAAAATCTCACAAATGTAGAGGGGGAGGCCCAGCCTGCCGCTGTACAAATGTCATGAATGGAAATTCCGCTAGACCAAGCCCATGAAGAGGCCATGCCTCTGGTGGAGTGGGCTCTGATACCCAGCGGGCACTGCAGATTTTTAGACGCATAAGCGGCTGCAATCGCGTCCACTATCCACCTGGACAGGCTGTGTTTCGAGGCGGCGAGACCTTTGGTGCGCCCACCAAACGAAACGAAAAGCTGCTCCGAGCGCCTGACAGCGGCGGAGCATGTAGTATAATTCCTAAGCGCTCTGACAGGGCAAAGGAGTTTACCATCGATCTCGCTGCCGGATGACGGCAAAGCGGAGAGAGAAATGACCTGCGCTCTGAACGGTGTGCCCAGACTTTTGGGGACATAACCGTGTCTCGGTTTGAGGATGACTTTAGAGTCATTAGGTCCAAACTCGAGGCATGCAGCGTTAACTGACAGCGCGTGAAGGTCACCCACGCGTTTAACTGACGACAGTGCTATCAGAAAAACGGTTTTTAGCGTGAGATATTTCATATCCACTGTTTCCATGGGTTCAAAGGGATGCGCTTTCATGGCCTCTAAGACCAGGGAAAGATCCCAAATAGGAACCGACGGGGGTCGCGGCGGGTTCAATCTCCTCGCTCCCCTGAGGAAGCGGATGATGAACTCGTTCCTCCCTAATGCGCGGCCCAGCGCCGAGTCGGCAAAAGCTGAGATGGCCGCAACATAAACTTTGAGCGTGGAGGGGGACCTGCCCGCGTCCAACAGCTCTTGGAGGAAGCACAGCACCTGCGATACCCCACATGTTAGTGGATCCAGCCCTTTGGCGGTGCACCATTTACTAAACACAGACCATTTTGAAGCATAGAGCCGCCTCGTAGAGGGGGCTCTAGACTGTGTGATCGTGTTCACAACCCCTGTTGGCAAGTCAACGGGTAACCGTTGATGACCCACGCATGCAGAGACCAGCGCTCTGGATGGGGGTGCAAAATCGAGCCGTGGGCTTGAGAGAGAAGGTCTCTCCTCACCGGTAACGGCCAGGGGGCTGTGTCCGCCAGCCGTATTAGATCCGGGAACCATGTTTGATTCTCCCAATACGGGGCTATGAGGAGCACCGTGTGGCGCGCTTCCCTGAATCTCTCGATAACCTGCGGCAGCAGGGAGACCGGGGGAAAAGCGTAAAGCGGGCCGCTGGGCCAGTTCTGGGCCAGTGCGTCCTCGTTCTTTGAAAAGAACTTTGGGCATTGCGCGTTGTCTTGTGACGCAAAGAGGTCGACTTTCGCTCTGCCGAAACGGCGCCACAGTAACTGGACTGTTTGGGGATGCAAGGACCACTCTCCCGGGGGAACATTGTCCCTGGACAGTCTGTCTGGACCATCGTTCAGGCGACCCGGCACGTGCGCGGCTCTCAGTGAGCGCAGTGAGTGCTGAGCCCACACTAGGAGGCGTTCCGCCCTGGCGGTTCACATAGGCTACCACTGACATGTTGTCTGTGCGGACCAGTACATGGTGGCCTTGCAGGTATGGGAGGAAGTGCTTGAGCGCATTCTCGACCGCCAGCATCTCTAGACAGTTTATATGAAGGCGACACTCCTGGTCTGACCAGCGGCCATAGACCGGTCTGCCCTCGAAAAGCGCTCCCCAACCTCCGTTGGACGCGTCTGTCGAGATAACTTTCCGGCGTGAGACAACTCCCATCGTCACCCCAGTGCGATACCATTCGGCTGCCAGCCAGGGTCGAAGGGCTGAGACACAGCCCTGACTCACTCTGACTCGTAAGCTGCCGGCCGTCCAGGCTCGGTGAGGCACTCGCGCTCTTAGCCAGCGTTGAAGCGGGCGCATGCGCAGTAAGCCCAGCTGAAGCACTGCAGCCGCTGAGGCCATGTGCCCCAAAACTCGCTGGAATGTTCTCAGCGGAGTCTGGTTGCCCGTCTGGAAAGATGCGGCTAGGTGTCGAATGCGGCGCGCGCGCTGCTCTGACAGTCTGGCCGTCATAGCCACCGAATCCAGTTCTATTCCGAGGAACGAGATAAACTGGCGGGGCAGTAATGAGCTCTTGGCCCAATTGACCGAGAGACCCAAATTTTCCAGATGGCCGAGAAGCGCTGTCCTGTGAGACAAAAGCTCTGACTCTGAATGCGCTAGAATTAGCCAGTCGTCCAGATAGTTCAGTACCCGTATCCCCTGAGTTCTCAGGGGAACGAGAGCCGCGTCCATGCACTTCGTGAATGTACGGGGTGCCAAAGATAGACTGAACGGCAGGACGGTGTACTGATATACCCGGCCGTCGAAGGCGAATCTCAAGAATGGCCTGTGACGGGGAATTATCTGGATCTGGAAGTATGCATCCTTCAGATCGAGAGAGATAAACCAGTCTCCCTGGCGAATTTGCGCGAGGATTTGTCTGGTTGTAATCATTTTGAACGGCCGTCTCATGAGGGCTCTGTTCAAGTGTCTCAGATCTAAAATGGGTCTCAGCGTCCCGTCCTTCTTGGGTACGAGGAAATAACGGCTGTAGAAGCCCGACTCGCTCATAGAAGGATGCACTTGTTCTATAGCCCCCTTGTGCAACAGCTTTGCTATTTCTGCCCGAAGCAGATGAGCCACTTCTGTGTTCACACTCGTCTCGGTTCGCGCTAGAAAGCGAGGCGGACGGCGAGCGAATTGAAGCGAATAGCCGTGCTTTATGGTATTCAGCACCCATTCTGACACGCCCTGGATAGCTTGCCATGCGCTGGCACATCTCGCTAGGGGTCGAATGGTCTCTGGGTTCAGATCGCCGCGCTGTGCGGGATGGGGAACCTGTATCAGAGAAGGTAGGGGGACGCCGGTGCTCGAATACGGGGGCTCGCAGACAGCGGAGACTGGCTGTGCAGCATTCAATGGCTCGATCACTGTGGACGGGGCACATTTTGAAGCTGGGAGCCCGTGGCGCGAGAGCGGCATGGGGATAAACGTGTCTGATTGTAAGTGCGCGCGCTCGTGAGCGGGCGCGGGGCTTACATACACAACACGGCCAGTGCTGGGGAGCTTTAGAAGATCTGCATCCCGGGATAACTGAGTGACAGAGCGTGCAGCGTGTAGGTGTGGGCACAGATTCGTGGGCACATTTTCTACACTTAGCACTCGAGCGGCGCTTGCCCGCTTTATGAGAGTGCGCTCTGTGAGCGTTACCGGGGAAACTGTGTTTGTGTGTAGTGGTGAGCACGTGGGTGTGGGCACATTTTCTACACTCATGACACCTTCGGCGTGAGCCGGAAAACCCGAAACCAAACTCTTTATGAGATATCTCTGGGTCGCCGTAAAAACGGCGTTTGTGTGCAGGCGAGCGAGTTGTGTTACTGGCTCGTTGGCTGCGATGTGAACCACTGCAGTAGCCTTTTTTAAGGGGACTGACAGGGCTGAGCGCTTTGATGGCGGTCCGGCCGCAGCGGGACTCAGCCATCTTTTCCTCCCTGCGGCTGCTAGGAGGACTTCGCGGGCTCAGGTTTCAGCGCTATCCTAGGCCGGGGTCCCCGGGGGGGAGGCGGTCTGCGACGGCTGACTGAGCGCTGTCTAGGGCGGCCGCCCTGGCGTCGCGAAGATGGAGGCTGAGCAGAGCGCTGTGTCGAGCTGCGTGCAGGAGGCTGATCCTGAGAGCGGCCTGCAGCGGAGCTCGAGCGGCGGGGCAGAAAGAGGTTCATAGCCTGCGAGGCTTTCTGCACCTCTGAGAAGCGATCCACAATCCCGCTGACCGCTGGGCCGAACAGGCCGGTGGGGGAAAGCGGGGCGTTGAGGAAAACTGCGCGCTCCCTTTCGCTCACATCCGCCAGCGTCAACCAAAGGTGCCTTTCGGTGACGGTGAGCGAAGCCATGGACCTTCCGATGGCTTGTGCCGCTGACTTGGTGGCGCGAAGCGAGAGGTCCGTCGCGCTGCGCAGGTCAGTCAGAGTGTCCTGATCCGGGCCTCTCTCGTCCAGATCACGGAGGAGATCGGCTTGGAGGATCTGGAGCACAGCCATGGAGTGCAGGGCGGAAGCGGCCTGGCCGGCGGCAGCGAAAGCGAGGCCGACGAGGGCTGAGGTGGTCCTGCAGGCTTTTGACGGCAGGGCAGACTTTGAGCGCCATCTAGCGGATGGCGGGCAAAGGTGCGTTGCCACGGCTTCTTCGACCGGAGGGATCTGTGTATATCCCTTCTCGGCGGCCCCGTCCACTTGGGAGAGGGTCGCGGAGGCCGGTGAGCGGAGTCTCGCGGAGAATGGGGCGTTCCACGACTTAGCGAGCTCAGAGTGGAGCTCAGGCAGGAAGGGTGCTGACCTAGAGGCGGGCGCTTGGCGGCGGCTAGGCAGAAAACACCCGTCGAGCCTGTTAGGCGCGGGGGCCTTGGGTGGGGACCAGTCCAGTCCCAGCTGGTCGACCGCTTTGGTGAGGAGGCGGAGGAGTTCCGCGTCGACACTGGCGCGGGACTTGCTAGACTCCTGTGTCGAGGAGGCGGAGCGGTGAGACCCCGACCATGCCTCGCTGTCCGAAGCCATAAGAGAACAGCTGTCTGATAAAGCGGCGTCGTCCGCTTCATCCCCTAGGGCGACGGCAGTGCGGGCGAAGGCCGGCCGCTGCGCGTCGGGAAGGGGAGAGGGAGATAGCGAGGCTCGAGGGAGGGGCTCCGGCGAGCACTCAGCAGCTGCCGCGGGTTCCGGTGGCCTCTGAGAGCGGCGCTTCTTCTTGCGCGGCCCGGTGGAGGCAGACGGTGAGACAGCGAGAGCGTCGAACGAGGCGAGTCGAGCCCGCAGGGTCGACATCGGCAGTTCTTCGCATAATTCACAGCCGCCCGCGGAGAGAGCGAGGGCTGCGTGGTCACGACCCAGGCAGAGAACGCAGATCACATGGCGGTCTCTTTCGCTGAGCGGAGCTTTGCAGGAAATGCAGTTAGGCATGATGCAATGAAAAAGGATATAATCGCCGGATAGCGAAGCAGGCAGGGATAGCTGAAGGCGGCGAAGACGACCGGCTTCCTCAGGTAATCCTCGGCTTGCAAGGCGCTTGTTTCAACGGCGGCTTCCTCAGAGTCCAGCGATGCGTAGTGCGTCGCTGAAGAGACAAAAATCAGAGAATAGCAGCCTCTGAACCTTCTTTTATAAGCTAAGCCACGCCTCCTCACATGGGCTGTGACGCGTGAGCGCGCCCAGCGCACTCATTGAGCGTGACGTCACGCTAAGGTTTCAGCGATAGGCTGCTGCAGTTGCCGCAGAGCAGCCAATGAGCACGCGACTTCGCTTGCTCTAGGTCTGCTTGCTGCCGCACTGCGTTGACAAGATATTAAATTAAGGATAATTTTTTGGCTTCATATCTCGAGAAAAGATGACTTTACCCGTAGCGTAAGCTTCTTACGCAATACGAGAGAACCTCTCGTAAGAGAACTTATCGTTATTAAGAAGAATCCAGCACAAGGCCTCGGACAAGGTATTGAATATTTTAGGACTACTACGACAGCCAAAAGTGAGTCTTACCGAGAAATGATTTTTTTCCCTCCACTGAACGCCAAAAAAATGCCACTGTGAAGGATGCAATGGCATTACTTTAAAAGCATCAGAAATATCTGCCTTTGCAAGCTTTTAATGAAGTTGATAGCGTCATCGACAGTGATATAAAACAGGGAAAAAGGGGGTAAAGGAATAAAGCTATTGACGCTGTCAGCCAAACCATTGTGGGGAGCGGAGAGGTCGATGATTAAACGTTTTTTTACCCGAATATTTGCGAGTGGCGATCCCTATAGGACTTATCCTAAAAATCGGGAAAGGAGACCTATCGAGTGGGCCTATCATAAAACCCTTCTTAACCTCTTTCTCCAACTTTTCCGGCTCCTGGGACACGAACAATAAGTTATTACAACAGAATGACACAGCAGGCAAATGCAGCAGACCAGCAAAGAAACCATGAACAAGACCAGTCAATAAATAATCCACGAAACAGCGGTTCGGATGCTTCCTCAACACCCGTCCCAGCCTGGGGACGTTGATGGGAGTCGATGGTTTTATTTTTTTCGCTCCACTTTCATGAAGCGGGGTCTCCTCGGGCACACAGACTTTGGGTGGGCATCCCCACAGTAGCTACAGACATGATGATATTTACAGTTATGCATCCTACAAATATTCTCATTAAAATTATAGCAAAGAGGAGTAGCAAAGTTATTCACCTGGGAGCCAGAATTACGGCTCAGGCCAGGATGGAACATATGAGGGGTAGGCCTAGATTTAGAGCACAGGGTAGTAGAGTGCGAGAGAGAGCCACAGATGGAGCAGGACAGGATTTGGGGCCCTGTGAAGTGTCTACTTATAAGCGCGAGGTCAACCTGCAATAGCAGTTTTAATGGTATTTGATTGAGTTTGAGTTTGATTTTGACAGAAGATAATGTTTTTGACTTGACTATTTTATTTTTACCTGGAAGTTTGAGGTTTGTGCAAGTTGGTGTATAGTTTTGAGATTGTGTTTATAGTTGTGAGAAAACTGTGAATTGTTTCATGAGTTTTTAATAGCAATCAGGAAAAACTGTAATAAGTAGATTGAAAAGTTTGAAAGACAAATTTATGGCTTGTCTTAAAGCCAACTTAAAGTCTTGTTTAAAAATGTAAATATTTTGGTCAGTTAGGCCAGAATAGATAGATGTTCAGGGGGTTTGCTAAAGTGTTGCTAGGTGGTTGCTAGGCTTTTGCTATGCAGTTGCTGGGGTGTTGCTAGAGTTTGTGGTTGACAGGGTGTTCTGGGTGACCACACACAGACATTCCCACCTGTGTTGATAACAGAATGCAGTCTCAGTGCTTTGATATTATTGTATTTTGTTCTAATGTTAGAGAATGCAAAACATTTTGTTGCTCTTTGACTTGCACTAAAACATGTAATTTATACCATCCAAGCAGCCTAATATTAATAAAACAGCACGTCTTCTTTAGTGATACAAGCTCAGAAACATGTATAATCTGTTGATGTTTTTCATATGAGTTATATTGACTTGGTGCCATGATGAATTTTGAAATTTTGTTATTTATATTTAACTTTAAACAGTATAGATGATTACTTTGTAGTAATACAATATTTGTGAACACAATTGTGTATGTCAGGCCATAAATCCCCCAAAACTATGCATGGGTGCTTGCTTTGGTGTTGCCACCCCTCATAGAACTCATGCCACATATGAATACATTTTTTCTTGATCCGCCCCTGGTCAGGAATGCAGTAACAGTGTTTGCTCATTTAGCCCGGCTTCCAGAAATAAAATATGGACTTGTTTTGTGTTTAAGAAATGTCTTCAACATGTGTCAATACATACATCTGTTTTCCTGGGGTACTCTGACAGCTATGGTCACGGGTCATTGAAACCTATAGTTGTGTGTGACCATTTCTTAATTAAAGTCTTTACTTTACTGTTAAATTAAATCTGTTCTCTCCTTGAGAGAAAGAACATGTTATCTTGATGTTTTGAGACGACTCTCCTGTTTATAGTTAGAGCCTGGCCAAATCCAACCTTGAAGAAGCTGTGTGTCTGTGTTAGTATTCTTGGTTTCAGGTTAAGGAACAAGTGGCATTATTGTAGATGGACTGACTTTTTTCTTCGACATGTTGGCGAAACGCAGATCTGCGACCTGGAAGGTCATGACGTGCCTAAATTCAGGGTCCGAGTGTCAGCATCATAATCAATGGAGATGCTTTAGTCTATCTGTTTATGTGTGGAAAATGTGTTTATCTATTTCTTAGCCAATCAGAACCATTCAACCTGAAGCAAGGACGTAGACCTTGGTGTATGGTATAATTGCTGTGATCTTTGTAACTGTAAGCGGGGCGGCCTACAAACTCCCTGTGAGTCTTGAAGCTGACTTCTGCCTGATGAAACTGCAAACTATCTTCAGTAAAATGTTTCTGTAATTTATTATAATTCTGACTCTTGGCTTAAATTGACTGCACTTCGGACTCCGGGTCTTAATTAATCATATCTGGTCCTTGGGTCTTTAACTGTAAATCCCCTAACACTATGCAAAGCATATTAATTATACGTGCCATGGTGTGACGTTCAATGAATTATCTGCTTCGAGGCTGAACGATATAAACAAAATCTTAAATTCTCTCGCATTCTGGTAGTCCCATTCAAAACAATGTATCTGTATCTAATTTGCATATTAATCCTCGCGTTTTGTAACAAATCCTTCCCTCGTGGGCGAAGCCCTAAAAATATACTTTTTTTTTTTTTGTCCAGAGAGTTTATTTTATTTCATTTTGATAATGTTTACTATTTTTAATGCTTTTTTTTAATTTACCTTTAAATGACTAGATTTAATCAATAAATAATAATTAAATAGTAATTTAAGCACATTCCTCAAATTCTTTCAACTTAAATTCAAATTAACTCACATTTTCATGCCTAAACCTTTTAATTCAGCTCAAAATATCTTACATTGGGTGACTTTGCTGACCTCTTGTGGGAAAAAATATATATAACATGACTCTAGCCTTTGTAGAGTATGGCTATACTATTGCTCTGGCCTTTCCCTGGGTCCTAAAATCATTCTTCAGTATGCATTCAGATACACATGTAGATATTATAAAAACATTCTTTTTTGGGGGAAACTTTTAGCATTTTTAGTTTGTATTTTGAGCATTTTTAGGTTTTTCTATGTGTACTGAAGCATTCCTCACATTCTATTCATTCCTATGGGGGTCAATTTGACCCGATTTGTTACTTTTTAAAATTTCAACCACAAAACTCATTGAATCCATTAATTTTTGTGTGTTTGTGTGTGTATTCGTTGTTCAAGTGCCGTTGCCATGGAACCACCACCAGTGTCTCAAAACATCCGGGCACAGATCCTCTCAGGTGCGGATGTAGACCTTTCTTCTCTTCTCTCTCTGCTCCCCGCAGCCGATCCAGACTGCCAAATAGATTGTGGGAATTTCTCCATTACCCTGAAAAACACAAACACACACTCATCCTGCGTTCTTTCATTTTCCGAATTTTCAATTGCCTTTTCTCATTTCACTGAAATTATCTGTTCAGCTTTCCCCCACAGGCGGCGCAAACTAAATGATTATCTAGCAATCATAGCCAAGCTCGCGCTGTCCTATGGGGGAGGGCACTTCTACATGTACTATGAACTTTTTTCAGCCAAAAGTGCAGTGCGAGTCGCACAGTGGAACCTGTGCATATACTGGGGCACACTCGACCCAGATCTCCACAGCAGGGTGTTTTTAGGCTGCAAAAACATTTCTTGCATGGTCTGCAGGTCAGTGATGCACTCAACTGCATCATGCCCGCAGGTTAACCCTTCCTCTCTTCCCTACCCGGGAACAAGCACTGCTAAATCCACCAGCTATGTGCCTTGTGCAGCAACCACCAGCGCAAACCAGGACTCTTTTGACGAAAGCAGACAGCCCTGTAACCATTTTAACTCAGGTATATGTAACAGAGCGCGCTGCCGGTTCATGCACATCTGGAGCTTCTGTGGCGGTGCTCATGCCCGCATTGTATGTCCAGTGTA
The DNA here is from genome assembly GCF_949319135.1 of Squalius cephalus. Taxonomy (NCBI): domain Eukaryota; kingdom Metazoa; phylum Chordata; class Actinopteri; order Cypriniformes; family Leuciscidae; genus Squalius; species Squalius cephalus. The sequence goes on along the minus strand of NC_137124.1, from coordinate 48,428,186 downwards.
CAAATCTGTGAATAAAAAATCCCAAAATTATTTGGCGACTCCTGTAAATATTTCGAACTACCTCATCACCCGGACGTTGAATTTAACTCATTATCTGCCATCAGGCCTAAAAAAAATTAAATAAATCTTCAATCCGCCCTCATAGAACCTGAAGTTGTAGACAATCTGATCAAAAAAAGAAGTCGAGTCAGGCTTCATGATCGGCTCGTTTGACAATCCTCCATTTAATCTGTTTCATATTAGCCCCATTGGAGTGGCTACAAGAAAATTCTTGGGTAAAAAAAAAAAGCCTAATAATCGACCTGTCAGCCCCGCACAATTCCCCATTCCCAAGCATAAACAGCTTGATCCCTCTCGACGAATGTTCACAGACGCTGCCCCCTCAATCGGTTTCGGGGGATTTTTTCAACGTCATTGGTTCGCGTCTCCGTGGCCACCGCAGCTCCAGGACATATCTAAATCCTCAGCTCTATTCGAGCTTTACCCTCTCGTAGTAGCAGCTTTTCTGTGGGGGAAAGAATGGGCCGCTAGTAGCATTTTAGTGCATTGCGACAACGATGCAACAGTGCATTGCATTAACAAAGGCTGTTCCCATTCACCTGCTCTGATGCCACTCCTAAGGCGTCTCACCTGGATTTCAGCTTGCGATCAATTCATCATAAATGCTAAACACGTCCCTGGGTCAGAAAACTAAATCGCTGACTCCCCGTCTCGTTTTCTGTTTCAGAAATTCAGGATGCTGGCTCCAGAGGCGGATCAATGCCCAACTCCAGTACCTCGCTATTCGGAACTGATATTCCCATAACCCACCCGTTAAAACCCCTTCTCGGTGCATCGCTCAACACTATCCTCCAAGCAGTTTCTCCCAGGACCCTCCAATCCTATGTGACTGCTTGGAGATGTTTTAAAGCATTCCATGTCTCTTATAACATGCTGTTCCCCGATTTTTCTCTTCTTTCAATCACCTAATTTATTTCCTACCTTAATAGCGTTAAGGGCCTTCAAATCGGGTCCATCAAAAGTTATTTGAGCGGCATCCAGTTTTTCCATAAATTAATGTACAGCGCTCCTTCCCCCGAGATAAACAATTCACAAACCTCCCTCCTGATCAAAGGGATTCAAAGATTCCAGCCCACCCGTCCCGACGCCAGACAACCCATAACCAGTGTTGGTCAAGTTACTTGGAAAAAGTAATTAGTTAATGATTACTGATTACTTCTCCAAGAAAGTAATCCAGTTACTTTACTGATTACTTATTTTCAAAAGTAATTACTTTACTAGTTACTTTTCAAAAACATGATGCACGAAATGAATACGCTATAAAGCAATAGACCTTTCTGCTTAATTCTTATTCTTTCTGCATATTCCATCATCTAAAATTGAATCAAATGAAACATTCTTTTTTAAAACTTGTTTTATTAGTTTCAGTATTTTAACTTTATGCACATTGCATCAATGACTCACTCATTAAGATGGTCGCCTGCCGCCTCCTACTGGCGGTTTATAAATAATATTTCTATGCACAAATAATATTTCTTATTTGTATATTCAAAAAATGTTTTAAATAATCTCATTACATTATTTAATGCAGTTTATTTGATTGGTAACAGCCCTTTAGCATCTTATTATTCTATTGTAATTTATTGATCAAATTTAAGAATTTTAAATGAAAGATGAAGCAAACGATTAGGGGAAAATACCCTTTATAAAGGTTAAAATATCATAAATATGCCGATTTATATATGTTAAAGCTGTTAAATTTACTACCTTTCGTTATGTTTGTGGCTGAAAACAGCCACTACTTTAAACTGCTGTAAAAATGTATCAGATAAATATTTTTTTCAATTTTTTTTGCATAAATCTATTAATCAACCTCAGTCCTGCTCAAAAATACTAAATGTTTAAAAAAAAATTCAGAATTTTAACTCTTTAATTGCCAAATTCGTAAATGATGTCACTGATTAAGAAAAAAAAAAAAAAAAAAAAAAAAAGACTAATTTTCAATATAAAATGTGATTGTGGACTGGATTTTTTTTTTACCTTTTATCACAGTCTTGGACATGTCAAAGATTAGAAACAACATTGGTTTTGATGCATTGTTAGTTTTTGTGCAGCATCAGATTTGAACTTTTTCTCCCTCATTTACTGTTCGTGGCTGTTTTTGCCCCATTGACTTCCATTATAACCACATTTTTTGATTGCAAAGCCATGACACCATATAATCATGCATTTTTGATTGTTGGTGGTTTTCCCTGTTGGGAAGAGGTAAAATTTGTAATTTTTACTGTTGATAACCAGGTGGAACCATTAACCCTTTAGATAGGCCTGTACAAAAAAAAGCTTAGTTTCTGGCTTTTACATGGAGTTATATGGAGTTTATATGAAGTATAATAGCATAATAAAGTGTGTGTGTGTGTGTGTGTGTGTGTGTGTGTGTGTGTGTGTGTGTGTGAACTCACCTTGATGCGTCTGAGAAAATCAAAATATGCACCTCAGCTCTCAGAACTACATGGAGTAAACAAAAACAAAGTAAGTGTATTTATGCATCTGCTGCTGTTATGAGGTTGAAGGAGAGAACCCAAACGCAGAGGGTATGCAGACACTCAAGGTTTATTTCGACACAAAACAGAAAACAAAACCCACGAGGGGGCAAAACAGGACTGAGGAGAGGTCACTTTGACTAAGACAAGATAGTAAACAAAGACTAGACTCTGACTTGATGACAGGAAACAAACTCACAATTCTCATTAAACAGGATTCTGACGAAGTACTCACAGCGTTTAACATGCAATGTTTCACAATGTACCGACACAGGACAGAAAACATAAGGGGATTAAATAGGGAGCAAACTAATCAGGGACACAGGTGTAAGTGATGATCTAATGATTACAAGATGAGATAACAAGGGGGCGGGGTGAGGTGACAAGACAACGCAAGCACACAGCCCAAACAAATGGCCATGTGCTTACACATAAAACATGAGTCTGTCATGATCCTGCCTCAAGACGAGAAGATCTGGGAAATGAAGGCAGAATCATGACAGAACCCCTCCCTTAAGGAGCGGCTTCCAGACGCTCTCTAAGGGGACATTAAACACAGGACAAGACCGACTGTGACATAGACACAAACCAACAATACATGACAAAAACTAACAAAGGCAGACACGAATAAACTATAACAGGGTTGGGATGGAACAATAAAAACAACAAACAAGGAAGGGGAGGAGGAGGAAACATTGAGTCCATGGGGGAAGATCCAGAGAGGACGGGTGAGATGAGAGTCTTGGGTTGACGGGACGAGGGCTTTGGACAAGGATTATGGGCAGGTTTAGATGAAGAAACACGAGGTACAGTCTTGGTGGAAACAGTCCGGGGCTGGGCAACGACAGGGGTGATAGGGGAAACACACGGCGACTAGACAGGAGTCTTGATAGGGACAACAGGGGGCGACGACATGGGAGACAAAACAGGTGATGAAGCGGGTGATTGTGGAACAGGTTCTTGCTCGAGAGGACAGACGAACTGGACTGGTTCCTCTGGGCAGATGACTCTAGAAAGCACTTGACTCAGAGCAGAATTCAGAACAGGAATCGATTCACTTGAATCTTCCATACTCGATTCATTAGGTTCACTTGAATCATTCAAAACTGGACTCGAAACAGGACTCAGAACAGGACTCGACTCATTAGAATCATTCAGACTTGACACATTTGACTCGGGAGAAGCGCTGTCTGATGTCGAGGGTTTGTGACTAGAAAGTAAATTGGGTCTGGGTGGCATTTCAAGGATCTTGGCCAGAGCGGAAAGATAATCTGAAACAGCTCGAGCAGCTAAGATGACAGGCATCGTCTTAGGGGCAGAAACATCTTGCAGAACCTCTCTAGCGGCTAAGTCGGCCGCCACTCTATCAGCAGATCCGGGGACAGCGCTTGCAGCAGCGGGCTCTGGGACAGCGCTTGCAGCAGCGGGCTCTGGGACAGCCAAAGACGAAGGACGGGAGGCTCCCTTCCTCCTCTTCTTCCTCCTAGGTCGCAGTGCGGGAGTCATAGCTGGACTAGTGGCCAGTTGAAGAAGCTCCGCGGGAACCGTAACTGGTGCTGGCAGGCCAGTCTCATGCAGTGTTGACTCCGTCGAGGATGATTCCGAAGGAGAATCCCAGGAAATCCGTCTCCCTCGTTTGCCACGGAGATCGGCGGGTGTGGATGAAACCTCGGGAGAAGAAACGGAGAGAACCTGATCCCCTTGAGTGACGACAGCAAGGACTCGACCCTCCGGGACCACTGGAAGCATGGCAGATGAAAACCTCGTGGGGTCCTTTGACTCTCTCTGAGATAAGCAATCCACCATTGCTCGAAATGGACGAAGAGTCAGCTCCTCTCGTTCAGACAGAGGAGGAGGAGAATTGAGACCAGCGATGAAATAGCGAGAAACCAGGACCTCAGGCAGGAAAAATCTTTTCTCTTCCACGACTTGGGCATACCTCTTCAGGGATAACTCACCCTGGGGAGGGAACGGAAGTCTTCCATTTCTACTGTCGGCGATGGCCAACTGCCACCATCGTTCTTGGTCAGTCGGCTGTGGTTTAGCGGGAGAAGACATACAGTCTGCTGGGTTCTTCTTTGGTCGGTACATTCTGTTATGAGGTTGAAGGAGAGAACCCAAACGCAGAGGGTATGCAGACACTCAAGGTTTATTTCGACACAAAACAGAAAACAAAACCCACGAGGGGGCAAAACAGGACTGAGGAGAGGTCACTTTGACTAAGACAAGATAGTAAACAAAGACTAGACTCTGACTTGACGATGACAGGAAACTAACTCACAGTTCTCATTAAACAGGATTCTGACGAAGTACTCACAGCGTTTAACATGCAATGTTTCACAATGTACCGACACAGGACAGAAAACATGAGGGGATTAAATAGGGAGCAAACTAATAAGGGACACAGGTGTAAGTGATGATCTAATGATTACAAGATGAGATAACAAGGGGGCGGGGTGAGGTGACAAGACAACGCAAGCACACAGCCCAAACAAATGGCCATGTGCTTACACATAAAACATGAGTCTGTCATGATCCTGCCTCAAGACAAGAGAAGATCTGGGAAATGAAGGCAGAATCATGACAGCTGCCTTTTGATGGTGAGAAATGCAGACTAAACAAAAACAAAGCAAGTGGATTTAAACGCGTGCATGCAAGCCTGCTGGTCATTTGATGGTGAGAAGAGCAGCAAGCAACATGAGAAAGGGTTTGACTTGTAGTGAAGTTTTAGAGATGATTATGCAGCCTGACCCCTCCAGCGAGCTGCAGGATGTATTGTCTTCCCCCTCTGACACCACAGACTCAGGAGAGTCAGATCTTGATTTGGATGTGGCACCCTCATCATCCTCTCTAGCTTCCACTGAAGGCGAGGAGGATTCGGAGGATCCTGGATCTGGGTGGATTGGGAGAAACGGCGAAGTGTGGTTTTCCACCAACGCGGAGACAACTCCCTTTCTTCAGCCTGCCAGAGGCGTTACTCCAGGGCCGACGCGCTATGCCATCACAAGGGTCCAGAACATGGATTCCGTGTTCAATCTGTTTTTTATGGAGGAGATGATTGACCTCATTGTCAGCATGACTTGCTTCAACACATACATGTTTGTACAGTCATACAAACATGTATGACTATGCCTTGTGATGGCATAGCGCGTCGGCCCTGGAGTCACGCCTCTGGCAGGCTGAAGAAAGGGAGTTGTCTCCGCGTTAGTGGAAAACCACACTTCGCCGTTTCTCCCAATCTACCCAGATCCAGGGTCCTCCGAATCCTCCTCGGGTGAGGGTGCCACATCCAAATCAGGATTTGACTCTCCTGAGTCTGTGGTGTCAGAGGGAGAAGACGATAAATCCTGCAGCTCGCTGGAGGGGTCAGGCTGCATAATCATCTCTAAAACTTCACTACAAGTCAAGCCCTTTCTCATGTTGCTTGCTGCTCTTCTCACCATCAAATGACCAGCAGGCTTGCATGCACGCGTTTAAATCCACTTGCTTTGTTTTTGTTTAGTCTGCATTTCTCACCATCAAAAGGCAGCAGATGCATAAATACACTTACTTTGTTTTTGTTTACTCCATGTAGTTCTGAGAGCTGAGGTGCATATTTTGATTTTCTCAGACGCATCAAGGTGAGTTCACACACACACACACACACACACACACACACACACTTTATTATGCTATTATACTTCATATAAACTCCATATAACTCCATGTAAAAGCCAGAAACTAAGCTTTTTTTTGCACAGGCCTATCTAAAGGGTTAATGGTGCCACCTGGTTATCAACAGTAAAAATTACAAATTTTACCTCTTCCCAACAGGGAAAACCACCAACAATCAAAAATGCATAATTATATGGTGTCATGACTTTGCAATCAAAAAATGTGGTTATAATGGAAGTCAATGGGGCAAAAACAGCCACGAACAGTAAATGAGGGAGAAAAAGTTCAAATCTGATGCTGCACAAAAACTAACAATGCATCAAAATCAATGTTGTTTCTAATCTTTGACATGTCCAAGACTGTGATAAAAGGTAAAAAAAAATCCAGTCCACAATCACATTTTATATTGAAAATGAGTCATTTTGTGTGTGTTTTTTCCCAAATCAATGACATCATTTACGAATTTGGCAATTAAAGAGTTAAAATCCTGATTTTTTTTTAAATATTTAGTATTTTTGAGCAGGACTTAGGTTGATTAATAGATTTATGCAAAAAAAAATTGAAAAAAATATTTATCTGATATATTTTTACAGCAGTTTAAAGTAGTGGCTGTTTTCAGCCACAAACACAACGAAAGGGTAGTAAATTTGCCCACAGTGTACTGTTGAGTTTTTGAAAAATTTCAAAGCATTTTCCCAAAATATGTGTCAAAATAAGATTTGTCACCAAAAATCATTCCATTTGCTGAAACACAGAGAAAGTTATGGCCAAATTTAGACTAAAAAATACCCCATAGTGGATGAAAACATCCCCAACAGCACATAAGGGTTAAATGTTGAGCCCTGGTATATATTTTTTATTATTATTCATTTATTTACCCATAAACCTGTCTTTAGGAAGCCATAAGTTACAGAATGCCTTTGTGAAACCTTTGGGGGTGGTGGACAGGGTTTACAATAAGACAGGAGTTTGCCTTAATCTAGTTGATCATGCATTTATTTTCTTTTATTCCACAGCTGATGTGTGCAGTTTTTTATTGCTTGCATTAAAATAATTTTCTCTTGTTTTGTTTTTTAATTGCACGTGCATACCAGTTTACCATTACGACATCGTTCATGAATAAACATGACGTCTGAACACGGACAAACGGTGCGTGTTGACGCGTCAAAATTCACGCGTTTCGTTCAAAGACTTTTGAACGCGACCGCTTGCCATAGTGTTTACCACTGACTTCGCGGCGCTCATGTCATTGTCACTCACGAGTCACGGCTCACGTCGCGAGACAGTCTCGCAGTATAACGCAGTAACGCAGCCTGCTTACGGGGAAGTAACAGTAATCTAATTACTGTTTTTGCAATTGTAATCCCTTACTTTACTCGTTACTTGAAAAAAGTAATCGGATTACAGTAAAGCGTTACTTCTAACGCGTTACTGCCCATCAGTGCCCATAACGCTAGACATTCTCACCAAATATATTCACGCCCTCCGCACAGGCTACCAGCCACTCAATACCGCCCGCACACTCGACTCTATGTTTATCCTAGCCTTTTTTGGTTTCTTAGATGCTCTGAACTCGCTATCACTTCCAAATTCGACCCAAAAATCCACCCCACCATCTCAGACTTGTCAGTACTAGATGGCGAAACAATCTCATATTTGATTAAACAAAGTAAGACCGACCAAACCAAAAAAAGGTCACTTCATCGACATTTTTAACCTCTCATCGCCAATCCAACCATACCAGTCAATTCTGGCATATCTGCAATGGAGAAGCTCTCAGGCTAAATCTCCTCTGGAACCCCTGTTCATAGATTAATCCAATTAACCTGTGACACGCTTTTGGTTCCAGAAGCACCTCAAATCTGTTTTCCAACAGTCAGGCATTCCAGCAAAGAATTATTTAAGTCACTCTTTCCATATCGGGGCAGCAACTTCAGCAGCCCAAAAAGGCCTCTCCAACAGCAGATCCAAGCCCTTGGGAGACGGCCCTCAAATGCTTTCCAAAGCTATATCAGGACCAACCGGTTCCACATTAAAAAATCTCACCAAACCCTCAATGATTAAATCCTCCTGGGTCGTCCACCTGGGGTCTCTCTCTTTCCGTCCAGTGAGCATTTGGTCTCTCAGTGGACGCAGTGAGAAAATCTCCCGGTCGAGCACTCATGTTCCTCTTTCCTGCTTTCTCTTTCTGTTATATAAATAAACTTGCCTTGCCTTTGTTTGTAAAAAAAAAAAAACAAAAAAAAAAACTAATAATAGGATTGTGGCTGCAACCATGTTGTGTTTCAGACCATCATTTTGTTACTTGTAATTTGACTTTGTCACAGAAGTCCTTACTGGACTTGACATCCAGTAAGGACTTGCAAAAGTCCTTACTGGAAATTGCTAGTTACAGGAGAAAGATTTATTGAAAGATTTAAATATTTTTGGGGGTCTTGGGTTTCTCAGAAAGGTGAATATGAACACCTAATTCAGTGGTGGGAATTGGGTAAAACACAAATTAGAATTTATTGTCAACCGTTTTCTTCTTTCTCTACCACAACGATTAAGAAAAAAAATCAATGAATTAGAAAAGGAAATAGCACAATATGGTGCTGCAACCACCTGTGATGGCTGAGAACTTATGTGAGAAAAATAATTCTCTTAACTCTCTACTACAAGTGCAAGCTAAGGGAGCACTTATAAGGTCACGTTTTTTGTCAGTCCATGATATGGATGCACCGACTGCATTTTTTTTTTAATCTTGAAAAAGTCTAAAAAAAACAGTGTGTAATGCATTGTCTGACATTCCCAGATGGGTCTAAAATGTCTGACCCCAAAAAAAGGAAAATTGCTGTGGACTTTTATTCAGATCTTTTTAGAGCTGAAAAGTGTGATTCACAGAGTACTTCTGACTTGTTAGAACAACATTCTACTATTAATGGAAAACAACATGCAAGTTTGGATAGTGTTTTTGTCTTTTCAAGAACTGACTGAAGCTGTACAACAGATGAAGCCTGATTGTGCACGAGGTATTGATGGTCTGCCGGTGGAATTTTATAAAGTCGTGGGGAATTATAGGCAAAGAATTTTATGAGGTTGTACAGAAATGCTATGAAGAACAAAATCTTCCCAGGAACTGTCAGAGGGCTGTTCTTGCTCGTATTCCTAAACAAGGAGACATAAGTCTCATAAAGAACTGGAGATGGTTTCCATTCTCACTATCAAATTTTGGCAAACATTTTGGTCAATAGGTTGAAGTGTGTTTTGGGTGATATTATTCATAAAGATCAATCATACTGTATTCCAGATATAATTATTTATGATAATATTTTTTCTAGTAAGAGACTAACTAGATTATTGTAAATTAAATGGATTCAATTTAGGTCTTCTATTGTTAGATCAAGAGAAGGCATTTGATTGTGTAGATCATGAATATTTATTCAAAACACTAAAAGCTTTTGGTTGTGGCGATGTTTTTCTTTCCTGGATTAAGACTTTGTTCACAAATGCTTCGTGTTTACTAAAAATTGGAGGAGGTTTAAGTCCGCCAATACAAATGCAAAGGGGTATCAGACAGGGATGTCCTCTGTCTGGTCCGTTGTATGCAATAGTAGTTGAACCTTTGTTGTGTTTATTTAGGAAAAATGTGTCTTGTGTATGTGTAGGAAACAGTATTCATAATGTAATTAAGTTGATGGCATATGCAGATGACATTACTGTATTTGTTAAGAATCAGATGTAAACACAATTAAGACATGTATTTGTTTATATGAAAAGGCATAATCTGCAAAGTTAAACTAGAGTAAAACGGAAGCTTTGTGGTGTAATGAACATTCAACAGAGGTCTAGAGTTCCGCACAGGTTAAATGTTTTGGATCCACCAATTCATTTTTTTCTGGATACCCGAGAGTTCTTGTAAAAAATGTCTGGACTGGAATGCACTGGTTGAAAGAAGCAAATGTGTATCTACCACTTCATGAAGGAGGACAAGGCCTAATTGAAATTAAATCCAGGAATGCGGCTTTTCGTCTAAAGACTGTCCAAAGGTTTCTTTATCATCAAGATCAGAATTGGATGGAAGTGGCATGTGCCCTCTTGAAGAGGGTTGGTCTGGGTCTTGACTATGGCATCAAATGGTGGACAAAACATGTGCAAGCGCATAAACACAGCGTGCAAGTGAATTACAACAGTGTGAGCACCGTGACAAGCTCGCACGTAAAATGCAAACATGCAGAACTCTCAAATCCCAAACTGGAGCACAATAAATATGATTGTTGAACACGCAAGTTCTTTCCCACACACTGAAATCTTTATGCACAGGAGTCAGGTTTGACACTCAGGGGCGGGACGGGGCTCAAACCATCCTGTTAACAAATGCTATTGGCTGCTGGCCAAATCTTGTATTGATCGGCTGCATCTCTTCGAATCTCTCGTGATTGGCTGTTGTTGGACGAGAACAGACAGAAAGTGGGAAGATTGAAAATCGGATGATGGCAGAGAGTAAAGAGGTAATGTTATGAGTTATATCTAAATTCCTACTTAATTTCTTGTAGCTGTAAGATGTTTTGTGCATTTATATCTATAAATTTGTCTTTGATAATAACTGAAAACAGATGGAAATACAGAACGCAGCAAGGCGTTTAGTGAACCTGGTTAGAGGTACCCTGAATGCAGGCCCATCTAACCTTAATGTTGAAGGGAGCGTTAGTGTTTCACAAAATGGTAAGTGTATAGACAGCTATAGATGTCAGACAGTTAAACAGCTTAGTGGCCATCCACTACTCAACAGCCTCCATATGAATTCATTATGTAGATGAAATGAAGGCTCAGAGAGGAAGCCAGTCAGGCCCTGGGACTCTTGGGGCTGGCAAAGCACAGCAGGTGCAGCAGAATATGGCCAGGTTAGGAAATTAAAGGGTTAGTTCCGTTTTTGTGTAAAAGATCTCCTCTTATTTAACCCTTTCGCACGTACGATCACATCGGTGTGATCAGTCTAGGCTGGTCCCTGGAGCGTACGATCACACCGGTGTGATTAGAACGGTCAGTGCATCACGTGATCAACTGCTAAATTCAAATGTGCTTTCGCGCGTTGGCTGGCACTGAGCCAGAAACAGGCGCGCTCAGAGCTGTCATATATCACAACTTTTCAGTGTTTTCAACCACATAATGTTCATTTTAGGTTTCAGACATATACATTTACATAAGTACTAAAAAAACAATACATTTAGAGTTTGTAAAATACACACTGATGTCTATGGAAGAGGCAACAATAATCCTTTCCATTATAACGTTTTATTCATATCAGATACACATTGTGTAAGTAACTTTAAAGTTTACTCTATTCTTCTCCCAGTTCACCAGCCACTTACTTTTATGTATTTCGAGAGAAGTGGATGAATTCACGTGTTGTAAATCCAACAGATCCGATTCTCTGAACTGCGTCTGCGGCACAAACTAAGATGGCGGCGCCCATCGCGCATACAGCTCAACTAATGCGATCATTATAAAGGTGTTTAAACAACAAAACACTTCCACTTGCATATATTTGACAATCGGAATATCAGATATTTCATGCCATAGCTAACAAATTTGTGAATATTTTGAATTAAAAAGGAAAACTGACATAAAAGCAGATCATCATTCATTCAGCGCTGTTGTTGCTGCGGTATGTCACGTGACAAGCAATGACGCGTCACCATGGAAACCATAAAGTGACACGTTCTAAATAACGGTCGCCTTGAAAAACTCACGCTGGGGGGTCAGCCAGAATATTTTAAACTTACGTGTGAAAGGGTTAATGTCTTGTGCATTTTCCACAGAGCATTTCCCACAGAGCATTTCCTGGGCTTTCCTGGACGAAAGTGGCAGGAAAACTGTCCAGAAAAAGAGGTCGAAAGTCAACTCCAGTGCAGTTCTTCCTTCTGGAAAAAAACGGGATTGAACACCAAAACCAAATGAAGCTGCTATCCTCCTTCAGGCAGAACTGGGACGAAGGACCATAAGTGTGTCTGAAGAAGCTGACCACTCAGAGGTAGGCTAAGTTAAAGGGATATTCCACCCAAAAATGAATTTCTAAGTCTAACCATCTTGCCATCCCATTCACTTTCTTGCTTCACAACTGATAGGTGTAAGAAAAATATTTTAAACTATTAATATTTTAAATGTGCAAGAAGTGTTGGTCTTCTGTGCTGTTGTGTCGTGTCTCACGAGTTCCCTTTCGTGTTCACTATGAGTTACGTCGTGACGACGAATGGGGTTTCGATTAGAAAGCCTCTCACCTTCGAGTATTACAAAACGAGCCAATGGCATGGAATTTGCATAGTGTAACTCCGCCCCACCTCGTGGGTATATAAGGAAGTATGCTGGTAACATGCAGATATATTTTTGCTTCGGAGCCAAGAGTATTCTTCACTCCACAAGCCATTCTGAGTTTCATCTCTATCACTCTTCGAGATGAGCGACTCTCCAGGTGTTGGTGTGACGGCAAATTCCGTTCACATTGCCTGCTGATCTGTGCAGTGGTCTGCCAGTTGTGTGTTTCTCCCTGGTCGCTTCAACATCTGCGGAGTTTTACCTCTCACAAAAAAACATCTTTTTAACCCCCTGGGGTCAGCAATCATGCCGGCGTGATCTGCTCGCTTTTTTTCTTATCACTTAAAATACTTGATCTTTTTGCCAAATAAAGAAAAATAAACAATGCAAGTTCTGCCTTCTCTCTGTCAGTGAAGTCCATTCTGAAACACGTCTGAAAATGAACTGTAACTCAGCGAATACTCAGTCAAACAGGCATACAGGCACACAGGCATGAAGCTTGAATTCTCTTTTTTTAAATGAAGTAATTTATATAAAAAACAAATATTCTCAGTTTATGTAATCTGTATGAAAAGAGAGAGATATCAGTCGTTCTCATTTCATCTCATTAAGTGTTAACACTAGAACTGCCATGGCGGTCATTTTGACCGTTTTGAATTTTATATCTGCAATAACTTTGTTGAAAAAATAAATAAAATCCTGCTGGTACCTGACTTTTCCTAAAAGTGTCTGTATTTTCATTTAAAATGTTTTTTCATATAAATTACACATAAGGCAAAAAAACAAATTAACATATTTACCTATTTCGGCCATAGACGGTCAAATTGACCGCACTGAATTTCGCGGTATTATTATACATATACCAATGTACACAACAATAAAATGTGGTAAAAAAATACACAAAACATATTCCACAACAAATCATTTAAATGTAATGATATTCAGAACAGAACAAGAATGAAAAAATAACTATAAACAAGCCAAAATGAAATAGGCTACTTTCAAGCGAAAGTGAAAGTAAGCGGCGTTGGGCTCACGTAACTCTCTAATTAGAATCAAAATGTTTCAACATTTGCGATGTATTTGGATGGTAAACTATTCTTTATTATAGGCTTTGTACTTCACTCACGTTTCAATATCGACGCAAAAAAACATCCTCTTCACATGCGCAAAATGGTACGAATTGTACTACTGACTAGGCTATATAAACAGAGCAGTGGAATTTTTATATGTTAGGTTGAGTATTTTATTATTATATTTTATTATGGCTATAATGAACAGGCTGCGATGTCAAGATTGCAATGCTGGAATATGGTGTGTGTGTCTGTGTGTGTCTGTGTGTGTGTGTGTGTGTGTGTGTGTGTGTGTGTGTGTGTGAGTAAGGCGCGGGCGCGATCGAAACAGTGTAAACATGAAAACATAGGCTACTCCGTCATTTTGTTCAGGACATCTATGGATATTATTATTTATAAATATATAATTAAACTTGTTTAAATGTACAGTTTGGTGTTGTTTTGTTTTTAAAAGATATCCTAATACAATAAATGCATTAATCTCTCAATTGGGTATTTATCATTAAAGATATAGAGTTTGGAATCTAGCGGTCAAAATGACCGCTTGCGGCAGTTCTAGTAGTTATGGAATTCTGGCACTTCTAGTGTTAATGTGACCACGCAGAGCGCGTTATTCAAACGCAAATGATCTGATGCGATCCATGCAAACGTGTCAACGCCCACATCAGCTGGATAAAACACACTGTGAGTTTAAACAGACTCGTGCACTTTATGTCATCTTGCTTCGCTGTAGGAATAATCCTTATGAATAATTTAGTTTCACATCGAGGAGCAACGGATCCAGCTATTCAGAGGATTGTAGTAAGTTTTTTATTTTTAAGTGCTTTGTTCTAATCATGATATGCAATAGTGTCGGTAAACGCAAAAAGACTGTTTGAATATGAATCGTGTGTCTGTGTGTGAATGAATGAACTGCACAGATGTTTACTACAGCTGTAAACAACAGCGCGCATCTGTGCCTTTTGTTACCACTTGTACTTACATTAGTAAATGTTATTTTTACATGAACACATCTACTAGTTTAGCTTTTACCAAACTATATTGCTATACTGAGATGAGTAAAAATCAACTGAAATATGTTGAAATAAAATGTCTTTGTATAAGCAACGTATTAAACTGCAAATTAACATGTATATGCAAATATATCATAAAAACCATATGTTACAGACGAAATATGAATGTTTAGACAAGATTCCGTTGAGTTTTGGATAGATTATAAAGTTTTTACTGTAAAAAGACTACTGTCACATCAAATAAGCTTTTGTTTGCCAATTTCTGCTCATATGTTAAATATATAGTATGTGATGTTTTGTTAAAAATAAAGTAGGTATATTGAATTATCAACTAAGATGTTATTATAGTGTTTGTTCCAATATTCAAACTAATGAACGCTTAACTTTGAAATACGTATGATAAACTCAATGTATACTTTTTACAAAGAAAGATTACACTTGAAATATTGTTAAAATTGTAATTTTTGTTGATTTATATGTGAAAACTGTTTAACCCTCTGGGGTCTAAGGTGTTTTTGGGGCCCTTGGGATGTTTTGACATGCCCTGACATTTGTGCTTTTTTCAGTTATTTATAAACATGATAATGGCAGAGGTGTAAATTCACTCTATATAGCACAAACAGTGCTACCATAATATGTGATCAACATGAATGTAGATGTTTGTATTTTTAAGAGAATAATGTTTATGCGTGGTTATTGAAAAAAATAAAAATGAAAGTTGCAGAAATAAGACCACAAAACTCATACTAAATATGTGTCCACAAGACTTTTGACTAATGGATATTGTTGCTTCGAGTTCTGGCTTCAAAATTATGTGAAAATAGTCTTGCTTTATCATTCACATAAAACAATACATTGATTTAAATTGTGTAAAACAGGTTTTGCTTGGAAAGCCAATATGCGAGGGGGGCGTGAACGAGGAGTGGTTTACACCTGAGAATACAATGTCCCACCCATTATGCGTAATGTCTTGTATAATGAGCCATTCATTCAGGTGTGACACTGACTGAGCCAGTGCAAGGACAAAATATATATTTAGAAGAAGACTTATATTGACCATTTAAGATTTTGCTTACATCTATCTTGTAAATATGTTTTGCTATTTTATTAAAAAGGTTACAATTACAACAATAATTACAATTTCAACACTATTTCAAGTGTACTCTTTCTTTGTAAAAAAATGATTATAGGCCTACATTTTATCATATGTATTCATTAGTTTGAATATAGCCAACATTGGAACAGCTAACATCTTAGTTGATGACTTTATTTTTGACAAAAATAGTATTTCATATATACAGTGCAATGCATAAGTTAATACACCCATGCTAAAGTTGACTAAGAAGAGGAATAAAAAATCATATTTTGGAAATTGAACTTAATGCCTTAATTTAAAAAAAATAGGAAAAATCCAACCTTTTAGGACACCAATTTTCTTTGTGAATGAATAATGTATCGTAAATAAATAAATGTTCTTCCTTAAAATACATGGTGCATAAGTGTGTACACCCCTATGTTAAATTCCCATAGAGGCAGGCAGATTTTTATTTTTAAGTATTTTTTTTTATTAATTTTTAGGATACTATGCATCCTGATAAAGTTCCCTTGGCCTTTGGAATTAAAATAGCCCCACATCATCACATAGCCTTCACCATACCTAGAGATTGGCATGGTTTTATTTCAGTTAGCCTAAAAGCTAGTTTGATTTGCATTGAGAGATGATCTTATGGAAAGTACTCCATGTACATCCTAAAAGGTTGGATTTTATTGGAAACATATTAGCAGAAATTGCTAAACAAAAGCTTATTTGATGTGGCAGTATATTCTACAGTAAAAACTGTACCCAAATCTAGTCAACAAAATGTTGTCTTTCATATTTCGCCTGACTGTAACGTTGTTTTTATGAAATATTAGGGCATATAAATGTTAATTTGCAGTTTATTACGTTGCTTATACAAGTAGCCTACATTTTATTTCAACATATTTCAGTCGATTTTTACTCATCTCAGTATAGCAATACAGTTTGCTAAAACATCATCATTCATTCACACTCAGAAACGCGATTCAAATTTAAACTGTCTTTTTGCGAGCTGTGGTAAACAACGCGCATCTCTGCCGTTCATTCATTCACACACAGAAACGCGATTCACTTGAGAAGGAGAAAAAACTTACTACTTATTCTCAGGATGCGTTGCTCCTCGAAATACCAGCACTTCTGAGGTACATTTTCCATTATTATTATTCCTCACAGCGCCGCGAGACGGTGTAAACAAGTACCATGATCTGATTAAACTTGTGTTTTCTCGAGCTGATATGGGGGCGTTCACAGGTTTGCATGGATTGCCTCAGTCATTTGCGTTTGAATAGCACGCGCTCTCCTTGGGCGGAGTCACATTAAAAATAATTAGATGAGATGAGAACAACTGACATCTCGCTCTTTTCTTACAGATTACATGAACTGAGAATATTTGTTTTTTATATAAATTACTTCATTTAAAAGAAGAGAATTCAAGCTTCATGCCTGTGTGTCTGTATGTCTGTTTGACTGAGTATTCGCTGAGTTATTGTTCATTTTCGGACGCGTTTCAGAATGGACTTCACTGACAGAGAGAAAGCAGAACTCACATCATGTTTATTTTTCTTTATTTGGCAAAAAGCACAATACTTTGTTTTTATTGTGAGTATACACAAAAATAATACACATTTAACAGAATCGATTGATGTATGAAACGTGTTTGTAATATCAAAGTCAACAGAGCAAAATGAATCTCTTTTGAACTGATAAAAAAAAAAGCGAGCTGGTATCGCCGGCGATACCGCCGACCCCAGGGGGTTAATAAAATAGCAAAACATATATTCACAAGGTAGGTGTAAGTAACATCTTAATAGGTCAATATAAACCTTCTCATTAAATTATTTATTATAGTTTTTTATTAGTGACACATTTGGGGAGAGGATATATTCCAAACCTTTCTGAAAATACAGTATGAGAATTAACTGCATAGTTACTAGAAATGTTTACCTTGGATATTATGCAATTTGCATGCATACAAAATAAGTCCTCACATAGTTGCGTGTCTTACAGTGTGTCTTACAAAGTTTAAATCAATGTATTGTTTTATGTGAATGATTAGGCAGGATGATTTACAGATCATTTTGAAGCAAAAACTCTAGGCGACAACAACCATTAGTCAAAAGTCTTGTGGACACAGATTTAGTATGTGTTTTTTGGCCTTATTTCAGAAACTTTAATTTTTAGTTTTTTTCAATAACCATGCATAAACATTATTTTGTCAAAAATACAAAAATGTACATGCATATTGCTCACATATTATGGTAGCCCTGTTTGTGCTAAATAGAGTGTAATTATACCTTTGCCATTAATATGTTTATAAACAACTGAAAAAAGCACAAATGTCAGGGCATGTCAAAACATCTCAAGGACCCCCAAAACACCTTAGACCCCAGAGAGTTAAAGATGTCTCGCCCGTGCAATTCTGGTTGCGGTCGGACTGTTTCCCAGTTTGATGGGCACAATCACTGCCTTACATGTTTGGGCGTAGATTACGCTTAGGCAGCCATCGGAAATCCCTCGCGTCTCATTTGCTGGTGCTCCAGACGAGGAAATAATGTCCATTGCAGCATCACAAGGTGGACGAGTCCTCGAGAGACGTGCCAGCATTGTCCGAGTCAGATCCCGAGCTGACGGCCATGCTTTCCAGGGCAGACGCGAGCATCAATGAGTGGAACCCTTCACCCTGTCCTCGGCACTCGCGTCTGGAAGATTGTTTTTTGGGTACTGCACACGCTGGCTCTCGTCAGCTTGTGCCCCCAATACCTTTCTTCCCGGAAGTGCATGAGCAGGTCATGAGGTCCTGGAAGGCTCCATTGTCTTCCCGTGATCGCTCGGCGACCTCCACCACCTTTTCTCCCCTCGATCACGCCGTGGCCAAAGGGTACACTGGGGTTCCCCCGGTGGAACGTTCTGTTGCGATGCAGCTGTGTCCTCAGAGCGCTTCATCCCGTGGTGACCCAAGGCACCCCTCCAAAGCCTGTAGGTTTTCGTCAACCCTTGTCGCGAAATCCTATAGAGCTGCGGGGCAGGCCGACGCCTCTTTGCATGCCATGGCCATCCTGCAGGTATATCAGGCACGGATGCTCAGGGACATGCACGAGGGCAGGAGTGACCCAGGGCTCCGACGACGAAGGTGACTGGGCCAGGTGATGTCCAGTAATGTGGTCCAGGAGAGACACCTTTGGCTCAACCTGACCGATATGAGAGATGCCGAGCGAACTTGTTTCCTTGACACTCCCATATCCCAGGCTGGCCTCTTCGGCGGCGAGGTCGAGGACTTCGTCCAACAGTTCTCGACTGCCCAGAAGCAGACTGAGGCTATAAAACACATTCTGCCCCGACAGCCTGCTGCTGCCTCCACCCAGCCGTCGGCACAGAATCCTCAGCCTGCTCGCCGCCGAGGGCGCCCTACTGTGGCTCCCGCCCCTCCCGTTCGGCCCCAGCAGCAGCCTTTACCCGGGCCGCGCCGTGGAGGTGGTCGCAGGAAGGCGCCCCAGCCGTCTCCAGCTCCGGCTAAGTGATTCAGTTCGCACGGTCTCTTTCCCGCTTCCGGTGAGTCCGCTACACCATGGTCGGTGGCAATGCCCCTGTCATGCGAGCGGAGGTCGCCACCCTACTGACGAAGGGTGCGATCGAGACTGTCCCTCCAGCCGAAATGAAGTCCGGCTTCTACAGCCCCTACTTCATTGTACCCAAGAGGGGCAGGCATACCAGTACGCGGTTCTCCCATTCGCGTCTTCACGGAGGTCGTTGAGGCAGCCTTTATGCCACTACGGCAAAACAGGGTTCTCATCCTGAACTATCTCAACGACTGTCTGATCCTAGCTCCCCTCTGGCACCTGACGATCAAGTCGTACTTCCCACGGATTTGAATCTACTGCATCATGATGTGCGTTAATACAGAGGCCACAACATTTTGAGGTGGAGGAGACAGCCCTCACTCAAACCGTTAGCTGGAAGGAAGCACTGAAAGGATCGAACACCTTCGGGATCTCCTCACGGAGAGAAGACTCAATTCAACGAATAGGTTTCACTTCAAAGGGGGAGTGAGCCTCTTTTTGAGAGGGTGCTCTCACAGAAGTGATGGTCTCTACGGCATAAAAATCTTGCGGTAGTAACCAGAACCTCCAAGTCCCGTTCTTTTTAGAACCAGACCTGGAACTCTCCAAGGTCTAGACGCGGGTGCCATCATGCCCCATCCCTGAGAATGTCCTCAGAGGAATGAGTCAGGAAGGCTGTCGAGAGGAGAGGTCGGTTGGGCCAATAAGGGGCAACTATCAGGATCTGCTCCATCCCTTCCTGATTTTAGCACCGTAGTGCAAGAAGGCTCACTGGGGAACGCATTTCTGCGGGGGCCCCAGGGCCAGCTGTGGCCAAAGTTTTTTCTGTCGAGGGATATCCACTCAGACAGGAGAAGAAACAACTGGCAGAGGAACGAGTCCGGAGGGGCAACAGACGTAGTGGTCCCAAACAGCTGACCAGCTGGGGACGGAGTCTCCACTCTATCTGGACCAGAGGCTGTCATGAGGCTTGTCAGTGGCACGATTGAGCAGGCCAGCAGTAATAAGTTGAATGAAGCGATCTTAGAAGCTTCTGACTCCAAGGAGGAGGTGGCGGGTGAGTTGCAACATGCGAGGGGAGCATAGCTTGATGGTCGCAAAGTTGTCTTTTCAGACCAGTACATGCTCGCTGAGTAGCGGTGTCTCGAATCGAGGAAACTGCAAGCAACTCGAGGCAATAGATGCCAATGCAGTCGGAGGGCGCCCAGACCTCTGTTACTGCATGCCCTTTATACGTGGCCCCTCAGCCGGTATTAGTGGACACTCGTTCTAGGAGCCATTGGCCCGGAGAAACGAAAGGTCTGTTTACGGGCTGACGGTTTGGTGATAGGCCAGGGTGTTTATCACACGGAGTGTGATTCGGCCGTGAAGCCCGTGCTGAAGCGGTCTTCATATGGAGGAAGCCGTGTGGCTGCGTCTGCCATATGCCCCAGGAGCCTCTGAAAAAGTTTCAGTGGGACCCTTTCTCACTTCTTGAATAGCACTGAGCTGACACACCTCTATCTGAGAGATGCGCTGGACCGAGACCATCTCCATACTAGAAAAGAGATCCTCAACCCTTGGGCGAGTTTACTCTTTCCCAGTTGACCTGAAGACCCAACTGGCTATGGAGCAATCAAAGCGTAGGAGGCCTGTGGAGCGGAAGGATAGAGATCTGAAGTACATGTTTTTCAGGTCGAATGCTGCAGACCAAGCTTGGGGATGGGGCATTTTTGAAAATTCATCTCTGTGTTTAACAAGTGAACGGATGCTTTCAAAAAAAAGGCCCGTTTCAGTTGACACAGATCCAAGATGGTCATAACCCACCACACATAGGGTACAATGAAGTACGGGCTCATGGAAGCCAGACTTCATATCGGCTGGAGGGAAAGGCTAGCTCGCATCCTTCTCCAGTAGGACTGCAATGCACACATACAGGACAGCAGCACTGCTCAACACTTAGGTGTGATGAATCTCACTCATTTTTAGGAGCATCTCTGCTCAACACCTAGGTATGATGAATATCACTGAGCCTGGGCGGAAGCCGAGCGAAATGAATCGCAAGCCAAATCTGAAGGTATCGTTTGGGGTCAGGCTGGACCGGTTGGAAGCATTTTAGGCTTCCATAAAACCGGGCCAGGAGCCAGGGAACCACAGACGTACCTGAGGTGGGGCAGCGAGGTGGAGGACAGGGATGCGGCCCGAAGGCGGGGTCTGAGTGTGCAGTGCAACACTTACCTGTCTCCACTAGACGGCCAGGGATGTGTGAGAAGGCGGATGACCGGGTCCTCGAACCGCACCCAGCTGCTGTGCTGGCAAACAAGAGGGGGCTGAGGGGTGCTAGGCTTTACAGGGTCGCACACCGCCAGACTTGCCCTCTTGTGACCCAGGAACAGAGGAATTTGCTCTTTCTTTGAAGTGTGGGTACCGCTTGCTCCGCCTTTTTTGGGAGCCAGCGGTGGAACAGACACACACACAAACAAAGACTGCAACCGGGGGGAGGGAGTGGATCAGTGACCAACTCCAAAAGCACTCTCCTCCATCCCTGAGCGGCCCGCTCAGGAATGCTTTCGTTGTCGCTTGCCACCTGGCTTGGCAGCGCCTAGAGCGGGCTGGGTGTCTCTACTGCGGCCGGGTCTATGCTGAGGCCTCCAGCCAGGCCTCAGCATAGGCCTCAGTTGAGGCCTCAGCTGCAGAGGCCCAGCGGGAGCGGAGGCAGGGGAACACCCTCGGCAATGAGCAGACAGAGGAACTGCCACTGGCGGCGGGGTAGAGGCAGCAGCGGGCCGCCGGGACAGGATGTGCCGGATGGCCACCGTCTGCGCTTGGGCGGCAGAAAACTGCTGGCCGCAGTTCTTCGCCGCATCGTCGACCAGCCCAACCTGGGAAATTGGGGATACCAGGAACCGAACCTTGTTTGCATAACAACCAGGCTGAGCCAACGATGACGCTCCTGGACCACTAACGTGGACATCGCCAGACCGATCACGCACGCACGCCATGACACTCGTGCTCCAGAGGGCGAGGTCAGATGCGGTGCGGAGCTCACCTATGAGCAGGCCTGGACTGATAATCTGGCATACCGGGCAAATGCCTGGTGGGCCGACGCACTTGGGGGCCGATATGATATTACTTTAAAAAAAACAAAAACATTTTTATAAACTTAAATTTGACCAACAACCGGCCCTTAAAGCAGGGACAGCGGCCCATTGCTTCATTTTCCATACTGACACTGGGCTGGCCCAATCACATCTCTTAACAGGCTCCACCCCTCCCCCTCTGTTTCTTGTGTCAGATGCAGTCAGTGGCTCAGAGACAAAAATCTGTGGATTAGGATGGAGAAACAAAAGCGCAAGGGCAAGGGGGGTAAAAAAGTTCAAATCTAGAGGTTGATGCCTCAACGTGCAAAAATAACCAACATGTTTAGTGCTGTAGCTTCAGTTTCTAAACCTACAGTACCTGACATTTTGCAAAAACAGGTGAACATAGCACATGGAGGAGAGGTGACTAGCCATGGGACCTGTCAGGCAGAGGAGCAGGTGTCTGACAGTGAAGCCAAGGAGGGACAGAGTGAGCAGGAGAGTGTAATTGAAGTAGGGCTGGGCGATAAAACGATAACGATAATTATCGCGATATAATTTTTCTCGATAAAACGATATCAAGAGTTCGATAAATGTTCAATAATGTTTATGCGCCAAAAGCGGAACGGCAGCGCGAGCTCACTAGAGCAGATGCGTTTACTCTGATCGCTCTCGTCAAGAGATCCAGTGAATTGAATTCAGCGAAGAACACAATGTCTCAGTGATTTAAACCAGTTTAAAGGCAGATGAAACAGCGCTGACAAACAGGAGAAACACTGTGCGCAGAAGGCTTTTCCGTCTACAAATTCCCATCATTTACCATGGATTTACTGTAACGTTAGCCTAGTAATATTAACTGCACCATGAAATGTGGGATATACATATTGAATTGTATTATATTATTAATGTAGACGATGTATTAAAGGACTGATGGAATATAATTACAGTATTTAATAATGTATTTAGGCTACTGTTTTTCATACAAATACCATAGAAACCATAAAGTTACATTTTGCCATGATAGTGAGGTTATCATGATCTAAATGCATGATACTGGATGACCAATGGTTAAGTTTAATAAAACTCAAACAGTCAGAATATTAGCCTACATTTTACCAAATAAAAATTAGCACATGCAGAAACTAAGACATGAATTGTCCAATAAAGATATTTATTTTGTTAAGGAAAAATTACAAATGTTTGAATGTTCTACCTCAGATTTGTGAAATGTTCACCTGTTTGGAAAGTGTTTGTCCTGATATGTTCTGACAATAAAGAGTAGTTAAAAACCACAATTAACGCTCTGGTTTCTACAACTTTCACTTAGGAGCAAAAATCTGCCTTTAAACTTGAAAGAAATAAAGATTTGACTTTTATCGTGATAATTATCGATATCGACTGATATAAAAAAAATTATCGCGATATTTTTTTTTGGCCATATCGCCCAGCCCTAAATTGAAGTGTTAAGCATGGTAACTACATGATTAACAAGGAGTGTTAATCAAGGTGGCTGCAGGAGGATAGTGTGTGTGGGCCATGACGATGACGATGATGATGATTTACCTAAATTAATGAATATTATAATAAGACAACATAATCGTTGTCGTTATTATAAAGTCAGACTGTCACCTACTGCACTGGTCACTAAGTCAGCTAAAGTCAAATAACACAGCATAAGCTATTTTGCACTGTTTTTGTAGCTAGCAGAGTTAACTTATGCAGTTGCAACTTCGGTTGACTATTCTAATGTTAACCCTTTAGAACCCATAAAGGCCCATAAACTAGAAAAATCATAAATTATGCCATTTGATTTTTTTTCTATCTATCTATCTATATCTATCTATATATAGATATATCTATCTATATATCTATCTATATATATATATATATATATATATATATATATAAAATTGGTTCACAGTTGGAAACACAGTTGTTGTTGTTTTTTTTCACAAATTGTGCTTGCAAATTGTATAATATCCAAGGTAAACATTTCTAGTAATAGTGCAGTTAATTCTCATACTGTATTTTCAGAAAGTTTTGGAATATATTCTCTACCCAAATGTGTCACTATTAAAACAAAATAAAAATTATTTAAAGAAAAGGTTTATATTGACCTTTTAAGATTTTGTTTACATCTATCCTTGTATATATTTTTGCTATTTTATTAAAAAGGTTATACAATTACAACAATTAAAATTTTAACAATATTTCCAGTGTAATCTTTCTTTGTAAAAACTAAAGTATACATTTTATCATACGTATTTCAAAGTAAAGGATTAATTAGTTTGAATATAGCCTACATTGGAATAAACACTATAACATCTTAGTTGATGACTTTATTTTTGACAAAACATAATATATATATATATATATATATATATATATATATATATTAACATATGAGCAGAAATTTGCAACATTATAAGCTTATTTGATGTGGCAGTATTTTACAGTAAAAACTTTATAATCTATCCGATTTTTGTAGTCGATTTTACTCATCTCAGTATAGCAATTAAAGCTCTGCATTTCAGCCCGAGCCCGACGGGCCCCGACTTTTTTACGCCCCTAGGGCCGGGCTTCGGGCCAATTTTCACGTCATAGTTCACATGCGGGCCGGGCCTCGGGCCTTTTTTGGTTATCCTTCTTTTTATATTTTTAGACATTAATTAAAAAAAACATGAGAAGTTGACGTTGACGATAGAAAAACAAACATAGAAAGACATTTAATAACCTCATAACTTTCATAATCTTATAATTACACTGACATATGATTGACATGACAGTCTCACGCACGCACGCACACACACAGAAGGTTTCCCGTCAGCGCAACCAACGATTCACCTCGTGTGCAAATAATGGAGAATATTAAGAGAAAAAACGCAGAGTGATAGAACAGGGTTCCTGCAGGTTTCAGTTAGTCAAATTTAAGACCTTTTTAAGACATTTTAAGACCATAAAGATAGAAATTTAAGACCTACACGACGCATTGCCAAAAAATATTCAAATCAAAGAATTCATTTTATTTCAATGAATTCAGTAATTGAAAAAGCATTAGCTTAATTTACAGATAAAGCAATCACATTAGTAACCTTCCAGACCCAACAACGCGTGTCAGAGAAAAGAACAGAATTAGATATAATTTTTTTAATAGAAAATTGTACTTTGCATATTATAGGCCTACTGTAAAAAACACATAATTAGTTGATTTTAGTTGATCATAGTTGATCATAACTAGAGATGAAATGGCATGAACATTTCATTAAATTATTATAGTGCCAAAAATTATCACTGTTATCACAGAATCCTGTTCAAAAAGTACTAATACTACACAATGAAATCAATTCACCAAGTTTTATGTCGAAAAACAGCAACAAATAAAATTAGCATCAATGCGCACTAACATAAACATTAAAATAATACGATTAAAAATGATAGCCAGATTTTAAAAGTGTCTTGCAACGTTATATACTAACATGTACAAGTTCAAATAAAGTTGACAAAAAAGGTTTTTATAAAAAGATAAACCTCACATATTTCAGACTTTAATTTTTTTTTTTTTTTTTTTTTTTTTTTTTAGAAAAAATGATTTAGTGACATTTACAATGCACTTTAGCTTATCTTTTATTATTAATAGTAAAATTCGGTCCGATTTTCCCGTGGCGTCTGTCGTTGCTATGCAACTCCACAATGACAAAAAAGTTTTAGTGGCTAATGGATTTCCACCGCCGAAAAACACTTGCTGTAGCTCTGTTACTAGATTTATTTACGGAGAAGAGAAAAACACCCGTAGTGTTTGGGTGCACCCGCATCCTTCATGTCTTTTTTCATGTTGCTGCGCCTGGAAAAAAAACGAGTGCGTCGCTTCAATTATAAGTGCGCTTACCGCGCGCCTACATTTGAATGAACTTGAACGCGAAAAAGACGCGATATGTGAACACTGCCTCTTGGCGAGCGTCTTCGATACTTTTTTGCTACTTTGTAATAACTTCCCAGCTAACAAAAAAAGGTCCCCAGAACGTCCCCTAAATGGCCTGTGCGAACGTCCCCCCGAACGTCCCCATGTGGAGTCCGCTTGATGTCCCGCGGACGTTCGCGAAGACGTCCTCCGTACGTTCAAGAGGACATTCACAGGACCACCAGCGGCCGTTCGGGACGTTTAGGGGACTTTCGCGTTTAGTCCCCTTATCATTATATTTTATTTTACTTCTGGCTAACCAAAGAAAACACACACGTTGTAAGGAACAAAGTAAATGTATTTTATTTGAACAAAGGTGTTGTGCTCTTTCAGTGTGTGTGTGTGTCTTCAAACGCGCTGGCAGCTGTGTGTGTGTGTTTGTCCGTCAGCTGTGGGGTTAGTCCAGCAATTCTTCCCCTTGGCATCTACCTAAAACAACAAAATAAACACATTCAGTAATATTATGATTGTATATGTCTATATAATATATCCATATATGTTAAATATAACGTCGTCTCATCTCATCATAACATTAACGTTAGCTTCGTAGTGTTAGCATACGGTTAGCAGCGGTACACGGCAGACAACTTAAAGGAGAACTCCGTTCAATTTTAACATTGAGCTCATTTTATTGTACATTTGGAGTGCTGTCAATACAGAGAACAACGACAAAAATCGGTGTTGCCTACACCGAGTTATTCTATTTTTAAAATTTGCACCCTGTTGACTTCAATGGGGCAAGTACTAAACCTGCTTTTAGCCTCTTAACATCCTTGATGTGTCATTACAAGTGCACAGCTAATGTGAGTGATTCCTTCTGAGTGAACACGAGTGAGTCTGACTGCAGTAGATGTGAAAGATATGTATAAAAATGATGTTATTTAAGCCAGCGCAAATACCTTTGTTTACATCCTGTTTTTCGGTTGAAGTCCAAAGTAGTCGATTGCCGAGTTCACGCGCGTGATCATAGGTATTAAACCTATGCGTGTGAACTCTGCAATCGACTACTTTGGACTTCAACCGAAAAACAGGATGTAAACAAAGGTATTTGCGCTGGCTTAAATAACATCATTTTTATACATTTCTTTCACATCTACTGCAGTCAGACTCACTCGTGTTCACTCAGAAGGAATCACTCACATTTTCTGTGCACTTGTAATGACACATCAAGGATGTTAAGAGGCTAAAAGCAGGTTTAGTACTTGCCCCATTGAAGTCAACAGGGTGCAAATTTTAAAAATAGAATAACTCGGTGTAGGCAACACCGATTTTTGTCGTTGTTCTCTGTATTGACAGCACTCCAAATGTACAATAAAATGAGCTCAATGTTAAAATTGACCGGAGTTCTCCTTTAAGCAAAACTTTTAAAAGGTAACATTTTCATATAATTTAAAGATGGACAGTGGTTACGGTAACTAATGTATACTAATTTAAAAATTAAAAATACCTTTTAGACAGACGAAAGAGAAAACACAAGGCTGCGTCTGAGGAGGACCGTTATAACTGTCACTACAGCTGAGCGTTGCCATGGATACATGCTGCGTACCATAAGGAATGACGTCATTCGCTTAGGTGCACTTAAACGTCACTTGCTTGTTTCTCCCCGTGTAGCTATATTATGGGCCTTTCACACAGGACGCGGTATGCGCGGCGCTGCGCTATAAAACCCATTCATTTCAATGGCCTGCGCCGCGCAAGGACGTTTTGTTGCTGCGTCGACCAAAGCGCAAGCGCAGCGGTGCGCATCATTGGCGTGCTCACGCGCACGCCGCGGTCAAAGTTTAAAATAGTTCAACTTTTGCCGCTGCGCTCTGTGACGATTACCAGCGTGGCCAATAGAATCGGGGGATCCAAACAAGCACGGAAATCAAAATGGATGAACGGCTAGTGTGTATATATATAATTTGTTTTTTAGTTTCAGGTTTAATGTTTGAATAAATGTTTTATTCTAAAAAAGAGCTGACTTCATTATTCTTGTTTTGATTCAGATATTAAAGTATATAAAATCGCGTTGTATCTGAAGGGCAACGCTGAACCCAGCGTCAAGCGCCCCCGCATACCGCGTCCTGTGTGAAAGGCCCATTACACGTTTTTTTTGTTATTTGAGCTGCATGTGCTATCAGTCAGAATAATTGTGCAATAATTAGAATAATATTTTTCCTAAAATAACTTCTTTTGAATAAAACCAGTCACCTTCGCCTGACCAACAGTTTGATAATTTAGGATAGGATAGGACAGTTAGGATAATTTTATTTGTCTTACCTGTGTTATTCTCCACTTTCTTCCCAGCAATGTGCTTTTCCATTCTTCACGTTTTCCTTGGCTGCCGTTTTCCTCAAGTCGATGCATTCTTTTAGAGCTCCTGCATTCAACCTTATTTTCTTCATGCATGAATAGCCTATAAATTGTAGCTTATATGTGACCCTGGATCACAAAACCAGTCTTATGTTGCACGGGTATATTTGTGGCAATAGCCAACAAAACATTGTATGGGTCAAAATTATAGATTTTTCTTCTATACCAAAAATCATTAGGATATTAAGTAAAGATCATGTTCCATGAAGATATTTTGTACATTTCCCACGAATCCCACCTTAACCCTCTGATGGTCTTCGTTTAGGAGTCACGTTCGTGGCCAGATGTATAAATCTCAATAAAAAATAAAAAAAACATTACCCATGAGACTGGTTTTGTGGTCCAGGGTCACATATTAAAATATGATATTTGAATCAATTATCATATTTTGATGTTTAAATTATAACGCTGAAAACAGTCTCGTGATTTGATTACATCTTTAACTAGTGATAGAAGGGTCCGTGTAACGCTTCACAATTCAGTTTTCAGACCATACAATGCAAATGCAAAAATGAAAAAGTGAAACCAGACATTCTTTTTTCTTGTTTTTCCAGTACATTATCAATGGATATTTGCCTTTTCCCCCCCTTTTTTCAATTTTACTTTTGCTAAATTGTGACTTCAGAAACAAACATTTGAATAAATGAAATCTAACCGATTTTTTATTTTTCCATTTTTTCGTCTTGTAATTTGTGCCGTGGGCGGTACCATTAGCACGGGGGTGTGGCCGTGGACTAACTTAGTCTTTACTATCATTTCATTGATGTAACTGCTTTATTTACACTGCATGCACGTTTGAGGGAAAGTTTAAAAGACGGAACACAGGACAACATTTTTTCACCCGAAGTGCCATAACTTGTATTATTAGGCTAATAGTCTACGTGTACTAAATTATAAGGCAGTCTCGGACCGGCCATCGGGAGCAGCCGGGAAAAGTGAAATCCCGGTGGCCTGGGTATGATTTGGCACATTGCCCTACCTGTTTGTATTGACCTTATAAAAATACTACCAAGCGAAAATATAGAAAAAAAAAAAGTTTATTTTTTTTGTTAGGTTTTTAGCTCTCGTTTGTAATAGTCTACAATACAATAAAGATGCAGATGTTTTCACTATAACGGGCATTGTTCGTTACCACGGCATCCGCTTGAGCTTCTGTGTGCTTTAGCTCTACACCGCTTCTCGTTCCCGTAAAATGCCCTTAAATCTAGCACAGTTGTAGAACTCTAGTCTGTTCATTACAATAGAAGCAGTTCGCCGGGATATGAGCATGAGGCGATATAGGCTATAGCTACTGTGCTGCAAATCAAAAGCAATAATATTTATTTATTTTCAATAAATAAACAGAAATACCTTGCTACGTTTGGCACATTGCCCAGCTTGTTTTTTATTTATTTATTCGAGCACATTAAATTCGCCATTCGATAATGAATCAGCACTATAGACATTAAATATTGTATTAGCCTACAAACGAGAGTTAAAAACCTTAAAAAATTGGGGGGGGGGGGGGGGGATATGCTTATTTTTTTCTATATTTTTGCTTAGTAGGCTATAATTTTTATCGTTATTCTAGATTCCCGTGAAGGATCTTGAAAAGCGCTGCTGCTCGCGAGCCACCCCCGTTCTGCTGCACTGAAAATGAACTGTCTGGGATTTCGTGGTTGTGGCTGCCTAGGCTACTGTACCATGTAAAATGAACAACAACAAGGATATAGCTAGGCCTATATATCAATAAAATAAAGTAAGAATGAATAGGTAAATACAAACAAGGGCAATGTGCCAAATCCAGGCCACCGGGATTTCACTTTTCCCGGCTGCTCACGATGGCCGGTCCGAGACTGCCTAATTTAGCACAGACTATTAATAATAAAAATGATGGCACTTCGGGTGAAAAATGTCGTCCTGTGTTCCGTCTTTTAAACTTCTCCTCAAACGTGCATGCAGTGTAAATAAAGCAGTTACATCAATGAAATGACAGTAAAGTTAGTCCACGGCCACACCCCCGTGCTAATGGTACCGCCCACGGCACAAATTACAAGACGAAAAATGGAAAAATAGAAAATCGGTTAGATTTCATTTATTCGAATGTTTGTTTCCGAAGTCACAATTTAGCAAAAGTAAAATTGAAAAAGGGGAGAAAAAGGCAAATATCCATTGATAATGTAACTGGAAAAACAAGAAAAATTAATGTCTGGGTTCAATTTTTCATTTTTGCATTTGCATTGTATGGTCTGAAAACTGAATTGTGAAGCGTTACACGGACCTAGAAGTTACTAAGTTTATTATCTTAACATAACATTAAAACACTAACATTTTTAACAAACTTAATTTTACAATTAATTCAAATATTTTTTGTTTATTTGCATTTATATTTTTGTTTAATTATTCTTTTGTCTGAGTTGCAAGCTGTCAGGTCTGATGATAAAAGAAAACGCATGTGCGACTGGATTTTGCAAGTGTTGTCATGGAAATGGCAGGTGAGGGACGAAATGACGTTCGCACACTGGCCCGGACAAATGTCCTCAGAACGTCCGTCACCGAACGTTAGCGGACCAAATGCGGACGTCATCGGAATGTCCGTAAACGAACGTTACAAAGCGGACCAAATGCGGACGTCATCGGAATGTCCGTCAACGAACGTTACAAAGCGGACCAAATGCGGACGTCATCGGAACGTCCGCTCGGGAACATTACAAAGCGGACCAAATGCGGACCTAAGGGGACGTTCGAAAAGTCCGGGGGACGTCCCCTGTTAGCTGGGTTTATGCGGCCAGCGTTTCTGGAAATGAACGAAGGTAAAATCTTTTTTAAGACCTGACTAAATGAAATTTAAGACCGCGGATGAAAATCTGGCTGTTTTTAAGACGTTTTAAGGCCTTAAATTTAAAGTTCAGAATTGAAGACATTTTAAGACTTTTTAAGACCCCGCGGGAACCCTGTAGAAGAGAGGACTGGGTTAAAATCTTCCACTGTGGATGCTATTCTTTTTCTCCACGATGCTCTGTAAGAGACTGTTCTAACTTTTCGTTTGATTGGACTTTATTTTCGTTTAACTGTTGGAAACTACTGGAAAAAAGAATGGCCATGTTCTGTGGTGCATTTTTGAGGTAAGATAACCTGCAAGTTTGTTTTTGATTTATTTAATTTAATTTGTTTAGATTGGCTATTGCTCATTTCGTTTGCGAGCGCTGTTGCGAGCAGCCTGAGCCTGCCTCAGTATTTAAACATTTTTTACTCACTGTGATTTAATAAATAAACATCAAACTAACTGTCTGTGTGATATGCTTGAAGTGTTTTATATCTATGGATTAGTATTAGCGTTGATTTGAGAGGCTAAATTGATCAAACATGTTTTACTCGCTGTTGGCTCGCTTGCTTCGTCGTCTTTTTTTTTTCTTTTTTTTTTTTTTTTAAATCCAAACATTTGTCTATATTAACTTAATAAAGAAATGAAGAGAAAAGAAACATAACTAACAAAACTGACATATTTTAATGGCTGCAAATAGGGCAGGCTGCCCTATTGCCCTAAATAATAATAAAAAAAAAG
Source organism: Squalius cephalus (assembly GCF_949319135.1). Taxonomy (NCBI): domain Eukaryota; kingdom Metazoa; phylum Chordata; class Actinopteri; order Cypriniformes; family Leuciscidae; genus Squalius; species Squalius cephalus. The sequence goes on along the minus strand of NC_137124.1, from coordinate 48,396,061 downwards.
GCCTCGGGTCGATAATTCTGATGAGCTGTCGGACACGGGTCGGGCTAGGGCCTGAGCGTCTCGGGCCAGGGCTGGGCTCGGGCCTAGATTTGAGGCCCGTGCAGGGCTCTAATAGCAATAGAGTTTGGTAAAAGCTGTTCATTCATTCACACACAGAAACACGATTCATATTTAAACAGTCTTTTTGCCAGCTGTAGTAGCTACACAACAGCGCACATCTTTGCGTTCATTCATTCACACACAGAAACGCGATTCATATTTAAACAGTCTTTTTGCGTGTACAGACACTTGCGATTAGAACAAAGCAAATATATAACTGACCTTCCTCAGCTGGATCTGTTGCTCCTCGAAATGAAACTTCCAGAACTTCTGAGGTAAATTTTCCAGGATTATTATTAAGATAGTATTATTCCTCACAGTGTCGTAATGTACATGAGTCTGAAAGTGAACTTGCGGTGTGTGTTATCCAGCTGATGTGGGCGTTTCACAGGTGTGATCGCCTCAGATTATTTGCGTTTGAATAGCGCGCGCTCTCCGTGGGCGGGGTCACATTAAAACATAATGAGCTGAGATGAGAACGACTGACATCTCTCTCTTTTCATACATATTACATAAACTGAGAATATTTGTTTTTTATAAAAAATACTTCATTTAAAAGAAGATAATTCAAGCTTCATGCCTGTGTGCCTGTGTGACTGTTTGACTGAGTATTCGCTGAGTTACAGTTCATTTTCGGACGCGTTTCAGAATGGACTTAACTGACAGAGAGAAAGCAGAACTCGCATCATGTTTATTTTTCTTTATTTGGCGAAAAGCACAACACTTTGTTTTTATTGTGAGTATATATAAAAAAAATACACACTTAACAGGATCGATTGAGGAAAAACACAAGTATGTAAGATCAAAATCAACATTGTATTTTGAATCTCTTTTGCACTGATAAGGAAAAAAACGAGCAGATCACGCCGGCGTGATTGCCGACCCCAGGGGGTTAACTAGCTTTTATAACATGGAGCACATTGTCCATCAAGAAATCCTACTCTTCAAGAATGCAGGACTATATAACCAAAATGGATCCTTACTAAGTGTACTTTTAATAACTCTACCAATTAATTGTAATCCTCTCTCTCTCTGTCTTTATGTCTAGTCAAGCCAGGTTGAGTGAGCAGTGGAGGAGAGAGACAGGGAGGAACAGGCTGTAGACTACTTTGCCCGTCCTGAGCCTGCTATTATGCAGGTGTTTTTAAATCATCACCCCAAACAGGATGCTAAAAACCCTGTGGCGAAGAAGGTGTTCACCAGTAGAGATGGCAAAAGCAGAAAGTGGCTGACATATTACAGTGAACTTTGTTTTGTTTTTTATGTCTGGCCTTCAGCAAGCCAACTGACTCCATCATTTTCGTAACGGGAATGTCAGACTGGAGACATGTGCACCAGAGAGTGGAAGAGCATGAAAAAGCATGGCACACAGAAATTGTGCCAAAGCTTATTTTTTAAACTGCTCAAAAGCTGACATCAAAAACCTACTGGGGGGCAGATAGCTGACAGAGCACAGAAATCAGGTCAAGAAGAGGCGTCAGGTTTTGGAACGGGTAGTGGAGGTCGTAAAAGTGATAGGAAAGAGGGGCCTAAGCTACAGACAGGAGGAGAATGAGGCTGCGTATACCCTGGACAACGATAGCATCGACCATGACATTTTTTTGGAGCTGATCATTTTATTGGGAAAATATGATGTGTGTTTAAAAGAGCATCTAAGGCCCCATTTACACTGCATGGTTCAAGTGACCCAATTCCGATTTTTTCCTCTCATGTGGCACAGATCGGATATGACCAGTGAACGTGTAAGCAGGAAAAAAACGCATGGATTCCGATTTTCTCAGATCGGATTCAGGCCTCATTCATATGTGGTAATAAATCGGATAATCGGATACGTGCATTTGCGTGTGCCATGTAAGCAGACAAATCGGATATTCCCCAGTATATGCGAGTCGTACGTCATTAAAAAAGGGACGTCAACTCAGGTGGACACCACCAACTGCGATCACATGACTTATTAATGGTGCGATGGAGGACGAAGGCTCAACACAGTGGAGTATTTTTTTTCTCCGCCTTACGAGAGCAATGTTTTGCTGATTTTTGAAAATAGTGCGGAAAGCAAAACACTGAATAATTAGAGATGCGCGGATGAGCTCCAACGTCACCCGAATCCGCAGCCAAAAACAAATCATCCACCCGCACCAATAATTTTCTCTGATTTAAGTATCCGTACCCGATGGTCAAATTATGTATTCGTATGTGTTGTTACACGTGAGGATAGATGATCGTCACCTTCAACAGCGGACTCGACGGTTGATGCGCGCATCTAATATGAATGAGCGCTGCTTTTAAATGAACATTTCTTTAAAACAAAATGTATTTGACAGAATTAAATTTTCTTAATGGCATAAACAGGCTTTACTCCCTTGAAACTTAAACTGGAATGGAACATACTCATATTTTAGAGAATGTAGTTAATATTTTCGTTAATAATGATTTATCATATCCACTCGCGACCCACCCGAAATTAATCAGAATGTTATTTTTATTAGCCTACTTGACCCGCCCGATCCGCGGATTATCCACAGAGCCCCCGCGCCCGCGGATATGACCGCGATCTGCGCATCACTATAATAATTTTGTCTGCTTCTGCATCCATTGCATATCGAGCTGTTTTACTTCATTTTCCGGGCCAGAACGTCTACATTTGGTTGTTTTGGCAGTGTATAGTGTAAATGCAAATATCGGATACGGGTCACTTTTAAAAGATGATGTAAGCGGGTCGTCAAAAAAATCGGATATAGTCAGCAAATCGGAATTGGGCATCAAGACCTGCAGTGTAAATGCAGCCTAAGTAATGAGATTGAGAAGAGCAAAAAATTGCATGTGTCACCAGGATCAAGAGGCAGAGGTTCCTAGGGCTGTAGTCAACCAAAGAAATGCTTAGTCGACCAAAGTCCTGTCCTGCGCAACGATTAGTCGACTAAAAAAAAAAAAAAAGACGTGATGTTCTGCATTTTGATTGAACATTTATTAAACAATTGTCAGAGCATTTATAAAACAACAACGAAAAAACGTTTTTTTATTTTATTTTTTTATTTTATTGACACCTGGGATCCCCCGCGAAACGGTTCTCATTCGCGCTTGAATAAGGCCGGCGACACACTGGCTGCTGGCGTGAGAGTCTCAGCTGCTGTGGCGTGTCTGTTTTTATTTCGGCTCCCATGTTAAAACGCGTGCATGCTAGAAATAGAACCGACGCCTGAGTGTTCCAGCAACGGGAGTGTTCTCTGGCTAGAGCGCAATAGCGTACCGCACGATATACGTCACCTTTTCTCATTAATATTCATTAAGCTAGCGACGGTTGCTAGGGGGGTCAAACTCGCGCGTGTCACTCATGCTAGACGCATGTAAACAGTTTACGGACGAGATGTCTACTGAGCTAAACCTGCTAACTCTGTCCGAGAATGATGTCCCCGGTGCCAAATTCACTGGTATAGAAGTAGAAGAACATACAAATATTCAATTGAAGAGATGGCTTGAGTGTAGAGGGCTGAAAAAGACGGGAAAAAGAGCCGACCTGGTCCAGAGGTAGATTGTTATCGACAGAATTTCTCCCCCAAAAAACATCGCCTTACGCCACTGACAGTGACATTTTGCAGTTTCAACAAGCTATCTTTTACCACCCTATGTCCTGTCTGTCATATATACTATGTCCTCTGGTTGTCTTACGTCTGACAGTTGTTGGGGGTAATTTATATTATTATTATTAATGTATTTATTTTTTGTTTAGCGATCGCTAATGCTACTTGGTCACAACCAACAACACTTAATTTTTAATTAATATCAAATCTAAATTCTCTCAATTATTTTACCCTCCCCCCTAAGGCTGTTTCCTTACTACAGAAAAAGTAAATCTGTCAGATCTAGGGCCTACCTGTAGCATGAGCTTGCTAGAAAAAGGCAGAGGCTGAACATGTCTTACATATTTAAATAAGAGTATTTTAAGAAAGTAGGCCTACATATGACTTTTATGATAAATACATGTCATTCAAGGCAGTAGTAGCACCTACAAGTAACTATATATGTATATATATATGTATAGTATATATATAGGCCTATATATATGTATGTATATATATATATATGTGTGTGTGTATATGTATATATATATATATATATATATATATATATATATATATATATATATATATATATATATATAAGAGAGAGAGAGAGAGAGAGAGAGTGAGTGTGAGTGAGAGAGTGTCATTCATTCATTCATTCATTCAAAATAATGTCTAGGGCGTAGACCCATCGTTCACATTTATCCCTCTGGGTTTTTGGCTTCGGGAAATGAATAAAGAATACATCTTTCATATGTGGACGGTCATAGTGTCTGGAGTCGTTTCTGCAAGTTACATAGCAGCAGTGTTTACTCGGCATGTTCTTATTTGAGGGATAACCGGCAGAAAACAAGCAGTACTAGCATGAATCATAAGCGAGCGCGCTTCTATGTTGACCCCCTTCCGGTTTACGTTGCTGACGTCACGCGGCCTTGCGGTCTAAAAATAGCACTCGTGCGGCACGCTATTAGCGGAGTTTGTATGGACCGAAGTGCATGTCTGAGCTTGTATTGCTGCTGTTGCTTTGACATTGTGGAAAATAGAATAATAGAAACAAAATGTATTCGACTTTTTACCCGTTATTATAAATCTAAATTAATCTCGTTTTTAATTTAGGCTATCTTAATTTCGGTTTTCTTTATTTAAATTTTGGTTTTCTTTAGGCCTATTTACATTTCGTTTTTCTTTATTTCAATTTTGTTTTTCTTTATTTAAATTTCGTTTTTTCTTTATTTAAATTTAATTTTTCTTTATTTAAATTTCGTTTTTTCTGTATTTAAATTTATTTTATTCTTTATTTAAATTTCGTTTTTTTCTTTATTTAAATTTCGTTTTTCTTTATTTAAATCTACCCTTTACTGTGTCAGTAATTTGTTAGTCAGAAAAATATTAGACTACCTTAAAAGTATTGCTTAAGTTAACAGACTGTGTGCATTTTATATCACTAGTGCAGTGTCCGTTCTCGGAGAATATAAGCCCTGCTCGCGTGAGGTGCGCCGCTTCCCGCTCGCGCTGTTCTGTAGTTTACTATTAATTCTGAACGTGACGCATCTCGCGTGTCTGTCTATATTGCACCAAATGCGACACTGCACTCCCTTGTGAAGTCGATTGGATGAACGGTTCTCGAAATAATCAAAATGCAAACAGACAGACAGACACATAGCGATTACTACCTATATTCCTTACTGAGCGCGAAGCAGCAGTGCAGCCAGCCACAGGTGCGGTTCCCGAGTGTTCTATGTGGTGCGCTAAACTGTGGCACTGTTACAAAATAGCCTAAATTAAAGCATTTCAAGTTGGGGATAAAACATAGGCTAATTATATTTAGAATAGGCTACAGTAATATATAACTGCTTATAAAGGAATAAATATCAAGAAGTAAATCAATGAAAATTTCTTTATTGGTGAAAAAAAAAATATTTCAACTGGTCGACCAATGAGAATGTCAGTCGACCAAGACGGCATCGACCGATTAGTTGACTAAACGACTAAAGTTGACAGCCCTAGAGGTTCCCTCATTTCTCTACTGTCTAAAATGACCGTCAACTCTGTGATTGATACCATCCGGAACGTAATTCAGCAAAACATCTCCACTGAAGCTGGAATATTTTCTGTCCAGCTGGATACAACACAGGATATAACAGCGCAAGACCAATGCTCAGTCATTTTGAGGTATGTGACTGATGTTGTCAATGAGAGGCTTGTCGCAGTGGTCCGGTGCAGCGCATCCACTGGACAGTCCTTTGTCAAGTTGCTAACAGAGGTCCTTGAGCATCTGAAACTGGACACAAGTCTGTGCATTGGAAATTTAACAGATGGAGCTTCAAATATGCAGTCTCAGTCCCCCAACTATGTACATGTATGGTGCTATGCACATGTCCTCAATCTCGTGCTGTCTGATACCAGTCAGAAAGTGATCGAGAGTGGATCACTGTTTGATCTCCTCAATGACACAGCTGTGTTCATCAGGGAGTCATATCAGAGAGTGAACATTTGGGAGAAGGAGAGCCATGACAAGAGACACAGACGCATTGCTCCAATTGGAGAGACACGTTGGTGGGCTAAGCACGATGCTCTGAACATAGTGGGGCGGCTAAGCGCAGATTTTCACCAGAATCGATCACTTAGCGATAAAAGCATGAAATTTGGTAGAAAGGCTCACAAAGGGGGTCTGATCAGATTTACATTTACATTTACATTTATTCATTTAGCAGACGCTTTTATCCAAAGCGACTTACAAATGAGAACAATAGAAGCAGTTAAACTAGCAGTAGGACAACAAAATGCAAGTGCTATGACCCTTCTCAGTATAATTCAACGCAATTTTTTTTTTTTTTTTTTTTTTTGTTATAGAACAGAATAGAGTAGTAGAGAGAAAGTGTTAGTATTACTGGATCAAGTGCTGTCGAAAAAGAAGTGTCTTCAGCCGTTTCTTAAAAGTGGCTATGGACTCAGCCAGGCATTTAGGACCGTAGGCGCTCAAAATTTGGCCCCTGGGGGCCATTTTTCAAAATGGCCGCCAAATATGGATTTCGTAATGGGAAAATTAATTAAAAGCTGCCAGAAACATAAAATTCACCATAAATACATGTAAATATGAGCACTTTCACATAGAAGGTCTTTAAACTTTAAAATATAAGATATGTTTAAAAAAAAAAAAAAAAAAGGCCGCCAAATATGGATTTCATAATGTCATAATGGATAGATGACAGAAATTAACAATTTAAAAAGTTGCACATTTGATCATTAATCAATCTAGTTCATTTTTAAACAAAAAGGAAAAGAGGTTATGATATCTATCAGAAATTATGTACTTTTTAAATGTATATTTAAATATTTCATATTAAATTGTGTGCATATACTAATACGCATCATTTTTACTTGGTAGTTTGTCAGTGAATCCTCCTTATTCAGTCAGTAGGTTCCACTTGTGGTGGTTAAATATTATTCTCTTTAAAATCTAGGGAACTGGTGGGATGTTTTACTCTTGACTACAAGTGAGATAAAGGCAAAGTCAGTTGAATGTGTTTCTCACTGTTACTCAGTAAAAATAGTGTAGGCCACATGTGTCAAACTCCAGTCCTGGAGGGCCACTGTCCTGCAGAGTTTATCTCCAACCAGCTCCAAAAACACCTGCCTGGAAGTTTCTAGTAATCCTGAAGACCTTGATTAGCTGGATCAGGTGTGTTTAATTAAGGTTGAAGCTAAACTCTGCAGGGTTGTGGCCCTCCAGGAACTGAGTTTGACACCCCTGGTGTAGGCTAATACTGCAAGTAAGCAAACATAACTCAGACAGGCAAATATAACCTAAAATAGATTTTAGTCTGCAGGAATTTAGAGTTAGGATTCTGTGAAATAAAGTAGGTGTACATTTCCACAGAATTTCATTTAGGCTGGTTATCTAAACTAGCTGCAATTCATCCTATTTATTTCATTGTAAATCTGTGCTCTTGTACGGCTAGTTTATACCACCCAAATAGGCTGGGAAAACCCAGACAACTTCCGGCAAATTTAAATTTGCTCTGCAAGCAGTCTGGCAAAGAGCTCATTCAAGTCCATTTCCATGGCCTCGAAATCGCGGCACCAATCAGAAACGTTGAGTCGGGCTTTACAAGATGACGATCGCTCTGATTGGTTTTAGGTCTATCCAATTGCGCCCAGAGGCATTTGAGCGACGTCCGTTGGTGAAGCGCACCAACTTTTAAATGCATTATTATCTTCAAATTGCAAACACATGAGGACAGTCTCCATGAAAGACCCACTGGCACATGAACGTGCTACTACATTTCTCTCCGAAACGGTAGGAAATTAAATTAGATTTAATAGAGGATTTTAACTGTGACGAGATGATTGACAGGGCAGTTTACATGACAGGATGCACGCGACAGATCCGTCCGATAAAGATGACGAAGTAGTATGTCCCAAAGCTTGCCTACTTTTTTGCTACACATTCAAAAGTAAATACATTTTCTTCACAAAAAGAGTACATACTTTTATGGCGTAGTGTAACTTAGGCGAATTGGGACGCAGCATATGGCTTTACACGATGACGACCGCTCTGATTGGTTTTAGGAGTTTTAGGTCTCCCAGAGGCATTTGAGCGACGTCCGTTGGTGACGCCCCTTTGGAAATGAGTTATTAAAGAAGCTTTGCCAGACCATAACTCAGTTACTACTGAGAATGGTCTGGTTTTAACCAGGCTACCACCCAAAGTTAATCTCAGTCAATTCTTTGCTCTCCAAATGCTCTGACCTTGACTAGAAATATTAATTGCAAGAACTGTTGAGTCCTGCTGGATTATTTGCAAGTGGTTTAGTAGGTACCTACACATCACATTGTAGACCGAGTTTTCCTCACAAGAAAAACATAAATTAGCACGATTAGCATGATTAACACAATTAGTCAATCGATTTAATCTTTTTTGTGCCAGTTAAGTGAAATAGAGTAGCCAATATTTTTTTAAAGTATTAGCACACATCTTTTAAGTTAGTAGTAGACCTGGTAGATTAGCTTGCATGTCTCTTTCCATGTCAGCTGTTTAAAAACCTTTTTGTATCACCATTGGTGAATTGCTTTGGTAGAGACCAGACAAAGATCAGCTCTTAATCACTTGTCACTGTGATGTCTAATTTTGATCACATAACATGAATTTACAGATAATTCATTAACCCATGTATAGTAATATTTAGCATTACAGGAGCAAATTTTAAAACATATCTTATATTTTAAAGTTTAAAGACCTACTTTGTGAAAGTGTGCTCATATTTACATGTATTTATGGTGAAATATGTTATTGCATTTTATGTTTCTGGCAGCTTTTAATCCATTTTCCCATTACGAAATCCATATTTGGCGGCCATTTTGAAAAATGACCCCCAGGGGTCAAATTTCAAGTGCCTACGGTCCTAAATCTGATCAGACCCCCTTTGTGAGCCTTCCTACCAAATTTGATGCTTTTATCGCAAAGTGATCGATTTTTGCGCTCAACCGCACTACTAACAAAGTATTTGGATCATTTGGAAAGCCTCAAGACAGTTTGTACATTGATGTGTTGTCCACGCCCACAGCCATACAGGAACAGAAGACTGTGAAAGGAAATGTACGCACGGTCCGTGTACGTTTTGATAGTTTGTTTTCCAATTTGAAATGAAATAAGCAGAAACGAGAAAACGGCCCCTTTATTCGTTTTTTCGTTTTTTTCAAAAAAAAGAAAAAACGAGATTTCGGCTTGATTTTTCGTTTTTTAGTTCCCATGCAAAAAACGAATAAATGACTTCAAAATTCGTTTTCCACATGTGGGCGGCCTGACACGCCCCCTTCCGCCGATTGGTCAAGCAAATCTGTGACGTCATCAGTTGTCGCTCAGGTCAGGTCTGTTCTACAAAATAATAGTCCTCTACTATGACTACAGATTCTTAAACTGTACAGGGCAGGTCCTATTGGGCTTTCTTCTGTGCAACTTTACACGTTTCACAGAAATCTTTACATCAGAAATATTAATTATTAGTCTGCCACCAGCCTGTTTTATTTAGCTGTGTGTGGTGAAGCTGCGCTTGACAGCGCCGAGCGGGAGAGGCTCACTGACCAGTGTTCAGTCAGCAGTCAGAACTTTTCTTTTAGACGCTCCGTTTTGCCACGGGATGGTGATTGAAAATACTGTAATGCCAATCGGCTGAGGGTGGGTACCGATGATGGTGAAATACATTTTTACTGAAACTGTAATCATAGCCGCGACCCGCGAGAATGAGACAGATGATTGACAGGACGATAGCGGAGGCAATTAAAGGCGCAAGATAACTTCTGTTAACAAAAACATAAATAAAAAAGTGTTTAATATAAGTGACTTTGTCTTTGTTTTATTGTTTTTGTTGTTTTTAATCAAATAATATTGTTGTATCCTGTAATAGACAATTGTCCTGCAGAATGATGAGGTTTTTTGTAAGAAAAACATGGCAAGCAAATGTCGAATAGATATAAAAAGATTTTCAAAGCATTTTGGAACTCTTCTTGGTGGAAATTGACAGCACGTTCAAAAATAGATGAAATATCAGGACACTGCATAGAAACCTGGCTCTCCACAGCATCCTGGTCCTCTGGTGACTGAAATGGATTCTGCCCAAAAGTTGAAACTCATTGAAACACTGAATTGAAAATTAAACAATATTTTTAGTTGCGTCCAGGGCACTGGAGAGACCCGCAGCCTCAGTGATGTTGTACTCTTCAGAGTGGCATTTAGGGCACTGTGTAGATGTTGCCTCCCATTGGTTGATGCACATGCAGCTTGCACCCAGTGTTCGAATTGAGGGGGGTCCGGGACCCCCCCATAAGCATCAAGGGACCCCCCCATAAGGCCCAAAAAATTACCTGGGGGGTCCCCTGGTTTTTCATTAAAACTAAAATAATAGAAACATAATTTATTAGAGAGGCCTAATATATAGTTTTTTTAATGAAAGTATTGCGCTGCCGCTCCCATTAGAAAGTAATTCAAATTAGATTTGCGTCTGAAAAGACGCTCAAATTTATAAACAGAAACATTTTATTGATTGTGCCATTTATACGCCAAAAATACCTTCTTTTTTTTTGCGTGTAAATGATACGCACTGCAAAGAGCCCCCCAAGAGCTTTGACACAATTCGAACACTGCTTGCACCCCATAATGCTACTGCAGCATGATGCATTGTCTCTTTTTGAACGTGCTGTCAATTTCCACCAAGAAGAGTTCCAAAAATGCTTTGAAAATCTTAATTGATCCTGTTCATGTTCATGCTTAATAGTTTGCCTTACTGTCCTCTGAATTAACACAAAGTAGTTATTAGTAAAAATGGGGGAAACTGGATCAAGTTCCTCTGGAATTAAATGTTCTAGATGGCATGCATTGTTTCTCGTTTTTATTGTTTGATTATACAGCCAGGACTGAACTTCTGTTTGGGTTCCACCAGTAAGTGATCCTGCCTTTACGCACACACATACATATACATATATATATATATATATATATATATATATATATATATATATATATATATATATATATATATATATATATATATATATATATATATATATATATATACAGGGGTTAAAGTGGGCCGGAACGGTCCGGAACTGCGTTCCGGCACCTCAGATAAATTAATAAATAAATAGATTAAAATCAAATCAAATCAAATCAAATCAAATCATTCTCATCAAATTCAATGATTCTCATCATTCATCAAATCAAAACTGAATACCACCCCCTGGCCCGCCTTCACAAACACGCTTCCCGACGTTATGTTCTCAGTCACGGTTCTCCTGTCTGATTTAAGTGCATCTACACCGGTTCACGCCTCCCCTCCCCGCTGAACGCCAGCGATTACTAATGCGTGAATGCACTCACGGTGGTTGAGCGCGCTACAGTTAATTTCAGGTTCGATATTCGCTGGACATTTGTTTTCCCTTGTAATATATTTTATTATGTAGCCTATTATTTATTATTATATTATATTTATACATGAGAATGCTTTGTTTCCACAGCGCTTGATGCCTAAGGGAAAGTCTGCCAATTACAGCAACTGCGTTAAACGTAGACTATAATTTGTATTATTTAAAATTACTTTTAACATTTAAAAACAGACGTTTTCAAATTACACAGCTTGTAGAAGGTTCCTATTGGCAATACTGACTTAGGCTACAGCTTTCCTGGTAGCCTTGAGTCAATTAACTCGTCTCAGAAAATGATTCATAAAACATATAAATATCAGTTGATCCTTTGTTTACTTTCTTCACTGACACAGACGAAAATGAAAAGACTATCAGTCAAAGTTCAGCTTTAGGAGGGGAAAAAATAGGGCAGGATAAGAAGACTGAGAGAAAGAGAAAGATGAAGATGAGGAGAGAGCAGGTGTTGACAAATATCTAATGACAAAATTTTAAAGCTATTTCTTTTTTTTTTTTTTTTTTTGCACATATGTAGGTCAGAGAAATCCAAAAATTTCTCGGGGGAGCATGCCCCCGAACCCCCCTAACTACCTCACATTTGAGTCAGTTTTGACTTCACATTTTTATCTTTACATTTACATTGTGAAAAACAAGGTTGTGTTCCATATCGTGGTGTTCAGCAATTTTAACATCATCATATCAGTGTAGATGTAGGTGGACCAAAATAAAAACATTAAAATAAGTATTAAATAAGTATTGTGCCACAGTGACACTCTTGTCCCAAAAAGTATTACTATACCACAATACTCAATATGTTGTCCCACGTGAGTCATTTTTCCCTGTTGCACCTACACAAAATTTGAGGGTTCCCCCACCTGCCAAATCCCACTTTAACCACTGTATATATATATATATATATATATATATATATATATATATATATATATATATATATATAATTTATTTTCTTTTTTTTCATGGTATAATTATGTAATCTGCTTATTGTGAGCCTAAATGAGTAAATTGGTACTCAATCACTATCAGGCTGACTTGCCACCAACTACTGGTGTTTTTTTATATATTAAAAGAAGTGTTTCATGTTGTCACATTTAATAGCCTCTTAGAATGAAATTGCTATGCAAATTCACAGTGCCTCCTTTGAGCTGCATTGTATGGCTGTAATGTACATCTAAATGCAGGGTCAGATGCTGCTTCTGTGCCACCTATACTGCAAAGCTGGGTGTTTGTTCATACAGAGTTCATCAGACAGCCTAAAGCCTCTTACGTTGTTGATTTATATTTCAAACAACAATTCGACATTTGCTCGCAATGTTATTCTTACAAAAAACTTCATCATTTTGTAGGACAATTGTCTATTACAGTATACAACACAGATAGAATGGTGCCAATAAATGTGGTGATATACAACACGCTTTAAGAAAAGTTTATTTCCATCACACTGTAAAGTGTTTTTATATATTACATATAGATTACATATACCAAAGATTTTACATATAAACTGGGTCAGCATACTGTTAATTACAGTTAGTACCATGGGAACTAGGGGTGCTGAGCGTGACCCCTGGCGTGGAGCCCATGAAGAAATATGGTTGGGGATAAAAGTTCACACAAACAAAACCAAAAAACTGTGGTGTTTTGCCTATACCCAGCCAACATGTATATGTGGGCCCCACATGGTTTATGCTTGGGCTACGTGGGTACCAAGTGGGCATGGTCCCAAGATGGGCATCTTATCTGGGGCCCACTTGGGTCAGCTAAGTAGGTCCCACATGGGCAAAAACAGGTGGGCTCCCCATGTGGGTCCTAGTTGGGTCACTAATGGGAAATGAGTGCATGGGCTCAAAATATAGGTCCTATATAGGCTGCCAACATGAGCCCAAGGTGGTACCCACATAGGTAATCTCTATATGGGTTATGAATGGGAAAGAAATATAGGGCCCACTTTGATAAACCATATGTTTCAGACATGGGAAAACACAATCAGTCCTATATAGGCTGCCAACATGAGCCCAAGGTGGTACCCACATAGGTAATCTCTATATGGGTTCTGAATGGGGGAAATACATATGGGGCCCGCTTGGCCAAACCATATGTGTCAGACATGGGCAAACACAATCAGTCCCATATAGGCTGCCAACATGGGCCCAAGGTGGTACCCACATAGGTAATCTCTATATGGGTTATGAATAGGAAAAACATATGGGGCCCACTTTGATAAACCATATGTTTCAGACATGGGCAAACACAATCAGTCCTATATAGGCTGCCAACATGAGCCCAAGGTGGTACCCACATAGGTAATCTCTATATGGGTTCTGAATGGGGAAATACATATGGGGCCCACTTTGATAAACCATATGTGTCAGACATGGGCAAACACAATCAGTCCCATATAGGCTGCCAACATGGGCCCAAGGTGGTACCCACATAGGGAATCTCTATATGGGTTATGAATGGGAAAAACATATGGGGTCCACTTTGATAAACCATATGTGTCAGACATGGGCAAACACAATCAGTCTTATATAGGCTGCCAACATGAGCCCAAGGTGGTACCCACATAGGTAATCTCTATATGGGTTCTGAATGGGGAAATACATATGGGGCCCGCTTGGCCAAACCATATGTGTCAGACATGGGCAAACACAATCAGACCTATATAGGCTGCCAACATGAGCCCAAGGTGGTATCCACATAGGTAATCTCTATATGGGTTATGAATAGGAAAAACATATGGGGCCCACTTTGATAAACCATATGTGTCAGACATGGGCAAACACAATCAGTCCCATATAGACTGCCAACATGGGCCCAAGGTGGTACCCACATAGGTAATCTCTATATGGGTTATGAATGGGAAAAACATATGGGGCCCACTTGGCCAAACCATATGTGTCAGATATGGGCAAACACAATTAGTCCTATATAGGCTGCCAACATGAGCCCAAGGTGGTACCCACATAGGTAATCTCTATATGGGTTCTGAATGGGGAAATACATATGGGGCCCGCTTGGCCAAACCATTTGTGTCAGACATGGGCAAACACAATTAGTCCTATATAGGCTGCCAACATGAGCCCAAGGTGGTACCCACATAGGTAATCTCTATATGGGTTATGAATGGGAAAAACATATGGGGTCCACTTTGATAAACCATATGTGTCAGACATGGGCAAACACAATCAGTCTTATATAGGCTGCCAACATGAGCCCAAGGTGGTACCCACATAGGTAATCTCTATATGGGTTCTGAATGGGGAAATACATATGGGGCCCGCTTGGCCAAACCATATGTGTCAGACATGGGCAAACACAATTAGTCCTATATAGGCTGCCAACATGAGCCCAAGGTAGTACCCACATAGGTAATCTCTATATGGGTTATGATTGGGAAAAACATATGGGGTCCACTTTGATAAACCATATGTGTCAGACATGGGCAAACACAATCAGTCCCATATAGGCTGCCTACATGGGCCCAAGGTGGTATCCACATAGGTAATCTCTATATGGGTTATGAATAGGAAAAACATATGGGGCCCACTTTTATAAACCATATGGCTCAGACATGGGCAAACACAATCAGTCCTATATAGGCTGCCTACATGAGCCCAAGGTGGTACCCACATAGGTAATCTCTATATGGGTTACGAATGGGGAAATACATTCAAGTATAATTGTAAATATATTGAATTTTGTAGTAAATATAAATTGTGCATCTGTAAATTACATCATAAACTATACACTTGTAAATAACATATCTTCACAATCATTAAAACAATTATATACAGTATATTTGTAATTTATAATCTTCACAAATGGACTTATTACACAGGTGGAAACCTGGTACCACGCTTGAATTCACTGAGCTCCTGAAAGCGACCTATTCTTTCACAAATGTTTGTAGAAAAGTCTGCATGCCTAGTGCTTGATTTTATACAACTCTGGCCATGGAAGTGATTGAAACACACAAATTCAATGATTTGGAGGGGTGTCCCAATACTTTTGGCAATATAGTGCATGTGGTTACAGTATAGGCCATGGCTCTTCAAATCCAGAGTGTTGGTGTTCAGCAGACATTAGTTCCAACCCATGACTTTAAATATTCAAAGTGTCAACTTTTAGTGGTCTGATTTTGTGAGTTACTGCAAAATGCTTATCTCCATATAGTTCTTTTAAAATCTATACAAATGGTTCAAAATATCCAGAAAATGGTCAAAAGCTATCAAATTCTGTCTATCAAAATCTATCATATTAATGGAATTATAATGGCTTAGAGATGGGTAGAAGAAATCAAACCCCTAGCAACAGTCATATGCCCTTATTCAATGGAGATACTCCAGAGTTTTCTGGTCAGTCGGTTAGTGACAATGTAATTCTCATTTTGAATATTGGGGTTAGGGTTAGGGTTTTGATTATTGAGAGGGGCACATCAGTTCAGATGATGAAATAGCCCAGGTAAAGAAAGATAGAATGGAAATTCATGGTTTGAAGGGAAAATCCAATGTAAATTCAGAAATCATATTTGCATCATATACAGGAGTACAGAATAAAGTGCAGTTTCATTCATTTAGCATTTTGTGTTTTGTGTTCAGTTTTCTTTTGAGGCCAACAGTACAGACTTTTCTTTTCAGTCATAGTTGGCACATGTCTGACCCTCAAAGTTGAAATATGGTTGAAATAATGTCAGTTGTTGTTTTAATGTTGTCACAATGAAACGTTTAATACTAAAGAGTTGAAAAGTTTTTATAAAATCTGTATGTTGAATCAATGTCATGTCTTCAAGGAATACATAATATTTGAATTATTATTATTTCTAATTATGATTTTGTTATTTTAGTGTAGCGACAATGCCTGACATGCGGTCACATGCTGTTCCAATTAGTAATTCCTTGTCTCCAAACACGTCCTTCGTTGTCTTTTTAGACAACGGGTCTGTCCATGGCTTCGCTAAGTCTACTTGGACATGTCAAAATTGCAATCTGGTTAATAATCTCCCCAGAGGGACATTTGAGCCATAAAGAGGACCCTGTTTTTAAGAACCCCTTTGTAAAACCCCCTAGTTCAGCATGGACTTCCTGTGACCTTACAGCCTCGTGACATTCCACCACACACACACACTCGTGGACTTTCAACCAGAAACCCACCACGAGATGCAACTGAAGCACATTTCCATATATGGACTTCCACATAGTAAAATTTCATTTTACCATTCATTACAAATTTATAATAGAGGTGTGACTTGCTAGAGTAAAATCTTTAATTCTGAAGGTTCATGAAAGAAGTTCCTCAATAGTGTCTTGTGGTAACCCTACCTCAGACCATAAAACTTTACAACCCAAGAAAACTAACATTCCAGCGAGTCACGTCCCAAACGCACCACACACACACACACAGATTTTCCATTGATTTACCCACATAGGACATTACCAAAATGTTGATATGTATTCCTATGTTTCTCAAGTGTCTTCACATGCCATAACGGAAATACTGACCATTTCATTGTGTGTTTAATCAAACTTTATTTGTGTGTAATTATGCATATAAATGTAACGTTATGTTTCCCCAATCTTTACCTGCCATAATTGATGTCTCTGTAATCCTCTCTATCTCACGGAGACGAATCTTGACTGCAAAGTACAATAATATGCACTTGTTCCAGGAAATATCATATTTCTAAGTATGAATCCTTTCCCTCATAAGACATATGGTAAAAGGGGGCGTGTTGTTCTTCACACAAAGAAGACGTCTTCCCGCTACAGATCAGAAGTTTTGATTCGCTCTGTCACAAAACAAGGCGTAAACAGATTGTCTGTTAAAAGGAAGAGACCCCCACTCCTCTTTCTCTTTCTTCCCGGATCTCTTCTCTCATCGATCCCGCTGACCTCCTCCTTCTCCACGTGCAGCGCTGCTCCAGATGAACGGGCCTTGCCTTGGCCTCTGGGACACATGGCCCGCACCATGAAAAAGCCTGCCGTCTCTGCAACCAAGATCTGAAACCTCTCCCGTCCCGGGAGACGAACCTAATTTTCGCGGTAACTTAAATTCAAGTAAGCCTTTACATCGTCTTGCGAAACGACCCAGAAGACGAAGCCAGACGCAAACCAGCCGGACACGCGCGCCTCTTTTACAGCCTCACCAGAAAGAGCACAGAATTCTGCAAGTATATTGAGTTTGATAAAAGCTGTTTTCCGGGTGTCTATCTCTTAGGTCTGTGAATTAAGTTACCCTTCTTCCTCTTCTCTTCTCTTTCTTTCTTTCTTTCTTTCTTTCTTTCATTTCATTCTGATCACTTATGTTATTGTTTGGTTATCTGTTTGTTTGTTTATTGTTTGCATTTTTACGTACGTTTATATTCGTAGCTCATATAATCTATAGTTTTGCATTTATTAAAATTCATAAATACTTTTCACTGTCTCCGTGTTTGAAAACCCACCATTCTAAAGTCAATGAAACAAAAGATCTTAAGCTACAAGCTCGATATTAGACTACATTCAGTAGTTTCAATTAATAAACTCAATAAAGTTTAATGTTCGTGGCCAGGACATAAACTTCCTTGAAGTTTGTGAATACCTCTGACTGTAATGATTTTACATTTGTTTCGCTGGACGAATTAAATGTTGGTCAGACCAGTTACAGAACAAGGTAATCTCGATAATTGATAAAATAAATGTACATGCGACTTATGAATTATGACCATGAGTCATAAATATTAATATTCCCAGAATTCCCCATATTCTTGAGCTAATTCACATTTACCCAGAGTCGTATTCGTTACATTAGCATTGTATGAAATTTTGATCAAAACACCACTTCAAAAATCAACATTTATGTTAAAATATAATCATATTATTATTATTAATAATAATAATAATAATGGATATAATTTCAATCTCAAGAGAGAAGTGCAGCAGAAACTTTTTTGCTTTGTGTGATTTTGTTTGGACTTACAATTTTGTGTTTGCCTAAAGCTTACCATGCGAGATTGCATTTTTATTCACACTGTCATCAAACACTATTTGACCAACTAATCAAATATAGTATACAAATAAAACTGAACACACATTTCTTTACAAAAAAGAAAAAAAAAAGAAAGAAAAGTCATCTTTTCCATTACCACGCTGAAACAATTGCTATTGGTTGTTTCACCTTCTTTGATCATGATTGGTTAATATGACTGTCATCTACGTAACTGGCCAATGACAACCGTGCGCGCCTTTTTACTGGTCAAGTTTGAAAATACGATGACGACGTGTGTGTGCTACTGCTCGGCAAGATTACTTGGGCTTTCCTTATGCTTGTTAAATTATTATTTTGAACTAATTTGCGTTGTGACATGTAAACGGAGGAGAACAGAAGCTGATATGTGACCCCGCCTGTGAAACCCCGGCTAAAGTCGCAGAATCGAATTATGAGTTAACGAGCGTCAAAGTAGTCATAGCCATAAAAATGACAAAAATAGTCCATGTGTGTTTATTGCTGTAAATGATAGATTATACCATTGGTTTTGAGATGCAATACTTACATTTTCATTTATAACATGATAAATACTGAAATTAATGATTTTATTGACACTACGTTATACTTTTGCGCAAAAAAAAAAACGGACGTGGGCTTCCTAAACATTGATTTCAGTCGTCTCTGCGTTTATTTCGCGCAACAACACTGCTGATTCGTATATCAATCGGTTCAGGAACTTCTTTTCTGTGTATTTTCTATTAGAAAGAGTAAAAACAGACTTTAATATCAATCCGCGAGCGCCGGTAATCAGGTCAACACAATGCAAAAAAAGAGAGAGATGTCAGCCGCGTTTAGATGTCTGTGGTGATTTTTTCTTGTCATAGCCAATATTTTAAGAACTGCTTATTTGTTTTGTAGCTTAGTATTCTGCCAATAATATTAAACTTATTTTAAGGACATTTTTGGCCTGCTACGTGTTATTTGCTGGATGATGGTAACGTAATGCGTTGTTTTGACATCTGCCGGCGACACCGAAGTATGAGCAGGAACGGAAAATAGCTGCTTGCTTAAACAGCTTGCTTGATATTAGAGTCATTCCACGAAACCGGTACGATTTGGACAAACACATTTTTGGATTTTTTACTTTTATGTATTACTTTTCTGAACAACCCACAACATTAATTACATGTTTAACTTACAGAAAATCATATTTTCCCACCTCAGGCATCAAATCCCTATTATTATTGGTAATTATTTTAAGATATGGGCACTATTAGTCTTCAACCCCGTTATGGACACTATGGGAGCTCTCTGAATATGATTATAAAATATATTTGTAATGAAATCAACATTTTCCTATTAATCATATGTCCCTCACACGAATTCAGTAATTGTAAATGTAAAATTTACATATAATTTTACACTTATGCTATACTAAAACCTGAAATGGGCACTTTTTGTGACAGCAACCTCATCATTTTTGATCAAAGATGTGGCTTAACTTCAGAATTTGAACTAAAATCAGTATTCTTATGATTGCTCTGAACATTTCTGACTAAGTTCAACAAACATTAAATTACTTATTCATAAACTTAAAAAAAAAAGAATAAAAATGTAGGTGTGACGGGGTTGAGACTAAGATTAACAGGGTTGAAGATGGTAACGGGGTTGAAGAGACAAATACAGCTAAACATATACATCGTTGTTTTTTTCTCAAATTCACTGAAAGATTTTCTATGACCACTGTATTTCATTATGTAACCAAGAAAAACAACATATATAAATTGCAATTGCAACTCAGTTTTATTAACCCGACTGCAGGAAAAACAACAATAACTTTAAATACATTAGAACATTATAAACTGACTAAATAGGTCATCAAAATAAAACATATTACTTGTGTGCTTTTTTGATGTGTTTGTGTGTCTGTGCGAACATGTTTTTGTGTGTTTTTTTGCATGTGCGCGCGCTTCGTGGCAAAAAAGTAACGGGGTTGAGTGTGACGGGGTTGTGATTTTTTGCTTGAAAATGGCCACTGCTCTACATGTAGTGAACAACAAGAGAGTACATGGCATTCATTGTATTAAGAAATCATGTATATTTTTGAAATAACAAAGATAATTTTCACAAGTAATAGAATTCTATCTTTATTTGATGTAACGGGGTTGAGTCGTTGAGCTTGACGACCACAATATCAGATTCTAAATAAGTTATAGTTATAAAAGAAGGTGGTAACTTGCCTGTGTCTACACACAGTGTTGTTCAGAAGACTTCTATGATGTTAATTCATGTTATTGATGTCACATATAAGGATCTGTTCATTAGTTTTATGGGGGAGAATGGTTTGTGTAACGGGGTTGAGGGATTACTGAGGGACGGAACTAAATAATGTGATTTTAATAAATAATCATGAATTTACTTAGAAAAAAAACATTACCAGCAAAAAAGCACAGATAGATATTCATGGGAATGGCAAAATGTATGGACTTTTTTCTAATTATATTATTCATATTCCAAGTACACTTTCAAAGAAGGCCATGAGGGACATGACAAAATAGGTGGTGTCAACTGAAAAACAAGATAATTTCTAATATAAAGATAATATGTATGTCATTATTTTTAAACTTTATTAAAGGAGACATTTCAATTGATACAAAAAGCTTTTAAGAATAGATTTTGGTGACCCAATAGGTAAAATACACTTAAAAACTTCAGAGGGACTCAAATCGTACCGGTTTCGTGGAATGACTCATTAATCTCGGTGGAATTGAACCCAAATTATGATTTAACCGGTTTTATTGCGGATTATTTTCTGGAGGATGATTGTGATGATGAACAGGACACTTCTTTGACGAAACTGACGAGGAATTTGACGGTAAGTTTTTGTTATTATTGTTTTATGCTAAATATGTAGGCCTAAATGTATACTGTCAGTGTCCAGCCAATGTAATGCTAACACATATCTGTGATGCAAAAATAGTGGATTTAAATGTTTATTACATTTGTTGATTGGGATTTAGTCAGTTTAAATGAATTACGTTTATGGCATGATGTTTATTTGTTTCATTACACTCTGAATTGAAGTCTGCTTACCAGCTATAGGCTGTTTCTTATTCCTATATGCCCTCCCCTCAATTAATCAGATCCAGTCTGACTAAACTGAAAAAATATTTTCTGATATTTTCATATAAAATGCTTCATTATCCATTTTAAATGTGAAATTAAACCCATTTCCCATTCTTGCATGTTACACAATCATGTTTTTAGGTATCTTGCTTTGAATTGAAAAAAAATGATCTTTGCTTTTTCAGGCAGTGACCAACATGATGAGGAGGACAAGCCAGTTTTGGTGATTGAACCCCAAGCTATTTGTCTGGCGAACATGAAGAGGGAACACCAGCAAGAAAAATTTGCTTTGAATGCTGGAAGTCCAGATGTGAAACTGAAAATCAGTTTCTCTTGCAACTGCAAGTATTTCAATGGGGAAAAGTGTTCTTTATTTTTCAAGGAGGGAGAGTTGCTGTCACTCAGGATTTTATTTTGCATCTAGACAATTTTAGAATGTGTACAAAGTTTGAGACTGACCTGTTAAAGGGATAGTTCACCCAAAAATTATTTACTCATACTCATACTCACCCTCATGTTACCCTATCCAATCCTGTATAAGTTTATTGCTTCTGTTTAACAAAAAATAAGATATTTTAAAGAATGTTGGTAACCAGACAGTTGGCGGCACCTATGGAAGTCAATGGGGTCCGTCAACTGTCTGGTTACAAACATTCTTTAAAATATCTTATTTTTTGCTCAGCAGAAGAAAGAAACTCATACAGGTTTGGAACAACATCAGGGTGAGTAAATTATGACAGAATTGTAGTTTTTGGGTGAACTATCCCTTGAAATGTTATTTGTTTATTTATTTTTTACTCCAGATTTACTCAATGTTACACCGTGGGCCAGTAAGAGAATGATAATTTCAGAGAATGAGAAATGGTATGTTATTTAATTGATATATTATTGACATTTCACTGATATTTCATTTTACTAATAAAGTTATACAAATCATTCCACTGAATTGACATGGTAATTGTTGCTACGATAAAGCTCTTGTGGTACCCCCATTCGTTTTCAATGTTTTTATGCTTTTAGCTTTTTGGACATGCACATCATAATAAATAGATCTGTTTTACAAAACTTTAAGAATTTTTCCACTGATGTGTCATATATCACTAAAAAGGGGAGAATCTCAGCTTTAATGTGTTATAAGTCACATATGCAGGATAACTATGGATCAAATGTGTTGCAGTTTTAAAAAATAACTTATCTTTAAATTGGAATTTCTCAAAAATATGATTTTCTGAGGCCGAATTTGAGCAAATCTTTGACATGGCCTTACTCAGTCAATTTTAAAGATATCAAGGTTATATTTTCACAGAATGTTCTTTACATTGTGTAGGATGATTTTATGTAAAAAACACTGAATCACAAAAAAATGACTTTAGCTGGGTTTTCACAGGCAGGGTCACACAGAGGAAGGTCGGTCTGGATGTGTGAGTCCTGCAAACATTTTGGTGATATCAGGTAAGAGAACATTTTTCAGTCTCTATTATGTAGTTATCTAGTATGTTTCGTGTTCATGTCCTATATCAGTTTAGAAAAAACAGAGATCAATTAATATATATATATTTAAACGTTTAGGCATTACATTAAAATAAGTGGATAAGAATGTTAATAGCCTATAGTTCATGGTAGAATATATAATGCAGTTCATTAACTTCCCAGAAATGTTCTGTGTCAGTTAACTTTTACACACTGTTGCTGCATGCTGTTAGATGCTTTTCAGTCTGGTTTCAGAGTAGGACACAGTACTGAATCTGCTTTACTGCGAGTTTCAAATGACATGCTACTCATTGCAGACTCAGGGACTAGAGGAGCTTTAATTATGTTAGATCTGAGTGCAGCTTTTGATTTAATCGATCACATTATTCTTATTGATCGGTTGGAACATGTAGTGGGGCTGAGAGGGACGGTTTTAAAATGGTTCTCCTCATATCTAAAGGGACGCTCATGTTCTGTTAGGGTTGGGGATTTTTCCTCCAAGTCAATTGTTTTGGAGTGTGGAGTACCACAAGGTTCAATATTGGGCCCTATTCTTTTTTCTTTGTTTCTTTTGCCCTTGGGCATCATTTTTAAGAAACATGGTATCTCATACCATTTATATGCAGATGACATTCAGGTATATTTACCGATCAGTGCTGGTGTCCCTAGCACTAATCAATCCTTGGTACTATGTTTACAGGAGGTGATTGCCTGGTTAGAGCAAAACGGCCTGAAGTTAAATGCCAGCAAATCGGAAGTTTTGGTTTTCGGGACAAACAATGACGACAGGGACTTAGGGGGCCTTCTTGGCTATTGGGAAACATATGTTCAACCCAAAATAAGAAATTTAGGGATAATTTTTGATTGTGCTTCTATGTTCGATCATCAGGTCAAAAATGTGGTAAAAAATTGCTTCTATCAATTAAGGACAATTGCGAAAATGAAGTCTTTTCTGTCTGTTCCTGACTTAGAAAAAGTTATTCATGCATTCATTACTTCTCGTTTGGATTATTGTAATGCTCTTTATGTTGGTATCAGTCAGTCTCTTACTTCGAAGTTGCAGATGGCACAAAATGCTGCCGCAAGGCTCCTTACTGGTGTCAGGAAAAGGGAGCACATTACTCCAGTTCTAGAAAGACTGTATTGGCTCCCTGTGAAACAGCGAATACAGTACAAGGTTTTGTTGTACGTTTATAAAGCTGTGCATGATTTGGCCCTGAAATATATTAAGGACTTGGTGCATATGAACTCTTGCAGAGCACAAAGGTACTCCAATTGTCTTCAATTGTTTGTTCCGAGAACTCGCTTAAAAACAAAAGGGGATCGAGCTTTTTCAGTTGTTGGTCCTAGACTGTGGAATGCACTTCCTCCTGATGTAAGGTCTGCATCCTCAGTTGTGGTTTTTAAATCTCGTCTCAAAACGTATCTTTATTCTGTGGCTTTTAATTCTTGACCTTGTCATTGTATTTTATGTATTTTTTAATTTTATTTATTTTATTTTATTTTATTTTATTTTATTTTACAATCTCTTGGATGTTCAGTCCTTTGGCCTACAATGTAGCATAAAGGGCTATATAAATAAATAAGACTTGAGACTTGAGACTTGAGACACGGATAACGGACGTACTACAACCTGCAGCTGTGTGTGTGTGTGTGCGCGCGCGTGTACGTGTACCATTGATTTGATTACAGTAAGATGCTAATCGTTCGTGATTAGTGTATTAGCACGTTGTAGCCTCTGATGTCAATGTTAGTCAGCTAAATGTAGTTTAAAACTCAAACGAAAACCCTATTGGAAAAAAATATATAACTAAAATATATTTGAAACATTTATTTTATGGTAAGTTTACTACAAATGCATTTACATATTTATGTACTTAATATAAATACCCTGCAATTGTACTTTGGTATCCTAAATTATATACTTAAAGTCAATAAGAACAACAAATGTTGTACTTAATGCAACTTTAGTTATCTGGAAGTAGTGCTGAGGTTAAGTGTATTTGATTGTGCTAAAGTGGAACTGTTGCATTTAATGTATTTATTATTTATTTTATTTCTAGGGAAGGAGCATCCGAATGAGTAAAGTGACTGATATAACTGTCATTTATACATATATATATATATATATATATACATATATATATATATATATATATATATATACATATATATATATATATATATACATATATATATATATACATATATATATATATACATATATATATATATACATATATATATATATACATATACATATATATATATATATATATATATATATATATATATATATATATATATATATATATATATGTCAAGCACTGGAAGAAGATTTTTTGGGAAGAACAGGCACCCAACAGAGAGACAAATCCACCACGATTATCAACTTCAGTAAGATGCAAGTCAATTTTAACCACTGCTTCTAAACCTTACATTGGGATTAATATATTATGTAGTTAAAAGTATTATTCTCATCATCAAAAGTCATTTCATCTACCAGTGACAAATCTGAGTAACTTTTTATCCTTTTGTCTTTCTTTCTCTAAAGTGACAAAGAAAGGAGAACGTCACCATCATCAGTCCTTTATTTAGTTCACTGGAGAACATCAAGGGAAAGACCCTCAGACGTGTCATAACAGGATAAATGTGGCTGCAGGTAAAATTATTAGATGGTCTGTTTGATTTTGGTGTACCAATTTGCTTTTTTCAAAGCTACAATTGTGTGATGTGACGTGACACGTATGTGCAATAACGGCTGCCCACTGCTCCGGGTGTGTGTTCACAGTGTGTGTGTGTGTGTGTTAGTGAGTATTGAACACACACACACACTGAACACACATTGGGGACCATTTGTTCATGTTGTCTGAATGTTTAATAATGGCAAATGTTGGTACAATTTAAAAACAAGTTTTGTTTAATATTGTTTAAAGGAATGGTACAAATTAAAGTCGTTATTAATTAAGTCGTTGTCATGGGAACCAATGCACTTCAGAGTTTCAGTGAGTGAGACACAGTTTTGATCACCAGGTAGCTATGCTTTTTAAATGCACGGATAAAGTTTAGATGAATGACATCAATCTAACTATAATTTGTAAGGCTTCTACACTGCAAAAAGGGGAGCATCGCCCATATTTACATTTATATAACACTGTACTGAGATTCCTTCATCAGAAACAGGTTAAGCAATACTGCATTTGGAATTCTTTAACCAAAGCAGAATAATCAATTCTGGTACAGTTTATATGCCGCTGAGCTGAGATTCCTTCGTCAAAACAGACTTACGCTTTAATACTGAAATTAGGGTTTCTTCGCTAAAATCATATTAACCTTACACTGATACCGTTTGAAAATATGCTTAAATGTGTTAAGACTTTTTCAATTACAGTAGAGATGTCAATTCAAATCATCATTTATCCGCATTTAAACAAGCCAGCAACTAGCGACCTTAATGCGGTATTGCATGTTGTGTCCTATTCTGACTAGAATTATCAAATACACACTTTTAGGTTGACAGTGGTTTAAGCTCATAACCTTTGTTTAATCATGCCCTATTCATTCTCCACCATAATGTAGCAAATTAGCCCTATATGAAATATTAATAATCAATAATAACTGGTTATAATTGATTATGATTATTTGGATCAGTTCATATAATTAACTTACTGTCGTAAATTAATATTACAATCAATTAGCCTGTTTGTCCCGTGAACACTCAGGATTAATTGTTTATTAACTCTAAGAAATGTACATTTCCGGGGCATGGGAAATGTCTTTCTTAATTTACAGTACTACTAAGAGCAGTAGCAAAAATCTAAATGATTAGTGACTCCAGTTATGGACTTGAGCACAAGCTTGGTGGGTCCTTAGAGGCTTCTAGTTCAGCATCATCTTCACGTCAGCATTTCAGAAAAGGAGTAAGAGAGAGCTAAGAGCTGATCAGTGACTTTAAAGCGTGAAGATGGCACAACCTCTGGAGGTGCAAGAGCCAATGAGAAGATTTCCCTTTGGAGGGAAATTTTACGACCCTTTGTGTTCTAGCAGGGCATTTGAATATATACTTTCATTGGGTGTTTAAGAAAAGAATCTTTAAGATTCTTATAATACTAATGCATCCCAAAGTTAGCAACATGTAATGTAAATTAACACATCGGAGACGAAGATTGGATTTTTTAGAGACCAAACATGCCGCACATATAATGTTGGTTAACCATAATATGCAAAGTCTGAAACATTAACCCAATTGAGTTTACAAGAATACAAACGCCACATAAAAGGGAAAATCATGAGATGGGAAAATTAGATACATGTTTACACATTTATCAAGTGGTTATATATAGAATATATATAGGATTAACAGGGTTTTTATTTCCCTTCATCTGCAAGAATTTAAGTGAGAGTCACAGCTCTCAGGACATTCTTTTCGATCGTAAAACTCAGTCTCAGTGTGTGTCCTGTAACAAGACACTGCGTCCTGCCAGTGTGTTAGCTTCATTTGGGGAACGTTTCACAGGCCTTATTTGGGAGAGTGAGTTTGCTGGATTATTCATTAAATAAATGAATAATTTGTGTGTGTCTGATTGGTCCAGACGCTACAGTCGCATTACTCGCATAAGTTGCGCTTTACCCTTAAGTGGAATCCATATGTTTGTTTGCCCAGAACCTAGTTGTTTTAAATATGAATATTTTTCTAACACAAACTCATGGCTTCGCTTCAGAAGGCCTTTATTAACCCCCCTGAGCCGCGTAGAGTTCTTATGTAATGTATAGATGCACTTTTTTGAGCTTCAATCTGATGGTTGCAATCCACTGCCATTATGCAGCTTGGAAGCGTCAATGTGTTTATTAATATAACTCTGATTGTATTCGTCTGCAAGAAGAAAGTCATACACACCTAGGATGAGTAAATCATGGGCTAATTTAAATTTTTAAAGTGAACTACTTTAATACTATGTGTAGTTAGGATTCTGAATTAAGTGTAATGTTTCTCTACATATCAGAAATATACAGAGCCACTTATTAGGGGTGGAACGGTACACAGGAGTCACGGTTCGGTTCATGCCTCGGTTCAGACATCACAGTTCAGTACGAGTTTGGTACAATGGAGGAAAAAAGCAAAGCAAAACAAAAATGCAGAAGGCTTGTGCGTGTCTCAGGCTGTACCACCAAAGGAAAATAAATTACTTAAGCCTTGTATTTTTTAAATAAGTTTTATTAATAAAGTAAGGCATAGAACCAGTTTATTTGTAGAGCACTGACAATAGTTTTATATAATTAGTTTATTAATTAAATTAATAAAAAGACAAAAAGACCTTGAGATGTTTGGTAATTGTACCTGAATGAATTGAATTGAATTAATTTGCTACATTTCAGATTAATATATTTGTTTTCCTTAAAATTTTAATTAACAGTAACTTAAACATTTTGCAGTTTTAATGATGTCCTGTATAAACAAAATGACCGAGTATGTTTTTATGTTTACACTGTTCGATCGCACCTCACACACACACACACACACACACACACACATACACACACACACACACAAATTTCAGTAAGCACTTTGCGACTTTTCGATTGCGATCGCGCCTCTCTCTCTCACAGACACACACAATATATTCCAGCATTGCAATCTTTACATCGCAGCACGCTTCAGAGCTAAGGCGGGGCTACAGATTAGGTGTCCCTAAAGAACCCGCGTATCTAACAGTAGTTCCGCATTACATTCATTCATTTGCACACAAGTTTTATTTATTTTTATACCGTGTATTCTTCGTGTAAATTTATGCGCCGAACCGTGACGCCCATACCGTTTCGGTTCAATACCAAAACATGTACCGTTCCACCCCTACCACTTATATTTGTCATGATAGAATAAACAGGAAGCAATCGCAGATACTCAAAGTGATATTTATTCTCCAAAGTACACACAACAGAAAGAACAGGAAGGCGGCGATTCAGACTCAGGCAGGGACTAGATGGTCTGTGGTGCGCTGGTGCGGTGATAGTGGTGAATCCCAATCCCGGTGCTGGAGTGCGGTGAACCCAAGGATGACGAACACAACGGCAGGAAGACAAGGCAAGGCGAACACAGACACGGCAACTCCACGGGGAAACAGACACGGCAGATCACAGGACATCAACAAACAATCCGACACTGGAACAGAGAATGGTGTGAGTATATATAGGAACGGAAATGAATCGCAGCTGTGAACAGTGATTGATGATGATGATGACCAGCTGGAGCGCTGACGGACACGTGAGCGGGACAACGCCCACTCACACATAAACAACAATGACACGAGACAAGAAGAAAACAATGCATTCAACAACCGTGACAGTACCCCCTCCTCTAGGAACACCTCACGGCGTTCCCAGACTCCCTTACCTGTCGATTGTAATCATCGATAAGAGAGTGATCCAGGATGTCACGAGCCGGAACCCAACTTCTCTCCTCCGGACCGTAACCCTCCCAGTCCACCAGGTACTGGAATCCGCGTCCCCTCCGCCTAGAGTCCAGAATGCGACGCACCGAATAGGTTGGTTCCCCGTCTACGAGACGCGGCGGTGGGGGAACCGGGGCCGGCGGATTAATACGGGAAAAAAAAACGGGTTTGATTTTGGACACATGGAATACCGGATGAATTCTCCTGTACACTGGAGGGAGTTTGAGGCGGACTGCCACCGGACTAACAATTTTGGTGACAGAAAACGGGCCAATGAATTTAGGAGCCAATTTATTGGATACGGAGCGGAGCGGAATGTTCTTAGTAGAAAGCCACACTTTGGAACCGACAACGTATACGGGAGGCCTAGACCGGTGGCGATCGGCTTTGGCCTTGGTGCGCGCCCGCACACGGAGGAGAGTCTCACGGGCTCTTGTCCATGTGTGGTGACACCTCTGGACGAAGGCGTGAGCAGAGGGGACCGCGACTTCGGATTCCAGACTAGGAAAAACTGGTGGCTGGTATCCTATACTACACTCAAAAGGAGATAGGCCCGTAGCAGACACTGGCAACGAATTGTGGGCGTACTCCACCATAGGCAGTTGTTGACTCCAGGAGGAAGGATTCCTGGCAGCCGTACATCGCAAAGTTCTCTCCAGGTCTTGGTTGGCTCTCTCAGTTTGGCCATTGCTCTGGGGGTGAAACCCAGAAGACAGACTGACCGTCGCCCCCAGCAACCTACAAAACTCTCGCCAAAATTTGGACACAAATTGGGGACCCCTGTCGGAAACCACGTCTGTCGGGAGGCCATGTAACCGAAAGACGTGATTAACGACTACAACCGCTGTCTCCTTGGCTGAAGGTAATTTGGGCAAGGGAACAAAGTGGGCTGCCTTCGAGAATCGGTCCACCACGGTTAAAACTACCGTGTTACCCTGGGAGGGTGGGAGGGCGGTAACAAAATCTAGTGCGATATGGGACCAGGGTCTCGAAGGCACCGACAGCGGTTGGAGTAACCCATCTGGGGGTCGATTGGACGACTTGCCAATAGCACAAACTGAGCAAGCCAAAACAAAATCGTGAACATCGCGAGCCATAAGCGGCCACCAGAATCGTTGTTTGACCAAATAAAGGGTGCGACTAACTCCTGGATGACAGGCTAGACTAGAACAATGACCCCACCGAATAACGTCTGGACGTAGTTCCTCCGGCACAAATAAGCGGTTCGATGGGCACCGGATCGGAGGCGTTACCCCTTCTAGAGCCTTCTTGACTCTCGCTTCGACCTCCCAAGTGAGCGTAGAGATAATTAGGGTCTCAGGAAAAATACGCTCGGGAGTAGGTGCGTGTTCGGATCTATCAAAAATACGCGATAAAGAATCGGGTTTGACGTTTTTGGAACCCGGACGATACGAGAGGGTAAAATCAAAACGGCCGAAAAAAAGTGCCCACCGAGCCTGCCTGGAGTTCAACCTCTTGGCGGATCTAATGTACTCCAGATTCTTATGATCCGTCCAGACGATAAAGGGTACCCCGGACCCCTCTAACCAATGACGCCATTCTTCCAAGGCTAGCTTGACCGCCAACAACTCCCTGTTGCCAATGTCGTAATTTTGTTCAGCAGGTGATAAACGATGAGATAAAAACGCGCATGGATGCATCTTGTTGTCTGAAGGTGAGCGTTGAGAAAGAACTGCGCCTACACCCACCTCTGACGCGTCGACCTCCACCACAAACTGACGTGAGGAATCAGGGGCGATTAAAATGGGAGCCGAAACAAAGCGGCTCTTGAGGTTGGAAAAAGCAGTCTCGGCTGCTTCCGACCACCTGAACGCAGTTCTGGGGGAGGTCAAGGCAGTCAGAGGTGCGGCTAGTTGGCTAAAGTTGCGAATAAAACGCCGGTAGAAATTGGCGAACCCCAGAAACCTCTGTAGGGCCTTACGGGAATCTGGGTTTGGCCACTCTACCACAGCCTTAACTTTGTCAGGATCCATACGCATACCCTCAGCCGACACGATGTGTCCTAAGAAAGGGACCGACTGTGCATGAAAAGCGCATTTCTCCGCCTTGACAAAAAGCCCATTCTCTAGCAACCTTTGGAGTACCCGTCGGACGTGCTGCACGTGTTCCTGGAGAGACGAGGAAAAGATCAGAATGTCATCCAGGTACATAATAAACTGATCGATCATGTCTCGCAGCACGTCATTGACGAGCGCTTGGAAGACTGCGGGACTGTTGGACAAACCGAAAGGCATGACCAAGTATTCAAAGTGCCCCCTAGGGGTGTTGAAGGCAGTCTTCCATTCATCCCCCTTCCTGATACGGACCAAATGATAAGCATTACGTAAGTCCAGTTTTGTGAAGATGGATGCTCCCTGCAACCTCTCGAAGGCTGAAGACATCAACGGCAAAGGATAAGTATTCCTGCCGATCGATTGCTCCTGTATGCCTCGCTGCCTGCTGTGAGTGTGTTTGTGTGCTTCGGTGCTGTAAGCTCCGTCTTAGCCTTATATTTCTTTGTTTTGAACCATCATTTTACTACCATTTCTAGTTGTTTATACTACTACATTTTACCCAACATCTCAGATTAACCTGACATCGCTAGCTTTTGTTATTAGTACTACTAGCACAAAACGCTAGTAATTCGCTAGCCTGTTAACGCGCCACCCGTGCGCTCAGCTTTTTTTTATTTATTTATTTTTCTCTCGCGCGTCCGCGCCTTTGAGTTCATAAAAAGCTCAGGTGAGTAAGAATCAGTCAACAAACACGGTGAGTAATGTCTTGTCCTGTTATTGTCACTTGCACTTCATGTCACATGTTTAGTATAGCCTTCTCTGTCGACAATATAGGATTTATATGTGATAAATGTAAGGAGACAGTTAGGTTGACAGAGAAGATTTCAGAATTAGAAACACGCATCCAAACTTTAATTGAGGATAGTAAGAGTGCTAGTGCTTTAGATGTTTTGGATGCGCATAGAATAGTGAACACTTTACATGGCGTGGTTCCGGCTGAAGTAGAGCCTGTGCAGCCGGGCAAATGGGTGACAGTGAGGGATCGCTCTAGTCGCGGATCTAAAAACCACTCTTCCGTTCCGATTACCATAACAAATCGATTTGCCCCGCTCAGTGAAACACCCACTGAGAATGATTGTGCCCTAGTTATTGGCGATTCTATCACACGGAACGTGAAAATAGAGACACCAACCACCATAGTCACATGTTTGCCGGGAGCCAGAGCGCCTGACATCAAAGCAAATTTAAAAGTGCTGGCTAATGCTAATCGTAAATTCTCTAAGATCATTATTCATGTCGGCACTAATGATGTTCGACTCCGCCAGTCGGAGATCACCAAAATTAATATTAAAGAGGTGTGTGAACTTGCAAGTACGATGTCAAGGACTGTAATTTGCTCTGGCCCCCTTCCTGTTCGCAGGAGTGATGAGATAGTTAGTAGATTGTGTTCGCTTAACGGTTGGCTGTCTAGGTGGTGTTCGCTTAATAATATAGAATTCATAGACAATTGGAAAAGTTTTTGGGGCAAACCTGACCTGTTGAAAAGAGATGGTATTCATCCCTCCTGGGATGGTGCTGCTCTTCTCTCTAGTAATATGGCTCATAGTCTTAGAGCTCAAACATGACAATCTGGGGCTCAGGTCAGGAAGCAGACAGACTGGCTAAACCGACCGTCTGCTAGCGGCCTCGCGTCACCAAGGTCAGATAAATCCTATCACATAGAGCCTCTTTCACCTAGCTATCATCATATAGAGACTGTGTCTGTTCCCCGAATTTGGAAATCCAAAAAACGTTTAAACCCATCTAAGGTTAAAAATTTAATTGATGTTCAACAAATAAAAAACAGCTATATTACAGATGAGCAAATGGTAAAGCTTGGGTTGCTGAATATTCGATCGCTTACTTCAAAAGCACTCGTTGTTAACGATATGATTTCAGATAATAACCTAGATGTGCTGTGTTTGACAGAAACCTGGCTAAAACCAAACGATTACATTACTTTAAATGAATCAACCCCGCAAGATTACTGTTATAAACATGAGCCTCGTCCGAAACGCAAAGGGGGTGGTGTTGCTGTAATTTATAGTAATAGTTTCAAAACCACTAAGAAATCAAGTTTTAAATATAATTCTTTTGAAGCATTGGTGCTTAATGTAAAAATATATTGTGTAAACGATAAATCACGTTTGAGATTTGTGCTGGCAACTGTATACAGGCCACCAGGGCACCATACAGACTTTATCAAAGAATTTGCGGACTTTCTATCAGAATTAATATTGACTGCAGATAAAGTACTAATTGTTGGTGATTTTAATATACACATCGATAATGAAAAAGATGCATTGGGATTGGCATTTAAAGACATTGTAAATTCAATTGGAGTTAGACAACACGTGTCAGGACCTACTCATCGTCGTAATCATACTCTAGATCTAATATTATCACACGGAATAGATGTTGATGCCGTTGAAATTCTGCAGCAGAGCGATGACATCTCAGATCATTACCTAGTCTCGTGTAATTTGCATTTAGCCAAGGCTGCAAAGCCGACTCCGTGTTTCAAATATGTGAGACCTATCACTTCTGCTACTAAAGATTGCTTTATTAATAATCTTCCTAATCAGTTTCATCATCTCAGCATCTCAGATAGCTTAGAAGAACTAGATATTACAATAGAAACGTTTAACTCTCTCTTTTCCAGCACTTTAGACACAGTTGCTCCGTTGCGCTTAAAGAAGATTAAAGAAAATAGTCCAACGCCGTGGTACAATGAGCACACTCGGGCCCTTAAGAGAGCAGCTAGAAAAATGGAGCGCAACTGGAAGAAAACAAAACTAGAGGTATTTCGCATTTCATGGAAGGAGAGCTCTATTGCTTACAGAGAGGCTTTAAAAGCTGCTAGATCTGCTTATTTTTCAACCCTATTAGAAGAAAATAAACATAATCCTAGGTATTTATTTGAAACGGTGGCTAAACTAACGAAAAATAAAGCTTCAAGCCCAGAAGTTTCCAAGCAACACAGCAGTAATGACTTTATGAACTTCTTCAATTATAAGATTGATAATATCAGGGACAAAATTATAACTATGCAACCGTCTACTACAGTATCGCATCAGGCAGTGCATTGTAGTCTCCCTGAGGAAAAATTTGATTCATTCGTTGCTATAGGAGAGGAAGAATTTACTAAACTCATTAAATCATCTAAATCTACAACATGTATGTTAGACCCTATAGGGATCTCCCAGTCACGTGACCCCTAGCCGTGTGTCAGCCATTTTGACGGTATACATCCGTCAGCTACTCACATTGGCTATACTGTCTATGGACTGTCTAATGGCAATAGATCTATTATTAGGGGTGGGTAATATATTAGGGAGTATATTATTATACTAATAATATAATTATTAGTATAATTGTTTTATAATTAGCCTAAATATTGCAATACTTTGCGCTACAGTATTGATATAATTGCGTGCGCAAAATATCTCGATACTGAACAGAATCGAGTTTTCCCCCACCACTATTATTAGCTTCAGCTAACTCTTCACGTCATGTCATCGCACTTATTAGCATCACAAAAATATATATCAAGTATACAAGAGGAAGATAGGAATCATAGATCCATATGAAGCACCGCAAGTTCTTTTTACAGGCATTTAATGTGTAGAAAAACTTCCTGACATTGAGTTCGGTGACATTTACAGCTGACGTTACCTTATTCACTTCCCATCACGCTACACCAGAGCTTCATTAAAAGCATACAAAAGCAGGCTATCGGTTGTCATGGACATGTTACAAAAACTGAATAGACGTAAAAAGTCAAGTAACCTTGTATAATTTCATCTCAACTTTATTGTATATTTTACATGCACTTTTATTATTTGTTTACATTTTTCTTCTTGTACCTTATATCACAAACAGTTGGAAGCCAAGCACCACCATCAGCGTTTTGCCTGTATATTGCCGCCAACCACTTGTTTCTCCGTTTTGTTTCTTTCGGGATACGGTATAAAGATAGGCCTATTCCTTTTGTATGATCACGTATCTGATCGCATCCAACTGCACAGCATCGCTCGGGCATGATAGAATATCGCGACGAGCTGCAGTATCAATGTAGTTTATACCAGAGCCCGTCTCTGTTTATACTGTCTATGAGTATCACCGGCGGTTTAGCATTTTCTATTCCGTCAAAATGGCTGCTCCAAATGGCGTGACGTCACGCGGGATGTCCCTATACCGACTAAGCTACTGAAAGAGATGCTTCCAGAGGTCCTAGATCCTCTTCTTAATATCATTAATTCGTCTTTGTCTCTAGGATACGTACCAAAAAACTTTAAGCTGGCTATGATTAAACCGCTTGTTAAAAAAACGCAACTTGATCCTACAGAATTAGTCAATTACAGGCCGATCTCGAATCTACCTTTTCTGTCAAAGATATTAGAAAAGGCAGTATCCTCACAACTGTGTTCCTTTCTTGAAAGAAATGATATCTGCGAGGATTTCCAGTCAGGATTTAGACCGTACCATAGTACCGAGACAGCTCTCGTTAGAGTCACAAATGATTTGCTCTTATCATCCGATCGTGGTTGTGTCTCTCTATTAGTGTTACTCGATCTTAGTGCTGCATTTGACACCATTGACCACAACGTTCTTTTAAATAGATTAGAACATTATGTTGGCATTACGGGAATTGCACTAGCATGGTTTAAATCATACTTATCTGACCGTTATCAGTTTGTAGCAGTAAATGATGAGATGTCTCATCGATCACAAGTTCAGTATGGCGTACCACAAGGCTCAGTACTAGGACCGTTGCTGTTCACTCTGTACATGCTACCCTTAGGAGATATCATTAGGAAGCATGGCATTAGCTTTCACTGTTATGCTGACGATACTCAGCTCTATATTTCTTCAAAACCTAACGAAACTTATCAATTCACAAAATTAACGGAATGCATAGCGGATATAAAAAATTGGATGACTCGTAATTTCCTACTTCTAAATTCTGAAAAAACAGAGTTTCTAATTATTGGACAAAAAACTTCCTCACGTAATAATCTAGAATACTGTCTAACACTCGATGGCTGCTCTGTTAAGTCTTCGTCGTCGGTTAGGAACCTGGGTGTGCTCTTTGATACCAATCTTTCATTTGAAAGTCACGTGTCTAGTATCTGTAAAACTGCATTTTTCCATCTTAAAAATATATCTAAATTACGCCATATGCTCTCATTGACAAATGCGGAACAATTAGTTCATGCGTTCATGACCTCAAGGCTAGATTATTGTAATGCTCTACTGGGTGGTTGCCCTGCACGCTTAATAAACAAACTACAGCTGGTTCAAAACGCAGCAGCTCGAGTTCTTACCAGAACCAGGAAGTATGACCATATTAGCCCGGTTCTGTCAAAACTGCATTGGCTCCCTATTAAACATCGCATCAATTTTAAAATATTGCTGATCACTTACAAAGCACTAAATGGTTTAGCTCCGCAGTACTTGAGCGAGCTCTTAACGCATTATAGTCCGTCACGTCTATTGCGATCTCAAAATTCCGGCCAGTTGATAATACCTAGAATATCAAAATCGACTGCTGGCGGTAGATCCTTTTCCTATTTAGCACCAAAACTCTGGAACAGTCTTCCTACCATTGTCCGGGAAGCAGACACACTCTGTCAGTTCAAAGCCAGATTAAAGACACATCTCTTTGACCTAGCTTTCACATAATACATTATAGACTTCTATAATTTAATGTTAGGCTGCATAGATTAGGTCAGCCGGAACCGGGAACACTTCCCAAAAATCCTGATGTACTCGTTACATCATGAGAAGAATGGCATCTACGCTAATTTTAGTGTCTGTGTTTATCCCGAGGTTTTCCTGCAGCCTGCCGGATCCAGGCCGTATCCAGATCTGACGAAGGACCTTCGCCTGGACCGATGACAACGCAGTGCTGAAGTGCCAACTAGTCTCTCCCTATGGAGGATCCCTCTACCACTCTACAGATAAGGCGTTGTCGGGAAAATTCGTTTCGCGTTCCTACCCCAAAGCAACAAAATAAAATAAAATTCTTTATCAAAATTTATAGGGAAAGACAAGTACTTTGTTTAGGCTTGGCTTGTAGGGAATTCCAAACCTGCATATATTCAAAAGCACATAACTATAGAACTCATTCTAAAAGCTCATGTGAACGCCATCAGTGTTTCTCACAGGTTCGCGTTTAAAGTCTGTGTAGAGGGAATGGTGTCGTCTTAGCGGCCCCTAATTTAATAACAAATGATCATTGCGACGGAAGCAAATCAATCAAAACTAACTTTAGATGGAAATAACTTAACTCTGCTGTAAAGCCGAAACAATCTCTGTTACCTTAAATTATACGCTTATCTCTGTAAAGCTGCTTTGAAACAATCTACATTGTTAAAAGCGCTATATAAATGAAGATGACTTGACTTGACTTGACATGTTGTTCAGCCCCCGGTAATCAATACAAGGTCGCAGCGATCCATCCTTCTTCCCCACAAAAAAAAAACCCCGCCCCCGCTGGAGATGAGGAAGGTTGGATGAACCCGGATGCTAGAGAATCAGAAATATATTTCTCCATAGCCTCCCTCTCCGGAACCGAGAGTGAATAAATCTTGCCTTTAGGCGGAGACTTACCTGACAGTAAATCTATAGCACAGTCGTAGGGACGGTGCGGAGGAAGAGAAGCAGCCCTTGACTTACTGAACACTTCCCTCAGGTCACGGTACTCCACGGGCTCGTTTGATAAATCCACTGCTTCCTCCTGCAACACAGGAACAGAGACAACAGAACAGGCAGACACAAGACAAGACTTATGACACTCAGCGCTCCAGGCTGATATGGATCTTTGTTTCCAGTCAATGCGGCGGTTGTGTTGATTGAGCCAGGGGTGACCCAGGACAATGGGTGTGTGATGTGAGTCCGTGATGAAAAATGATATCGTCTCTGCATGATTCCCAGAGGTGATGAGCGTGATGTTCTCGGTGGCCTGGGAGATGGTAGGTAGTGACTGTCCATTGAGTGCATGTACGGTGATTCTCTGGGGAAGTGTTCTGAGTGGGACTTGAAACTGCAGTGCAAAGGTGCGATCCATGAAATTACCTTCAGCCCCGGAGTCCACCAGTGCGGTGCAGTGATGATTGTGACCAGACCATCTAAGTCTTCCCGGGAGGATGGTGGACGTAGATGAGGACTTTTTGGCGGAGATCCCACCCGATAGTAGCCTCATGCTTACTATCGGGCTTGGCCTTTTACCGGGCAGTTGTTAGCGAAATGTCCCGCGCCCCCGCAGTACAGGCAAAGGCCAAGGGATCTCCGCCTCTCCCTCTCCTCCCGGGAAAGCTGAGCTCGACCCACCTGCATGGGCTCGGGATCGGAGGGACCGGCCGCGTCCATGCCGCTGGACCATTGATGTTCCACCCCCCCACGAGGCAGGCTGGGTGGAGCGCGTGGTCCGACCCGGGCTAATCGGGCGTCCACCCTCAGAGCCAGGTCGATGAGTCCGTTCAGTGAGGGGGGCAGGTCCAGGGCGTAGATCTCCCTCTGGACGCGGTCGGCCAGCCCATGCAGGAACCTATCCCACTGCGCTTCCTCGTTCCAGCGACACTCGGCCGCCAGGGTCTTGAACTCGATGGCATAATCCGAAACAGATCGTTCTCGCTGACGTAGTTCAGACAAGACCCTGGCAGCCTCTCTCCCCGCAACCGCGCGGTCAAAAACTCTTCTCATCTCCAGAGAGAGCTCCTGGAACGAGGAACAGCATGGTTCTTGGTTCTCCCACACCGCCGTCCCCCATAGTGCCACTCTCCCAGTCAGTAACGTGAGGACAAACGCCACTTTAGATTCCTTTCTCTCAAAGGTTCTGGGCTGGAGAGCAAAATGCATGCTGCATCGAGTCAAAAACGGCCGGCAAAAGTTAGGCTCACCAGAGTATGCTCAGGAGTCGGGAGGCGTGGCTTGGACTGGGAGGCGGGCATCGGTGGTGTGGGAGGGACGGGCGGTGCGGCTGGCGCAGCGGGAGGTTGCAGCTGTTGAAATGGCTGGGTCAGCTCGGACACCTGCGTGACGAGAGCCTGAATCGCGCGCGCCGCTTCTCCTTGCTGGCGGTCCTGAGCGTCCATCCTTTGAATACTTGCACGAACAAAGTCGTCCATCGTTGCTGCGGCGCCACCTGCTGCTTCCATGGAACGGTCGGATTGTTCTGTCATGATAGAATAAACAGGAAGCAATCGCAGATACTCAAAGTGATATTTATTCTCCAAAGTACACACAACAGAAAGAACAGGAAGGCGGCGATTCAGACTCAGGCAGGGACTAGATGGTCTGTGGTGCGCTGGTGCGGTGATAGTGGTGAATCCCAATCCTGGTGCTGGAGTGCGGTGAACCCAAGGATGACGAACACAACGGCAGGAAGACAAGGCAAGGCGAACACAGACACGGCAACTCCACGGGGAAACAGACACGGCAGATCACAGGACATCAACAAACAATCCGACACTGGAACAGAGAATGGTGTGAGTATATATAGGAACGGAAATGAATCGCAGCTGTGAACAGTGATTGATGATGATGATGATCAGCTGGAGCGCTGACGGACACGTGAGCGGGACAACGCCCACTCACACATAAACAACAATGACACGAGACAAGAAGAAAACAATGCATTCAACAACCGTGACAATATTATCAGAAATTAGAGCTGAAATTGTTGAAAGATTTTGATCTCGATTCAAATAC
Source organism: Squalius cephalus (assembly GCF_949319135.1). NCBI lineage: Eukaryota > Metazoa > Chordata > Actinopteri > Cypriniformes > Leuciscidae > Squalius > Squalius cephalus. Next base: position 48,355,687 of record NC_137124.1, on the reverse strand, counting down.
CCACGCAATATTTTCCTAAATGACAACGATTTGTCTTAAACCTTTGTCAAGTAAGATCACAGTGAACATTTATATATGCGTTGGCGCTGTCAGTACCCACATTTACATGGAAATGTTTTGTTTCGATCAGAATGAAATCACTCTGATTGATGAATCTGAACATAGTTTTTACATGAATGCTAAGTCATCAGGTTGATGTGCATTTATAAGTCACAAGCTTCAAATCTGATTTAATCTTTTTGATGTGAACGTAATATGCAGTTTCCTGCTGTTGTCACAAACTAACCATCCTCCGTTGTTTTAAAAAGCAGACTTATATTTACCTATTTCAGGTCCTTATTAGGAGACGCGGAGTACACAAAGGTTTGCCGTGCTGCTTATATTAATCAAGCAGTAAAAAAACAATGCCCAGATGCCCAAAACAAGGCATCTGCAGATGAGAGTCCGAAACAAGCACTTGTTGGACAACGTTGTCCTGCACCACTTCACAGAATGATGAGTGGGAAGATAATTTTAGATTGACACAACAGTCATTTATTATATTCTTAAATAATATTACAACAACATCAGCTCTTAATTCAAATGATCACAGAAGTACTGAGATAAAAGTTTATAGTTCAGATATAAACACTGTCTACAGTAGCAATCAAAATAGAGTAAATCAACTTTTGCAAGAATCTTGACACTTGAAACTTTAATCATTCATTCTAGAGATTCGTTCAAAAACGCTGATTCATCCAGTAATGAAACACGTATTTTAGTCATTAAATCATTCATTCAAACTTTTTTTTTTTCATTCAGATTAAGCATTTTAAATCGACTGCAGAAATGAACATTTGTCAGAACCTCTAGTCATTTATCTGTTCAGAACCGTGATCTCTGTCTGAAACACTAAAAGAATCAGATTCTCATTTTAACAATTCTAACTTGTTATTAAAACTGTGACTCTTAAGTCGAGCCATCCTGGAAATTTAAGAATCATCCACACCTGTGATCACCTCAATTATTTTCCAAAGACACAAAGAATAATATTTTTATATTTTTACTTTAAAAGCAATCATAAATCATTAGCAATAAAAAAGAATTAAAATACTTTAATTATGCATCATTTTGTCGGCCAATTCTATCATGAACTGAGAATCTGATTGTGAGAAACTACCTAATATTAAAATGACTTGAGACAAATAATGTATTATTATTATTATTTTTGTTTATAATTTTTTTTAAGGGTTAACTTGTATCAATTAATGAATTGATGCTTTCAAACACATTGCATATTCATACTTTATAAACTGATTTTATTAATACAAAATTAAATCGGAATAGTCTGAATAAATAAACAGTAATTCTCTGTTGATTTCCCAAATGCCGTTCCAGTGACATTCCAATACCATGACCATTTCAATTGAAGTTTAATGCTGTTTTTGTTTTTTATCCTGAGTAAAAGTTGTTATTCTTTCATAAGGTATTGTGACATGTGTAAGTAACTTGATTTCTCTAAAATCCTAATCTCTAAAAAAACAAATTTGTTTTGCAGAGGCTCTTAAGAAGACTGCTCAGATCAACTGGCAAGAAACTGAGAGGGAACTCTCAAAATAGTCTGGGACAAGAGATGGAGGAGGACAGTGTCCAGAATGCACAAATGACTGTCTGCAGTGTAAGCTGTACTGATACATGTGTAGTTGCTGCTTCTTCTAACTGTCCCCAATTTATTTCCTGTTCAAATGTTCAAAGCTTTCAGTTGGGGCCCACCTTTTTGTAAGTGCCATCCTATATGAAATCCATGTGGGGAGTTGGTATGGGGCCATTATGGAACCCACGGACAATCCCATACAGAGCCCATTTTTCAGCCTATTTCAAACCCACATGGGCCCCATATACAAATGTCTACTGGGTTAAAGCTGGGAAAGAGATGGGTCTTGTGCATGCTGCCCACTTGGGTCCCACCTAGTACCAAGTGCAATCCTACATGAAATCTATTTGGGCAATTAACATGGGGCCATTATGGAACCCGTGGACAATCCCATACAGAGCCCATTTTTCAGCCCATTTCAAACCCACATGGGCCCCATATACAAATGTCTACTGGGTTAAAGCTGGGACAGAGATGGGTCTTGTGCATTTTGCCCACTTGGGTCCCACCTAGTACCAAGTGCCATCCTTTATGAAATCCATGTGGGCAGTTGGTATGGGGCCATTATGGAACCCGCGGACAATCCCATACAGAGCCCATTTTTCAGCCTATACGCTCTATGCACGTAACAGTTCCGGGTTCGCGTGTACTAGGCTATCAACTTCCTGTTCAACTTCCTGTTTATACACGGACAGATATGGCTCTCTTTTATAGTCGCTGTCTTCAGGATTTACCTCGTCTCACGGTAAATGACATAGACCGACTCGTAACAACATCATGTGCTGCTCCCAACAGCAAGCGGGAAAAGGGATTTAAAATGTATATCGGCAGCTATATCGACAACTATGAGGGTAAGTAGCTAACGTTATCATGCTAACAGTTATATTGTAATCAAGAAACTGACGTGACTGAACTTGTTAACGTTAGCTATTTTGTTTCACACTACTCTACTATATTAAAACAGACAAACTAGCACAGTGTAAGAACGTGTAATCCAGTTTCGAAATGTATGTTCATCTTTTTCCGTAACAGTGTCAATGAAAAACAAGGTGACAGGAGAGGTCAGCGTGAGGGCAGTCTGTCATAGATCCATGAGGAAAAATGAAAAGCCACACGAATTGAAAGTAGGGTGACTAGGGTCAATGTTAGGGTAATGGTTAGGCTGATAAGTTGCCCAGCTGATAAGTAACATTATCTAAATGTACATGGCTCAGTCTACTGTTTATGGATGTGAATGGGTAGGCCTATGTAGCTCTCATCTACAATACAACATAGGTAAAGTTGGTTTTATATTCACACAGTCGCATATTCGCGGACTTTCGCGTTCAATAACTTGTGAACTAAAAGTTGTTACTACACAAATAACACCTAACACATAACTATACATATAACACCTGCAGACAACCGAAAGTGCATAGAGCCTAATTTTCCTCAAAACGAGCTTTCCTTCGCAGTGGAAAAAAATACATTGATCTCTATGCGCAGGCTGCTGAGAAGGGACCGTCTGCAAAGTGCAAACCCCGAAAAGTGTTACTACAAAATATTCAAAAACTTCACTGTAATTCTGTATTGTTGCCAAATTCAGATCACACATGACACATCACTGCTGTCCTGCTGGTTATATAACAAGACTTTGTTTTGGATAAATGCAATACAATTGTATAATTGCATTACAATGTGTGATCTGAATTTGGCAACAATACAGATAATTACAGTGAAGTTTTTGAATATTTTTCATAATAACAAATAATAAAAATAATGCAAATTTTTTTTTTACCCAAAATAAGTGTTGTAGTATAATCATCAGGACAGTAGTGATGTGTGAACTGAATTTTGTGACACTATATAGTGTGTGTTTTTGATTTACTGATTGGTCCCTTCGGATCCGTCTCTCAGCCGCCTGCGCATATAGAGATCAATGTATTTTGTACATTCGGAGGATCATTACAGGTAGGACCTTCAGTGCCACATACATGTACAGCGCCATGTCACATAGTCAAGTTTTCCTAAAAAGTAAGAAATTGCCAAGCGGGGTAAACATTTTAAGCGCGAATGTGCGAATATAAAAACAACTTTACCAAGTCAATACAACCGTATGCTTTTATTAGTTATATTTTTCTTGTTAACAGTTTATCTCTTAAGAGGTATTTCTCATCTAAGCTTCTATTTCTCCCTAGATGGTGTTAAAAGACTTGAAACCTGTCATTTTGGTGAGCACCCACTGCTCCTGTGTGGCGGGGTGTGCCTTATGCAACCATTTGGTTGCACTACTATATCAAACAGCACACTTTTCACAATTAGGCATCCCTGCTGTACCCCCAGTGCACAGTTGCACAGAAACTGAGCAGACCTGGCATAAGCCAAGGACCTTGGTAAGTCATCTGTCTGTCATGTGAATTGTACCATGTAACTATTGTGATGCCATGTCAAAATGTGTCATTGCTGTCAGGGTGTTAGGCCAGGTCCGGTGGGAGACATGGAGGTCCGCAAACCCCAAAATTCTACCTCTGTTTGTGTGAGGTGAGACTATATTACCTTTAGTTTAAGCTGTGTTGATGTGGTTAATATGTATGCAGTTAATATGCTGCAGTTTTTTTAGTTTTTTTTTTTACATCTTTTTACTTACACATTTTCAGAAGTTCTCTCTACAAAGCACTGGATGGGGAAATGCCAGATCTTTCCACATTGAGAGTGGCAGAAGTATATAGGGACTTTCCCCCTTTGCTTGCACCTCTGGTGACCACCATGGGCATGTCAGCGGAAGTCCCATTAGTTCAGTCAGCTTTTGGGGCTGTCCAGGCCGGGAGTGTGCTGTCATTTCAGCAAAAACCACCAGAAATGCGGGAAATCATCAACATCCCAGATGCCCCTGCCCAACCTTCCCTTCCCATCCAAGGCTATAGGCTTGAGCCAACCACATGCGCCCATGTGTTATCAGAGGAGGAACATGTATATATAAAATCGCTACAGGTGTCATTCCACATGGCCCACAGGATTGAAGCTGCAACAAGGGAGCAGAGCTCATGCCAGGAATGGCATCGACTGAGAAAGATGCGAGTTACATCTACACGCTTTCACGAGGCATGCCATGTTCGCTGTCATACATCAGCTGAAAATCTGGCACACAGAATTCTGAGGGGGACTGTCATGACAGGACATGAGGAGAGGAATCGATATGGAGCCAGTTGCCGTAACAGAGTACTGCAGTTTAAAAAATGTCAACTATTCACCCTGCGGGTTCATTATACACCCTGATGCTCCATGGCTGGGGTGCTCCCCCGATGGAGTCGTGTTTGATCCTTCTGAAAACCCACCATTCGGCCTGCTGGAAATTAAGTGCCCCAACATCAAGAGTTACGTTGACTGTCCCTACCTGAAAATATCTGGTGGCTCTCTGCAGCTTAGGAGGCAGCACAAGTACTATTGGCAAGTACAAGGTCAGATCCTCCTAACAGGTTTGGAGTGGTGCGATTTCGTGGTATGTGCGCAGGAGGACATGCTTGTTGAACGCATACACAAAAATGTAGATGTAATGCGTACCATTAGAGACCGAGGAGATCTTTTTTTTTTTACCACTACCTACTGAAGTGTTTGCGTGTTTAAGTCATTTCAGATTTCAGATGTTGCTTCATTTAATGACTGTGTTAAGTGTGAGTGTGGCCACATACCACTGGTGGTCCATTCAATTACTCTGAAATTATTATACAGTATTATATTTATGGTATTCTATATTTATTGTATTCTTATTTAAATGATATTTACATATATACACTCGTACATATATTTATACAATATAATACATAACCTATATCTATTATATTACAATACACATGTATATATACATATCTTTATACAGCATTATATTTATTGTATTATTCATAGTTATTTACACTAAACAATATTTACATACATACACACACTATATTTATACAATATATACACAATATAATATACCTATCTATTATATTACAGTATATATACATTATCTTTGTACAGCATTATATATATATATATACACTATCTTTGTACAGCATATATATATATATATATATATATATATTATTATTTTTATACAATATATACCTATCTATTATATTACATTACACATGTATATACATATATCTCTCGATTCTTATGGTTATTTTTGTGTTCTGTATTATGAAATTATAATAAAATATGTATAAGGAAACACTGTCTTAGTTTTGTCTGTTGATCAGAGGTATGAATACAGAACAGTGTGAAATCCATAGTATTTACAAAAGTATATGTACAATATTTATACAAACCTTAGCATATCACCAAGGATGAGAGTTTTTAGACTCAATGGCTCCATGCCTTGACAAGTGGTCCACATTGGTAGTTCACAAGCAAACATGCCACTGTGAACAGTTGGTTTATGCTACCAGAAATGGACAAGGGGATGACGGTGTCAAACAACTTATGCTCTTTAACACGACGGATAAGACGTTCAACATGTACCCTGAGCCTAGCCACAGACTGAGTGTGTGTCACTTCATCAGCTGACATTTGTTTTCCATTGGTCAGGAAAACAGGCCGGTGGATTTTACATGGCACTAGGCTATCAATTAAGAAGCCCTTATCCACCATGATGGCCATGTCAGGGGTAAGAAGGTTAATGATCCCTGACTGTTTGAACAGCTCCCGGTCACTAATAGACCCTGCATACAGTGCAGAAACAAATGTTATTGCACCATGAGGTGCCATTCCTACTAAAGCTTTGAAGGTGCAGTGAGACTTGTAATTTGAAAAGACCTCACTTTGTAATAGCAAAGAGGAAGGTGTTTGGCAGCGGATCTCTGTACAATCCAGGATAACCTGTGTGTCTCGAAATTGATGGAATTCTTCTGGCAGATGGGCTCGTACTTTCTCTTTTGGCATCCAAATGCACACTGACCCCAGGACAAAGTACAGGAAGTTGGCCCAGGTTGTTATGATGCGGCTTACAGTGGTCTGATGTACTTGAAACCGATGACCAAGGTCCCTTTGCTTGAGGCCCAAAGCAAGATGCATCAAGAACAGGAAGAACTCATCTATTGCAGGAAGTGCCCGAGTGTTTCCAGGCTCCTTGAAGACTTTGGAATTGGTGACACGAATCATCCCGTGAGTTGCCGGTTCAATCAGTTCCCAGAAGGCCATCAGGTGGTTGTATGTTGCAAATCTGTCAAGAAAGAAACGTGCATTGGTTCTCACATGGCATAAAATACTTATACATAGCTTTGTAGTAAATTTAAAGTTTAGAAAATAGGAATGCTGAACTACAATCTTGCAATATTGAGTCATGACAATTATGGAACTTGGTATGTATGATTAAACTAACTCTGGTTGCTGTTTAGGGCTGTGAAACGATTAATCGCATCCAAAATAAATGTTTGTGTACACATAATATATGTGTGTGTACTGTGTATAATTATTTAGTATATATAAAAACACACACACGTATGTATATTTTTAAGAAAAATTTGTTATTTATATATAAAATATTTACATATAATACAAATTATATATATATATATATATATATATATATATATATATATAATACAAATTATATATATATATATATATATATATATATATATATATATATATATATATATATACATACAGTATATTTAAGCAATTATTTCTTAAATATATACATGCATGTGTATGTACACACAAACTTTTTTTTTTTGATGTGATTAATCACGATTAATCGTTTCACCAGCTGGTGTTCATACTTATAATTATGTTAGTCTACGTTGTTGTTATTATTTTGGTCAGTGTAGACTACTTTTAGGCTGCCTAGGCTACGTGTAGCTAGCGTATAACTCCAATCATATTTATCAGAAACGTGGACTAGTGTTTTCAGGACAGTGGCAACGCTATTACAAATGCTTACCACAGGCAATATAATCTTACCTTGTATAAAAGCGTATGTCCTCATCGGACCCAGCAAATCTCCTGAGACCAAAGCGGTGTGTGATCTTTGTTTGCTCCAACTGCTTCCGTACATCTTCTATCTCTCTGTCATGGTAGAAACAAGACTGGAAGCAAGTGCAGGTTACTTTGTTTATTAAACTCAGATTGAAGCAAACACAGTCACAGATTCTCTGGTGGGCGGCGACTCAGGCTCGTGCAGGGACTAGATGGTCTGTGGTGCGCTGGTGCGGTGAAGTGAGAGTCCAATTCCCGGTGCTGGAGTGCGGTGAAAACTCAGTGACGGAAAACACGAACGGCAGGAAGACACGGCAAGACGAAACACTGAGACAGCAACTCCATGGGACCTCAAACAAACAATCCGACACTGGAACAGAGAATGGTGTGAGTATATGAAGGGAACGGGAATGAATTGCAGCTGTGAACAGTGATGGTGATGATAATGATTATCAGCTGGAGCGCTGACAGACACGTGAGCGGGACAACGCCCACTCACACATAAACAAACACAGACACGAGACGAAAAGGAAACAATGCATTCAACAACCGTGACAGTACCCCCTCCTCTAGGAACGCCTCCTGGCGTTCCCAGACTCCCTTACCTGTCGATTGTAATCATCGATAAGAGAGTGATCCAGGATGTCACGAGCCGGAACCCAACTTCTCTCCTCCGGACCGCAACCTTCCCAGTCCACCAGGTACTGGAATCCGCGTCCCCTCCGCCTAGGCAAGGCAAGGCAAGGCAAGTTTATTTATATAGCACATTTCATACACAATGGTAATTCAAAGTGCTTTACATACTATTAAAAATAATCAGAAGAAATAAGAATATACAAAACAGTTTAAAATAAAGAAACAAAAAAGAACTAAAAATAATTAAAACAGTTTAGAATAAAGAACAGTTTAAAATAAAGAAACGAGAAAGAACTAAAAATAATTAAAACAGTTTAGAATAAAGACTAAAATAAGACACAGTATAAACAGTCGGACAAACAGTGACACAGTGCTCATTCATTAAATGCAAAGTTAAACAGATGTGTTTTGAGTCTGGATTTGAATGTGACTAATGTAGGAGCACATCTGATCTCCTCTGGAAGCTGGTTCCAGCTGCGGCTGGCATAATAGCTAAAAGCAGACTCTCCTTGCTTAGAGTGAACTCTTGGAACTTCTAGCTGATGTGATCCTAATGATCTGAGTGATCTGTTGGGTTTGTATTCCGTGAGCATATCTGCAATGTATTGAGGTCCTAGGCCATTAAATGATTTATATACTAGTAATAATACTTTAAAATCAATCCTATAAGTAACTGGCAGCCAGTGTAATGACCTGAGTACTGGTGTGATATGATCATATTTTCTGGTTCTGCTAAGAATCCTGGCGGCAGCGTTCTGTATGAGCTGCAAATGTTTTATGGTCTTTTTGGGAAGGCCAGTGAGGAGTCCGTTACAATAATCCACCCTGCTGGTGATGAAAGCATGCACTAGTTTTTCTAAGTCTTGACTGGAAACAAAGCATCTAATTCTTGCAATATTTTTCAGATGATAGTATGCTGATTTAGTTATTGCTTTGACATGACTATTGAAACTAAGGTCTGACTCTAAAGACACACCAAGATTCTTGACCTGATTTTTAGTTGTTTGACCTTTAGAGTGAAGGTATGCGTTCACCTTGAGAACTTCATCTTTGTTTCCAAACACAATGACTTCAGTTTTGTCTTTGTTTAACTGTAGAAAGTTTTGGCACATCCAGCTGTTGACTTCATCAATGCATTGAAGCAGAGAGTCAATGGGGCTGTAATCATTAGGCGATAGGGCTAAGTAGATCTGTGTGTCGTCTGCATAGCTGTGGTAAGAGATTTGGTTCTTTCTCATTATTTTGCTCATTGGGAGCATGTACAGGTTGAACAGGAGTGGCGCAAGAATTGAGCCTTGAGGGACTCCGCATGTCATGGGCGTCCACTCAGACTTATGGTCACCTATACTCACATAATAACCTCTCCCATCTAAGTATGACCTGAACCATTTTAGAACTGTCCCAGAAAGCCCCACCCAGTTTTCCAGCCTGTCTAGAAGTATTTTGTGATCGACAGTGTCAAATGCAGCACTGAGGTCGAGTAGAACCAGCACTGATAATTTGCCTGAATCCGTATTTAAGCGAATATCGTTTATTATCTTAATGAGCGCCGTCTCTGTGCTGTGATGCGATCGGAAGCCAGATTGAAAATTATCAAAGTATCCATTTGAGTTTAAGAATTTGTTCAGCTGGTTGAAGACAACTTTTTCAATGATTTTGCCTGTGAAAGGAAGATTTGAGATCGGTCTATAGTTGCTTAATATAGTCTTATCCAGATTGCTCTTTTTCAGGAGGGGTTTGACAACAGCAGTTTTAAGGGAGTTTGGAAAACTTCCATAGAAAAGTGAGGCATTTACCACTTCTAGAAGATCTGCTTCTAAACAGTCTAACACACTTTTAAAAAAAGATGTGGGAAGTGTGTCAAGAGCGCAGGTTGATGTTTTAAGGTGCTGAACGGTTTCTTTCAGAATTGTGCCATCAATTTCTTCAAAATCAGACATAGTAACTACTTTCTCAGGTTGTAGTCTGATCTGACTGACCCCAGCGCAACTCAAGGATGTGCTGATCACCTTTCTAATATTATTGATTTTCTCAGAGAAAAAGGTAGCAAACTCACTACACTTGCTATCGGAGAGCATTTCACTGGGAATCTGGCTTGGGGGATTTGTTAGTCTGTCGACAGTAGCGAAGAGATTTCGAGTATTATTTAGGTTTCTGTTTATGATATCGGAGAAGAAAGTCTGTCTAGCTTTGCCTAGTTCCATATTGAAAGCACGAATGGTGTCTCTATAGATGTTATAGTGGATTACAAGTTTTGTCTTTCGCCACATGCGCTCTGATTTTCTGCATTGTCTTTTCATAATTTGCACTGCTGTTGAGTTTCTCCAAGGTGCTTTTTGTTTACCATTCTTCCTGACTTTCACAGGAGCAATATCATCAATTACATTTTTAACCTTCGAGTTAAAAGAATCAAGGAGAGAATCAACCGAGTCAGCAGATATGCTCGGTCTTAGGGATATGGCCTTCATAAATAGTACACTAGTGTTCTCATTTAGGCATCTCTTCTTGACAGACACAGATCTAACTTCAATGGCAGGAGAGATCAATATATCAAAGAAAATACAGTAATGATCAGAGAGTGCGACATCCTTAATATCATTCAATGAAATGTTTAGACCCTTACTGATAAGTAAATCTAGAGTGTGTCCACGATTGTGTGTGGGCCCATGTACATGTTGAATCAGATCAAAAGTTTTTAAAACAGTATTGATTTCTTTTGCCATATTATTTTCTGCATTATCTATGTGAATGTTAAAATCTCCAGCAATAGTGAAACTGTCAAACTCTGAGGAAATTATTGATAACAGTTCTGTAAAGTCTTCAGCAAAGGCTGAAGAGTATTTTGGAGGCCTGTAAATAGTGATAAGTAAAATCCGTGGAGCACCTTTTAACACAATACCCAGATATTCGAAAGACGGGTAATTACCAAATGATATTTGCTTACATTGATAGACATCTTTAAAAAGAGCAGCTACACCCCCACCTCTCCTTCCAGCTCTGGAGACACTCATAAAGGTAAAGTTCGGAGGAGATGTTTCATTGAGAATTGTTGCACTGCAGCTGGCTTCTAGCCAAGTTTCATTTAGAAATATAAAGTCCAGGTTGTATGTGCTTATAAAGTCATTGACTAGAAGTGATTTATTTTTAAGTGAGTGGATGTTTAAAAGTGCTAACTTAACAGTCTTGCTTTTTGTGTCCACAATCTTAGTTTGTCGTGTGATAGGCACCAGATTAGATGGGTTTGCTGTACGGCTTTTAAAGGCCTTAGACTTTCTAACATGTGAATGAACAGATGATACAGGAACACTGGGTTCCCGCTTGTTCTGTAAACATTTGAGAAAGTTACTGTTATCACAGCGGGGACCCGGCACAAATCACTTGGAGCTGGTATCGGTTGATTTTGTAACACCTCGAGCAGACGGTGGAAGTTGTGGGCCCTGGCGTTGTGGAAGGGGCCTTAATGCTCGGGGAGGAGGGGGAGGGGGGAGAGGGCGAGCTGCGCCCATAGACTTTGGTGGTAGTGATGTTTTTCTGGTTGATATCTGGGGGCTTCCAGCGAATTGGGTTCCAGCATACACTAGTTTTTCCATTTTCTCTGAGAAACACATCAATGGGGATGTAGGAGATAGTGATAGCGGTGAGAGTGGCTGTGGTGTTAATGGAGGCTGTAATATGATGTCTTGGCTTTCCTGGTCGTGTTTGGGTGCTGAATCTGTTGTTACTGGTGGCTGTAATGTACTGTCCTGGCTTCCCTGGTCATTCTTGGGTGCTGAATCTGTTGTTATTGGAGGCTGTAATATGCTGTCCTGGTTTCCCTGGTCATTCTTGGGTGTTGAATCTGTTGTTATTGGAGGCTGTAATATGCTGTCCTGGTTTCCCTGGTCATTCTTGGGTGCTGAATCTGTTGTTATTGGAGGCTGTAATATGCTGTCCTGGCTTCCCTGGTCATTCTTGGGTGCTGAATCTGTTGTTATTCGAGGCTGTAATATGCTGTCCTTGGGAGCTGAATCTTGTGACATTTCTAATATGTCACAGTCTGACTCTGGTGAGCTCAGTGGGCAGGGCTCAGCTGAAGTTGTGTCCGTGAGCAGAAGTTGTTTTGGCTGCATGGTGTTATCATTGTCTTTGTGAGATGTGTCAGCCGCATGTCCATTCAAGTCCTGAAGTGAAGTCCTAGAGTCCAGAATGCGACGGACCGAATAGGATGGTTCCCCATCTACGAGGCGCGGCGGTGGGGGAACCGGGGCAGGCGGATTAATACGGGAAAAAAAAACGGGCTTAATTTTGGACACGTGGAATACCGGATGAATTCTCCTGTACACTGGAGGGAGGTTGAGACGGACTGCCACCGGACTAACAATCTTGGTGACAGAAAACGGGCCAATGAATTTAGGAGCCAATTTATTAGATACGGAGCGGAGCGGAATGTTCTTGGTAGAAAGCCACACTTTGGAACCGACGACGTATACGGGAGGCCTAGACCGGTGGCGATCGGCTTTGGCCTTGGTGCGCGCCCGCACACGGAGGAGAGTCTCACGGGCTCTCGTCCATGTGTGGTGACACCTCTGGACGAAGGCGTGAGCGGAGGGGACCGCGACTTCGGATTCCAGACTAGGAAAAACCGGTGGCTGGTATCCTATACTACACTCAAAAGGAGATAGGCCCGTAGCTGACACTGGCAACGAATTGTGGGCGTACTCCACCATAGGCAGTTGTTGACTCCAGGAGGAAGGATTCCTGGCAGCCGTACATCGCAAGGTTCTCTCCAAGTCTTGGTTGGCTCTCTCAGTTTGACCATTGCTCTGGGGGTGAAACCCGGAAGACAGGCTGACCGTCGCCCCCAGCAACTTACAAAACTCTCGCCAAAATTTGGACACAAATTGGGGACCCCTGTCGGACACCACGTCTGTCGGGAGGCCATGTAACCGAAAGACGTGATTAACGACTGCAACCGCTGTCTCCTTGGCTGAGGGTAATTTGGGCAAGGGAACAAAGTGGGCTGCCTTCGAGAATCGGTCCACCACGGTTAAAACTACCGTGTTACCCTGGGAGGGTGGGAGGGCGGTAACAAAATCTAGTGCGATATGGGACCAGGGTCTCGAAGGCACCGACAGCGGTTGGAGTAACCCATCTGGGGGTCGATTGGACGACTTGCCAATGGCACAAACTGAGCAAGCCAAAACAAAATTGTGAACATCGCGAGCCATAAGCGGCCACCAGAATCGTTGTTTGACCAAATAGAGGGTGCGACTAACTCCTGGATGACAGGCTAGACTAGAACAATGACCCCACCGAATAACGTCTGGACGTAGTTCCTCCGGCACAAATAAGCGGTTCGGTGGGCACCGGATCGGAGGCGTTACCCCTTCTAGAGCCTTCTTGACTCTCGATTCGACCTCCCATGTGAGCGTAGAGATAATTAGGGTCTCTGAAAAAATACGCTCGGGAGTAGGTGCGTGTTCGGATCGATCAAAAATACGCGACAAAGAATCGGGTTTGACGTTTTTGGAACCCGGACGATATGAGAGGGTAAAATCGAAACGGCCGAAAAAAAGTGCCCACCGAGCCTGCCTGGAGTTCAACCTTTTGGCGGATCTAATGTATTCCAGATTTTTATGATCGGTCCAGACGATAAAGGGTACCCCAGACCCTTCTAACCAGTGGCGCCACTCTTCCAAGGCTAACTTGACCGCCAACAACTCCCTGTTGCCAATGTCGTAATTTCGTTCAGCGGGTGATAAGCGATGAGATAAAAACGCGCATGGATGCATCTTGTCGTCTGAAGGAGAGCGTTGTGAAAGAACTGCGCCTACCCCCACCTCTGACGCGTCGACCTCCACCACAAACTGGCGTGACGGATCAGGGGCGATTAAGATGGGAGCCGAAACGAAGCGGCTCTTGAGGTTGGAAAAAGCAGTCTCGGCTGCTTCCGACCACCTGAACGCAGTTCTGGGGGAGGTCAAGGCAGTCAGAGGTGCGGCTAGTTGGCTAAAGTTGCGAATAAAACGCCGGTAGAAGTTGGCGAACCCCAGAAACCTCTGTAGGGCCTTACGGGAATCTGGGTTTGGCCACTCTACCACAGCCTTAACTTTGTCAGGATCCATACGCATACCCTCAGCCGACACGATGTGTCCTAAGAAAGGGACCGACTGTGCATGAAAAGCGCATTTCTCCGCCTTGACAAAAAGCCCATTCTCTAGCAACCTTTGGAGTACTCGTCGGACGTGCTGCACGTGTTCCTGGAGAGACGAGGAAAAAATCAGAATGTCATCCAGGTAAACATAAATAAACTGATCGATCATGTCTCGCAGCACGTCATTAACGAGCGCTTGGAAGACTGCGGGACTGTTGGACAAACCGAAAGGCATGACCAAGTATTCAAAGTGCCCCCTAGGGGTGTTGAAAGCAGTCTTCCATTCATCCCCCTTCCTGATACGGACCAAATGATAAGCATTACGTAAGTCCAGTTTTGTGAAGATGGACGCTCCCTGCAACCTCTCGAAGGCTGAAGACATCAACGGCAAAGGATAAGTATTCTTTACCGTGATGTTGTTCAACCCCCGGTAATCAATACAAGGTCGCAGCGACCCGTCCTTCTTCCCCACAAAAAAGAACCCCGCCCCCGCTGGAGATGAGGAAGGTTGGATGAACCCGGATGCTAGAGAATCAGAAATATATTTCTCCATGGCCTCCCTCTCCGGAACCGAGAGTGAATAAATCTTGCCTTTAGGCGGAGACTTACCTGGCAGTAAATCTATAGCACAGTCGTAGGGACGGTGCGGAGGGAGAGAAGCAGCCCTTGACTTACTGAACACTTCCCTCAGGTCACGGTACTCTGCGGGCACGTTTGATAAATCCACTGCTTCCTCCTGCAACACAGAAACAGAGACAACAGAACAGGCAGACACAAGACACGAACTATGACATTCAGTGCTCCAGGCTGATATAGTTCTACGTTTCCAGTCAATGCGGGGGTTGTGTTGGTTGAGCCAGGGGTGGCCCAAGACAATGGGGGTGTGATGGGAGTCCATGATGTAGAATGATATGATTTCTGCATGATTCCCTGAGGTGATGAGCGTGATGTTCTCGGTGGTCTGGGAGATCGCTGGTAGTGACTGTCCATTGAGTGCATGTACAGTGATTCTTTGGGGAAGTGTTCTGAGTGGGACTTGAAACTGTAGTGCAAAGGTGCGATCCATAAAATTACCTTCTGCCCCGGAGTCCACAAGTGCGGTGCAGTGGTGATCGTGGACAGACCATCTAAGTCTTACCGGGAGGATGGTGGATGTAGATGAGGACTTTTCGGCGGAGATCCCACCCGATAGTAGCCTCATGCTTACTATCGGGCTTGACCTTTTACCGGGCAGTTAACTGCAAAATGTCCCGCTCCCCCGCAGTACAGGCAAAGGCCTTGGGACCTCCGCCTCTCCCTCTCCTCCCGGGAAAGCCGAGCTCGACCCACCTGCATGGGCTCGGGATCGGAGGGACCGGCCGCGTCCATGCCACTGGACCGCTGGTGTTCCACCCCTCCACGAGGCAGGCTGGGTAGAGCGCGTGGTCCGACCCGGGCTAGTCGAGCGTCCACCCTCAGAGCCAGGTCTATAAGTCCGTTCAGTGAAGGGGGCAGGTCCAGGGCGTAGATCTCCCTCTGGACGCGGTCGGCCAGCCCATGCAGGAACCTATCCCACTGCGCTTCCTCGTTCCAGCGACACTCGGCCGCCAGGGTCTTGAACTCGATGGCATAGTCAGAAACCGAACGCTCCCCCTGGCGTAATTCTGACAAGACCCTGGCAGCCTCTCTTCCCGCGACCGCGCGGTCGAAGACCCGTCTCATCTCTGTAGAGAGGTCCTGGAACGAGGAACAGCATGGCTCTTGGTTTTCCCACACCGCCGTCCCCCACAGTGCCGCTTTCCCGGTCAGTAAGGTTAATACAAACGCCACTTTAGTCTCCTCTCTTTCGAAGGTCCGGGGCTGGAGTGCGAAATGCATACCGCATCGAGTCAAAAACGGCCGGCAAAAGTTAGGCTCACCGGAGTATGGCTCAGGAGTCGGAAGGCGGGGCTCGGACTGAGAGGCGGGCATCGGTGGTGTGGGGGGGACGGGCGGTGCGGCTGGCGCAGCGGGAGGTTGCAGCTGTTGAAATCGCTGGGTCAGCTCGGACACCTGCGTGACGAGAGCCTGAATCGCGCGCGCCGCTTCCCCTTGTTGACGGTCCTGTGCATCCATCCTCTGAATACTTGCGCGAACAAAGTCCTCCATTGTTGCCGCGGCGCCACCTGCTGCTTCCATGGTCGGGTCGGATTGTTCTGTCATGGTAGAAACAAGACTGGAAGCAAGTGCAGGTTACTTTGTTTATTAAACTCAGATTGAAGCAAACACAGTCACAGATTCTCTGGTGGGCGGCGACTCAGGCTCGTGCAGGGACTAGATGGTCTGTGGTGCGCTGGTGCGGTGAAGTGAGAGTCCAATTCCTGGTGCTGGAGTGCGGTGAAAACTCAGTGACGGAAAACACGAACGGCAGGAAGACACGGCAAGACGAAACACTGAGACAGCAACTCCATGGGACCTCAAACAAACAATCCGACACTGGAACAGAGAATGGTGTGAGTATATGAAGGGAACGGGAATGAATTGCAGCTGTGAACAGTGATGGTGATGATAATGATTATCAGCTGGAGCGCTGACAGACACGTGAGCGGGACAACGCCCACTCACACATAAACAAACACAGACACGAGACGAAAAGGAAACAATGCATTCAACAACCGTGACACTCCCTTTTTAACTCCTCGTTTTCATGTAGAACCATGTCCACAGCTGCAGCTTCGGGAACTGAACAATAATCATGTCCAGTCCTCTCCACATCAAAGTCCATATCTTCTTGGTCTACGTCCGAGTCAGGATCAGGGGTCAGCGGTCTCTCTCGACGTTCCCAAACACTCAACCTCGGCGGCTGCTCCTGACGGTTCCACTCAAACAGTGTAGGGAAAACACCTTTTTTCAGACGTTTCAGACGAGCCCCTTCCATAAAGTCATCATGTCTGAAATGAACGCTACACACCTTTGTGTTTTTGTTGACTTGGAAGTCATCTCTCCTGATCTGCGCAATCCACTTTTTTCTGAGATCCTCTTCCACTGGAAATGAATGGAAACTCACAGTCGAGTTGTATCTTGCCGACACAACGCACAACGGCACACAACAATGTTCCGATCTAGGTCGCATTAGCTTTTGGTATCGGAAAACCTTTTTCTCCATGGTTAAGCTGCCAAAAACTAGATATAAGAACAACCAGAAATGTTTGTCGCTGGTAAGTTTCGCGCGATACACAAGGTAATCGCGCGAACCGTCAGATGTAAATACGGAACCGGAAACTGTTAGCCCAGTAGAGAGTGTAGTCGGAAACACGTCACAATCCCCGCTGCATAGAGCCTATTTCAAACCCACATGGGCCCCATATACAAATGTTGGCCGGGTAGGTATACATATTACGTGTGTTTGTTTTTATTAATGCTGTATTATAAAATACCCATATTATAACAAATAAATAAAATATATTTGGAAATTGCCCTTTAAAAC
Source organism: Squalius cephalus (assembly GCF_949319135.1). Lineage (NCBI taxonomy): Eukaryota > Metazoa > Chordata > Actinopteri > Cypriniformes > Leuciscidae > Squalius > Squalius cephalus. Next base: position 48,337,903 of record NC_137124.1, on the reverse strand, counting down.
GAAGGTTCAGTTTGTGGTTCACAATTATTTGATTAAAAACAACAAAAACAATAAAACAAAGACAAAGTCACTTATATTAAACACTTTTTTATTTATGTTTTTGTTAACAGAAGTTATCTTGCGCCTTTAATTGCCTCCGCTATCGTCCTGTCAATCATCTGTCTCATTCTCGTGGGTCGCGGCTATGATTACAGTTTCAGTAAAAATGTATTTCACCATCATCAGTACCCACCCTCAGCCGATTGGCATTACAGTATTTTCAATCACCATCCCGTGGCAAAACGGAGCGTCTAAAAGAAAAGTTCTGACTGCTGACTGAACACTGGTCAGTGAGCCTCTCCCGCTCGGCGCTGTCAAGCACAGCTTCACCACACACAGCTAAATAAAACAGGCTGGTGGCAGACTAATAATTAATATTTCTGATGTAAAGATTTCTGTGAAACGTGTAAAGTTGCACAGAAGAAAGCCCAATAGGACCTGCCCTGTACAGTTTAAGAATCTGTAGTCATAGTAGAGGACTATTATTTTGTTGAACAGACCTGACCTGAGCGACAACTGATGACGTCACATTCTCAGATTTGCTTGACCAATCGGCGGAAGGGGGCGTGTCAGGCCGCCCACATGTGGAAAACGAATTTTGAAGTCATTTATTCGTTTTTTGCATGGGAACTAAAAAACGAAAAATCAAGCCGAAATCTCGTTTTTTCGTTTTTTTGAAAAAACGAATAAAGGGGCCGTTTTCTCGTTTCTGCTTATTTCATTTCAAATTGGAAAACAAACTATCAAAACGTACACGGACCACGCACCAAAGCCAGAGGATACAAAGAGGGCCTACTCAGGTATGAGACAATACTGACAGCTCAATTATTCCTTAGGACAGTGGTTCCCAAATCTGTCCTGGAGTTCCCTTTCAAAAGCTACAATCGATGCTGCGCTGCTTAGCGCATTGGGGACATCTTTAATCGTGACCAGCTGTGAATATTGTGTGTAACACGTCAATAGAATTGACCCGGAGGTAATATAGCCTCGGTCGATGACGTCATCGGCACGCACCCCCGACACAAGGCTATAAATAGATGAGCCACAGGTGCATCGTCAGGTCTTTTGTCTTCAGACCATACTGTGCATATGTGCGTCAAAACTCTCTCCACTATCTCTTATCTGACTACAGATCTTTGCTAGGAGTTAGTTTCATCAGGCAGTGTGCAGAAAATTCTAATTTCTCAATCTTTTTCTCTCAAAGTCTGTTAATAGAGTTTAAGAAGTCAAAAAAGAAAAGAAATGAGTCAACAGCAGAGTAAGTGTTGTGTTCCTCCATGCTCCCGTCCTATGTCTGAGCTGGACACACACGATTACAGCTTTGTTAGTTTGGGGGAAGAGCACGCGGTTCTGGCGTTAGAGAAAAGCGAGTGTGAGCATTGTGAACTGTTCACAGTGAAAATGCTGCGTGCTCTTCTGAACTATTTCCAGACCGCACCCACATTACCATCGTGGGGCTCTCGCCTGGATCTGTGTGACAAGCAAGAGACTGGTTCGTCCCTTTCGCTTGCTCAGTCACCAGATCCACACGTCCCTTCTCATGATCCCGAAGCACGCTCCGGTGCTTCTTCGGCTCACGAGGGGGATGATATATCTCTTGGGTCTGCGGACCTCGAGCAGCCTACCTCTGAGCGTTTCTCTCGCGAAAGTAGATCTGTCGAGGAATTTCTCGAGGTGATTACTTGCACGTTGGACAGGTTAGAGCTTGACTGGCCACGCGAACAAGAGACCCCCAAACGTAGTAAGCTAGAGGATAGGTTTCTGTCCGGTGGCAGGGGGGAGAGACCACAACATCAGTCTCTCGCCTTCTTCAAGGACCTTCATGATGAGCTGTCTAAGTCATGGAGTAAACCATATACTTCCCGTGTCTTTGTGCCCTCAACGTCGACTTTTTCGACTATTGTGGGTGCGAAGTCGCAAGGGTATTAGGATGGGGGGGTTGCGTCCAATCTTAGATCTTCGAGGCTTAAACCATACAGTCAAAGCGCTCAAGTTCAAGATGTTAACCGTCAAGACGGTCGTGTCGCAAATTCAACATCACGATTGGTTCGTCACGATCAATCTGAAGGACGCATATTTTCACATAGAAATATTGCCACAACACAGGAAGTTCCTGAGGTTCGCTTTCGGAGGCGAAGTGTACCAATTTTGGGTTCGTCCATTCGGCCTAGCCTTGTCACCCCGCACATACACAAAATGCATGGATGCAGCACTGGCTCCATTACGACTCCAGGGCATTCGCATTTTGAATTACATCGACGATTGTTTAATTCTAGCACAATCGCAAGAGATGGCGCTTCAACACAGAGACATCGTGTTAGCTCATCTAGTTTCTCTAGGGTTGAGACTCAACACCAAGAAAAGTGTTCTCTCTCCTGCCCAGAGAACGACTTATCTCGGGATCGTTTGGGATTCGATCACGATGCGGGCACAACTGTCTCCCGCTCGAATCGAGACCATTCGGCAGACCAAAAAATGTTAGGTTTCATGGTTTCAGTATCCACGGTGATTCCTCTGGGGCTGTTGCACATGAGACCGTTTCAGTTGTGGCTAAAATCCAGGGGATTTCATCCAAGGGCCAATCCTCAAAGGCAAATAAAAGTGATGCGCTGCGGGCTTCATACACTATCTCTGTGGCTCAGACCCCGGTTCCTCGCCTTGGGTCCCACTCTTGGGGCGCCTTGTCGTCGCAGACTGTTAACGACAGACGCCTCCCTGATGGGCTGGGGAGTGGTCTTAAGTGGTCGTCCAGCTCAAGGGGAATGGGAGGGTCATCAGCTCGATTGGCACATCAACTGCCTCGAGCTGATGGCCGTATTTCTGGCCCTGAAATATTTTCTCCTTCAGTTGAGAGGTTGTCATGTCCTAGTGCGGGTGGACAACACAGCGGCAGTCTCTTATATAAATCACTAGGGAGGTCTGCGCTCACGCAATCTGGACAGAATAGTGAGGCAGATTTTTCTCTGGGCCCAGGACAAGTTCCTGTCACTCAGGGCAGTATACATTCTAGGGCATCTGAATGTGGGAGCGGATTTACTGTCCAGACAGAAACTACCGATGGGGGAATCGAAACTCCACACGGAAGTTGTGAAACAGATTTGGACCAGATTTTACGAATCGGAGGTGGACCTCTTCGCCTCCCATCAGACATCCCATCCCCCCTGGGTCTGGATGCGATGGCGCACACATGGCCCAAAATGCGCCTGTATGCATTTCCTCCAGTTTCTCTGCTCCCGGGAGTTCTAGCCAGAGTTCGCAAACAAGGGTCTTGCCTCTTACTGATAGCGCCACGTTGGCCGAACAGAGTATGGTTCTCGGAGATAATATCTTTCCTCGACGGCTCGCCGTGGGCAATTCCGGAGAGGAGGGACCTTCTGTCTCAGGCGGAGGGCATGATATTCCATCCCAGGCCCGACCTGTGGAATCTTCATGTTTGGCCCCTGATGGGTACCAATTGAGAGACACTGGGCTTTTGCCAGATGTTATTGAGACCATTCTAAATGCTAGGGCTTCCTCCACTAGAAAGAGTTACGCCAGCAAATGGGGTGTTTTTGAAAGGTGGTGTGTTGTACACAATGTTGATCCAGTCAACTGCCAGATTGCTTCAGTTCTGGACTTCATGCAGGAGAAGTTATCAACAGGCACATGCCCCGCCACTCTCAAGGTTTATGTGGCCGCTCTTTCGGCTTGCCACGCCTTGGTTGACAGGGTGCCACTCGGGAGAAATCCTCTGCTCGCTCATTTCATTCATGGGGCCAGACAACTGAGGCCTCCAGTAAGAACCAAGATCCCTTCATGGGACTTAGCTATAGTCCTCGAGGGTCTGGTTGAGACCCCCTTTGAACCTATAGAATCAGCGTCTGACAAACTTCTGACTCTAAAAATGTTTTTTCTTATGACAATAACTTCTTAAAAAAGAATTGGGGATATGCAGACTCTGTCCATCTCGCCATCCTGCTTAGAATTTGCCCCAGGAATGGTGAAAGTAATTTTGCATTCTCATCCTGACTACCTGCCTAAGGTTCCTTTCTCGACTGTACATCCTGTCACTCTCGAGGCCTTCTGTCCTCCGCCATTCATAACGCCGGAGCAGGAGAGATCTCACAGACTGTGTCCAGTCCATGCTCTTCAGGCTTACATCCACCGCACTAGCCAGTGGCTTAAGTCAGAGCAACTGTTCATCTGTTAAGGGATTAGTAACAAAGGAGCAGCTGCCACCAAGCAGACCATGTCTCATTGGGTCAGGGATGCTATTGTTCTTGCCTATGATGTGCACGGTCAAGCTCCGCCAATAGGTCTTAGGGCTCACTCCACTAGGGGGGTCGCCTCCTCTAGTGCTTTGGCAAGGGGTGCTCCCTTACAACTTGTTTGTGATGCAGCAGGCTGGTCCTCTCCGCACACATTCATAAGATTTTATAGTTTGGATGTTCATGCTACTCTGGGCTCTCACGTCCTTGAGTCGACGTCACAAGCTAATGTCTGAGGCCTTCTTGCGTTCTTGTGAGCACACCTGCACAACCATAGGGGTCCACACATTTTCAAGCACAGCGGCGTGGGTTTTCTCGTTCCCAATGCGCTAAGCAGCGCAGCATCGATTGTAGCTTTTGAAAAGGAACGTTCCGGGTTACTTGACTCTAACCCTGTTCCCTGAAAAAGCGGAAGAGATGCTGCGCTACTTTGCCGTGCTGAAGATGTCCCGGAACTGCTCTTCAGACAAAATATCCTGACGATGCACCTGTGGCTCATCTATTTATAGCTTCGTGTCGCGGGTGCGCACCGATGACGTCATCGACCGAGGCTATATTACCTCCGGGTCAATTCTATGTAACGAATGTGCAAGAATCATGATTCTGTTTTTCCCTGCACACAAAACTCCAGAAGCCTTGTCATTATACATTTTGGGAAAACTTTTAACGTTTAACCTGTAAATGTAACTCATAGCCCTGGAGCCGCTAGGTCTGCGCTTGTGGCAACTTTTACGGCTCCCCTGAGACTTTATAGCACCCTAGACACACTCCAGAACAACGTTCTGCATTCCAAACCCCCTTTCTCTCTGCACCAAAGAGATAACAAAACTTTCTATAGACATTTCAAACACACAAAAACTTACCTTGCATTTAATTCAGAATGATTCAGAACCTAAGATGATGTATTAAGGCCTGCATGTTTGGTTAGCCCTTTCATGCCATAGTCATGATTTTCTGATTTGTAACTTGGAAGTGTTTCTCCTAATTAATGTCTCAAATAGAATCATGGTCTTGTAACCTTTACCCCCCTGCTCTCTCTCTATGTGACATTCCAGACTGAGAAGTCACCTCACACACAAACCCCACACATGGACCCCTTGTGATGAAAAGTACCTTTTAAATGTAATAACTGTATTTCCTTTTGTGCTTAGATGTCTTCCCATATCAAATTTGTGTATCTGCAACTTTATTGTGTGTTAATCAAAACTTTAAATGCTTATAATACGCATATCTTATGTAACTCTGTATTCCTATAATCTTCATGTGACGTGTTTGATATCTCTGTAATTCTCTCAATCTAACAGAGTCGAATTCCAATAGCATAATGCAGTAATGTACATCTCCTCATGACTCATTCAAGTGGGCGTGTCTAATAGGACAAAGGGAAATCTTCCCGCCCGAGATGCTCTAAGATGATTGGTCCGCGTACGCAAAGTAGGCGTACGTTAAGTCTTTCCATAAGAACACTGACCTAGAGTTCTTCAGGGAGCACTTTTTCTGTGAGAGGTTTTCTGGGTCCATGGCTCCTTCGGGAGCTTTTCTCCGTTTCTCTTTTCTTTTTCTCTAAGTATTTTCTTTATTTTCGTCTTCGGACTCTCCCTACGTTCAGTGAAGCGAACGTAGCCGACAACTTCAACTCAAAGAAAAATATTCTTTTGAAATTCCCGCGACTGCGCTCAGCTCCTCTTCCTTAAGGACACACGCACGAGCACTTCGTCTGAGAGAATTTCTGGTTCCATGGCTCCTTAGGGAGCTCTCATCTCCGTTTTTCTTTACTAAGTTTTATTTTCATATTCGCCTCTCCCTCCACGAGGGAGATGAACTCTGAATTGTTTCTTTGGTAACTCCTATGTTCAGTGAAATGAACAGCCGGCAACTTCAACTTTAAAGAGACTTGAACATCCCGCGACCGCGCTCACTGGAAGAGACGAGAGCGCAAGCCCCGTGTCCTTAAGGAAACACACGCACGCTGCTCTTAAGGACACACGCACGACTCTGCGTTCTTCAGCAACAAAGAGAACCATTTTGCAAGATAAGTTTATTGAACTTTTAATGTAATCTGATTCCTTGTTGTCTCTCTCAAAGGTTACCTTGTCTGTGATTTTTGCCATACTGTGATCTCTCTGATTGCACATTTTGCTTTCACTTTCTCTCTCTCTCATCTCTCTCATTTTCCAATCTCTCTCTCTCTCTCATTTTTGTTATGCGTTTAATCTTGTATTTGTTTACGTGTTCTGTATATACATACATATATTCTGTGTATACTCGTAGTTCGATGTATTATTAGTTCAATTATTAAAAACCCAATATATTCCTGATTGATTCTGTCTGAGTGCTCATGTCACGAAGTCAATGAAATGTTTTCGATCTAGCTACAAGCTTTACGATTTGTTACTTTTCAGTAACCTAAATTTTATAAGGACAGGAGAATAGTTTCATGGCCAGAAAATATTTTTCCTGAAATTATAAGAAGTGATAACTTTATTGAGAAGTTGATAAGTTAATCTTACGGCCGTTTGCTGGACAAACAACTGTTTGATAATTACATTAATTTCCATTAAGGGTTATCTAATAGAATCGATATGAGATAAGACTATTGATATATGAATGAGGAATTATAATTCGTTGTGATTGATTATTCATATACAATCGATCTATTTTCAACTTCGATAATTTAATGTAACTGTAATATGCAATATATTAATCATATTCATGATTAATTATTAAAATTCCCTATAGATCATTTGAGCTAATGTTAATGTACTACCCAGTGCGGTTACATCTATTTACGTGTTACACACAATATTCACAGCTGGTCATGATTAAAGACGTTCCCATTGCACTAAGCAGCGCAGCATCTCGTTCCGCTTTTTCAGGGAACAGGGTTACAGTCAAGTAACCTGGAACGTACCCCCAACACTGCACGTTTTCTTTTTCTCCCTAATCAAACACACCTGATTCAACTCATCAGCTCAGTATCACATGGGTTAATGAGCTGATGAGTTGAATCAGGTGTGTTTGATTAGGGAGACAAAGAAAACGTGCAGTGTTGGGGGTACTCCAGGACAGGTTTGGGAACCACTGCCTTAGGATATTTGAGCATACATCACCATTGTCAAAGTACCTGCAGACGGAAGGGATGGACATCCTCTCTGCCCATAGGATAGTCATGTCAACACAAGATGCCCTAAAAAAGATGGCGAGAGATTTCCAGGCTGGCAAGACTGCTGCTGATGACTTTGTGAAATGGGCAAATGAAAAACTCGAGCAGCAAGATGAGGAGACAGACATGGAAGTGGAGGCTGCACTGCCACAGAAAAGAAGAAAGAAGAAGAAAGCCATGCCGGGTGAGATGTCTCAGGATAACACCATAATTGATGCTGAGAGAGCCTACGAGGTAAAGATCCATAACCAAATTGTTGATACAGCTATTGAGGTCATTCACCAGATTTCTGACACATGGCACTCTTTTTGCAGATTTGTCAGTTCTGGATCCCAAAAAACTTCTCCCTAATCCGAAACCGTGCTCTCCCTAAGTCAAGTTTTTGCTGTCTGCCAGCAAATTGTAAGCCTTCATGTTGATGGCCACTGAAAAGGATGTCCTTGTGGCTTTGGACACTGACACTGTAATAGACAGAGTTGCAGAGAAGAGCAAGCTACTGAGGAAATTTGCTGTTATTGTAAGTTGAGATGAGATTATTGTGACTCATTATTCCCTTTACCCCCTCTCTCTCTTTCACACTCTCTCAGGATGCCCTCACTTTTGTAGTTGTTTTTGAGGGTGTTCAGATGGCCATGCAAGTAAGTATAAAATATGTGCAACTATCTCTCTACATTGTTATAGATTAAAGATACTTGTATGGTGATCATTTAACTCAATCAGTTATCATTCTCGTCCTTCTCTCTCTCTCTCTCAGGATGCCCTCATTATTCTGCCGTGCAAAGGCAAAAGACCGTAACTTCGTTTTTGGTCGAAAATGAGTTATTGATATTTTTGGCACATTCAAGACCCCCTTTATCATGTGTATAAGTATCTTGAGTCAATTCCGTTGTTTTTTCGAGAAAATAATGGGTTGTCTGAACAGTAACTTCCAAAAGCATAGGAGAAACCAAGGCAGAAGACCGTAACACAAGTTACCGCTCTTTGGCTTTGTTTTGGAACACTCAAATTGAGTTATGGTACCCTGCCTTTGTTTAGCCGTGCGTCAATATGAAGTTACTGTGCCGGCCTGGAGTTACGGTATTCTGCCTTTGTTTTACTATCCATTAAAGTTTGCCGCGTTTAAGTTACGGTGTAGCCTGTGTACTGTCATACAACTGTCATTGAAGCACTTCTGACACACACGATACCTGAATAAAAGTGTAGGTAAAACAAATATTGTTGAGTGGTTGTTTTTACTATAGAGTTTAACCCTCTGGGGACCAAGCTGTTTTTGGTGTCCTTGAGATGTTCTGACATGCCTTGATATTTGTGCTTTTTTCAGTTATTTATAAACATGTTAATGGCAAAGGTGTAAATTCACTCTATATAGCACAAACAGGGCTACCATAATATGCGAGCAACGTGTATGTAGATGTTTGTATTTTTAAGAGAATAATGTTTATGCGTGGTTATTGGAAAAAAATCAAATGAAAGTTGCTGATTTAAGAACACAAAACACATATTAAATATGTGTCCACAAGACTTTTGACTAATTGATGTTGTCCCTTTGAGTTCTAGCTTCAAAAGTATGTGAAAATCATCCTGCCTAATTATAAAACATAAAACACTACATTGATTTAAACATTGTAAAACAGTTTTTTTGTCAGAAGAGGTTTATGCGTGGGAGTGGTAATGGGTCATCAATATTAATGAGATTCAGACCAGGGGTGTGACATAGACGCTCCTAGAAGTGCTAATGGGCCATCAGGTGAGGCAGCCTGAACAAAGAATGAGGAGATTCAAATGTTTTGTTTTTCAATCTGTTTTATTGTAATTTTGTAAAAACAAAAGTAAAGGCAGGTATCTCACAGTAAATGCTTATGCCCCGTTGATGCGAGCTCTAAGCAAATCAAATGTGACCAAAATAAATAATCAGTCGGCTATAGCGATAAATAAACAAAAGTAAAAGGCAGGTATCTCACAGTAAATGCTTATGCCCCGTTGATGCGAGCTCTAAGCAAATCAAATGTGACCAAAATAAATAATCAGTCGGCTATAGCGATAAATAAACAAAAGTAAAAGGCAGGTATCTCACAGTCTGGGGAGTGTGTGTGTCAGCAGAACTCAGCTGTGGTCCAAGTTCCCGGGCAGGCAGGAAGCTCAGAGTCTGTGGAACCATATCAATGTCAGTCTCTGTTTTCCATGACAGAGTGGACTCCTTGTTGCTCGTCTGAATGTTTGTCTTGGCCCTCTTTGCCACATTCCTATAAAAATAATAATATTAATAAAGGTTAATAAAGGTTGATCAAAGTACTATCAGCATGTCAGGGCAGGGCAATCAGCATGTTGATAAAACAAAAAATATATAAGCTCTTTTATATTAACATTACCAATCAATAATTGTAATATTGTGCATGCATAACACATTTTTTTGCAAAGCCACAGTAGTAGGTAAAAAAATAGTAGATAAATATGTACTTACTCTTTTTGATTTACGTTGCTCCGTGTCCTGCGAGTTGCAGTGGAAGGCGAGAGTGAACAAGCTACATTCCTTTTAAAAAAAGTTGAAAACTATTTTTATCATATATTTTACAGAGTACTATTCCAGCACATGCATAACTGATGGACATTTAGCAATGCTGATAAAGCAACACAATATAAGCTCTTTTATATTAACATTACCAATCAATAATTGTTATATTGTGCATGCATAACAACACATTTGTTGCAAAGCCACACAGGCACATATAGGCTACATTTGTATCATCACTAAGTATATAAACAAAATGTAACTAACATCTGTAAAATAGTAGGTAAATATGTACTTACTCTTTTTGATTTTTGTTGCTGCGTGTCCTCGTTGCAGTGGAAGGCGAGAGTGAACAAGCTACATTCCTTTTAAAAAAAGTTACAAAACATATGTAACATCAACCAATCTCCAAAAATAAATAATAAAGTCATACAGGCTCATATTATTAACACTAAGTATAAACAAAATTGAACTAACATCTGTAAAATAGTGGGTAAATATGTACTTACTCTTTCTGATTTCTGACTGTGTTGCTAAGCGCACTCCGAGTTGCAGGCGGAGGTAGTGATGAAGCTACATTCCTTTTAAAAAAGTTGAAGAATATTATTACATAAATATAACTATAGTAGCATTAGTCTATAATGAATAACTGATGTAAATAATTTTAGACGCGTGCAATAAGCCTATATGGGTGTCAATGGGCCATTACCGGAGAGGCACACCGCAAACATTAGCCTAACACATTTGTGCACTTCATTAACTGGGTATATTTACACATTTCAGCACATTTACACACATTTACAACTGATATTTGCGAGCATGCATCGTTAATGATAATGAGGCAGCATTTATATAGTCAAAATATAATCTAAACACCTACTAGGCCTACTTTCTAAAATAATTTCTAAATTCTATCTTTCATACATAATGATCTAAACATATCATTTAGGCTACACATACAAATACAAATTTCCTAACCAAGGGGTGTAGCATATGTACACAAAAAAACAAAACAAAACATTTTTGATGTTGAAATGGTACGAGATATTAAATTCATGGTATAGATATGCACTTTCATTAGATCGTGTTGAATATAGGTAGATATCAAATGTCAATACTCTGGATGGCAAGTCCACCCAGTATAATATGTAAGCTCATGTTTTGAATAGCTTGTCAACTAATGCAAGTAAGAATAAATACTTACTCATCCGAAATTCTATCCACGGCTGCATCAAGTCGCTCTTCAAAATACAAACGGTCGTCATCAGAGTAGTCGCGCTCCTCTTCTGATGAAAATCTGGACTCTTCGTCGCTAGTATCCAGGACGAACTGAAGGGCTTCCGCACCGGTGTACCGTGTCATCTTCCCAACGTGCAGGTGACGAAATGATGAAACTTGAAGCGTTTAATGCATTTGCTTGGGGGCGTTTACCTGTTTTGCATAGATGGCTTAGCACATTATCTTGTGAATAGCGCGCTCCGTGAGTAGGCGTGAACGAATTAAAGTCAATGAGCTCGTAATGAGCTCGACTGGAATCGCTCTCTTTTTATACAGATTACAGAAGCTGATAATATTTGTTTTTTTATATAAATGACTTCATTTAAAAGATGCGATCTCAAGCTTTATGCCCGTGGGTCTGTTTGCCTGTTTGACTGAATTTTCGCGGAGTTATAGATCATTTTCGAACGCGTTTCAAATGGGAGTTTACTGACCGAGAGAAGCCAGAAATCGCATCATGTTAAAGTTTCTTTATTTGTCAAAAAGCAAAACACTTTATTTTTATTGTGAGTATACAGAAAAAAAATAGAAACTGAACAGGATCAATTGATGTATAACACGAAAATTAAAGATCAAAATTAACAGAGCATTTTGTGTTTATTTTTCATTGCTAAAAAAAAAAACGAGCAAAACGCGCCGGCGCGTTTTTGGTCCCCAGAGGGTTAAGGATGGCCCATTACTCTCGAGGGAAAATGATGGTTGAGATGGCTTTGAAACGCAGACATCAATGTGAAGGTAAGAAATTGTGTAAAACAAAAGATGCATTAGACAAACGTTAGATCGCGATCTACTTCATTTAGCTAGCCAGCAGCCTATAGCATAGGTTAAAGTTAGTCGTCAGTTATCTAATGAATAGGCTACCAAACTGTTCCATATAACAAAGCACTATAAACAAGCAGAGACTAGATAACTTGCCAGCAATAAGTAAGTTAAGTGTAAATAATCTCAAATAAATGATTGTATTTATTTTTATTATTTTTTGCTTTTCATAATGCAGATTATTCCCTTAGTGCCAGCCTGTCAGTGACAGCAGTGAGTTAGACAGCAGACTAGTTGCACGACACAAGTGGAGTCGAATGCAGTTACTGTTTATGGTCACGCATAAAAACAGTAGAAACAGCTTGCAATTAAATCCATATCCTACCTTTTCTTGTAACCTGATAAAATCCATGGCAATGAACATCATCGGAGATGTTTAACCCTTTCACACGTAAGTTTAAAATATTCTGGCTGACCCCCCCAGCATGAGTTTTTCAAGGTGACCGTTATTTAGAACTTGTCACTTTATGGTTTCCATGGTGACGCGTCATTGCTTGTCACATGTCAGTTTTCCTTTTTATTTCAAAATATTCACTAATTTGTTAGCTATTGGATGAAATATCTAATATTCCGATTGTCAAATATATGCAAGTGGAAGTGTTTTGTTGTTTAAACACCTTTATAACGATCGCGTTAGTTGAGCTGTATGCGCGATGGGCGCCGCCATGTTAGTTTGTGCCGCAGACGCAGTTCAGAGAATCGGATCTGTTGGATTTATTTACAACACGTGAATTCATCCACTTCTCCTGAAATACATAAAAGTAAGTGGCTGGTGAACTGGGAAAAGAATAGAGTAAACTTTAAAGTTACTTACACAATGTGTATCTGAATAAAACGTAATTATAATGGAAATGATTATTATTGCCTCTTCCATAGACATAAGTGTGTATTTTACAAACTCTAAATGTATTGTTACTTATGTGAATTTATATGTCTGAAACCTAAAATAAACATTATGTGGTTAAAAACACTGAAAAGTTGTGATATATGACAGCTCTGAATGCGCCTGTCTCTGGCTCAGCGCCAGCCAACGCGCGAAAGCACATTTGAATTTAGCAGTTGATCACGTCATGCACTGACCGTTCTAATCACACCGGTGTGATCGTACGCTCCAGGGACCAGCCTAGACTGATCGCACCGGTGTGATCGTACGTGCGAAAGGGTTAATCCACAAGCATTCTGAGCATTATTCCTACTTGCTGGCGTTCACATCAATCCACAAGTCCTTTAACCCCCTGAGGTCGGCTATCGCGCCGGCGCGATAGGCTCGTTTTTTTCCGTATGGGTGCAAAAAAAAAAAAAAAAAAAAAAATTAATTTTTATCTTATATGCTTGTGTTATACATCAATCGATCCTGTTTAGTGTGTATTTTTTTTGTGTATGCTCATAATAAAAACAAAGTGTTGTGCTTTTCGCCAAATAAAGAAAAATAAACATGATGCGAGTTCTGCCTACTCTCCGTCAGTGAAGTCAATTCTGAAACGCGTCCGAAAATGAACTGTAACTCAGCGAATACTCAGTCAAACAGGCTTACAGTCACACAGGCATGAAGCTTGAATTCTCTTCTTTCAAATGAAGTAATTTTTATAAAAAACAAATATTCACAGTTTATATAATATGTATGTAAAGAGAGAGATGTCAGTCGTTCTCATCTCAGCTAATTAAGTTTTAATGTGACTCCGCCTACGGAGACCGCGCTATTCAAACGCAAATGTGAGGCGATCCATACAAACCTGTGAAACGCCCACATCCGCTGGATAAGGCCGGTGAAACACTGGATGCGTGGCGTAAGCGTCTCAGCTGCGTGGCGTGTCCGTTTTTATTTCGGCTCCCATCCATGTTAACAGTTTAGAGTTTGCATACTGCCTGTGTGAGACGCGCGTCTCAGGCGCGGCACGAGCCGCGTGGAAAACGCGTGCATTCTAGAAATAGAACCGACGCCTATTTTTCCCGCGACACGCAAGCGTCTTGGAAGCGTTTCCATGCAAAATTGAATAGGAAAATCTGTTTATTTGTCATTTTGACACGAATACATATTAATAAATGTCCTTTTGATGTTTAAAAGTGTCTAGGTTTTGACATAAATGCAAATATAAATGTAATTTTACAAAATATGATCGATTTTCAAATACTGCTGTATTGAATGAACAGCTTTTAGCAAACTCTATTGCTATACTGAGATGAGGAATATATACTGTATGTGTTTTGTCAAAAATAAAGTCATCAACTAACTAATGAATCCTTTACTTTGAAATACGTATGATAAAATGTATACTTTAGTTTTGAAAGACGTTGACTAGTTTTGAAAAGATTATAAAGTATGTATGTGCATGCATATATATATGTGTGTGTGTATATATGAAGAGTTCAGATGCAAAAGCCTCTAAATGCCATCTGAAATTTTCTCCTAGAATGATCATTTTTATGAAGCTTGTATATTTAAGTTAGCTATAGGTGACACGTCACCTGAATGAATGGCTCATTAAGTATGCAGGGACGTAGTCTCACCAGGTGTGAACTACTACATATGCATGATGCTGTTGGAGCGTTTACACCCCATCCGCATATTGGCTTTCCAAACTAAAAGTGTTTCACAAAACTAAAATCAATGTATCGTTTTTTTGTGGATGATTAGGCAGGATGATTTTCATATCATTTTGAAGAAAAAACACTAGGCGATGACATCCATTAGTCAAAAGTCTTATTGCCACATATTTAGTATGTGTTTTGTGGCCTTATTTCAGAAACTTTAGTTTTTAGTTTTTTCAATAACCACGCATAAACATTATTCTCTCAAAAATGCAGACATGTACATTCTTGTTGCTCACATATTATGGTAGCCCTGTTTGTGCTAAATAGTGTGTAATTTTTTTTTGCCATTAATATGTTTATAAGCAACTGAAAAAAGCACAAATGTCAGGGCATGTCAGAACATCTCAAGGACCCCAAAAACACCCCAGACCCCAGAGGGTTAAAGGCGATTTTCATTCACTTAGATGTAAAAGCAATTATATCCTTTTACGTTTGCGAACGTTGCAATAAATAATAATTGGTTGCAAAACGGTATCCACCCACATGTATAGCTTTTTTGTCTGGTTGTCAGTTACGTCAGAAAAACAAATAATACAGTCAAATTACTCCATGCTATAGCATTTGAGATTGGCCAATCTAATCCACCAGTCAGAGAGCTGTCATTAAAGCATAAAGCTTAACCCCCTGAGGTCGACAATCACGCCGGCGCGATAGGCTCGCTTTTTTTTTTATCAGTACAAACGAGATTAATTTTGCTCTGTTGACTTTGATATTACAAACAAGTTTCATACATCAATCGATTCTGTTAAATGTGTATTATTTTTGTGTATACTCACAATAAAAACAAAGTGTTGTGCTTTTTGCCAAATAAAGAAAAATAAACATGATGTGAGTTCTGCCTTCTCTCTGTCAGTGTAGTCCATTCTGAAACACGCCCGAAAATGAACAATAACTGGGCGAATACTCAGTCAAACAGACATACAGACACATAGGCATGAAGCTTGAATTCTCTTCTTTTAAATGAAGTAATTAATATAAAAAACAAATATTCTCAGTTCATGTAATCTGTAAGAAAAGAGCGAGATGTCAGTCGTTCTCATCTCATCTAATTATTAAGTGTGCTTGCTGAAAGCAGCACACTTACTGTTCTTCTTAAGTTTTCTTCTTCTTCTTATTAAGTGTGCTTGCTGAAAGCAGCACACTTACTGTTCTTCTTAAGTTTTCTTATTATTATTAAGTGTGCTTGCTGAAAGCAGCACACTTATTGTTCTTCTTAAGTTTTCTTCTTCTTATTATTATTAAGTGTGCTTGCTGAAAGCAGCACACTTATTGTTCTTAAGTTTTATTCTTCTTCTTCTTATTATTAAGTGTGCTTGCTGAAAGCGCACACTTATTGTTCTTCTTAAGTTTTCTTCTTCTTCTTCTTAAGTGTGCTTGCTGAAAGCGCACACTTATTGTTCTTCTTAAGTTTTCTTCTTCTTCTTATTATTATTATTATTCCTGGAAGAAAAATTTTGGCCAGCTCCTGCGCCTAGGCCCTTTGAGACAGAGACACCGTTCCAACTTTAAAACGTACGGTCAGTACCGGTGTAAGTTGCTCGCGAAGATGACATCACAAGTCCATGTCGTTTGTCCGCCACACTGGATTGAACAGAAAGCGAAACTAAATTTTCACAGGTCACAAATTTAGTCCGAACTTCACGAAACTGGACGTACATGATCCTTGGACCAAGCCTCACAAATGTTACTAGAAGGATTTTTGATTTTCGGAAGCGTTTGCCCGTCACAGCCAAACGAAATCGGCGGCGTAGTCGCCAAAACAGGAAGTAGTTCATATTTCAGGAACGCTGTCACGTATCGAAACCAAACTTTGTACATTAACTCAAGACTCCAATGTGAGGATGTACAAGATAAAAAAAGAAAAAAAAAATCAAAAAATTTTCATCATTTGGCAACCCCCCCCCCCAGCTATTTGGTCAGCTCCTGCGCCTAGGCCCTTTGAGACAGAGACACCGTTCCAACTTTAAAACGTCCGGTCAGTACCGGTGTAAGTTGCTCGCGAAGATGACATCACAAGTCCATGTCGTTTGTCCGCCATAGTGGATTGAACAGAAAGCCAAACTAAAGTTTCACAGGTCACAAATTTGGTCCGAACTTCACGAAACTGGACGTACATGATCCTTGGACCAAGCCTCACAAAAGTTACTAGAAGGATTTTTGATTTTTGGAAGCGTTTGCCCGTCACAGCCAAACGAAATCAGCGGCGTAGTCGCCAAACAGGAAGTCGTCCATATCTCAGGAACTCTGTCACGTATCGAAACCAAACTTTATACATGAACTCGGGACTCCAATGTGAGGAAGCACAAGATCTGAATTAAATTTTTTTTATTTTATTTCAGGCTAATAGACAAACCCATTTACCTATGTCTATGCAAGAGTTTCCTCACACTTTTAATGTTAATGCATTTAGACAGTAGGTGGCACTGTTGTATTTCACAGAGCTGCCAAGTCAGTGTATAGACTGTATTCGTTTTTACTAGGTTTGTCTTAATAAATGCAGGCATGAATTTCGTTTTTTGCATTGGTCTAATTTAATCATCATCTGTATTTATTAATATATACAGATTTGTATGCATGAATTGTGCATTTCCAGTTCTCAAAGCAGTTAATAACAAAAAAACAAAACAACACTTTATACAAAATACATCATGCTCTTCTTCGCTAACAGAACAAACAATTCATTGTCTGTGGCTGTGTTTGTGCGCACGGGAAATATGCTGCGCATAACAATAGAAAACAAGGAGAAACGCGCAGTCACATGCTCAAACAATCAACAACGTCGCTCTAGAGGTGCGTTGTGGACTGCGAAGTGGACTTCACAGGGTATTCCGCCATCTTAAGTGAGATTCTAATCCAAAGGGAGCGAACATGTTCAGTTCGAAGGGCACTGCGCACGGCATAGGGAATAAGGGAACATCGATACATCACTTCACAGGAAGTGGAGAGCGATGATCACGCAACTGTCATTTCGCGCACCACGTCATCACCAGTCAGAACGGTCATAACTAACGATGGAGGAGTTTACGTATGTGTGTAAGTATTCATACATTTCGCCATTGTTATACAAATGACAGTATTTTAACGGTTATTGTTGTGAATATTACATATTTTTGATGATTATAATTTACCTCAGTGAATGCAGCCAGCTTAGCTAGTTTGTGAAGTAAAGTGATTTTATTTTAGGTAGTTGTAAAATAGTGCAATATAATTGTAAATATATAATATAATAATAAAAATTAAAATATGAATGTAGTCCTATATATATTTATGTTATTTCATAATCTGCGCGACTCCGTCGTTGACTTTCTTTGATGACATTTGCAGGGCGTTTCAAATGAGCGGGTATTGTCAGTGAAGTCCACTTCAACTGATATACCGTGCTCAGGGAGTAGGGGAGCAGTGAACACTGCGTATGGACCCTGTGGAATGGAACGCACATTAGATGTGTAAAAACAAGTGGAAAGCGCGAGCGCGCCGCTGTCTCCTTTCCACAAGCGCTTGTTCTCCTGTGGCGTCTGTCGTTGCTATGCAACCGTGAACCGCGCTCTCCATGATGACAAGAGCTGTGTCTGAAATCGCTCCCTATCCACTATATAGTGCACTATTTAGGGTGTCGGCCATTTTGTAGTGGTGTCCTAATTCTGAGTGAACGACATCATTCCCTACATTCTTCACTACTTTTACCCACAATCCTCTCTGAATTCGAGTGTACATGTACACTTGCTGAGACACTACTATTTCCCACAATCCAACACGATAAGGCGATAGAGCGCGAATGAAAAATAAACAAAAATGTCACCATGGCAACGGTGCACGCGAGTTAGAAAACAATCATTTATAAGACCAGATGCCTGGTTATTTATTTATATATACCGTTATATCTATATTTGAATAAAAAAAATGTGTTGTGTAGTGTTTTGTTCTCTTTTATTTTCACATATAAATGTAAAAAGTAAATAAATATGACAAGCAAGTGTTTTTATTATCTTTTTTAAAAATCAAATAACGCAATAAACGTGAAAAATACATACATACAATTTACATCTTTTTTCTTGCATACTCGCATTTTTTCGCGCATCTCGCATCTCGCATCTATCCACTACCTAACGTTAGTGCACTGCACCCGAGCAAGCACACTTTGCAGTTCCTCCGGAAATGCATTTTTCTAGTTATTATTATTATTCCCGGGAGAAAAATTTTGGCCAGCTCCTGCGCCTAGGCCCTTTGAGACAGAGACACCGTTCCAACTTTAAAACGTTCGGTCAGTACCGGTGTAAGTTGCTCGCGAAGATGACATCACGAGTCCATGTCGTTTGTCCGCCATAGTGGATTGAACAGAAAGCGAAACTAAAGTTTCACAGGTCACAAATTTGGTCCGAACTTCACGAAACTAGACGTACATGATCCTTGGACCAAGCCTCACAAAAGTTACTAGAAGGATTTTTGATTTTCGGAAGCGTTTGCCCGTCACAGCCAAACGAAATCAGCGGCGTAGTCGCCAAAACAGGAAGTAGTTCATATTTCAGGAACGCTGTCACGTATCGAAACCAAACTTTGTACATTAACTCAAGACTCCAATGTGAGGATGTACAAGATAAAAAAAGAAAAAAAAAATCAAAAAATTTTCATCATTTGGCAACCCCCCCCCCCAGCTATTTGGTCAGCTCCTGCGCCTAGGCCCTTTGAGACAGAGACACCGTTCCAACTTTAAAATGTACGGTCAGTACCGCTGTAAGTTGCTCGCGAAGATGACATCACGAGTCCATGTCGTTTGTCCGCAATATTGGATTGAACAGAAAGCTAAACTTAAGTTTCACAGGTCACAAATTTGGTCCGAACTTCACGAAACTGGACGTACATGATCCTTGGACCAAGCCTCACAAAAGTTACTAGAAGGATTTTTGATTTTCGGAAGCGTTTGCCCGTCACAGCCAAACGAAATCGGCGGCGTAGTCGCCAAACAGGAAGTCGTCCATATCTCAGGAACTCTGTCACGTATCGAAACCAAACTTTATACATGAACTCGGGACTCCAATGTGAGGAAGCACAAGATCTGAATTTTTAAAAAAAAATGTTTTATTTCAGGCTAATAGACAAACCCATTTACCTATGTCTATGCAAGAGTTCACCTCACACTTTTAATGTTAATGCATTTAGACAGTAGGTGGCACTGTTGTATTACATTTCACAGAGCTGCCAAGTCAGTGTATATACTGCATTCGTTTTTACTAGGTTTGTCTTAATAAATGCAGGCATGAATTTCGTTTTTTGCATTGGTCTAATTTAATCATCTGTATTTATTAATATATACAGATTTGTATGCATGAATTGTGCATTTCCAGTTCTCAAAGCAGTTAATAACAACAACAACAAAAAAAACTTTATACAAAATACATCATGCTCTTCTTCTCTAACCGAACAAACAATTCATTGTCTGTGGCTGTGTTTGTGCGTACGGGAAATATGCTGCGCATAACAATAGAAAACAAGGAGAAACGCGCAGTCACATGCTCAAACAATCAACAGGTGCGTTCCATTTGACCATAAGTGGACTGCGAAGTGGACTTCACAGGGTTTTCCGCCATCTTAAGTTAGATTCTAATCCGAAGGGAGCGAACATGTTCAGTTCGAAGGGCACTGCGCACGGCATAGGGAATAAGGGAACATTGATACATCACTTCACAGGAAGTGGAGAGCCATGATCACCCAACTGTCATTTCGCGCACCATGTCATCACCAGTCAGAACGGTCATAACTAACGATGGAGGAGTTTACGTATGTGTGTAAGTATTCATACATTTCGCCATTGTTATACAAATGACAGTATTTTTAACGGTTATTGTTGTGAATATTACATATACTATTTTTGATGATTATAATTTACCTCAGTGAATGCAGCCAGCTTAGCTAGTTTGTGAAGTAAAGTGATTTTATTTTAGGTAGTTGTAAAATAGTGCAATATAATTGTAAATATATAATATAATAATAAAAATTAAAATATGAATGTATTCCTATATATATTTATGTTATATCATAATCTGCGCGACTCCGTCGTTGACTTTCTTTGATGACATTTGCAGGGCGTTTCAAATGAGCGGTTATTGTCAGTGAAGTCCACTTCAACTGATATACCGTGCTCAGGGAGCAGAGGAGCAGTGAACACTGCATATGGACCCTGTCGAATGGAACGCACATTAGATGTGTAAAAACAAGTGGAAAGCGCGAGCGCGCCGCTGTCTCCTTTCCACAAGCGCTTGTTCTCCTGTGGCGTCTGTCGTTGCTTTGCAACCGTGAACTGCGCTCTCCATGATGACAAGAGCTGTGTCTGAAATCGCTCCCTATCCACTATATAGTGCACTATTTAGGGTGTCAGACATTTTGTAGTGGTGTCCGAATTCTGAGTGAACGACATCATTCCCTACATTCTTCACTACTTTTACCCACAATCCTCTCTGAATTCGAGTGTACATACGATGTACACTTGCTGAGACACTATTTCCCACAATCCAACACAATAAGGCGATAGAGCGCGAATGAAAAATAAACAAAAATGTCACCATGGCAACGGTGCACGCGAGTTAGAAAACAATCATTTATAAGACCAGACGCCTGGTTATTTATTTATATATACCGTTATATCTATATTTGAATAAACAAATGTGTTGTGTAGTGTTTTGTTCTCTTTTATTTTCACATATAAATGTAAAAAGTAAATAAATATGACAAGCAAGTGTTTTTATTATCTTTTTTTAAATCAAATAACGCAATAAACGTGAAAAATACATACATACAATTGTTACATACAATTCATACAGCCAAAAAAAGGAAATATTAAAGATGGGTAGGTAATGTTTATAACAAATTGTCTGAGCTCTCTGGCGCGTGATAATTATAATAATAATAATAATAATAATGCATAAGTTTTATATAGCGCTTTTCAAGGAATGCAAAGACGCTTTACAAATGTAACAAACAAACAAAAACAAACAAAAAATGAGAGTGCTATAGATTGTAGGCGAGCTGAAACAGGTGAGTTTTGAGCAGGTTTTTGTAGGTGGTCAGTGAGTCCGAGTTTCTGATGTGGATGGGGAGTGAGTTCCAAAGGGTGGGGGCAGCGATGGCAAAGGCTCGATCTCCCAAGGTTCGGTACTTTGATTTGGTGATGGGTTTGAGAAGGTTTAAGTCGGCAGAGCGGAGGCGTCGGGAGGGGTTGTGGTGCTGCAAGAGGTCTGTAAGGTATGGAGGGGCCAAGTTATTGAGGGCTTTGTAGGTGATGAGCAGAACTTTGTAATGGATGCGCTGTTGTACAGGGAGCCAGTGAAGCTGTTGAAGGACGGGGGTGATGTGGTCTCTGGAGCGGGTGTGGGTGAGGAGACGGGCAGCGGAGTTTTGAACATATAGCAGTTTTTGTAAATCAGAGGAAGGGAGACCATATAGGAGGCTATTGCAGTAGTCAAGTCTTGATGTAATAAATGCATGGATGAGAGTTTCAGCAGCAGATGTGGAGAGGGTGGGGCGTAGGCGAGCAATGTTACGTAGATGGAAAAAGGCAGTTTTGGTGATATGACGGATATGAGGCTTAAATGTGAGCATGGGGTCAAAAATAAAACCAAGATTTCGGATCTGGGGAGAGGTGGTAACTGTATGGCCATCGACAGATAGAGTGCAGTCTTGGGTGGAGGGGAGGAGTGATTTGGGACCAATGACGATGATTTCCGATTTATTGCAGTTGAGTTTAAGGAAGTTGGCGTTCATCCAGGATTTTATTGCAGACAGGCAGTTTGTTATGGTTAATACTGTGGCAGGAGTGATGGATCTGGTGCTGAGGTATAGTTGTGTGTCGTCTGCGTAACTGTGGAATTTTAGTCCGTGATTATGAATGATAAGTCCAAGGGGAAGCATATACAGAATAAACAAAGGGGGACCTAGCACCGAGCCTTGAGGGACTCCGTGATTGACAGGTATGGTGTGACACGTACAGTTGTTGATGGATATGAATTGAGATCTGTTGGTGAGGTAGGAGGTGAACCAGGAGATAGCTGAGCCAGAGATGCCAAGATGTTGTAGGCGTTGTAGCAGAATGGAGTGGTCAATGGTGTCGAAAGCGGCAGAGAGGTCAAGTAGGAGGAGAATGGAGAGGGAACCAGAGTCAGAGGCAAGCAGGAGGTCATTTGTTACTTTGAGTAGTGCAGTCTCAGTAGAGTGATTAGTGCGGAATCCAGACTGAAAGGTTTCGTAGAGCTGATTGGAGAGGAGGTGATGTTGTAGTTGAGAGGCAACCGAGCGTTCCAGGATTTTAGACAGGAAAGGTAGGTTGGAGATTGGGCGGAAGTTGTTGGGGTTATCATGGGAACTGTTCCAGTGGTGAGAGAGGAGTTGATGATAACCATAATGAGTGGGCTGAGGCAGGGGAGGCAGTGCTTGACCAGTGCAGATGGAATGGGATCCAGTGGGCAGGTTGTGAGGTGGATTTTGTCGAAATGGTTAGTGAGATCCGTTTCTGTAATGACTGATAGGGAGGGAAGAGTGGTGTGAAATTGAAGGGATGAGTCGTGTTGGAGGTCTGTGCTGGGAGAGGTGTTCACAGAGAGTTCTTGGTGAATGCTGTCAGTTTTGTATTTAAAGAAGTCGATGAAATTATTGCATTTGTCCACGGTGAATAAGTGAGTGATATTGTCAATGGGTTTGAGTAGTTTATTAACTGTGGCAAACAGAGTCCGGGGGTTGGAAGATCCAGAGTGAATGATACCAGAATAAAAAGCTGTGCGGGCTGATGTGAGCGCTGATCTATAATGATAGCTGTGATCCTTGTAGGCTTGTAGGTGTACAGTGAGTCCAGTTTTCTTATGTAGGCGTTCCAGTTGTCTGCGTTCTTTTTTGAGTTTGTGCAGTTCAGGGGTGAACCAGGGAGCAGAGCGGGAGAATGTAACTGTTGCAGTTTTAACTGGTGCGAGAGTATTGAGGCTGGATGTGAGTGTGCGATTGTAGTGAACTACTAGGTCGTCGGTGGTTAAGTTTTCAGGGATGCTGGGTATGGAAATTTTGTTTGCGATATGGGAGGAGAGGGAGGTGAGACAGAGGGACTTTAGATTTCGGTAAGATATGGTGCGTGTCTGCTTGGAATGAGGGCTGGGGAGGTTGATGTGAAAAGTTATGGCGAGATGATCAGATATGGCCAGGTCTGTGTGTGAGAGAGTGTCAATATTAAGTCCAGTAGAGCAGACCAAGTCCAAAGTGTGTCCACGGGTGTGAGTGGGGAAATTGACATGTTGTATGAAATTAAAACTGTGTATAATGTCCAAGAAATCCATTGTGGGTTTGGAGGTGGAAGAGTCGATGTGAATATTGAAGTCACCTACGAGTAATATGGTTGATGAAGTTGAGCAGAGTTGAGTTATAAATTCTGAGAAATCTGACAGGAAAGAAGGATTGGGTTTGGGAGGGCGATAGATTATTGAAATAGTCAGAGGAGTGGGGCCTAAGAGTTTAACTGAGAGGTGTTCAAAAGAGGGAACAGATGGGATGGGGAGAGGGCGAAGCTTGAGAGTTTGTCTATGGATGGCAGCAATACCACCGCCCCTGCCTTCAGGACGAGGTTGGTCCATGTATGAGAATCCAGTGGGGGTGGTTTGGTTTAGGGAGAAATAATCATGAGGTATTTGCCAGGTTTCAGTTAAGCAGATTAAGTCTAATTGTGAGTCCAGAATGAATTCGTTGAGAATGGTGCTTTTATTGTTAAGGGATCTTATGTTCAATAGTCCAAGCTTGAGAGACTCTTGTTTTGAAGGGGATGAAGCGGAAATGGGAACTGACCGGAGGTTGAAATGGTTCACGTGACGTTGGCTCAGATGACGTTGTGCGTTGCTGTTTAGATGCCGGGACGCGGAGGAGAAGCAATGAGGAAGTGTTGTGCCGAAGCTGTCATTCCCGGTGGATATGTGTATTAAGTTTCTACGGGAGCCTCTGTGGATGTAACGGTGGCGTTGAAGTAGTCCGAAGATTTTTATTTCAGCGGTGAGCTCCGGAGTAGCCGATGGATAGCGGTTTAGCTGGAGTAGCTGTTTAGCTGAGTACTGGAAAACCATGAAGTTGTTAGTGGAGTTTTGCAACCAAGGAAGAAAGATGGAGAGCAGAAAAAGAACTAGGACCAGGTACTGCATCGTCCGGGAGGGATGATTGGGTCGTCTTGGGCAGGAGAAGTTAGCGTTACCGCCCGAAAGCGCGGGTGTTAACCCGATCGATCCAGCGGCGTTGCCAACTATACAATCCGTAGTCCCAAAACGCAACCGAACCAAACTGGGTCGGGTCCCTCGGTAGCAGAGACGTGCAGGCGAAAAGGTCCAGGTAAGTGCTGAGGCAGTTTTGATTCAGTACGAAGTTTTGATTTGATTTCCCGGAGGGAGAAGCGGCAGCCAAAAACGCGCCAGCGTCCTCTCCAACCGAACATCAAAATAATAAGTAGTGGAACTGTTATGTCAGCGTCCGAATTCTTTGCTGATGTAGTGCACTCAACTGCCATTCACTATGTAGGGATTAGTGAACGAGTGAACGAGTGAGCGGTTTCAGACACAGCTAAGGAAGTATCAGCAAAAGATTAATAGATTTCTAGCCCTTGCATTAGCTTTACTACTAGATATATTTATGGAGATGAAAAATAATAAGGCGCCCTGTACAGCTATGATCAGCTGTTCGGCCGAGCATTCAATGTTGTTACGCTGCAAGCTGATGGTTCGTTGCTGCCGCGCTCTATCACTCGCACTGCCGCGTTGCTGCCGCGCTCTATCACTCGCACACCATAAAGAGCAAATTGTTTTTTAATGTTTCAATTTCGTGATTAAAATAACATAATTTGGAAGCGGATAATTTCTTCACAAACAGCTCATTATGACTCAATGTTAGAATGCTGCACCTACACTCGATAGTGTGAATAAGATCAGCGCAACGCAGACCACTGCATTGACAGGGTAAAACATATGATCTGTCTACGGCCAGGGCTCAGCGGAAGACAGAAAATGCCGGTCCAGCGCTGATTGAGGAATTAAATTCAAAAATAAAAGACAGTTTTACATCTTTTTTCTTGCATTCTCGCATTTTTTCTCGCATCTCGCATCTATCCACTACCTGCTAACGTTAGTGCACTGCACCCGAGCAAGCACACTTTGCAGTTCCCCCGGAAATGCATTTTTCTAGTTAAGTGTGCTTGCTGAAAGCAGCACACTTACTGTTCTTCTTAAGTTTTCTTCTTCTTATTATTATTATTATTATTATTATTCCCGGGAGAAAAATTTTGGCCAGCTCCTGCGCCTAGGCCCTTTGAGACAGAGACACCGTTCCAACTTTAAAACGTACGGTCAGTACCGGTTTAAGTTGCTCGCGAAGATGACATCACGAGTCCATGTCGTTTGTCCGCCACACTGGATTGAACAGAAAGCGAAACTAAATTTTCACAGGTCACAAATTTAGTCCGAACTTCACGAAACTAGACGTACATGATCCTTGGACCAAGCCTCACAAAAGTTACTAGAAGGATTTTTGATTTTCGGAAGCATTTGCCCGTCACAGCCAAACGAAATCTGCGGCGTAGTCGCCAAAACAGGAAGTAGTTCATATTTCAGGAACTCTATCACGTATCGAAACCAAACTTTGTACATTAACTCAAGACTCCAATGTGAGGATGTACAAGATAAAACATTTTTTTTAAAAATCCAAAATTTTACATAATTTGGCAACCCCCCCCCCCCCCCCCAGCTATTTGGTCAGCTCCTGCGCCTAGGCCCTTTGAGACAGAGACACCGTTCCAACTTTAAAACGTCCGGTCAGTACCGGTGTAAGTTGCTCGCGAAGATGACATCACGAGTCCATGTCGTTTGTCCGCAATATTGGATTGAACAGAAAGCTAAACTAAAGTTTCACAGGTCACAAATTTGGTCCGAACTTCACGAAACTGGATGTACATGATCCTTGGACCAAGCCTCACAAAAGTTACTAGAAGGATTTTTGATTTTCGGAAGCGTTTGCCCGTCACAGCCAAACGAAATCAGCGGCGTAGTCGCCAAACAGGAAGTCGTCCATATCTCAGGAACTCTGTCACGTATCGAAACCAAACTTTATACATGAACTCGGGACTCCAATGTGAGGAAGCACAAGATCTGAATTTTTTTTATTTTTTTTTTATTTCAGGCTAATAGACAAACCCATTTACCTATGTCTATGCAAGAGTTTCACCTTTTAATGTTAATGCATTTATTTAGACAGTAGGTGGCACTGTTGTATTACATTTCACAGAGCAGCCAAGTCAGTGTATAGACTGCATTCGTTTTTACCAGGTTTGTCTTAATAAATGCAGGCATGAATTTCGTTTTTTGCATTGGTCTATTTTAATCATCTTCATTTATTAATATATACAGATTTGTATGCATGAATTGTGCATTTCCAATCCTCAAAGCAGTTAATAAAAAAAAATAAAAAAAAACTTTATACAAAATACATCATGCTCTTCTTCGATAACCGAACAAACAATTCATTGTCTGTGGCTGTGTTTGTGCGTACGGGAAATATGCTGCGCATAACAATAGAAAACAAGGAGAAACGCGCAGTCACATGCTCAAACAATCAACAACGTCGCTCTAGAGGTGCGTTGTGGACTGCGAAGTGGACTTCACAGGCTTTTCCGCCATCTTAAAGGAGAACTCCGGTCAATTTTAACATTGATCTCATTTTTTTGTACATTTGGAGTGCTGTCATTACAGAGAACAACGACAAAAATCGGTGTTGCCTACACCGAGTTATTCTATTTTTAAAATTTGCACCCTGTTGACTTCAATAGGGCAAGTAGTAAGCCTGCTTTTAGCCTCTTAACATCCTTTAAGTGTCATTACAAGTGCACAGAAAATGTGAGTGATTCCTTCCGAGTGAACACGGGTGGATCTGACTGCAGTAGATGTTAGAGATATTAATAAAAACGAAGTTAATTCAGCCAGCGCTCATACCTTTGTTTACATCCTGTTTTCGGTGGAACGCCATAGTAATCGATTGTCGAGTTCACGCGCGTGATCATTGGTAACTAAACCTATGCGCGTGAACTCGACAATCGATTACTATGGCCTTCCACCGAAAACAGGATGTAAACAAAGGTATGAGCGCTGGCTGAATTAACTTCGTTTTTATTAATATCTCTAACATCTACTGCAGTCAGATTCACCCGTGTTCACTCGGAAGGAATCACTCACATTTTCTGTGCACTTGTAATGACACTTAAAGGATGTTAAGAGGCTAAAAAGCAGGCTTACTACTTGCCCTATTGAAGTCAACAGGGTGCAAATTTTAAAAAGAGGATAACACGGTGTAGGCAACACCGATTTTTGTCGTTGTTCTCTGTATTGACAGCACTCCAAATGTACAAAAAAATGAGCTCAATGTTAAAATTGACCGGAGTTCTCCTTTAAGTTAGAGTCTAATCCGAAGGGAGCGAACATGTTCAGTTCGAAGGGCACGGCCTAGGGAATAAGGGAACATCGATACATCACTTCACAGGAAGTGGAGAGCGATGATCACACACCCAACTGTCATTTCGCGCACCACGTCATCACCAGTCAGAACGGTCATAACTAACGATGGAGGAGTTTACGTATGTGTGTAAGTAATACATTTCGCCATTGTTATACAAATGACAGTATTTTTAACGGTTATTGTTGTGAATATTACATATACTATTTTTGATGATTATAATTTACCTCAGTGAATGCAGCCAGCTTAAGCTTAGCTAGTTTGTGAAGTAAAGTGATTTTATTTTAGGAAGTTGTAAAATAGTGCAATATAATTGTAAATATATAATATAATAATAAAAATTAAAATATGAATGTAGTCCTATATATATTTGTTATATCATAATCTGTGCGACTCCGTCGTTGACTTTCTTTGATGACATTTGCTGGGCGTTTCAAATGAGCGGATATTGTCAGTGAAGTCCACTTCAACTGATATACCGTGCTCGGGGAGTAGGGGAGCAGTGAACACTGCATATGGACCCTGTCGAATGGAACACACATTAGATGTGTAAAAACAAGTGGAAAGCGCGAGCGCGCCGCTGTCTCCTTTCCACAAGCGCTTGTTCTCCTGTGGCGTCTGTCGTTGCTATGCAACCGTGAACTGCGCTCTCCATGATGACAAGAGCTGTGTCTGAAATCGCTCCCTATCCACTATATAGTGCACTATTTAGGGTGTCAGCCATTTTGTAGTGGTGTCCGAATTCTGAGTGAACGACATCATTCCCTACATTCTTCACTACTTTTACCCACAATCCTCTCTGAATTCGAGTGTACATACGATGTACACTTGCTGAGACACTATTTCCCACAATCCAACACAATAAGGCGATAGAGCGCGAATGAAAACCAAACATGGCAACGGTGCACGCGAGTTAGAAAACAATCATTTATAAGACCAGACGCCTGGTTATTTATTTATATATACCGTTATATCTATATTTGAATAAACAAATGTGTTGTGTAGTGTTTTGTTCTCTTTTATTTTCACATATAAATGTAAAAAGTAAATAAATATGACAAGCAAGTGTTTTTATTATCTTTTTTTAAATCAAATAACGCAATAAACGTGAAAAATACATACATACAATTGTTACATACAATTCATACAGCCAAAAAAAGGAAATATTAAAGATGGGTAGGTAATGTTTATAACAAATTGTCTGAGCTCTCTGGCGTGTGATAATTATGTCAGCGTCCGAATTCTTTGCTGATGTAGTGAACTCAACTGCCATTCACTATGTAGGGATTAGTGAACGAGTGAGCGGTTTCAGACACAGCTAAGGAAGTATCAGCAAAAGATTAATAGATTTCTAGCCCTTGCATTAGCTTTACTACTAGATATATTTATGGAGATAAAAAATAACTAGAA
Source organism: Squalius cephalus (assembly GCF_949319135.1). NCBI lineage: Eukaryota > Metazoa > Chordata > Actinopteri > Cypriniformes > Leuciscidae > Squalius > Squalius cephalus. The sequence goes on along the minus strand of NC_137124.1, from coordinate 48,308,340 downwards.
AAATGCATTTCCGGAGGAACTGCAAAGTGTGCTTGCTCGGGTGCAGTGCACTAACGTTAGCAGGTAGTGGATAGATGCGAGATGCGAGAAAAAATGCGAGAATGCGAGAAAAAAGATGTCAAACTGTCTTTTATTTTCGAATTTAATTCCTCAATCAGTGCTGGACCGGCATTTTCTGTCTTCCGCTGAGCCCTGGCCGTAGACAGATCATATGTTTAACCCTGTCAATGCAGTGGCCTGCGTTGCGCTGATCTTATTCACACTATTGAGTGTAGGTGCAGCATTCTAACATTGAGTCATAATGAGCTGTTTGTGAAGAAATTATCCGCTTCCAAATTATGTCATTTTAATCACGATATTAAAACATTAAAAAACAATTTGCTCTTTATGGTGTGCGAGTGATAGAGCGCGGCAGCAACGAACCATCAGCTTGCAGCGTAACAACATTGAATGCTCGGCCGAACAGCTGATCATAGCTGTTATTATTAGATAACTTAGATCAAGCCTTATTATTTTCCATCTCCATGATTATATATCTAGTAGTAAAGCTAATGCAAGGGCTAGAAATCTATTAATCTTTTGCTGATACTTCCTTAGCTGTGTCTGAAACCGCTCACTCGTTCACTAATCCCTACATAGTGAATGGCAGTTGAGTGCACTACATCAGCAAAGAATTCGGACGCTGACATAATTATCACGCGCCAAAGAGCTCGGACAATTTGTCATAAACATTACCTACCCATCTTTAATATTTCCTTTTTTTGGCTGTATGAATTGTATGCAACAATTGTATGTATGTATTTTTCACGTTTATTGCGTTATTTGATTTAAAAAAAGATAATAAAAACACTTGCTTGTCATATTTATTTACTTTTTACATTTATATGTGAAAATAAAAGAGAACAAAACACTACACAACACATTTGTTTATTCAAATATAGATATAAATAAATAACCAGGCGTCTGGTCTTATAAATGATTGTTTTCTAACTCGCGTGCACCGTTGCCATGGTGACATTTGTTTATTTTTCATTCGCGCTCTATCGCCTTATTGTGTTGGATTGTGTTGGATTGTGGGAAATAGTGTCTCAGCAAGTGTACATCGTATGTACACTCGAATTCAGAGAGGATTGTGGGTAAAAGTAGTGAAGAATGTAGGGAATGATGTCGTTCACTCAGAATTCGGACACCACTACAAAATGGCCAACACCCTAAATAGGGCACTATATAGTGGATAGGGAGCGATTTCAGACACAGCTCTTGTCATCTCCACTTGTTTTTACACATCTAATGTGCGTTCCATTCGACAGGGTCCAAACGCAGTGTTCACTGCTCCCCTACTCCCTGAGCACAGTATATCAGTTGAAGTGGACTTCATTGACAATAACCGCTCATTTGCAAACGTCATCAAATAAAGTCAACGTGGTCGCGCATATTATGATATAGGCTAACATAAATATATATAGGACTACATTCATATTTCAATTTTTATTATTATATTATATATTTACAATTATATTGCACTATTTTACAACTACCTAAAATAAAATCACTTTACTTCACAAACTAGCTAAGCTGCCTGCATTCACTGAGGTAAATTATAATCATCAAAAATAGTATATGTAATATTCACAACAATAACCGTTAAAAATACTGTCATTTGTATAACAATGGCGAAATGTATTACTTGCACACATAGGGGGAGAGTGGGGTAAAGTGAGACATTTTTTACATTTGTTCCCCTCTAAGCGAGCTAAAATGATATATCAGTCAAATTTACACATTTCCCATTAATTCAGGATGTTTCCTAGCAATGGAAATTATTAGAATGTATTCAGGACGAAGGGCAGTGAAAATATGATTGTTTTTAAAAAAGTGGTCTTGTGTCTCACTTTACCCCAGCTTAGGGGTAAACTGAGACAGACCAGAGAAATCAAGGGGGTAAAGTGAACCAGCTGGGGGTAAACTGATCCGCTTACTTTTTCCACTCTGAAACTTCCATAACAACACATGTTGTAAAAGTAAGAATCTTGACAGCTAGCTTGGCAACCACACATTCCAGAACTAATGTCGGACTAGTAACAGAATCATGGGGATTGGTCAATTAAGCACATTTTTTTGATGACCCACCGGTGCGCATCTAAGTGAAGGTGCAACGCCCTTGGCGTGATAAGGGTTAATGGCAAGCTGGAGGAAATTCCTCCTAAAAAAAAAAAGAACTATGTCCAAAATATTGTGACACATTTGGAAGGTCAATGCATTCAGACCTGCCCTGCCCAGCACAAGGAGGGTGGCCTGTCCTGGGCCAGATTCGGATTTGTCTGCCACCGCTGGAGCTCTGTCTGGAGCAAAGTCGGTCCTAAAACAGACCTTTGGGTCTTTGTGGAGGAGGGACAATGCTCCACTTGGACAAGGAACACGGACCAGAGAACCGTGGTGGTCAGATCGGGTGGGGAAACCGCCTGGCCCAGCCCAGAGAAAGTGCACTTTGTGCGGGCGAGACTTCCAGTAAATAGGGTCTGGTTTGGACACCCAGTCCCTCGGTGCCAGGGCGTGCATACCGGTGAACGTGCACCGTCCTGGGTGAGCTAGGGGTGAAAGACACACTGGAGGATATTCCTCCTCGTAAAAATGTCCAAAAATATCTTATATGCTCACAGACCTCCCGGGCCATCCCCAGGGAGGGTGGGTCATCTCCGGTCAAAGTCAGATCTGTACACCTGCTGGCGCTCCTGCTAAAGCAACGACGGTCCAAACACGGACGCTCGGGGTGTTGTAGAGGAGGGAGATGACACTCTTATCGGACAAGGTAATGGAAAACAGGCGCCTCAGGGTTGCCTGGGGCCCAGAGGAGCGCACCCTCTCCTTCGGGCCCTTAAGTCGGGGTGCCCGGTCGATTGGAGCTTCGGACGTGCCTGGGGACGGCCCCTGCCCGCTCAAGTGGGAGCTTGCTCCTCCCTGATTTGCGCGTTGATACGAGACCTCGGGAGACTCAGATAGCCTGTCTGAAACGGATGTCTGCAAAGGCGGTGGCGGGGGGGGGGGTTAGTTGGGGCCCCCCTGGCACGCCTTAAGAGCCGAACTTCGCCCTGCGCCTCCTCCCACTTTGAAAGTACCCTTCCCAGCCTAGATCCAGATGCCTCCCGCAGATGGTTCCTCACGCACCCTATGAGTGGCCGTGTCGTCTCGAGCCCAGGCCCGAGTGGAGCGAGACCCTTGTGTAGGGAGCCTGCGCATCGCGGTTCACCATCCGGGGCTTCTCGGTTGATCCCGAACCGTCCGGGGCTTCTCGGTTGATCCATAGGTAAAACGTATGCTTGTCGAATGGTCGGTCTTGGTAAACGGCGAAGCGACTCCAGGGGCTTGAGACACCCCTGGAGAAAAAGGAAGGTCCTCCTCCGAAAACAAAAACGGACAGTGTCTGTGAGGTTGCAGATGGACGAGATTCCATTACTCCCTAGCAGGCTCCCAGGGAGAGTGCGGAGCTCTTGTCGGAGCGACCTCGGTCCTAAAACGGACCTTGGGGGTTTTGTCGAGAAGGGGACAAATCCTCCATTAGGACAAGGTTAGGGGGAGAAGGTGCTCCACCTCTTTGCCTCAGCTACTGCACCCCAGGCTACTGATTTTGCTTCCCCCTTCTCTTTTTGATGGCTTTTCTACAATGTTTATGACATTAAAAATAAAACATGTCATGTAATATTACGTTAAAATATTTTTAAGACTAAACTTAACTTGTGCCTCATGTCTCACTTTACCCCAAAGCATTTGTCTCACTTTACCCCACCGCCACATTTTAGAAAAAAACGATCTCTCTTAGCAATTCAGGCTTATCTTCAGCTAGCATCATCACATGGTTTTATATGTTGGTAGTTCATCAACATGTATGATATAAGTTTTTCTACCTGAATCAATTTGCTTTGGCACAACAGTTGATTAAGTTGACAGCAAGAAAATTTACTTTTACATGCAAAAAAAATATTTTTGTGAAAAAAACATGCTTACTACAGCACCATGAGGTCCTCTCCTTCATGGCCAAGGGTAAATGAGAGGGGCTTGAAAACATAATGTTCAAATGACCAAAATTGTGTTCCATTGCCTAGATACAGGGGGTGTCTCACATTACCCGATGTCTCACATTACCCCGTTCTCCCCTACGTAAACTCCTCCATCATTATGACCGTTCTGACTGGTGATGACGTGGTGCGCGAAATGACAGTTGGGTGTGTGATCATCGCTCTCCACTTCCTGTGAAGTGATGTATCGATGTTCCCTTATTCCCTATGCCGTGCGCAGTGCCCTTCGAACTGAACATGTTCGCTCCCTTCGGATTAGAATCTAACTTAAGATGGCGGGAAACCCTGTGAAGTCCACTTCGCAGTCCACAACGCATCTCTAGAGCGACGTTGTTGATTGTTTGAGCATGTGACTGCGCGTTTCTCCTTGTTTTCTATTGTTATGCGCAGCATATTTCCCGTACGCACAAACACAGCCACAGACAATGAATTGTTTGTTCGGTTATCGAAGAAGAGCATGATGTATTTTGTATAAAGTTTTTTTTTTATTTTTTTTTTTATTAACTGCTTTGAGGATTGGAAATGCACAATTCATGCATACAAATCTGTATTAATAAATGAAGATGATTAAAACAGACCAATGCAAAAAACGAAATTCATGCCTGCATTTATTAAGACAAACCTGGTAAAAACGAATGCAGTCTATACACTGACTTGGCTGCTCTGTGAAATGTAATACAACAGTGCCACCTACTGTCTAAATGCATTAACATTAAAAGTGTGAGGTGAACTCTTGCATAGACATAGGTAAATGGGTTTGTCTATTAGCCTGAAATAAAAAAAAATTAAAAAAAATTCAGATCTTGTGCTTCCTCACATTGGAGTCCCGTTGGAACTCTGTCTCAAAGGGCCTAGGCGCAGGATCTGACCAAATAGCTGGGGGGGGGGGGTTGCCAAATTATGTAAAATTTTGGATTTTTTTTTATTTTTTTTATCTTGTACATCCTCACATTGGAGTCTTGAGTTAATGTACAAAGTTTGGTTTCGATACGTGATAGAATTCCTGAAATATGAACTACTTCCTGTTTTGGCGACTACGCCGCAGATTTCGTTTGGCTGTGACGGGCAAACGCTTCCGAAAATCAAAAATCCTTCTAATAACTTTTGTGAGGCTTGGTCCAAGGATCATGTGCGTCTAGTTTCGTGAAGTTCGGACTAAATTTGTGACCTGTGAAAATTTAGTTTCGCTTTCTGTTCAATCCAGTGTGGCGGACAAACGACATGGACTCGTGATGTCATCTTCGCGAGCAACTTACACCGGTACTGACCGTACGTTTTAAAGTTGGAACGGTGTCTCTGTCTCAAAGGGCCTAGGCGCAGGAGCTGGCCAAAATTTTTCTCCCGGGAATAATAATAACTAGAAAAATGCATTTCCGGAGGAACTGCAAAGTGTGCTTGCTCGGGTACAGTGCACTAACGTTAGCAGGTAGTGGATAGATGCGAGATGCGAGAAAAAATGCGAGAATGCGAGAAAAAAGATGTCAAACTGTCTTTTATTTTCGAATTTAATTCCTCAATCAGTGCTGGACCGGCATTTTCTGTCTTCCGCTGAGCCCTGGCCGTAGACAGATCATATGTTTAACCCTGTCAATGCAGTGGCCTGCGTTGCGCTGATCTTATTCACACTATTGAGTGTAGGTGCAGCATTCTAACATTGAGTCATAATGAGCTGTTTGTGAAGAAATTATCCGCTTCCAAATTATGTCATTTTAATCACGATATTAAAACATTAAAAAACAATTTGCTCTTTATGGTGTGCGAGTGATAGAGCGCGGCAGCAACGAACCATCAGCTTGCAGCGTAACAACATTGAATGCTCGGCCCAACAGCTGATCATAGCTGTACAGGGCGCCTTATTATTTTCCATCTCCATAAATATATCTAGTAGTAAAGCTAATGCAAGGGCTAGAAATCTATTAATCTTTTGCTGATACTTCCTTAGCTGTGTCTGAAACCGCTCACTCGTTCACTCATCCCTACATAGTGAATGGCAGTTGAGTGCACTACATCTGCAAAGAATTCGGACGCTGACATAATTATCACGCCAAAGAGCTCGGACAATTTGTCATAAACATTACCTACCCATCTTTAATATTTCCTTTTTTTGGCTGTATGAATTGTATGCAACAATTGTATGTATGTATTTTTCACGTTTATTGCGTTATTTGATTTAAAAAAAGATAATAAAAACACTTGCTTGTCATATTTATTTACTTTTTACATTTATATGTGAAAATAAAAGAGAACAAAACACTACACAACACATTTGTTTATTCAAATATAGATATAATGGTATATATAAATAAATAACCAGGCGTCTGGTCTTATAAATGATTGTTTTCTAACTCGCGTGCACCGTTGCCATGGTGACATTTGTTTATTTTTCATTCGCGCTCTATCGCCTTATCGTCTTGGATTGTGTTGGATTGTGGGAAATAGTGTCTCAGCAAGTGTACATCGTATGTACACTCGAATTCAGAGAGGATTGTGGGTAAAAGTAGTGAAGAATGTAGGGAATGATGTCGTTCACTCAGAATTCGGACACCACTACAAAATGGCCAACACCCTAAATAGGGCACTATATAGTGGATAGGGAGCGATTTCAGACACAGCTCTTGTCATCATGGAGAGCGCAGTTCACGATTGCATAGCAACGACAGACGCCACAGGAGAACAAGCGGTTGTGGAAAGGAGACAGCGGCGCGCTCGCGCTTTCCACTTGTTTTTACACATCTAATGTGCGTTCCATTCGACAGGGTCCATACGCAGTGTTCACTGCTCCTCTGCTCCGTGAGCACAGTATATCAGTTGAAGTGGACTTCACTGACAATAACCGCTCATTTGCAAACGTCATCAAAGAAAGTCAACGTGGTCGCGCATATTATGATATAACATAAATATATATAGGACTACATTCATATTTCAATTTTTATTATTATATTATATATTTACAATTATATTGCACTATTTTACAACTACCTAAAATAAAATCACTTTACTTCACAAACTAGCTAAGCTGCCTGCATTCACTGAGGTAAATTATAATCATCAAAAATAGTATATGTAATATTCACAACAATAACCGTTAAAAATACTGTCATTTGTATAACAATGGCGAAATGTATGAATACTTACACACATAGCCTACGTAAACTCCTCCATCGTTAGTTATGACCGTTCTGACTGGTGATGACGTGGTGCGCGAAATGACAGTTGGGTGTGTGATCATCGCTCTCCACTTCCTGTGAAGTGATGTATCGATGTTCCCTTATTCCCTAGGCCGTGCCCTTCGAACTGAACATCGCTCCCTTCGGATTAGACTCTAACTTAAGACGGCGGAAAACCCTGTGAAGTCCACTTCGCAGTCCACAACGCACCTCTAGAGCGACGTTGTTGATTGTTTGAGCATGTGACTGTGCGTTTCTCCTTGTTTTCTTTTGTTATGCGCAGCATATTTCCCGTATGCACAAACACAGCCACAGACAATGAATTGTTTGTTCGGTTATCGAAGAAGAGCATGATGTATTTTGTATAAAGTTTTTTTTTTTTGCCAAATTATGTAAAATTTAGGATTTAAAAAAAAAAAAAATTATCTTGTACATCCTCACATTAGAGTCTTGAGTTAATGTACAACGTTTGGTTTCGATACGTGATAGAGTTCCTGAAATATGAACTACTTCCTGTTTTGGCGACTAAGCCGCTGATTTCGTTTGGCTGTGACGGGCAAACGCTTCCGAAAATCAAAAATCCTTCTGGTAACTTTTGTGAGGCTTGGTCCAAGGATCATGTACTGTACGTCTAGTTTCGTGAAGTTCGGACTAAATTTGTGACCTGTGAAAATTTAGTTTCGCTTTCTGTTCAATCCAGTGTGGCGGACAAACGACATGGACTCGTGATGTCATCTTCGCGAGCAACTTAAACCGGTACTGACCGTACGTTTTAAAGTTGGAACGGTGTCTCTGTCTCAAAGGGCCTAGGCGCAGGAGCTGGCCAAATTTTTTCTCCCGGGAATAATAATAAGAAGAAGAAGAAGAAGAAAACTTAAGAAGAACAGTAAGTGTGCTGCTTTCAGCAAGCACACTTAATAAGAAGAAAACTTAAGAAGAACTATAAGTGTGCTGCTTTCAGCAAGCACACTTAATAATAATAATAAGAAGAAGAAGAAAACTTAAGAAGAACAATAAGTGTGCGCTTTCAGCAAGCACACTTAATAATAATAATAAGAAAACTTAAGAAGAACAGTAAGTGTGCTGCTTTCAGCAAGCACACTTAATAATAATAAGAAGAAAACTTAAGAAGAACAGTAAGTGTGCTGCTTTCAGCAAGCACACTTAATAAGGCGCCCTGTACAGCTATGATCAGCTGTTCGGCCGAGCATTCAATGTTGTTACGCTGCAAGCTGATGGTTCGTTGCTGCCGCGCTCTATCACTCGCACACCATAAAGAGCAAATTGTTTTTTAATGTTTCAATTTCGTGATTAAAATGACATAATTTGGAAGCGGATAATTTCTTCACAAACAGCTCATTATGACTCAATGTTAGAATGCTATACCTACACTCGATAGTGTGAATAAGATCAGCGCAACGCAGACCACTGCATTGACAGGGTAAAACATATGATCTGTCTATGGCCAGGGCTCAGCGGAAGACAGAAAATGCCGGTCCAGCGCTGATTGAGGAATTAAATTCAAAAATAAAAGACAGTTTTACATCTTTTTTCTCGCATTCTCGCATTTTTTCTCGCATCTCGCATCTATCCACTACCTGCTAACGTTAGTGCACTGCACCCGAGCAAGCACACTTTGCAGTTCCCCCGGAAATGCATTTTTCTAGTTATTATTATTATTCCCGGGAGAAAAATTTTGGCCAGCTCCTGCGCCTAGGCCCTTTGAGAAAGAGACACCGTTCCAACTTTAAAACGTTCGGTCAGTACCGGTGTAAGTTGCTCGCGAAGATGACATCACGAGTCCATGTCGTTTGTCCGCCACACTGGATTGAACAGAAAGCGAAACTAAATTTTCACAGGTCACAAATTTAGTCCGAACTTCACGAAACTGGACGTACATGATCCTTGGACCAAGCCTCACAAAAGTTACTAGAAGGATTTTTGATTTTCGGAAGCGTTTGCCCGTCACAGCCAAACGAAATCGGCGGCGTAGTCGCCAAAACAGGAAGTCGTCCATATCTCAGGAACTCTGTCACGTATCGAAACCAAACTTTGTACATGAACTCAAGACTCCAATGTGAGGATGTACAAGATAATTTTTTTTTTTTTTAAATCCAAAATTTTACATCATTTGGCAACCCCCCCCCCAGCTATTTGGCCAGCTCCTGCGCCTAGGCCCTTTGAGACAGAGACACCGTTCCAACTTTAAAACGTCCGGTCAGTACCGCTGTAAGTTGCTCGCGAAGATGACATCACGAGTCCATGTCGTTTGTCCGCAATATTGGATTGAACAGAAAGCTAAACCAAAGTTTCACAGGTCACAAATTTGGTCCGAACTTCACGAAACTAGACGTCCATGATCCTTGGACCAAGCCTCACAAAAGTTACTAGAAGGATTTTTGATTTTCGGAAGCGTTTGCCCGTCACAGCCAAACGAAATCAGCGGCGTAGTCGCCAAACAGGAAGTCGTCCATATCTCAGGAACTCTGTCACGTATCGAAACCAAACTTTATACATGAACTCGGGACTCCAATCTGAGGATGCACAAGATCTGAATTTTTTTTTTATTTTTTTTTTATTTCAGGCTAATAGACAAACCCATTTACCTATGTCTATGCAAGAGTTTCCTCACACTTTTAATGTTAATGCATTTAGACAGTAGGTGGCACTGTTGTATTACATTTCACAGAGCTGCCAAGTCAGTGTATAGACTGCATTAGTTTTTACTAGGTTTGTCTTAATAAATGCAGGCATGAATTTCGTTTTTTGCATTGGTCTAATTTAATCATCATCTGTATTTATTAATATATAAAGATTTGTATGCATGAATTGTGCATTTCCAGTTCTCAAAGCAGTTAATAACAAAAAAACAAAACAACACTTTATACAAAATACATCATGCTCTTCTTCGCTAACCGAACAAACAATTCATTGTCTGTGGCTGTGTTTGTGCGCACGGGAAATATGCTGCGCATAACAATAGAAAACAAGGAGAAACGCGCAGTCACATGCTCAAACAATCAACAACGTCGCTCTAGAGGTGCGTTGTGGACTGCGAAGTGGACTTCACAGGGTTTTCCGCTATCTTAAGTTAGATTCTAATCCGAAGGCAGCGAACATGTTCAGTTCGAAGGGCACTGCGCACAGCATAGGGAATAAGGGAACATCGATACATCACTTCACAGGAAGTGGAGAGCGATGATCACGCAACTGTCATTTCGCGCACCACGTCATCACCAGTCAGAACGGTCATAACTAACGATGGAGGAGTTTACGTACAGATGGTGCCCAACCAGAATGAGACTTTTACCGCCGCCGTTCCCGCGGCGGCAAAATTGGGATGTGTATTTGCTGCCTTTTACCGCTGAGTGGCGCTGTAATCACAGACTTTGAAAAGTGTCAGTTTATTCTCTTTATGACGTAATCTGCCGCGGCAGTAATCTGAGCTGAGGTCACAGATAAATTCAAGATAAATATTGTGGTTAAACGAATTCAAATTCATTAAATTTAAACAAAGTAGACACACGGTAACATTGTGTGCCCAGTTTTTCTATAATTTAGAAAGGTTATGTCAATAGGTTACTTGTCATTTACTTTGTGTTATTTTAATGTGTTTGTAGATTTATTAACTGAAACATAACAGTGAAATAAATTAAAATAATTTACCGTAAAATTAAAACATTTTCAGGACTTGCAGTTACTACCGATGTTAGTCGGTTTAAGCATTCTTTGTTATATTCAGAATTAAATAGGCTTACATGTTGTATCAATTGAATTCTTTAATAAATAATCAACCACAATGCCTATTACTGCCGCAGCAAAAATAAACCAGTCGAATTTCAAAGTCGTTCGCGAAATGACTAGGCTATACCGGGTGCCGCAAGTGACAGGGCAAAACAGCAGCAACTGCGGCATTTTAAAAGGTAAATTTCCTATCTGTTTATTAAAAAAAAAAAAAAAAAAAAAAAACATGGCGCAAGATCTTGTAAAAAAACAACACCCGTTTTTCATTATTTGAACAAAAATGAGACTGATTGAATATGTAAAAATATAAACAAACAAAGCAGAGAATAAAACAAACTTTTAGGGAAAAAATATAGGCCTATTATGCTACAACAGAATTGGTTAACATTAACGAAAGCAAAATATGTAAAAATACATTGCAAACAAATTAAAACAAAACAAATTCGTGGCCGAGTGGTAGGCTATAACTTACGTTTCAATAATTCAGATGACACGGGTTCTAATCCCGAACAAACATGGGCTACTTTTTTATTATTAATGCAGAGAGATTTGATAGTTCTAAAATATTGCTACACCATATTGTTTTTTTTTCTCCTATAGCCTATATTAAATATTTTATATTTATAAAATAAAATTACCATTAATTTCCATTTTACATTAGGGACAATTTTTATCCAACAGAATGGCTGAATTAACAATAATCTGTTTATTTAAAAAAAAAAAAAAAAAAAAAACATGGCGCAAGATCTTGTAAAAAAACAACAACCGTTTTTCATTATTTGAACAAAAATGAGACTGATTGAATATGTAAAAATATAAACAAACAAAGCAGAGAATAAAACAAACTTTTAGGGAAAAAATATAGGCCTATTATGCTACAACAGAATTGGTTAACATTAACGAAAGCAAAATATGTAAAAATACATTTCAAACAAATTAAAACAAAACAAATTCGTGGCCGAGTGGTAGGCTATAACTTACGTTTCAATAATTCAGATGACACGGGTTCTAATCCCGAACAAACATGGGCTACTTTTTTATTATTAATGCAGAGAGATTTGATAGTTCTAAAATATTGCTACACCATATTGTTTTTTTTCTCCTATAGCCTATATTAAATATTTTATATTTATAAAATAAAATTACCATTAATTTCCATTTTACATTAGGGACAATTTTTATCCAACAGAATGGCTGAATTAACATCTGCATAATAATAATAATAATAATAATAATAATAATAATAATAAATAAACAGCACAAGGTCTTGTAAAAACACTTTTTTTAATAATTTTTTCGACACATAATTTCGAGACAGTAAATTGCTAATGTTAAAAAACATAAGCAAATAAAAAAAGAATATAACAAACTTTTAAAACAGAGAAAATAATAGACCTAGGCTATTCAGACGATAGCTCTGTGGTCAATGCATTAACAATAGTCTCTCGGAGCTTCAAACGATCTGAGATCGAATCTCAGTGTAGCCGACAGTGTTTGTGTTTTTCCATTCTTGATGCTTAAATATGCATCTGTTTATTAAAGTCAATCATCTTGTTTAATTATCAATTTACAACATAAATTTGCTACATTCCAGTTGAGCCGCTGCAAAGATGACACATCTGATGAGGAAGACTGTCAGCCGATTGCACCAGAAAATTAAGATGATGAAGCTCGTCTTTAATCTGCTAAAAAGAAATTTGTGTGTGAATCATTCACGAGATTGAGATGACTGACAGTGATACCCGGCCATAGCAACGGAAGACATTTTTCAAAACAGATCGAACAAATCAGAAAAATACTTTCAATACAGTATTGCTTTCAATTAAAAAATAAACAATGAAAATGTAAAAGAAAAAGAAAATTAATTAAGTTTGAAAACCCATCGCACATTTCAAGGTATGAATAAAGTGTCGGAACAGTTTATTTATTTAAACAGGGTTGCATCGATAGAGTTTATTCCCTTTGTGATGCAAAATAAGAAACACAATCTTATTCTTGCAACATTTTAAATTTCTATTGTCAAAGAAATTGCAGCTAAATTAAAAAATTAAAACGGTACAAAACGAAAAAAGTTCAAAGCAACATAAATTAAGAACAGGCGTTTTTCTTTGTCTCTCTCGCTCTGGATATTTTTTTAGTAAGTTTGGTCTCCCTCACTGCGCGCGGCGGGTCTTTCTCGAAATTAAGCATTTCAGCGTAAAAAAACACCATACAGCTGATAATACTGTATATGTCGCTGTGTGTCATCCACACAAATCACGAAAGAAAAAACTGTAACAAATAGCTTTTGTTCCTTCAAAGATAGCCTACAACATGCCTTGCTGAATTCACCTCACAATAAAACGAGGTGGGTCGCGAATTAAAGAGCTCTGTATCTGCTAAATTGAAATTGTGTGTGGAAAACCTTTAAATACAATCAATAAAACTACAATATATAATTTAATAAGATATAGGGCCTACTGTACATAGGCTATGGACTTTTGGAGATTTTGAGATTAATCCTTAAAATAATTTTGCCTTTGCCTGCTCATCAGGCTGGCTCCGACACTCTCCATATGAAAGACGGAACATTAACACCTCTGTCCTGCACCCCCACGATAAAGCAACTATTGCCTTCTCCAAACCCCCCACAGGCTAGCTGAGTTTGCAAAACAAAACAAAGAGTTTGCCACTCGTCGTGTTTGCCAAAACACTTCATTATAAACTTCAATATTTCATTCAAAACAATCTCAAAACGCTTTGTGACATTTTGAAAAGCCGTGGATGCATTACTGCCACTGGAACCATGAACGCAAATACTGGTTCTGATTTTATTGTTTGTCGTTTAAAAGTCATATATATATATATATATATATATATTAACAGAACTGCTTTTGAAATTACGATTGGAATCATTATAGGTTACAGAAGTAAAGTCATTGTATAATAGGCTATTTGTTGCTTATTGTAAAATGGAAATGCATGGTGATTTTATTTTGTAAATAGGCTATAAGCAAAAAACTATGTTTTAGAACTAGACAAATCTCTCTGCATCAACAATAGACTATAAAATGCATTAATAGGCTAATATAAAAATATCAGTAGTCCAAGTTAGTTCGGGATTCGAAACCGTGTCATCTAAATGATCGTAACGTAAGTTCAACCACTCGGCCACGATTCACTCGTTGCGACATGGCCTAACGTTCCTCCTAACTTAACGAAACTCAGCGTATGCCTCACACAGACATGATAAATACATCAAATACACAAAGCTTGAAATGTCTTCAAACGAAATAATTCAAAACGAAAAGAAAAAGGCTACTCTCTGATTATGTCTTTATGTGCATTTCTCTCTAGGTGCGTTCACTACAAATATGGCGATCGTCAACTTCATCGTTGCAGTCGACACTGTCAGAAAACACTAGTTTATTGATAAAAATCAATGCACGCATCACCGGATTTACAAATACACATCTTGCTTGTTGCACGCACACATATTATGTCGAAAAAACGAAATATTATGTTGAAATAACATTATTATTAATAATACATCTTTTAGAATATTTGATTAAATGCTAATTGTTGCGCTTGTTCAATTTAATAAAATTAAAACTTTAATTGTGATAATTAAAATAATTGAAAATTAAATATTTAGTGGCCAAGTTTTGCTAATTTAGGCTATTATATAGGCTAGTATATGCCTATTGCCTATATTAAGTAGGTCATATTAAGACAAGGCATATATTAAGTTATTTTAGCTGTTATGAGAAAAATAAATCTAACGAAATCTAAAATCTAAATCTAATAAATCTAAAAAAAAATTCTAACGCCAATTCAACATGTCAGAATAAAACTTGATTTTTGAACGATGCGTAACGCCACTCGGCCTGGTGTGCCAAAACACTACATTTTAAACTTTAATGTTTAATTCAAAACAATCTCGAAACGCGTTGTGACATTTTTTTAAAGCAGTAGCCTAGCCTATACATTAAGGGCATTGAAATCAGGATCTTAACTAAAACCCGTTCCGCGTAATCTCTGAAAAATTATACCACACTACTCCATGTATTTTTTTTTAAGGACTGCTTTTGAAATCACTATAAATTACTATGCAATTGTATCGCTCACGAGAGCTCTTCATTTATCTAATTCCTCAATAGAATAGTAAAAATATTCAGCGTCATTGCTCCTAATATCGTCTCTATTTTTAACTTTTGATTCTATTTTTTCAGTTCTAAAATTGATTCTATCTTTGGTTCTATTCTGTTGTAGCCTAATAGGCCTATTTATATATATGAAAAATATGCCTATCAGGCTTAGGGTTTTATATTTAACCCACTTACATTTTAAAATACGGCTATTGCTGCTGTTTTGCACAATGTCCCTTTGCGCCACCTGGCGGTCATTTCGGGAACGACTTTGAAATGCGGCTGGTTTATTTTCGCCGCGGTGATTTCGCCGCGGCGGCTGGCGCGGCGGTAATAGGCATTCTGGTTGGGTACCATCTGTATGTGTGTAAGTATTCATACATTTCGCCATTGTTATACAAATGACAGTCTTTTAACGGTTATTGTTGTGAATATTACATATACTATTTTTGATGATTATAATTTACCTCAGTGAATGCAGCCTGCTTGTTTGTGAAGTAAAGTGATTTTATTTTAGGTAGTTGTAAAATAGTGCAATATAATTGTAAATATATAATATAATAATAAAAATTTAAATATGAATGTAGTCCTATATATATATATGTTATTTCATAATCTGCGCGACTCCGTCGTTGACTTTCTTTGATGACATTTGCAAGGCGTTTCAAATGAGCGGGTATTGTCAGTGAAGTCCACTTCAACTCATATACCGTGCTCATGGAGTAGGGGAGCAGTGAACACTGCGTATGGACCCTGTCGAATGGAACGCACATTAGATGTGTAAAAACAAGTGGAAAGTGCGAGCGAGCCGCTGTCTCCTTTCCACAAGCGCTTGTTCTCCTGTGGCGTCTGTCGTTGCTATGCAACCGTGAACCGCGCTCTCCATGATGACAAGAGCTGTGTCTGAAATCGCTCCCTATCCACTATATAGTGCACTATTTAGGGTGTCAGCCATTTTGTAGTGGTGTCCGAATTCTGAGTGAACGACATCATTCCCTACATTCTTCACTACTTTTACCCACAATCCTCTCTGAATTTGAGTGTACATGTACACTTGCTGAGACACTACTATTTCCCACAATCCAACACGATAAGGCGATAGAGCGCGAATGAAAAATAAACAAAAATGTCACCATGGCAACGGTGCACGCGAGTTAGAAAACAATCATTTATAAGACCAGATGCCTGGTTATTTATTTGTATATACCGTTATATCTATATTTGAATAAAAAAATGTGTTGTGTAGTGTTTTGTTCTCTTTTATTTTCACATATAAATGTAAAAAGTAAATAAATATGACAAGCAAGTGTTTTTATTATCTTTTTTAAAAATCAAATAACGCAATAAACGTGAAAAATACATACATACAATTTACATATTTTTTCTCGCATTCTCACATTTTTTCTCGCATCTCGCATCTATCCACTACCTGCTAACGTTAGTGCACTGCACCCGAGCAAGCACACTTTGCAGTTCCTCCGGAAATGCATTTTTCTAGTTATTATTATTATTGTTCCCGGGACAGACATTTTGGCCAGCTCCTGCGCCTAGGCCCTTTGAGACAGAGACACCGTTCCAACTTTAAAACGTACGGTCAGTACCGGTGTAAGTTGCTCGCGAAGATGACATCATGAGTCCATGTCGTTCGTCCGCCATATTGGATTGAACAGAAAGCGAAACTAATTTTTCACAGGTCACAAATTTGGTCCGAACTTCACGAAACTGGACGTAGATGATCCTTGGACCAAGCCTCACAAAAGTTACTAGAAGGATTTTTGATTTTCGGAAGCGTTTGCCCATCACAGCCAAACGAAATCGGCGGCGAGGTCGCCAAAACAGGAAGTAGTTCATATTTCAGGAACGCTGTCACGTATCGAAACCAAACTTTGTACATTAACTCGAGACTCCAATGTGAGGATGCACAAGATTTGTTTTTTTTTTATATTTTTTTTTATTTCAGGCTAATTGACAAACCCATTTACCTATGTCTAAGCAAGAGTTTCACCTCACACTTTTAATGTTAATGCATTTAGACAGTAGGTGGCACTGTTGTATTACATTTCACAGAGCTGCCAAGTCAGTGTATAGACTGCATTCGTTTTTACTAGGTTTGTCTTAATAAATACAGGACCTGAATTTCGTTTTTTAACTGTTTGTGCGCGCGGGAAATATACTGCGCATAACAATAGAAAACAAGGAGAAACGCGCAGTCACATGCTCAAACAATCAACAACGTCGCTCTAGAGGTGAGTTGTGGACTGCGAAGTGGACTTCACAGGGTATTCCGCCATCTTAAGTGAGATTCCAATCCGAAGGGAGCGAACATGTTCAGTTCGAAGGGCACTGCGCACGGCATAGGGAATGAGAGAACATCGATACATCATTTCACAGGACAGGAAGTGGAGTGCGATGATCACCCAACTGTCATTTCGCGCACCACGTCATCACCAGTCAGAACGGTCATAACTAACGTGTGTGTAAGTATTCATATATTTCGCCATTGTTAAATGACAGTATTTTTAACGGTTATTGTTGTGAATATTACATACTATTTTTGATGATTATAATTTACCTCAGTGAATGCAGCCAGCTTAGCTAGTTTGTGAAGTAAAGTGATTTTATTTTAGGTAGTTGTAAAATAGTGCAATATAATTGTGTATGTATGTATATATATATATATATATATATATATATATATATATATATATATATATTATATTTCATTTTATAAAAAATTTAAATATGAATGTAGTCCTATATATATTATATATATATATATTATACTATATATAGTTGACTTTCTTTGATGACGTTTGCAGGGCGTTTCAAATGAGCGGTTATTGTCAGTGAAGTCCACTTCAACTGATATACCGTGCTCAGGGAGTAGGGGAGCAGTGAACACTGCGTATGGACCCTGTCGAATGGAACGCACCTTAGATGTGTAAAAACAAGTGGAAAGCGCAGGCGCGCCGCTGTCTCCTTTCGCGCTTGCTCTCCCGTGGCGTCTGTCGTTGCTATGCAAGTTATGCAACCATGAACTGCGCTCTCCATGATGACAAGGAAGTATCAGCAAAAGATTAATTGATTTCTAGCCCTTGCATTAGCTTTACTACTAGATATATTTATGGAGATGAAAAATAATAAGGCGCCCTGTACAGCTATGATCAGCTGTTCGGCCGAGCATTCAATGTTGTTACGCTGCAAGCTGATCAGTTGGTTCGTTGCTGCCACGCTCTATCACTCGCACACCATAAAGAGCAAATTGTTTTTTAATGTTTCAATTTCGTGATTAAAATGACATAATTTGGAAGCGGATAATTTCTTCACAAACAGCTCATTATGACTCAATGTTAAAATGCTGCACCTACACTCGATAGTGTGAATAAGATCAGCGCAACGCAGACCACTGCATTGACAGCGTGAAACATATGATCTGTCTACGGCCAGGGCTCAGTGGAAGACAGAAAATGCCGGTCCAGCGCTGATTGAGGAATTAAATTAGAAAATAAAAGACAGTTTGACATCTTTTTTCACGCATCTGTGAATTTAGTTTTTAATCATTTGTTCTGAGATGAAGCGAATATATTTGTGCGGGAATTTCTCGCACTATAAAAGCTAACCTTGCAGAAATGGTTTAAATTATGCGCAATCCCCACATTCCCGCACCGAAATTCAAGCCCTGAAATGGCAGCGGGATGTGTAACTCTAGCATATGGCGCATATGTCATATAAAGTTAGACAAGGCCAAACAGCGTTATCCATGTTGTTGCGATTGCATCGCTAGAGTAAGCTAATAGTCAAACTGATAAAGTTTTTCATTTAATTACAATATGAGGACTGACGGTAGGCTATAAAAATCAGCGTTTCTGTGTAGGTGATGACAACCATCTTGACAGCAGCAATCAAAGCATCGCTAATTATGGTAGACCTTAATTTGAGATAGTAAATTTGTTCCTAATCAAAGGGAACACTCAACCACATAACAGCTGGGTGAGTTTTGTATTGGCTTATTGGATACAGTAAATGAAGACTTAAAGGGATAGTTCACCCAAAAATGAAAATTCTGTCAGTAATTACTCACCCTCATGTTGTTCCAACCCCGTAAGACATTCGTTCATCTTCGGAACACAAATTAAGATATTTTTGATTAAATCTGAGAGTTGTCTAACTCCTCCATAGGCTTCTAAGGGACTGAAACTTGCTGGCCCAGAAAATGTATTAAAGACATCGTTAACCCTCTGGGGTCTGGGGTGTTTTTGGGGTCCTTGAGATGTTCTGACATGCCCTGACATTTGTGCTTTTTTCAGTTGCTTATAAACATATTAATGGCAAAAAAAAAGTACACACTATTTAGCACAAACAGGGCTACCATAATATGTGAGCAACAAGAATGTACATGTCTGCATTTTTGAGAGAATAATGTTTATGCGTGGTTATTGAAAAAACTAAAAACTAAAGTTTCTGAAATAAGGCCATAAAACACATACTAAATATGTGGCAATAAGACTTTTGACTAATGGATGTCATCGCCTAGTGTTTTTTCTTCAAAATGATATGAAAATCATCCTGCCTAATCATCCACAAAAAAACGATACATTGATTTTAGTTTTGTGAAACACTTTTAGTTTGGAAAGCCAATATGCGGATGGGGCGTAAACGCTCCAACAGCATCATGCATATGTAGTAGTTCACACCTGGTGAGACTACGTCCCTGCATACTTAATGAGCCATTCATTCAGGTGGGTCACCTATAGCTAACTTAAATATACAAGCTTCATAAAAATGATCATTCTAGGAGAAAATTTCAGATGGCATTTAGAGGCTTTTGCATCTGAACTCTTCATATATACACACACACATATATATATGCATGCACATACATACTTTATAATCTTTTCAAAACTAGTCAACGTCTTTCAAAACTAAAGTATACATTTTATCATACGTATTTCAAAGTAAAGGATTCATTAGTTAGTTGATGACTTTATTTTTGACAAAACACATACAGTATATATTCCTCATCTCAGTATAGCAATAGAGTTTGCTAAAAGCTGTTCATTCAATACAGCAGTATTTGAAAATCGATCATATTTTGTAAAATTACATTTATATTTGCATTTATGTCAAAACCTAGACACTTTTAAACATCAAAAGGACATTTATTAATATGTATTCGTGTCAAAATGACAAATAAACAGATTTTCCTATTCAATTTTGCATGGAAACGCTTCCAAGACGCTTGCGTGTCGCGTGAAAAATAGGCGTCGGTTCTATTTCTAGAATGCACGCGTTTTCCACGCGGCTCGTGCCGCGCCTGAGACGCGCGTCTCACACAGGCAGTGTGCAAACTCTAAACTGTTAACATGGATGGGAGCCGAAATAAAAACGGACACGCCACGCAGCTGAGACGCTTACGCCACGCATCCAGTGTTTCACCGGCCTTATCCAGCGGATGTGGGCGTTTCACAGGTTTGTATGGATCGCCTCACATTTGCGTTTGAATAGCGCGGTCTCCGTAGGCGGAGTCACATTAAAACTTAATTAGCTGAGATGAGAACGACTGACATCTCTCTCTTTACATACATATTATATAAACTGTGAATATTTGTTTTTTATAAAAATTACTTCATTTGAAAGAAGATAATTCAAGCTTCATGCCTGTGTGACTGTATGCCTGTTTGACTGAGTATTCGCTGAGTTACAGTTCATTTTCGGACACGTTTCAGAATTGACTTCACTGACGGAGAGTAGGCAGAACTCGCATCATGTTTATTTTTCTTTATTTGGCGAAAAGCACAACACTTTGTTTTTATTATGAGCATACACAAAAAAAAATACACACTAAACAGGATCGATTGATGTATAACACAAGCATATAAGATAAAAATTAATATTTTTATTTTATTTATTTTTTGCACTCATACGGAAAAAAACGAGCCTATCGCGCCGGCGCGATAGCCGACCTCAGGGGGTTAATATAGTCCAAGTGACTCCAGTGGCTCGATCTTAAGTTTATAAAGCGACGAGAATACTTTTTGTGCGCAAAAACAAACAAAAATAACTACTTTATTCCACTTTTCATTTCCTTCTCTATGGGCCTCGGGTCTTTTCACGTAGTGTTTAAGCGTAGCGCGTCTGTGTTGTACGTCACCACGTATCACACATGACCAGCGTCGGCCAATAGTGAGCCTATGTGGTGACGTGCAACACAGACGCGCTACGCTTAAGCACTACTTGAAAAGACCCGAGGCCCAGAGAGAAGGAAATGAAAAGTGGAATAAAGTCGTTATTTTTGTTTGTTTTTGCCCACAAAAAGTATTCTCGTCGCTTTATAAACTTAAGATTGAGCCACTGGAGTCACTTGGACTATATTAACGATGTCTTTAATACATTTTCTGGGCCAGCAAGTTTCAGTCCCTTAGAAGCCTATGGAGGAGTGAGACAACTCTCAGATTTAATCAAAAATGTCTTAATTTGTGTTCCGAAGATGAACGAAGGTCTTACGGGGTTGGAACAACATGAGGGTGAGTAATTACTGACAGAATTTTCATTTTTGGGTGAACTATCCCTTTAAGTGGGATTATCCACGGCTAGCACTGCTTTAAACTATTTGAACACACTCTGCTTTGCCTCCACAACATGCTAGCCATGGATTATCCCTTAGCCTACGTATATTTTGGGGGGTACTTCTTTTCAATAGGCTACTATTTCATCACCCAAAACACTCCCACTCTCTGCTGTATATTCATAACCAAATATTTCAAAACCAACAACTAAACCACATAAACAATGCCATTGGCACTAGTCTACATTGCAGACATGTCTCTTAATGCACATAACTTTTCACCTTTTTGCACAATCTTGAAAAAAGTACTATTGTTGAAATTCTCAGATCAAGCAAACTTCAACGCCCCCTTATCCACTACCTGCTAACGTTAGTGCACTGCACCCGAGCAAGCACACTTTGCAGTTCCTCCGGAAATGCATTTTTCTAGTTTTTAACGTGACTCCGCCATTCAAACGCAAATGACTGAGGCAGTCCACGCAAACCTGTGAACGCCCCCCATATCAGCTCGAGAAAACACAAGTTTAATCATATCATTGTAGCCTACTTGTTTACACCATCTTGCAGCGCTGTGAGGAATAATAATAATGGAAAATCTACCTCAGAAGTGCGGGTATTTCGAGGAGCAAGGATCCGACTGAGCTGAGGAATACTGTAGTAAGTTTTTTTTCCTTCTCAAGTGAATCGTGTTTCTGTGAACGGCAGAGATGCGCGCTGTTTACCACAGCTCGCAAAAAGACAGTTTAAATTTAAACCGCGTTTCTGTGTGAATGAATGATGATGTTTTAGCAAACTGTATTGCTATACTGAGATGAGTAAAAATTGACTGAAATATGTTGAAATAAAATGTAGGCTATTTGTATAAGCAACGTATTAAACTGCAAATTAACATTTATATGCCCTAATATTTCATAAAAACAACGTTACAGTCAGGCGAAATATGAAAGACAACATTTTGTTGATTTGGGTACAGTTTTTACTGTAGAATATACTGCCACATCAAATAAGCTTTTGTTTAGCAATTTCTGCTCATATGTTATATATATATAATATATATATATATATATATATATATATATATATATATATATATATAATATATATATATATATATAATACTATTTTTGTCAAAAATAAAGTCATCAACTAAGATGTTAGCTGTTCCAATGTTGGCTATATTCAAACTAATGAATACATATGATAAAATGTAGGCCTATAATCTTTTTTTTTTTTTTTACAAAGAAAGAGTACACTTGAAATATTGTTGAAATTGTAATTATTGTTGTAATTGTAACCTTTTTAATAAAATAGCAAAACATTTTCTATGTTTTCTAGATCTTCTTCTAAATATATCTTTTGTCCTTGCATTGTGGCTCAGTCGGTGTCACACCTGAATGAATGGCTCATTATGCAGAGTGGGTGGGACATTGTATTCTCAGGTGTAAACCACTCCTCGTTCACGCCCCCCTCGCATATTGGCTTTCCAAGCAAAACCTGTCTTACTCAATTTAAATCAATGTATTGTTTTATTTGAACGATTAGGCAGGATGATTTTCACATCATTTTGAAGCCAGAACTCGAACTCCAGAACTCCATTAGTCAAAAGTCTTGTGGACACATATTTTGTATGAGTTTTGTGGTCTTATTTCAGCAACTTTCATTTTTATTTTTTTCAATAACCACGCATAAACATTATTCTCTTAAAAATTCAAACATATACATGCATCTTGAGCACATATTATGGTAGCCCTGTTTGTGCTATATAGAGTGAATTTACACCTTTGCCATTAACATGTTTATAAATAACTGAAAAAAGCACAAATGTCAGAGCATGTCAGAACACCTCCAGGGCCCAGAAAACCCCTCAGACCCCAGAGGGTTAACCCTTGATTAACCAGTGGCACTAACTTGTAGGCCTGATAATTTGTTAAAATAGACATTGATTAATCAAATAGTCTATTGGTAAAAACAAATGTTTGCTGGTCATAGGTGTATTCGATATATATAAAATATTATTTCCGATTCAAATTTCCCTCCATGCCTTATTTTTATTATTATTATTATTATTATTATTATTAAATTTGCTCTATTCCTTTCAGTTCCTTGTGGCGATATTCCTTGCAGTCCGGATGCACCGCAAAAAAAAAAAATTATCGTTCTGGACAGTGGTAGGCATTTTCCCAATTTGATAACATTGACATTAATTAATCAAATATTTGAAGAATATTTCATGTTCATGTTCCATATTTTTCCATGCATGTTTCCAATTGTAAATTTGTTCTGTTCATTTCGGTTACTTATGGCGATATTGGTTGTGATCCAGCACCCAACTCAAAAACATGGACAGTTCTTGATAGTTGTCTGGATATTAGTTTCCCAGATGTTGGTTATGATGAGCTGTTCTGCAGCACACCTGACACCACGTTTGATGCTCTTAAGGAGTTTCACCTCGCTCCAGCTCCAGCTCTACTGCCAGGGCCCACCCTCGCTCCACTGCCAGCACCAGAGCCCACCCTCGCTCCACTGCCAGCACCAGAGTCCACCCTCGCTCCACTGCCAGCACCAGAGTCCACCCTCGCTCCAGCTACAGCTCTACTGCCAGAGCCCACCCTCGCTCCACTGCCAGCACCAGAGCCCACCCTTACTCCACTGCCAGCACCAGAGCCCACCCTCACTCCAGCCACAGCCCCACCAATGAGAGATCCGTGTAAGTGCAGAAGAAAATGCACAGACAAATTTAGTGAGGAGAGGCGTAAGGAGATCTGGAAGAGGTACTGGGACATCAACTACACAGACAAACGTGCATTCATGTTCCACAGTGTCAGCCAGCTACCAACAGCAACAGTTTGTGGGGATGGAAAAACAAGTCAACGTGGCAGGTCCTTTGTTTACAGGCTAAAGAATGCAGATCAGGTCCCACAGCAGGTCTGTAAAGCTTTTTTCTTGGCCACTTTGGGGTACCAGCCGTTGAATGACAGTCTGGTCCTCTCTGTGATGGGGAATGAGATAGGGAATGAGGCGATCACAAGAGACCAAAGAGGAAGACATACACCATCCAACAAGCTGGACATGCAGCCTTTTTACGACCACACTGAATCATTCCACCCATCAGTGAGCCATTACCGAAGAGAGCATGCCCCACATCGTCGCTACCTCCCTAGCGACATTAACATCAAGCTCATGTATGCTGATTATTTGGGAAAAGACAACAGCTGCTCCTATGAAAGCTACCGCAAAGCTGTAAAACATAAGAACATCAGCTTTGCAAAGCTTGGAGAGGAGGAATGTGAGGAGTGCGTACTGCAGGATCAGCACATGAAAAATGACCATGATGGGGATGGCCAAGACATGGACTGCTTGTAGTACCAGAGGTGGCGTGGACATAAAGAGTCTGCCGTGCAGAGCTGAATAATATACCAGGCTGATGCAGAGAAGGACTGGCCAGAGGACACATTAGTGAAGAGTGTGGACCTTCGTATGCCTGGTTTGAAAACATCAATCTTCACAAAACGCATCGTGGCATTCCATGAGACCTTTGCCTCTGTTGGCAATAAAAAAAAATAAGGCACGAGGCATGAGGGCACGGCAGGGCCAAGTGCAGCAGAGATCACCTCGGCCTATGTGACTGCACTAAAAAAAGAAAGGGACATATGCCACTGCATCTTCTGGGTGGACAACTGTTCTGCCCAAAATAAGAATTGGTGCTTGCTATCCTCCCTCGTCTGCCTTGTAAATGGTGATACCACCTCCATGGAGGATATAACTTTGAAATACTTCGAAAAGGGACACACGTTCATGAGTGCTGACAGTTTTCACCATGGTGTCGAGCTGGAGATGAAAAATCGACCTGGAGGTATGCTATATGACTTTGAGGATTTTGTGAGTGTTGTGACAAGTTCAAACTCCAGGAAGGTGGAAGTGGTTGAAATGAAGAATGAAGATGTGCTGAATTGGAAGGATGGGCACTCCTGTGTGAAGATCAAGAAGGCATCAAAGTTGGGCAAGATTTACATTTACATTTACATTTAGTCATTTAGCAGACGCTTTTATCCAAAGCGACTTACAAATTAGGACTAAATTAAGCGAGTCATCATGAAGAGGCAAAGACAACAACAACGCAAGGAGTGCTCAAAATACGAAGTTCAGGCATTATTCAGAGTAGCATAAGCCTGATAAGTGATGTTTCAAAGGGAAAGGAATATATATTTTTTTTTTAAATTTTTTTTTTTATGAGGTTAAGTGCTCACGGAAGAGATGGGTTTTTAGCTGTCCTTTGAATGTTGTCAGGGATTCTGCATTCCGGATGAGGGTGGGGAGAGCGTTCCACCAGCACGGAACTGTGAATGAGAATGTTCTGGAAAGTGATTTTGTGGCTCTCTGTGATGGAACCACGAGGCGTCGCTCGTTGACCGATCGTAGGCGTCTGGTAGGGATGTAGACTCGTAGGAGTGAGTGAAAGTAGGAGGGAGCTGATTTTGTGGCTCTCTGTGATGGAACCACGAGGCGTCGCTCGTTGACCGATCGTAGGCGTCTGGTAGGGATGTAGACTCGTAGGAGTGAGTGAAAGTAGGAGGGAGCTGATTTTGTGGCTCTCTGTGATGGAACCACGAGGCGTCGCTCGTTGACCGATCGTAGGCGTCTGGTAGGGATGTAGACTCGTAGGAGTGAGTGAAAGTAGGAGGGAGCTGAGCCTGTGACAGATCTGTAAGCAAGCGTCAATGCCTTGAACTTGATGCGGGCAGCGAGAGGTAGCCAGTGCAGAGAGATGAACAGTGGAGTGATGTGTGCCCTCTTGGGCTCGTTGAAGACAAGGCGAGCTGCAGCATTCTGGATCAACTGTAGGGGTTTGGTTGCACACGCTGGAAGCCCGGCCAGAAGAGCATTACAGTAGTCAAGCCTAGAAATGACCAGGGCCTGGACGAGAAGTTGTGTTGCATGCTCAGTTAGGAAAGACCTGATCTTCCTGATGTTGTGCAGTGCAAACCTGCATGATCGAGCTGTCTTTGAAATGTGATCTGTGAAGGTCAGCTGGTCATCAAACGTTACTCCAAGGTTTCTGACCGACCTTGATGGGGTGATTGATGATGAATCTAGCTGGATGGTGAAGTCGTGCTGTAGTGACGGATTGGCAGGGAGGACGAGAAGCTCAGTCTTTGCCAGGTTGAGCTGTAGGTGATGTTCCTTCATCCATGTGGAGATGTCCGCCAGACAGCTTGAGACCCGTGCAGCTATTGTGGGATCATCTGGTTGAAACAAGAGGAAGAGCTGTGTGTCATCAGCATAGCAGTGGTAGGAGAAGCCGTGTGCCTGTATGATGTGTCCCAGTGATGTGGTGTAGATGGAGAAGAGGAGGGGACCAAGAACTGAACCCTGGGGAACCCCTGTGGTCAGTTGATGTGCTCTGGATACCTCGCCTCTCCATGCGACCTTGAAGGACCTACCTGTGAGATAGGACTCAAACCATTGGAGAGGAGTTCCTGTGATGCCCAATGCTGAGATGCTGGACATAAGGATCTGATGATTCACAGTGTCGAAGGCAGCAGACAGATCCAGGAGAATGAGGACTGAAGATTTGGAAGCAGCTTTTGCGATCCGTAGGGCTTCTGTGACTGACAGTAGTGCAGTCTCAGTTGAATGCCCTTTCTTGAAGCCAGATTGGTTGACATCTAGCTGGTTGTTCAGAGACAAGAAGGATGTTACTTGGTTGAAAACAGCTCTTTCAAGTGTCTTCGCAATGAATGGTAGGAGAGAGATGGGTCTGTAATTCTCTACAAATGATGTGTTTAGCGTTGGTTTTTTAAGCAGTGGAGTAACCCGAGCCTGCTTGAATGCTGTGGGGAAAGTGCCAGTATGGAGGGATGAGTTGATGATGTGTGTGAGTGATGGTAGAAGTGTGGGAGAGATGGCTTGTAGAAGGTGTGAGGGGATGGGGTCAAGAGGGCAGGTGGTAGGATGACTGGAGAGGAGAAGTGTAGATACTTCTTCCTCGGTTAGCGAAGAAAAGGAGGACAGAGGGATATTGGCTGTGGAAGGGGTCAGTCTGGGTTCCTGTGTGTGTGGAGCTGAGAACTGACTGCTGATAGCTGTTGTTTTGTTGGTGAAGAAGTTCGCAAAATCGTCAGCAGTTAAAGAGGAGGCGGGTGGTGGTGGAGGTGGACAGAGGAGAGAGTTGAATGTCTTGAAAAGTGATCGTGTGTTGGAGGAGCTGTTGATCTTGTTGTGGAAGTATGAAGATTTTGCAGCATGAACATCCACAGAAAAGGAAGAGAGGAGAGATTTATACATACTCAGGTCAGATGCGTCTTTTGATTTGTTCCATTTCCTCTCCGCTGCCCTGAGTTCGGTCCGGTGTTCACGAAGAACCTCAGACAACCAGGGGTTGGAGGGAGTAGCGCGTGCTGGCCTGGAGGAGAGAGGGCAGATAATGTCTAGAGAAGAGGTTAGAGTGGAGCATAAGGTGTCCGTTGCGGTATTCACATCCAGAGATGAGAATTGTGAGGGTGGGGGAAGAGAAGATGACACGGCAGAGGAGAGATGGGAGGGGGAAAGTGAGCGCAGGTTTCGTCTGAAAGTGACTGGTGGTGGGGGTGGTGGTGCAGGGGTAGAGAGTTGTAGACTGAAAGTAATGAGGAAATGATCTGAAACATGGAGAGGTCTCACCAAAATGTTTTCTGTGGTGCAGTTGCGTGTGTAAACCAGGTCCAGTTGGTTGCCTGATTTGTGAGTACCTGTAGTGATGAGTCGTTTGAGATCGAAAGAGGCTAGGAGAGAGATGAAGTCTGTTGCATGCGGCTTTTCGAGATGGATGTTGAAGTCACCGAAGACTAGAAGCGGGGTGCCGTCCTCAGGGAAAGTGGATAGCAGCACATCCAGCTCATCTACAAAGTTACCCAGCTGACCTGGGGGGCGATAAATGACTACAATATGGATCTTAGTGGGAGTTGTAAGTGTAATAGCATGATATTCAAATGAGTTGTTATTGCATAGAGAAGAGAGCGTGGAGTATTTGCAATTGTTAGAAACGAGAAGCCCTGTACCCCCACCTCTCCCAGACTGGCGAGGGGAGTGGGAGAAGGAGAAATTGCTAGAGAGAGCAGCGGGGGTTGCTGAGTCTTCTGGACGAATCCAGGTCTCAGTCAAGCCCAGGATACTAAGAGTAGAATGAGATGCAAAGGCTGGAATGAAGTCAGCTTTATTGACTGCTGACTGACAATTCCATAGACCCACGGAAAGAGAGAGAGGAGTGTGTGAGGATGAGAGAATGGGACGCAGATTGGCAGTATTGCGCTGCCTTTTGCGCGTGATGAAAGGGCGTTGTCGAGAGATAACAGGAATGTATTGAAAGCACATGTTGATTATGGTGAACAGTAAGATAAAAAGAGGGAAGGAAAAGGGAAAAGGAGATACTTAAGTGTCTTTCTGGTGTCCTTGCTCGGTGGAGTCGCGCAGGTAGAGTCGATGGTCTTTACCCGAGTCGGTCTTCACACGAGGAGGCTGAACGCTTCCGCTGACGCTTCCGCGACAGCGCGCAAATTACACAGATATACAGATAATTCTTTCACCGCTTAAGTGAGTACAGCTGTTTCGGTCGGGCAATTAAGTGAATGACGCGAAAATGTGCCAAATCGAAAGTGCTAGGAGCAAAGGCTTACGTGCAAATTAGACTGCAACAATAATAATAGTAAGTTTCACTCGCGGCTGTTTGTTTAATGTGGCAACGCGTCTAACTAAAATACAGAATTATGTGAGGTTAAAAATACAAAATAAGCAGAGAATCGAAGATGGGCTTACCTTGACTAAAATGCAGCACTGAAATAACAGGAGAACAGAGTATTCTAGAAAAACACACTTGCGCGCTCTTGCCGTGCCTCTTGTATGCTGTTCGCTTGTCCTGACGGAATGATCTGAATCTCCTCAATTTATATTTATTCTTACAGATGCTGTTTCGGTCGGGCAATTAAGTGAATGACGCGAAAATGTGCCAAATCGAAAGTGCTAGGAGCAAAGGCTTACGTGCAAATTAGACTGCAACAATAATAATAGTAAGTTTCACTCGCGGCTGTTTGTTTAATGTGGCAACGCGTCTAACTAAAATACAGAATTATGTGAGGTTAAAAATACAAAAGAAGCAGAGAATCGAAGATGGGCTTACCTTGACTAAAATGCAGCACTGAAATAACAGGAGAACAGAGTATTCTAGAAAAACACACTTGCGCGCTCTTGCCGTGCCTCTTGTATGCTGTTCGCTTGTCCTGACGGATGTCAGTGATCCAGCTGCGACGTGGCTCTAGGAGCCTGTTCTTCAAACTAAATCATGTAGCTCACTTTACCGAGTTGGACTTCCTCCGGGCTAAGTTCGAGCTGAAGGTTCCCTCTCTCCTGAGACCACATGACCGGGGGATTGAAGAGGCTAAAAAGAACGACATAATCAGAAAACTATGTCCTTTTATGCCCCCATACAGGAGGGCTTTCTGGTGTTCACTGCCTGTAAGCGAAATTGTGGAGGATGAGGAGTGAGAACACCCTAAAACAACATTAAATTAATTCAGGATTCCAAGTTCACACACTTGTACATGATTTACTCTTATTCCCATTCCATGCATTTTAAATTTGTACATGATTCGTTGTTCTATCTGCTGTATCTTTGTTTTATATCTTGTTATATCTTTGCATTCCATTATTAATTAAATTAATATGTTTACTTATTAGAAATATGCATATCTTGTATGTATTCATATGATTCAGTGTCACCTCTCTGCAGTTAACCTGTTAGTTTTACTGCACACAATTTACTCTTTACTGCTATGGGGGTATTGTGTCATGTCTAATTAATGCCATCAGGGTGCAAACAAATCAGAGGATAGCAATAAGTAGATGGCTAAAAGTAATTGTAAATCATCCAAAATAATCAATCAATCAATCATTTTATTTCTAAAGCACAATTTAAAACAACACGAGTTGATCAAAGTGCTTTACAGACCTTAAATAACATATACACAAACAAACCATAAAACACAATACTGGTGTTACTATAATGATTTTGTAAATGGTGATCAGCAATCAAATATTGATAATTTTGAAGTTACTGCCTTTTGCCTTGGCATGACTTCTCACTTTTTGCAGACAATACAAAGGCAGAGTACAGTAACTTCAAAATTGGGGTCAAGTTTGACCCCAAGATTTTTTTATGTAGATAATTTTCATTACTAAAACATTTAATAGCCAGATTTCCAGTTTCCTACCTATAATTATTATTTTTTTAAACTTTAAAGTCATTTTTCTCAGTTCCACACTCTAGCGACTTAAGGTCTTTTGCCTTTGTAGGGCAGTATTGTGGTTCATTGTTTTTGAGGGTGTTCAGGGGGCCATGCAGCCATTTCCACTAAGTAAGTATAAAATATGTGCAACTATCTCTCTACATTGATATAGATTAAATATACTGGTACTGTGATCATTTAACTTTTGTTATCACCTTTTTCTCTCTGTCTCCAGCTCTCACTCTTTGAATGGTTGCCTTGTTTGAGGAGGAGATCTTTGCTGTCTATTGATGTGTAGGCCCTACTCCACTGCCACCTTTGATCACCAGGGAGTCAGTCAAGAGAGAGTGAGTACACTGGTCCACTTGCACTGGTACACTGGTCCATGGCACTTACTACTCAGCTTTGTAGGGGTTTTGGGGAATGGAACAGTAGGTATGCATATTTACAGGGACCGCAAGGATGGTGTACTGGTGGGTGGTGTCCGACCGATTGTGGTGGGCCGGTCTGAGCAAAAATGCCTGGGCCATTTTTTTGTCCCAGTCCAGCCCTGCCTATGAGTGCACGGTCTGGGCTACCCTTGTGCATGTCCATGTCCATGAGTGCCCTGGCCTGATTGACCTGTAGCAGCGCCATGGCACGCAAGAGGAGGCAGCTTGCCCACAGGCCTTGTAAGCTCTGCCCGTCAGAACGGGCGAGAACTCACAGGCTTTAGGAGGGAGACGAGGGGCCCCGTCCAAAAAGCAGCGGCCGCCGGACACAGGTGCACCTGTGTCGCGCCAGACTGCTCCAATGGAGAGACAGCCTCGCAACCCTTCACCACTCCTCCGTCAAGGGTAGTGAGGGGGAAAAAGCTTATTTGGGCAGAGAAAGGTGCCATCTATGACCTGGTAAGCTCTCCATGCACTTCGGCAAGGAAAGGTGCTGGGGCGGTGAGCTGAGAACCATCGCGGCCTGTCCCGAGATACCAATCATCCAACCGAGACTGTTCAGGACGGAGGATTCCACTTGAGCCCGACAGCCTCAGTGGCCTAATTCAGCATAGCTGATGTTTCTGGATCTGGCTCGGGCAACGTTACACTCCCAGAGGGAGATAACGCAGCCAAGTCATAATTTCCAGAGGTCAGCTCACCCTCCGATGCTGCAATCGGCATCCTGTCCTCTGGAGAGGCCCTGAATGAAACGACTAGTCAGTCCATTACAGAGGGACCAGCACGCTCAACAGGGGGCTCCACCGGCTGCGATGTGATAGAGGAGTGAGGGACCCACAGAGATTGGTTACCGGGCGGGGAAGCCTCACTATGATCCTCTGATCACCCATCCCACACGGCGCTGTCATCTTCACGCATGAAGGCGAGTCTCGATCGCAACACCGCGATAGTCATATCCTCGCAATGAGAACACAAACTATCCACAAAAGCTGCTTCAACGTGCTGCATATATACACATACATTATATACACATATATATTATACATATATATATATATATATATATATATTTTAGGGGTGTCCCCGACTATGGATTTTCATAGTCGAATCAGAATCGTCAAGTCTTGCCTATAGTCGACTAATAGTCGAATCATGTGTATGGGGGTGGAGCTGGGGGCGGGGCTTTAACATTTCAAAGTGGCGATGTACAGAAAATCACACAAAGATATAGATGAAAATGTATATAAACATTTAGGATCAATAAAACTAAGAAATAACATAAATAACTCCAGAAAGGCCACACTGCAGACAGGATCTGCATTTCACATGCGAATCAAATTAAATCGGCTAAATAACCTGTGCGAGCAGGCTCTAAGTACAGCACAACATCGATGCACCGGAAAAATAAACAATTAATTTACTAAATTAAATTAGAACAGAATATAGCTTTCTAATAAATAAAAATACAAAACGAAATAAATCAGAATCAAGTCACAAGATGAGGAGCAAATGTGTGCAAAATGCCTAAAGTGCACCCTTGTGAAAAAAATGCACTTTAGTGTACTTTTATAAAGTGTACTTATTATACAAATAATATACTTTAAATGTATACACTTAAGTGTAAATTAAATGCTATTTTTTCACCGCACTGAATGCACATTAAGTATAACTGATTTGAAATATATCACATATTAAGTTGAAATAAAATGCAATAAGTTGTCATTAAGAGTGATTTTTTGGTACAACTTAAAGGAGAAGTTCACTTTTAAAATGAAAATTCTGTCATCATATACTCACCCTCATGTTGTTTCAAAGCTCTATGAATTTCTTTCTTCTGCTGAACAGAAAGGAAGATATTTAGAAGAATATCAGTAACCAGACAGCTTTTGGGTCCCAATGACTTCCATAGTAGGAAAAAAATATACTATGGAAGTCAATGGGACCCAAAAACTGTCTGGTTACTGATATTCTTCTAAATATCTTCCTTTCTGTTCAGCATAAGAAAGAAATTCATACAGCTTTGAAACAACATGAGGGTGAGTATATGATGACAGAATTTTCATTTTAAAAGTGAACTTCTCCTTTAAGTGGCACTTTAATACAACTTTATATTTACTTTCATAATTGCTTCTAGTGTCTTTAAAATGGATTTTAAGTGCACTGCTCAATGCACTGACAAGCAATTAATGTGAACTAAAATGTACTTTAATGTCAGTTAACAATACACGTAAGTGTGAATTAAATGTAATGTTTTCACCATTTAAGTGCATTTTATTTGTAATTAATTTCAAATGGATCACAAATTAAGTTCATATTAAATGCAATTAGTTGAACTTTTGAATGTTTTTTTAAACGACATTAATGGGACTTTAATACATATTTAATAAGTACTTTCATAATTGCAAAAAGTGTATTTAAAATATAGTTAAAGTGTAGTTTAATGAACTGACAAGCAATTAATGTGAACTACAATATACTTTAATGTCAGTTAACAATACACTTAAATGTGAATTAAGAGTTATGTTTTCGACAAACGTATTGCATATTATATGTAATCGATTTCAAATGTATCAAAGATTAAGCTCAAATTAAATGCAATTAGTTGAAATTAAGAGTGATTTTTTGGAACAACTTAAGTGGGACTTTAATACATTTTTATATGAACTCTGAAATATGGTAAAAGTGTACTTCCAAATATACTGACAAGCAATTAATGTGAACTAAAATATACTTTAATGTAATATACATGTACACTATTATATAATTAAATACATTTGTAATTAAAATGAATAATAAAGTTGCAATTTATTTCAAATTTGAATAAAAAAAAATCTTAACCTAGTTACAATCAACACATTCAATTTAAAACACACATTTACTGACAAAATCTCAAATAAATACATAAAAACCTTTCTGTTGATGCACAAGAAAAACCAAAGAAACACTATAAACAGTGACAACACTTTAAAGGGATAGTTCATTTTATAATAAATTCTTTCATCATACGCCTCAAGTTGTTTTAAACCTGTATGAATTTATTTCTTTTGCTGAACACAATGGAAGATATTTTGAAGAATGTCAGTAACCAAACAGTTAACTGGTCCCATTGACTTCCATAGTAGGAAAAAAACACTGTGGAAGTCAATGGGACCAGTTAAATGTTTGGTTACTGACATTTTTCAAAATATCTTCTTTTGTGTTCAGCAGAAGAAATAAATTCATACAGGTTTAAAACAGCTTGAGGGTGAGTATATGATGACAGGATTTTCATTTTAAAGTGATCTATCCTGAACTCTCATTTAGAAAGAGTCTGGAGGACAATGATGCTTATTATGCACAATCATTTTCTCCCTCAAACAAAGGTACCTAAACCTATCCATCACAGAAAACATTTAGCATTTTTACATTTTCAGAAAAAATCATTCTGTATGATTTATAAGATTGTTTCCATGCAATTTACTGGTATTACTATACTTTTGGGGTAATTTGGTCCCCATAACCTAGGGATTACCAGTACACACATCATTTTAGAAACAAACACACAACCCATGAATTAATACAAACAAAATGTGAAGAAAGGTATCATTCCATGTACAACACTAAGATTTAAACAGGTAATGCTTTACAAAAAGGTATTATTAGTTAACCACTTCAGTTAACATGAACTAAGAATGAATAATACTTTAAGCATTTATTATTCTTAGTTAATGTTAATTTCAACATTTAATAATGCATTATTATATTCAAAAGTTGTGTATTAAAATTAGTTAATGCACTGTGAACTCACATGAACAATGCCTATAAATTGTATTAACTAACTTTAACAAACTATATTTTAATTAACTAATATTAACAAAGATTAATAAATACTGTAAAAAAAAAAAATTGTTGGAAAGTGCTGTTTATGTCAATGTCCCAGGTGCTCTCCAAAGTAAATGTGAATGGAAATGTTCCAAAGAGGCAGGAAAGTCAGAAAATACCTTGAGAAAGAAAAAAACAAAACAGAAGGAAAACATGTTTATAAAACAGATTCAGACCATTATTATATTTGGCTCAAATGAATGAAAGTGATAGATATACAGTTGCGCTTGTAGTTTATATACACCTTGCAGTATCTGCCAAATGTTAATAATTTTAGCAATAAGAGGAGTCACAAAAATGTACGTTCTCTTTTTATTTAGTACTACCTTGATGAAGCAGTTTATTCTGCAACACGAACGTAAACTTTTGACTGCTAACTGTTGATGAATGTGTCATGTGATGAATTACCTCAGTCATCAGGGTCACATCATAGTAGAAAGCTGGGAAAGGTTCCTTCTATTTCCCACAAACACCAGGATTCCATTGACCACGCCATCTTCACTGACACTGGGATTAAAGTGATTAAAAATAGAGAACATTTGTATTGCTACTTTACAGGGAATTAAACATAACTATCAATTACAAAAATATAGATAAATTACCCATGCAAACCCAAGGCCCATGCAAATTGATAAAAGGTAATCTTGAATTTTAAGATTGCCGCACATAGCTAACTTCATGAAGGATGTTCCTCTATTTACCACAGTTGACACAGCAATGCTGCAGCCTTCTTCCTTTGGTTTGTTACCTGTAAAATATATGATGATTATAGGGGCATATGTAAATGCACATGTGGAAAAGATTCAACGCATTTACAAGCTATAGGGATAGTTAGTGACTTGATAGCAATGTTTTAGCTTGATAAAGGTGTGCTGTCCTGGCAATACATTTTGTACACTCTTGTAAGTTACATCTACTCAAATTAGTCAAACTGATATTTTATGCATATAATGTTAACACAAACACAAATGACTAAACATGTTAGGCATAAGATCCTGATAAACATATGTAAACCTTACATATTTAACATTATTTTTTCTTTCTGCAGCGGCAGGAAATAACAGTAACGTTATTACATCAGCTGAATGTATGTCTGAAACATTTGACTAAGTGCATCCAATCTTTATATGTATATATAATAAACTAAACACAATTTTAAAGTAAACTCATAATGAACACTATAACCTTGTAACTGGAGTCAATCTGAATCGAATTAAACGCATTTCACAATCACCTCGTGTTACAGCGTTCACGAAATGGCGGACAGTCTGCATATCAACATATTCACAACCCCGACCGTCATTACTCGAAATATCTGTGGCATGAACATATACATTTGCATTACATATCTCGTGTGCATATTATCAAGTTGTTGTAACGATAATACCTGCAAAATAACATGAAAAATTGATGAGACAGGACAGGAGCCACTGTAGCCTGGTTCTACCAGACTCTCGTACGCACATTTCAT
Organism: Squalius cephalus; assembly: GCF_949319135.1. Taxonomy (NCBI): domain Eukaryota; kingdom Metazoa; phylum Chordata; class Actinopteri; order Cypriniformes; family Leuciscidae; genus Squalius; species Squalius cephalus. The sequence continues at coordinate 48,271,644 of NC_137124.1, read as the reverse complement.
TTGTACAGAGAGTCTGGCCTCTCTCCATTGAGAAACGTTTACTTCCTTGTAGGCGGGTTCTCTGTTAAAGTTCAAAACGATTGGATCTGCCCAGAGTCACTCAGGATCTGGCATAGCCAATCGCTAACGAGTGGTCGTGACGTATGTCATGCGCCGAAACCGGCCGGAAACAAGTCCAAATGATCAGAGGATTATGTTTAGAATAAGATGTCTGTCAACGAGAGCTGCAGGTTTTGTTCAGCGAATTTAAGAGTTCAAGGAACAATTATACATTCTAAATGTATATTTGACACTAAGGACAGTGGTGTATTCAGTCAATTGTCGAAGCTGGGTCTAATCATTAGTAATACGCCGCTGCGGTCGTTTCGGATCTGCCGCAAATGCTGTACAGTGATCACCAGGCTACTGCGCGATACGGAACCATTTCAAAGGTGGAAGAACGAGGAGACGAAGGAGACATGCCAGGGGGGAGATGCCAGTTCCACTGACAAGAGAGACAGAGACCCCACACCCTCTAAAACTCCAAGGGCCGTTAAAAAGTCCAGAAAATCCAGTGAAATGCCATTGAGAAACAGTGTGACCGAGGTAGGGAAACTAAACCAGATGTTGTTTATCTGTAAGTTTGATTTTTATCAACAGTAGCTGTTAGTTTGTTTGAAAACGTAGCCTAACTAGGAGTCTCCGACCTTCACCATCAGTTAAAGCCAGCTAGCGTTAGTTTGACCAAATGAATGTTTTTAGTGTCGCCATGAGATAGCCTGGTCCCACTAGACTTTCGGAGCCAGGCTATTCGTGAGACACACACATGTTTAATGTCTTATTTATGTTTGCAACGTCTGACGTTGCGGATCATCTGTATCGGCTTGTTTATTAGTTTGGTGTTAGAGCAAGTCATATAGGAGGGGAGCTAGAGCCTGTAAAGCTAACTGTTGTATATAGTCCAGGCAAAGTAACTCATTTTGGAGCCAAAAATAGAACTAATTGTAAAAGATTTTTTTTCAGCATAGATCATTTCTATGAGGTGTCCAGAACAACATACTAAAAGTCCTAAGAAATCCTAGTTGAGGAAATATGTTAAATTCTCATCAATCCGAGATGTGTGCCAATAAGGCCAGGCAACAACACATCCTAATGGGGCTATTTTTTTCCTTTACTCCTATCGAAATGAAACTTTACACAATGAAAGAACCCATGAAAAGTCAATTTTTTTGTATTACAAGTTTTTTTGAAAATGAATTTTAGTATGCAAATGAGCTATACACTAATCGAATATGCCCAAAATACACCCAAATAGGCTTAATTTTTTCCTTTACTCCTACCACAATAAAACTTTACATAGTAAAAGTATACATGAAAAGTAACTTTTTTTGTATTACAAGTTTCTTTGAAAATGAATTTGAATATGCAAATGAGCAATATACTAATCGAATATGCCCAAAATACACCTAATGGACTTATTTTTTCCTTTACTCCTATCACAATCAAACCTCACAGAGTGAAAGTATACATGAAAAGTAAAATTTTTGTTTTACAAGATTCTTTGAAAAATCTATTTTAAATATGCAAATGAGCTCAACACTAGGCCTAATTGACTTATGGCTGAGAAACCATAAAGTCACAAGTATAAAAAACAGGGGCCAAATAACTAACACATTCATGTCCATTCAGTAAGTTAACCTATGCATAAACACGATAAATTTGAAGTCACTTGCCACAAAAATACTTATATTGACCTTAAGAATTGATTGCACAATCTTGCCTCCATTTGCTTTCTAAATTATTTTTCTTTTCTTTTTATTTTTGTGAACAAGCCTTACCTAATGACATTCCTCCACAGATAACATCAGAAGAAAGTCAGAATAGCCATCTTAGTCATTAGTAACGTGGTGAGATTAAATTTTGGGCTGGTAGATTTACAAATGATTGGTATTGTTGGTATTGTTGGTAAGATTACGAGATTACAGGCAGAAGTCATTCTTACCAACTAAACAATTCACTCTCACACAGAAGACAGATGAAAAACCAGATAGACACACTTTCCAGACATTCCAGCTCTTTAAAATAATTTTGCCAGACACCAAAACTGTACAGTACGCTTGGGTCTGCCGAGTCTGCAAATGTCTATGTCTGCTGGGAACGTTTGGCCGAGTCTCCTGTCAGAGAGATCTTCAACTCCCACCTCCGGTGGAGCTTCGACCGGATCCCGAGGGAGGCTGGAGATATTGAGTCCGAGTGGACCATGTTCTCCACCTCCATTGTCGAAGCGGCCGCTCGGAGCTGTGGCCGTAAGGTCTCCGGTGCCTGTCGAGGCGGCAATCCCCGAACCCAGTGGTGGACACCGGAAGAAAAGGATGCCGTCAAGCTGAAGAAGGAGTCCTATTGGGCCTGGATGACTTGTGGGACTCCTGAGGCAGCTGATGGGTACCGGCAGGCCAAGCGGACTTTAGCCCGGGTGGTTGTGGAGGCAAAAACTCGGGCCTGGGAGGAGTTCGGTGAGGCCATGGAGAAGGACTATCGGCTGGCCTCGAAGAGATTCTGACAAACCGTCCGGCGCCTCAGGAGAGGGAAGCAGTGTCCTACCAACGCTGTCTACAGTAGAGGTGGGGAGCTGTTGACCTCAACTGGGGATGTCGTTGGACGGTGGAAGGAATACTTCGAGGATCTCCTCAATCCCACCGTCACGTCTTCCATTGAGGAAGCAGAGGCTGAGGGCTCGGAGGCGGACTCGTCCATCACCCAAGCTGAAGTCACCGAGGTAGTCAAGAAACTCCTCAGTGGCAAGGCACCGGGGGTGGATGAGATCCGCCCTGAGTACCTCAAGTCTCTGGATGTTGTGGGGCTGTCTTGGCTGACACGCCTCTGCAGCATCGCGTGGCGGTCGGGGACAGTGCCTCTGGGATGGCAGACCGGGGTGGTGGTCCCTCTTTTTAAGAAGGGGTATCGGAGGGTGTGTTCCAACTACAGGGGGAATCACACTTAGCCTCCCTGGGAAAGTCTACGCCAGGGTACTGGAGAGGAGAATATGGCCGATAGTAGAACCTCGGATTCAGGAGGAACAGTGTGGTTTTCATCCAGGCCGTGGAACACTGGACCAGCTCTATACCCTCTACAGGGTGCTGGAGGGTTCATGGGAGTTTGCCCAACCAGTCCACATGTGCTTTGTGGATTTGGAGAAGGCATGTGACTGTGTCCCTCGCGGCCCCCGGATAAGTGGAAGAAGATGGTATGGTGGTACCAAAACTGCTTCTCTTTTTGTAGTTAGCAAGTATTTCAGACCAGGCGGGCCACACATCAGACTTCAACCGTTTGTAATTTTGTAGTTTTGCGGTGTTATGAAAAGCTAGCAACAGCAATATCTAGGTTAGTTAAAAAAAAAAAAAAAAATAAACCTCCCCTGTTGTTGCTAACTTGTCATGGTGGGGAGGCTTGTGTGCCTCCGTGACCCTGAAGACTATACCAGCGGGGGTTATACCCCTGGCAGGTACTACCAAGCCAGGCAGTTTTCAGGTTAGAGGCCAGTCTAAAAGCAGCATTGCCATCACCCATTGGCAGTAGGATGATTGGATGAAGATTGGGCCAATGTATTTGTCATACATATGAATGGTGTTTCTGCCTATGCAAATTAGGACATAAAGTGTGGTGCTCATGTGCATATTCAAATTCATTTAAAAAAAAAAACTTGTAATACAAAAAAAGTTACTTTTCATGTATACTTTTACTATGTAAAGTTTTATTGTGGTAGGAGTAAAGGAAAAAAATTAAGCCTATTTGGGTGTATTTTGGGCATATTCGATTAGTGTATAGCTCATTTGCATATTAAAATTCATTTTCAAAAAAACTTGTAATACAAAAAAATTTACTTTTCATGGGTACTTTCATTGTGTAAAGTTTCATTTTGATAGGAGTAAAGGAAAAAAATAGCCCCATTGGGATGTATTGTTGCCTGGCCTTAATGGCACACATCTCGGATTGATGAGAATTTAACATATTTCCTCAACTAGGATTTCTTAGGACTTTTAGTATGTTGTTCTGGACACCTAATAGAAATGATCTAAGCTGCAAAAAATTATTTTACAATTAGTCTGTCGTAAAACACTATTTTGCCTGGACTAATAACCTCCCCCCAATTAAGCATACCATAGACCTACTCCTATATGTAGATTTATCATGTGAATGTAAGATTTTCAAATACAATTTTAATGCTTGATTACCCTTTTGTTGTTATTTCAGGTTGTGATCAAGTACGGCTTTGAGAAAAAAACACTGACATGCCAATCTGACATAGCTGGCATTGTTGAGAATTTGGCAAAAAGGAATTTTACTAGACCTGCCAATCTTATTTAAAAAAATACTGAGGTAATGGACCATTTACAAGCCAGTGTGTTGGATATAGTGGAGGCTGACTGTGTGACCCTGTGTAACCAACATAACCAATTTATGCTGTGGAGATCAAGTGCTCAAGACCTACAATCATTTTCATTTATGGAGTTACATGCTGACCTGAAGCGGCTGACCCCTTTCCTGTTCAGCATTATTTAAAAAATCACAAAAAACTCTCTCCCACACATTTGTGCTGCAGCCTCAGTTGCTTTGAGAGGAAGACAACCCCATTTATCAGCCCTATCATATTACATAAATTCAGTTTTATTGAATGGCGGGGCAAAAAAGGCAGTTTTCCAGCGACTAGCAAAAATGGGCATCTCTACAACACACTCCAATGCAGTTGGCAAACAGAAAGAAATGGCCCAATACTGTATTCTTCCATTGATGTCCTTAAAAGGGGACTTGGGAGTCATTCCTGAATCAGCAAAGCACAGATGAACAAGATAGGATTATTCAAAGAAGCCTTGAAGAACTGTCCTTATCAGGTGAGTTTGTTTAATATAACCTTTAGTTATACTTTTGACATATGCATTTTTAATTTCTACTATTATGATTAACTTGATTCATTTTTTCAACACCACAGAGACCACTGATCAAACGAGCAAGGAGGGGGATGCTGTTGATGTCTTCACATTCAGTAAACTGTCAGACCAAGACATGGCCGATTTGGGTGTTACTCCATTGTCTGCCTCAGCACTTACAACCTCATCGGCACCTTAAACATATTCGATCATATTCGACAACCTGGACTTTTTCATTCAGACGCATCATCAGTCTACCAGCCAAACCAACAAGTCATTACACTGGATCAACCACATGTGTGTCATCAACAGAGTCACATCACTACACCTTGATAAGCTGAAACCAGCAAATTCTTTGATCGAATATGATCTTGGAAATTCACTTCCTGGACCAAACACACAAGCCAGTATGCGTCGGGAATTCGTTGTTTTGGGGAGCCGAATCCTGACAACTTATTTGGAATCATTCAAGCCCCTCTCCAGTGTGGTTGTTCACCACATTCCCCACCAGTTCTCTGAAGAAATGGCCCAGCCATCCACTCATGTAAGTTAATTGTCCTTAAATAAGAAATCAATTATTTTTGTTGTAATTTCACATTTCAAGTCGCAAATTAAATGCACTTATTGTCATGCTTTAACTTCTCACACAGAAACACATAATTGTCATATTACACTTTTGTAGTACCTACTTGGACTTCTATTCAAGGATGAAACAAAAACTGCCGACTTGGTGGATGTGCTCCAGCACCTTCAAAAGGAGTAAATATGCAAAATTAATCTTTTTTTTATTTTATCCTGGGACAGTTTCCTATACATGTATTAGACTTATCCATTGACTTAAAGTATTAGTGAAAATTAAGCTTTTAGTTTGGGAATAGTCTAAACACGTAAAAGAAAATGATCTATTGTGTTTAAATTTGATATTCTAATGCAAGTTCTGTCTAGGTATGTGCCAAGATGTCCTGATGGGCTTGAGAAGATTTTGATCGGTGGTGACAGCAGTGTTAATTTTGGCAGCCATTTTTGATTTAGTCTTAGTCTTCATCTTCAGACGAAAATGCATTCTAGTCTTAGTCACATTTTTGTCATTTTGTCTTTCATAGTTTTAGTCTAGTTTTAGTCGACGAAAAGTAATTGCATTTTTGTCAACTTTTAGTCAGTACTTTTAGTCTAACTGCAATTACCAACATTACTTTTGGTAGCCATTTTATATGAAGTCTTTAGACAAAAATAGTCATAATTTTTCTCCATTTAGACCAATACAATTCTGAGAAATTTGAAGCAAGGTAACAGGCTGTTTAAAAATGTTACTCTTAGCAGCAGCACTTGTGCAATTTTACATATTTCCTTAGTTAGTTAGCCTATATGCTGTGCTGTCTGCTAATTTATACATTATACATAATTTAAGTAGGATCATACATTAAGGATAGATAAAATAATCAAGTAAAAAAAAACAATTATTTAGCTGTTTTGGAAAACAACATTTATTTAGAACTTCAAATAAAAGTTCAACGAATGAACACACGTTCAAATGCAGTCAGTGCTGATGAACATATTCCTGAGTCTGACATCTGAGTCAAGAGGACAGTACTTTAAACTATTGTTCTGTTCATTTAAGTATAGTTTTCAAATGTGATACAACCATTAAGGCTGTACACATTGAACACAATGACATTTGAAATTGTAAACAAGTTACAGGCTCAGAGAGCCTTTTTTAATTGGAAAAATAAAACCTTCCTTTTGCCTTTGGAAAAAAAATTTGATTCAGATTTGGACCCTATATGGATAAAAAATGTGCAAAGTTATTGGCAGAGGTATTAATTATTTTGCAAGAAATTACATGACCACAACACTTTCTTTAAGAAATTAATGGAACACAACACTTGCTTTAAAGTCTTCTGTAGTGCTACAAATGAAAAAAGTTTAAAGTGCACAAGTGCCAACAAGATAACGTGGCCTAATAACATTAGCACAAAGTAGTAGTAACAAAATTCAGGCTACTGAGGTCGATTCATTTTTAGAAATGCGCTTCTTTCCAGGATCAACCTGGCGCGATTCCGACGGCCCTGACTCAGGTCACCTGTGATGCTGAAAACTCTTTCAGCAAATGCCTGAGATGCAGGCACAGCAAGAAGATCTTGGGCCAGGGGTTTTAGGAGCTGGTAGATAGAGCCATGTGCAGCCCAAAAGTCAAAAGCAGTCCCTTCGTTTATGGGCTGTGACAGCTGCTCCTTGAATTTTTGAATTTCCTGCCTGACAGTGAGCTTTGTGTGGCTAGAAGATGGCCGGTTTGCACTTACTTTTGTACTTAGAAATCTAAATCTGGGTCGCTTTGTCTGTGGCTCATTTTCCTCACATCTCTTGTCTTCTGCCTCCTTTTCAAAAGCTTCCTCCTGTATTGCAGGGTACACCATTTGAGCAATGTAATTTTCTGCTCTACTCAGTAACTCTTGTTCATCATAATTTTCAATGAGTGCATCAGCTGAGACCGTTGGATCAAAGAAGCATGCAGCACTAGCGAGGGGTGAGAACTTTGAATCACTGGGATTAAGGAAGCAACTGAAGCGTTGGTCGAGGTTGGCCTTCATCTTCTTTGCCAGAGAAGTAAAGTCCTTGTGACTTGTACCATTGGCCTGGGAAAACTCAGATAAGTGAGCACTCAGGTCCAGGAGGGCAGGCACCACCAGACATAAGGACATTGTGTCACTCTGGAGCATCTGGGTGTGCTCAGCAAAGGGGAGGAGCAGATCTCTGAGTGTAGTTATCCTTTGCCACTCACTTGGCAGCAGACAATCCCAGCCCATCCTATCAGCTACTTGATTCAGTGAGTTCTTCAAATCAATAAGACGTGTTATCATCAGGTAGGTGCTGGACCATCTTGTAGGGCAGTCTTTGATCAGAGTAAGACCAGACAACTTCAGCAGTTGCTCTGTTGCCACGGATGACTTGCGGAAGAGCCTAACAAGTAGTCGAACTCTGTCTAGGAGGCGTTTGACACTTGCTTCTTTTTGGATTATGTTCACCACTAGTTGCAATGTATGTACGACACAGGGCATCCTCTCTAGGGCTCCAAACCTAGGCAAAAAGAAAAAAACAAAAACAGAGAAAAGGACAGACACTTTATTAATCCTCTACAGGAAACTAATTTGCCATGAGCAACATAATGTCATATATTAAGCACTGCTCACTGACAGACACAATGTAGGCTGGTACTGTGGTACAGTACTAAAATTTTATCAGCATCTACTACAAACTAAAATAACTTACCTTTGGTCTTCGCCATTCTCAGAGTCTTCTTCACTGTCATCCTGGGATTCTTCTTCCTCGGTGCTACTGTGGTCATCCTGTTCATTATCTTTGAATGCTGCAACCATGTTGCTTCCATTATCAGTTATTACTGTTAGAATCTTGTTTTTTGGTATTCCCCACTCCTGTGTGCACCTGTCAACACAAGTCTTTATACAGTCTGCTGTGTGGGGATGGGACAGCTGAACCAGATTCAGTAGTATATGCTTCGCTTTTTCCTCCTGAGGACAAAAGTAGCATGCACTAATGGCTAGAAATGATGCGGTGAGTCCTCTATTCGTCCATAGACCAACGCTACTTTTGCGTCATCGAAGGGTAACGCCCCTTTTTGGGGGAAAACAAACAGATTCCCCTGAGAACAGAACTCGCTCGCTCTAGACCTGCAAAGTTTCTTGATAGCAAAAATCGCACAAACATACACTCTCTTTGGACTATTCAGACATCTACCACTATCTCGTGGAATCACCAAGTAAGTAGCCTATTTTTTTTTTGTCATTAACACACTCATAGTATGACAAACTAGACGATGAGGCCATGTCAAGAGGAGTCGGTGGTTTACTTGGATCATATTTCACTTGATTTAAGCTATTGACATAGTTTTGTTGTCGACTAGCTATAACTTACTAGTTAGAAAGACGAAGCTGCTAGCAGCTACGTGATTAACGTTAGCTCTCACTAGGCACGCTGCCTTGGCTGTTAACTGATTTTACTGTTGAAATAGTGGCAGGCTAGGACTAAAGTGGACTTGGCTGGTTTCTGCTTGTGTCTAGAAAGTGCTAGGACTTTGAAAGTTGTAAAAAGGTTTACAGTGTACGGCAAAATATGTATGTGGCATGTTTTTCATTGTCTCTACCCCACTTAAGGTATGGACTATTTATGTTTTTAGCCTCTGACATGATTGTTCTGATTACAGTGTTTGAGGGTTTCTTACTAGTATAGCTAGTCGACAACAAAACTGTCAATAGCTTAAATCAAGTGAAATATGATCCAAGTAAACCACCGACTCCTCTTGACATGGCCTCATCGTCTAACGTTAGTTTGTCATACTGTGAGTGTGTTAATGACAAAAAAATAGGCTAACGTTACTTACTTGGTGATTCCACGAGATAGTGGTAGATGTCAGAATAGTCCATATTTGGCCACTGCGTGGGGTCATTAATCCAGTTTTCGACCATTTCAAAGGGACACCTCTGTAACTCCCTATCCAGTAGCTTCTTTATACCGCTCATGGTCCTCGGCCGGCAAAGAGAGTGTATGTTTGTGCCATTTTTGCTATCAAGAAACTTTGCAGGTCTAGAGCGAGCGAGTTCTGTTCTCAGGGGAATCCGTTTGTCTTCCCCCAAAAAGGGGCGTTACCCTTCGATGACGCAAAAGTAGCGTTGGTCTATATGTCGAGTCCTAAGTTTATTTTGCGAGCTGTGGCAAGTTGTTCTCTGAATTTTAGTTTTTCGTCATTGTAAAGTTGGTCAACCTAGTTGTTTATTTTAGATTTCTTAGGCACTGCTAACTTCTTATCTATGCTCTCTATCATAAGGATAAAATCATCATCCTCGACTGTACGAGCAGGTAGACCGGAGCGTCCAATCCACTGGGCAATCATCTTTTCTTTAGAGATTTGTTCTGGCGAATCTGCTTTATATTTTGACACTGATGAGAATGCCTCTGCTATAGTTGATTGTGTTTTTGCACCCTGTTGCTGTTTTTGTGCAGTCTTCTTTTGGACCTGGTTGAAGAGAAAAAATATTGGATTTGCAATTACTCCCTAAAAACATATTCTAAAAGCTACAAAAGAACTGAAATTAAACATAGGCTAATATTAATTATAGATTTATATTATCTTGAAGTTGAACTGTATCTTCTCTGAAATGTCCATTACTTTCACACAGTCACCTATGATAAAAAAAATCACTCTAAGATAACACTTAGTTAGCTAACATTAGTTCAAATGTAACTTATCTAACGTTAATTCAATTTGTATTTGTATAGTAGCTCTAGCTCTTTTCATAAAACATGTTTTCAACACAGCTTTACAGAAGATGCATGACATGTGTATTATTAAATTAAGACATGCATCTTCTGTGAAGCAGATTTAAAAAACATTGAAAAAAGCGCTATATACAAATAACGTTACATCTCAATTTAATTGTATTAACGTTAGCTAACAACTTTGTATTAACAAGTTAACGTTAGCTGACTTAGTTAAGAAAGCTAAAACGTATTTTGCAAGAAAAATATCGCTTCCTCCTGGCTAAGCCCAACATTGCTATCGAATTTATCTATGTTGACACATTCAGTAACACTGAACCGACGTTAAGAAAAGTTTTTATGTAAGATATTACACAGTTAATGTTAGTTTACTTACCGTGACGGTGACGGATGCATAAACATCAGGGTGATGTGCTTTCAGATGCCTTTTTAAGTTTGTTGTATTCTTTCCGCATAATTTATAGCCACATGGCTTTTCTCCGTGTTCTTCTGTGACTGTGACATTGCACGATGTCTTCCCTTCAGATGCATTGTAGATGAAATGCTTCCATATGTCGATTCTTCTTTTTCTTCCTAACGCTGAAGCCATTATTGCAGCGAGCTTGCAAGTTTGAGTTTTGGTAACCTAGACTACCCGCGCCGTTACCCGTGACGTCAGCTGCGGCTGCCTGCCTGATATGCAGCAGACAGAGTGCAGACGCCCTCAAGGAGAAGGGACGCACACTTTCATGTGAAAGCCTATGATGATGTGAAGAAGACATCATGTATTTTGAATGTCCGATATTTCTAAATTGTGACCCTGGACCACAAAACCAGTCTTATGGGTAATTTTATTAAAATTGAGATTTATACATCATCTGAAAGCTGAATACATAATCTTTCCATTGATGTGTGGTTTGTTAGGATAGGACAATATTTGGCCGATATACAACTATTTGAAAATCTGGAATCTGAGGGTACAGAAAAATCGAAATATTGATAAAATCGCCTTTAAAGTTGTCCATTTCTATTGGCGATAGTGCTGCATCCATTCACAAAAATAAATGTTTTAAATATTAAAGGTGGGAAATTTACAAAATATCTTCATGGAACATGATCTTTACATAATATCCTAATGATTTTTGGCATAAAAGAAAAATCTATAATTTTGACCCATACAATGTTTTGTTGGTTATTGCCATAAATATACCCGTGCAACATAAAGACTGGTTTTGTGATCCAGGGTCACAATTGACATTTAGTCCCGTCTCGTCTCGTTAACAATTAAACGGCATAAATTTCGTCATAGTTTTAATCATCAGATATTAGTTTAGCTTGTCAACGTCTCGTCTTAGTCACAGAAAAAAAATTCGTTAACGAACATTTTTCGTCCTAGTCTTCGTTAACGAAATTAACACTGGGTGACAGCTTCACGGACGGCAATTGCCGTAATATCCAGCTGGCGTTTGCTGATGGGGAGACAGAGGAAGACCACCTGGAAGGCCTCGTTTTCAAATTTGAAGACTGGCATGCAATTAGAAATCTCTTTGAGGTCAGTATACTTTAATAGTTAACTACATGGATCCTGATACACTATATTCATTTACTAAAAGCACACTTTAAATACCGCTTTTCAAGGCTTATAGAATTAATCAAGTTTTAGGTTTTATAAGGACTGGTTCATAGATGATTTTTTTTTTATATGCATTACAGATATATCATCAGATCTTCTTTAACGAAGCATCTGCCAAAGACCATGGCACAATACTCGCCAACATGAATCTCTTGAGGTACTATTTCACTAAACCAAAAAAAATGTGTCTTCATATTAAGGTCATAGTTCCAGTCATTACTGTGTATCTTATTACAAAATACATTTCTCTCTACATGTTTCCCAAGGAGTCCTCCCCTAAAGATGATCTTTGCCAACCATGAATTTGGCGTGGATGTATGAACTGTGTGCAATTTTCTGGAAAAGGACAGCCACCATGAATTCGGCTGCTTTCCATTGGTCATTTAAGGGAAAAAGGGGTTATTAGTACTACTAACAAAAACACGCCATCATGAATTTATGAACTATGATTTGAATCTTTAGTGGATATGTTTCATACACCATTTTAATAACTGCTATGTGATTTACAGATGCAGCAATGCGAAAAAAGGCCCCCATAGTGCATACAACGCTTACAAACAGTTTGTGCAGATTGACACGACAGCACTTTTCCTTGCAGCAGCAATGGAACATTTCCATTTGGATGATGTCACAGGTTTGTTTGCTACATTGTGTTTAAAGGATTACATTAAGGAATCAAATACATTTTTTTCTTGTCTGCAGATTTAATTTTATTGTGTTTTTTGTTTTGCCACAGCCACCCCTGACGGTGTAATACCAGACCACATCCATCAAGGTTCTGCAGAACAGAAGAGGACCTGGCTCCATGACTCTGTTGCAGAGGACGTTGACAAGTTTTTGATGTCTACAGACATTTCTGGACTGTCAGCTGGCATTACTAAAGCGGCAAGAGCACAACACACTGAGAAGGAAATGCTCCATTGTCGTGAGCCAGGTTGCACCAAAGTGTTCATTTATAAAAAAGCCAGAGAGACCCACGAGAAGAAAGTCCACAGTCTTGTGGTGGCATCTATGCCAGTTGTTGAGCCTGCTTCCTTTGGTTTGATTGACTACAAAAAAGAGCATACTGAGGCCAGGCTTAGCTTTGGATTTCTGCTTTTTGATATGTTGGATGCGGTGAAAGAGGGAGATGGGGAGCGCATGATAAGGCTGTACAAGCTGGCACTACTGATTTACAAGGCTTACGGGCACACTCAATATGCATACAGCACTTTTCTCTTAACAGTACAAGTCAATGCAACACTGTCTCCTCGAGTTGCACACGATGTAACCTGGAATCGATTCTGGAATAACAGGGGTGGAAAAGGGAAAAATATACCTCTTGATCTGCACCTCGAGCACCTCAACAACTTCCTTAAATCATTTTTGAGGAACAAAGACACTAACCTTACAGAGCAAACAGCTGATAGGGTCAGCAGATCTGCTGGTGTATTAAAAAACCTGATGGACACAGCAGACAGAGAGCTCCAGCTATCCCAGCCTAGTGGCATCCACCATGCAGCTGATCTCCAAAACAACATTTTAACTGTACTAGAAGTATTTAGGAAGACAGAAGTTTTCAAACACCAACCGGGAAGACATTTCTCTGCATTCCCTACCTTTGACAGAAACATTCTGTCCAAGCTCAATTACAAGGACTTATGGCAATGGATGCGTGCCAGGCTGAAAGACTGGAGGGCTGTAGCACTTTAACCAGTTACTTGCGTGGTTTATAATGGTCAAGCTTTGAAGCTGTCATAGAATGCCTACTTTGAATGTTGGTGTACGTGTTTAAATAGTTTGTGTTATGAACAGACAAGGAGTAAATATTGAAATAACATCTGTACACTAAGTGTCCCTGTATATAATGACGTTATTTTATTATAGTTTAAATAATTTGCAGTGAATAATCTTTCTCTATCTACAGATGTGTAATAAACAAAAATGTTTCATATTATGTCTTATTTTTCTTAATTACCTTATTTAATTAGGGTCTTCAAAGTATGTGTTTGTACATATTTATGACATTTAATTTTTTATTAAAACAAATTAACCATTTACAACATGTAAAACTGAAACTGAAACACAAATTAGTCTTCAGAGTATGTGTTTTCACATTTTTATTTATGACATGTAAATTTTTTTTAGTAAAACAAATTTTAACTATTTACAACATGTAAAACTGACACACCAACCATGCTCCTGCACGAGTACACAAAGGGCCTCAAAGTGTTCTATTCATCACAAGAATCACTAAATTTACTGTTCGGAATCTGAGCTACTGACATGACTCCTGAGTGCATCTTCAACATCATCATCGTCAAAGTAGTTACTGTAATAAAGATCTGGATCAGTTAAATACCCCCCTGAATCATCTTGCAGATCCACATCAATATCACCCAAAAACATCATTAATGATAATTAAAATCTCTCTCGCATGGTCCAATCGAAACACAGGAAGGTTAGCAGTAATGTATGTCAGGTCAAATATGTGTTGACTATGGTCCAAAACTGCATCCACCAGTTGCTGACTGAATCCAGTGCAAGCTGCATGTGAGGTGTACAGTCGATTACAGGAATTGATTAAACTATCACTGTAGTCCTTGAACAATTCTGCAATCAAAGATTTGTCTTCTGCATCCACATGCCTACATCTCAGAGTGATTGGTTCATCTTCAATCAGTTCATAATTTGGCGTTGGTTCTGTACATGTTCCAGACGAACAAGAGCAAACCTTCTGACAGTTTGTACAACAGCGATGGCGTGGCTCTACATGGCTGGGTTCTGCTTCAAAATGTGCATAGAGACATTTCCTAAGACATGTGTTTTTTCCAAGATCAAGCAGTTGTTTAACTTCTTCATCCACCTTGAAATACCATCCGGTGTTGTAGAGGATGGCATGTGATAGTTGACCATGTCTTCCAGCCCTGCCGACCTGTTGTAAAATTGTCTCTAGGTCCCCTGGAGCCCCATACATTACCACATGTGAAACATTAGGGAAATTCAACCCCATCCCCAAAGCTGTAGTTGCAACAACTACCCGGCACTTCCCTTCCCCCCTCAGTGAAGCCAACACTCTCTCCTTGTTTTGGGGTAGGGTTTTGCTGTGGAACATGCCAATGAGGAGGTTTTCACTTCTACAGGACGGATCACAGTCTTCCCAGGCATGTCCTTGCAGTTCTGCCTTTAGGTATGAGAATACTCTCCCCACTGATTTAAGTGTTTGACAGTAAATTTAAACAGGTTGCATGGTTGAGCCCTTGTTTTTTACATGTTGAACTATCCAGTCTAGGCAGGTCATGTTATGGCTGGGCACCTTGCACAATCCAAGACGGATGTTTGTCTTGTTGGGACTAGCAATGATTTGTACGGCATTGTCCATATGGAGTAATCTGATGACTCTGCTTCTGGACTTGATGTCAGCTGAGGCAGTCAGAGCCAAAACAGGTGTACCTGGGATAATGTAAAAAATACAAGATAAACACACTTGCTCAATTTTATAACGTACCAAACAATTTGTGTTTGTGTTATAGGCTATGGCAGGGAGGACTTAATGAACATCACTATGAACAGTACTGCACTAAATCCATGTAATCACGCAATTCTGTTTTATTACAGGGAAAGTAATTAATCCGTGCAATAAGAGATTATACATAAACTGAATATTGACGTTATAATAGCCTACAAATGAGATATTCCACAACAACTTTGGTAGAAGCAACACAGAGGTCAGTGCATTTAACTTACCCTCCTTGATGATAGATCTCAGCTCTCCGAGCTTGGCAAAACTTTCTCTGAATGCCGACTCGCCTTTGGAAGCCTCGCCCCTGAGGTAAATGAAATAGAGAGTACAACATTTCTCATGAATCTTGTATCATATTTTCGAATTACTACATTGTCTAAGCCAGTGGTTCCCAACCTTTTTCCTTGGGGCCCCCCTATGTACATATTTAACAATCCGTGACACCCAATATATATATACAAAATTCACGGTTCGGTTCGATATGATACACTTGTGTCACGGTACGTTTCGGTACGTTTTTGATACAGCAAAAAGAAAGAAACGCCAGAGAAATTTCCTTGATTTCATTTTTTTTATTCAAACTAACATCATAAAGTATGATTTTTTTTTTTACTTTGAGCAATTCTAGAGCTATAATTCACTCTTCTTATGAGCATATAAAACAAAACAGCTCCTTGGAAAAAATTGAATGTAATATTGTAGTAGTTATAAACAAAGGTTTATTTTATTTCAGATTAACATTTGAGGGCAGCAATTGTATTCATAATGTAAAAATAAAACCGACGTAATGTTACTTGAAGGCATTATAGCCTATTCCTGTCAGACTTCCATGGGTGCAGTTAGTGTTACTACAGTAAATCCATGGTGAATGTTGCAGATCTGTGGACACTGTTTCTTCCAGGTTTCCACGTCAGCGCTGTTTGATCCGTTAATAACGGAGAAATGTGAATGTTTGTCACTAGATCTCACAGCGATGTTATTACTTCAGTGGCGAATTGAAATGGTTTATTTACTGGATCTCTTAGCGCTGTGCAGTAACAGTGTCGCATGATCACGATCGGCTCGCGCTGCTTTGGTCCAAACTGATAAACGGTCCTTCAACCACACAATAACGAGCAGTTTCGTTCCGCTTGCATTACGTTTGCCATTTGATGTTGGGCAATGTTGTGGTCTCGCCGGCGTCTCTTACATTATGAGCGCGCTTGCCTCATTTGCGCGCTTGCGCTTGCTTTACGAAAAATAATTTCGTTATTTCAACATTTGAAATAACGAAATTGTAATTGAAATCCACCTCAAAACATATCCGCACCCGCGCCCCCCCTGTGAACTCTGGCGACAAAACTTAGCAAACATTGTTCTTGCTCCGGCTTTAACTTCTGTATATTCGGCAGTTTTGCAACAACGGACCGAATAGCTTTTCTCACGTCTTTCTCCGCTGCCATTACTGAACTCCAACTCAAACTGACACACTACATCAACGTCATCGTTCTCAGCCACTCCCTCTGTTCGCTGATTGGTCCTACAAAAAATTGGTTTCTGGAAGTACGTAGGAGGGCGGAGCCAGGCTAGAGCCACTGTGTCACATCGCACCAAATAACGTTACTCAGCAGAGAGCAGATATGTAGGCACAGGCGCACACGGCTCCTATATAAGAGTCCTCCTTTCAGTTTTCATAATAAAAGTCCCGGTTTCTCATAATAAGACTATATTCTTTCACTAATCCTGTAATGATTTACCTTCAAGTCCCACATCTCTTACACTTCACATAAATAAAAATAAATTTATGCTTAACGTATAACAACTTTACGCAAAATGTGTACATACTTTGGGGTGTCACAAAAGCATCAAGATATACTTACTTGACAGATTATTTGCAGTATAACGTCTCATCTGCAAACACCCAAACGTGGCGCTCCTTTCTTCGCGTTCTCTTCTTGTTTGGTTGGGAAGCTTCCGTTTCCTCACGCATCGCGATTACAGAAACATAACAGCGCATTTTTCAAACTCTAGTGAAGTAGTGCGCCATCATGACGTAGTATTTCTGGCGCATGCGCATTAAACAACATGTTCATATATTTCATGCATGGTTAAATGTTATTTCCATAGACAGTATATAAAAGGGTTATTTCAGCTTTTCTGTTTAAGTTGTTCTAACTCATTGTGTTGTTAGACTCTGTAGCCTAAGTTCACAAAACTTTACTCTTTCCCCTAACTAAAAGTCAATATTTTTGTTCAGTGTAGTGTAGTCTGATTACAATTAAATGTGTGTTTAATTGACTTAGAACAACATAATGATATTTAAAGTATTCTATTCACAGCTGTAAAGTACAACACATTACTATTATGCTAAGACTCCTCTCATAAATTACATTTTATTGTCAAATATTATGTAGAAAACGGACAAAAATGTCAAATATCAATAAGCAAATGTATTGGAAAAATACATTTCAAGTGCATTAATGCACACAGTATACATTATAGACTAAACACATTTCAAATACATTAACAAATTATTTTTGGACAACACAACTGAGTTGAAATTAAATTAAAATCAATTATTTTCCATGTTTTCCATTAAAATTCGTATTTTATTTAGTATATTAGTCAATACATCAAAATAAATTTCCTTTAATAACTTATAACTTTAATAACTTTAAAACACTATAAAATCATAATTATTTAAAATGTTTGTTTAAGTAAAAGTAGAGTAGACATTACTAAAAAGTGCATTTTTTGAAAACATGCACTTAAGTGTGTTTAGAAATATTATCATGAAAGTGTACTTTCTTTAAATAAAACTTACTTAGACATTATTACAAAGTGCATTTTTAAAAAGTACACTTAAGTGTGTTTAGAAATATTGTGAAGAAAGTGTACTTTCTTCAAGTAAAACTTAATTAGACATTATTACAAAGTGCATTTTTAAAAAGTACACTTAAAGGTAGGGTAGGTAGGAATTGTCTAAAAAACATCTTTTCCAAATTTGTTTAAACATTATTTATATATCAATACATAATTAAAATGTAAGTACCCTGAAAAAGAAAGTATAAAAATCGAGTGTCTGTAGACCTCTCACGACTGTTTTAAAGACAGCTCTTATTTCCATTCACTCCACCCCCTCCATTCTGGGCTCCTTCCAAAGCCACGCCCCCAAAACACATGAACGCGCGACTCCGACCGCTGAGCTGGAGACGCATTATTTACCTCAGACAAGCAGAGAGGAAGGAGCACAGTGCATGTAGTGCAGGGATGGAAATTAACTTTTTTGTCCACCTGCCACTGTGGCTGGTGGATTTCAAAATCTACCAGCCACTCAATGTTTTTACCAGCCACTTTCTTGTTTTTAACCGACAATGTGTAACTGCATGTGAAAATTAATACTACAAGATCTACAATACTTAAGCAGTTTATTTAATCTCAAGTCTCAATGAAATACTGACATTTTCTCTTTCTCTCTTATATATTTCTCTTTTTTACCTAGATGAGGCATTTGGATGATTCATGGTCTTTTATGGCTTCCAGTTTTAGGTTTTTAGTCCCAACAATGAAACTAGGGCTGGGCGATATGGACCAAAAGTCATATCCCGATATATTTAGGCTGAATATCGATATATGATATATATCCCGATATTTTTTCCGCAAAGTGAGAGCAAATGTTCAAAGTCAAAGCCAAATATGACATGTCACAAGTAGTTTTATTGAAACCGGCTATTTCCACACACACAAGTACTGTCCCCCTTTACTTAACATAAATTGTAAGAATATGACTAATAGTAAAGACTAGTACTAATAAATAAACATTAGGCCTATGCTAAAGCTATTAAATAGCAGTCCCAAACTAGTTTTTGTTAATACAATGTTGGTATGAGCCACTACAGTCATTTAAAAATATAAAAAGTAACACAAAGAAAAATAAAGTGGCATTTTGGGGTTAATATGGGAACGACAGTTACCAAGGTGAATACACAATACTAACAAGAACTGTCAATGAACCATGGAAACTGCTCCTGGTGAATAGAATGAAAATCATACCTGCATTACTTTTATTTTGTGTAATTTAGAACGTAACGGCGTTGCATGCTCGTAGTTTATTTTGCACTTTATATACAGTGAGGTGATACACAGCGCGTGTCGCCGCATTTGCGCGTGCAATTGAGTGTACAGGATAACGGTTGACAGGACAAGAAAGTCCGTTTTTCTGAGGTGAAAAGCTTTATTTCAGCGTACACTTATGTCACTGCCTGGTAGTTCCTATTGTGTTGGGTTTTCTGAAGTAGTCATGATTCGCCTCTCATAACATACATAACATACTCTAAACACACACGCAGAGTGGAAAAGGAGGGGCGGTGGCGGGGGCGCGGCCAGCAGACAGTGCAGAGAGCTCCGGGTCAGCACGCAGCTTGCTTGGAGCAAGGATCACAGCGCAAATTTGAACTATATCGATATATGCGATATGGTCTAATTCCATATCTCCTCCTGAGATGTTTTCTCTGCAGACCTCTTAACGCCTGCGATGTAACGCCACATGTTTTTTTTCCTCTAAAAGTGTCCGCCGTCCGTGTGAAACAGTATGCTATTTTTATTTACCCGCCACAGTGGCCGGTAGGTGAAGCGAGTTTACCCGCCACAACACAAAATCACCCGCATTTGGCTGGTGGCGGGTGCTAATTTCCATCCCTGATGTAGTGACATCATGTCAGAATCACATGTAATAAAAAAATCTATCTTTATCATTATGAATATAAACAAATAAGATGTATTTTAGTACTCACTATCAAGCTAGCATATTGATATTGGTAAAGTTTAAAATATTTATTTTTTTGATTCGCTAACGAGCTAGGCAAAGCTAACCAGGTTGGGACTGCTATTTAATTGCCGAAAAGCGACAAGTTTGCAGGTATGCCTGAAAAGTGAAGCCAAAACGTCTCGATCGCCCCCCGGTGACTGGTCCTAGTATAGGTCATAAGCCCCGCCTCCCCGTGTTATTCAACGGGATGTGAGACCAACTAAACAATTAAATTACAATTCAAATATCTTTTTCCAAAGGTGGTTTCTTTCATTTGCTATCGTTTTTATCACGCTGATGTAAGTTCAAGTGTCTGTTTCAAAAATAAGTTGGTTTTTAGTTAGTTACGTGATGCGGTGGTGTAACGTCATGATTGACAGTTGTGATTGACAGGTTCTCCGAGCGAAGTAGTCACTGAAGCACCAACGGACATTTTTTCGGGATCTTCGGAGGACTGAGGAGATTGTTTACTTTATTTTAACAAGCCTCTTGTCGTACTGCAATCAATTTTTAAAAAAGTGTGCAGAATGCACTTTCCCTGAGGCGAGTGAGGGCGGAGCGTTGATTTCGCGGCTTTACTTCCTGCTCACTACTGCGCAGGTCTGGTCCCGAGATCGCTACTGCTCAGCAAGGTTATTTTCGTAAACGAAAACTGAAACTAAGACTAAAACTATTGGTCAAAAAACATTTTAACTGAAACTGAAATAAAATTAAAAATTCATAATAAATGAAAAACTAAAACTAAACGAAACTAACAACTGTTACTGAAAAACTAACTGAAATAAAATAATAATTAGCACAAATAAATACTCGTTTTCGTATTTAATAAGCTCTTTACTTTGGTGGAAAATCTGACCTGTGGCTGTTTAGGGAAGTGCCTGTATATGGCGCTTCACACGCGCGAAGTTGCTGAGGAGATTAACCGCTGTCCTGTGACGCGCTCAATGAAGGACCATCGAACTCATCGCTAGTCCTAAGCGGCTGTTCATAACGCGTCTGTGGCAGTGAAATGGGAAATAATAACTCAAGGTAATGAGATGCAAGTTGAACTTATTTTAAGTTGAGCGTTTTTAGAACGTCCTTAGACGCGGGTGCAACAGCAAAACAAGTCCGTCAAGCACAAAAATACCTTTAATGTAGGCTACTGTATGTTTGAGATGTCATGCTTTCATGAAGGTTGACAGGCTGAAAGGTGCTGTTGTTATCTTTGTTTTTACGAACTGCTAATAATATTATTATCCATGTGGAGACATGTCCCGGGACACTCTACACACACACACACGCACACACACGCACGCATGCACACACACGCGCATACATAAACAGACAAACACACGCACACACACACACACACACACAAGCGCGCATACACAAACAGACAAACGCGCACACACACACACACACAAACAGACACACACAAACAGACAAACACACTCACACAAGCGCGCATACACAAACAGACAAACACGCACACACAATTGCGCATACACACACACACACACACACACACACACACTCTCTCTCTCTCTCTCTCTCTCTCTCTCTCTCTCTCTCTCTCTCTCTCTATAGTCCACTATCTTTGTTGGGACTCTTCTTAGATGTAATGGTTTTTATATTACGTATGGTTTTTGCATATTCTGTCTCCTTACACTAAACTTGACCCCTAAACCTACCCATCACACACACACACACACACACTAACCCCACCCCTAAACCTACCCATCACTCACTCACACACACACACACACACACACACACACACACACACACACACACACACACACACACTAACCCGACCCCTAAACCTACCCATCACACACAACATTTTGCATTTTTACATTTTCAAAAAAAAAAACTCATTCTGTGTGATTTATAAGCTTGTGTACCTTAATTTAGGCCCACAGTGACACGAGTCCCCATTAGTGTGTGTGCATTCAGGTTTAAGTCCCCACCAGGATAGAAAAACATGTACACCCTCACACACACACACACACACACACACACACACACACACACACACACACACACACACACACTCACTCACACACTACATAGATACTTCATTATTTAATCACACTGGTTTCACAGCAGGTTGTCAGATTAATTTAGCTGTTTTTTTTGTTTTATGTACCAGTGGTCACTCTGCTACATTGTACAGCTGACAAAAGTAAACTATGTTTAACAAGATTTCAACTTTAATATGAATTAGTTTGTCTGAATTTTTCATCGTTTTTTTTTTTTTTTTTGTATATTTTTAAGTTCCATTTATTTGGTGCTTTGTTCAATCTCAAACCATTATTTTTTTTTTATCATTATTAAGATGTCTGCACAAGAGTTAACTGTAATCTCGGCAAACATTAAACTTTGCTGAAATTATGCGTCTCGTTTTGGTCTACCCTGGAGGTGTTCTGTTTGCTCTGCTAAACTATAATTACTAAAACTAAAACTGAAACTAAATAAAATAAAAACTAAATAGAAATGTGTTTGCAAAATAAAAACTACACTAAAACTAACAAAACCATTAATGAAACTAACTAAAACTAAACTTAAATTTAAAGCAAAATTGAAAACGATATTAAAATAAAAACTAATTTAACCCTTTCATGCATGAATTATGATAACCTCAGTCAGGATTTTTTTTCCTATGTGTTTTTATTGCTCTTAGGGCATGAAAAACAAGAATTGATTTTTATTTTATTTTTTTACAAATTTTTCAAAGAGATCTTCAGATGTCCACTTGAGTGGACAGCATGCGGTTGGTTTAAACTGAAGATATACTGTATTAAATATAAGACAATAATCAAACAGATAAAGTATGTGAATTTAACAAACTAATCAATGCAATTATATCAAATAATGTGAAAACTATAAAATATATACAAAAAATATAAATGCAAAATATTGCAATGGCTTCATACAACTTCATACAAGTTGCACTTCGCGTATCTTTGATATCAGAACATGAGGACGTGATTCCATCAGAATTTTCTACAGCCTGTCAAGGTACAACTGTGGAAACCACTCAGATGCTCCCTCCAGTGCACCAGAGTATGGAGATTTACCCGTATTAGCTGATAATTCTGATTATGTTCAAGATGGACATGCACATTTCTATCATAGCCCTCCTCTGAGAAAACCTAGCGATACGTTTTTTCAATCTCATCTGAAATGATCAGTGTTGGGGGTAACGCACTACAAGTAACATGCATAACGCATTCAGATTACTTTTTTGATGTTACAAGTAAAGTAATGTGTTACAAGTAACATGCATTACCTAATCAGATTACTTTTTGATCTAACAAGTAATTAACTAAAAGTAATGTGCATTACCTAATCAGATTACTTTTTGATGTAACGAGTAAAGAAACGCATTACAAGTAACATGCATTATGTAATCAGATTACTTTTTGATGTTATGAGTAAAAAAAACGCATTACAATAACGCACATTACATAATCAGATTACTTTTTGATGTTATGAGAAAGGAAACACATTACAAGTAACATGCATTATGTAATCAGATTACTTTTTGATGTTATGAGTAAAGAAACGCATTAAAAGTAACATGCATTACGTAATCAGATTACTTTTTGATGTTATTAGTAAAAAAAGCATTACAATAACATGCATTATAAAATCAGATTACTTTTTGATCTAACAAGTAAAGTAATGCATTACAAGTGTTATACATTATGTAATCACATGACTTTTTTCGATGTCAATGAAAATTACATTCTAATAATACAAATACATTTATTTACAGTAGAAAAAGTCAATGCATATTAAGTTTTTAAGTTTTAAATTTCAAAAACAATATTCACATTATAATTATGAATTGTAGCTGAAATATAGCCATTGCATGCATGACGTCCACTACAGTGGACATGTGATTAATCAGAGTTTTCTCTCAATCTAAAAGCAAAACTTGGAAAATTTTACTGTGATATGACTCATTAGATATTGCTTTATGCTGCAATATTTTTTTTACCTACAAGAGTCTCCTAGGATAGAAGGAATGGGTGGATATTCTGGAGCAACTTGGCATGTCTGACTGACCCTTGGCCATCTTGGTTTGGAGGGGGAAAAAATCGAAACACAAAGGCTTGCCACTTGGTTGCAATTTATAGGATGATGCACCAGGGTCCAATGAAGAGATTGATGTGCAACTTTGCCATAAAAACCCGTGCAAATTCAAGAAAATGCTTTTTTAATAGCTGTCCACTGTAGTGACCACTATGCGTGAAAGGGTTAAAAAAGCAAAACTATAATAACCTTGCTGTGCAGACTCAAGTTCCAATATGTCAGCGCCATTTCGGGACTCTGGCGGCTTCAGTTCTCATCAGTGGAAGAGAGCGAAGGGGCGTCGTCCATCTTTTTTTACAGTCTATGGTCTGTGTCCGTTGGAGTCTTTTCAGATTGTGCACACGGATAAAATACATTCTATGACGTGAAAAGCGTTTATGGCTTAATCTCCTAAAATAGTTAAATTAAAATATCAAATTATGTAGGCCTAAAAAAAACACTTTACTATAGGAGGAACGCATTGCATTCATATTCTGGGTTCATCTGCACATAGTATGGTTTCTTAATAAAGTGTGTACTGTGTATATACATTAAGCCACGTTAAAGTGCCTTTTAAGCATTTTAAAAGCTTTTTTCACGTTAAGCATTTTAGAATGTCCCGTGGAAAACCAACTTGTTAACGTTGGCCGGCAGAAGTGCGATCAGATTTTCCTGATGCTAAATCCAGCCTTGGAGAATATCCTTTCTGATGGTGTACATCCACACTTTAGATTTTCTTATCCCAGACATTGTTAAAGATTTAAATCCTTGCCGCCAAGACGCTCCTCGGTCACGGATTGAAAGTGAAACTTATCTGTCACTGGGTGTTTGGATTTATTCACGCACATTGAAAAATATTTATTAAAAGCTTCTTTCTTTGCACATTTGTATATACAGCATTATCATAATAGGCTGAATATTAACGTATTGACAGAAAACCGGTAGTTCTATGTGAAATCAGACATTGAGCGCCCTCATATAGCCAAAGTGGCATGATCCTCGTTGCATAATACCTCTGCGAAGATTCGACCGTGAGATCGGTAGTCGAATCAGGCTCCTCCAATCGAAGCATCGAATCTTCGACTATTCAGGGTCACCCCTAATATATATATATACATATATACTACAAACACGTGATACAACTATTGTGACTGTCCATTTGAGAGGATAGGGAACGATCGCATCCAGAACACACATAGTGGAGCGGCTAAGTGATATAATCGTTCAGTTTATGATACAAGCGTGAAAATTGGCATGAGCAGTCTCCATGGGTCACTTGACAAGAAAATTGTCCGAGCCACTTGAAATTTCAAGATGGCGGCCATTTTTCAAGATGGCCGACACCTTAGTGGAGCAGTTAAGTGATATAGTGGTTTATTTGGTGATACAAGCATGAAAATTGGCATGAGCAGTCTCTGATGGTCACTAGACAATAAGCCACCCACAGCTACTTGAAATTTCAAGATGGCGGCCATTTTTCAAGATGGCCACCACCTTAGTGGAGCAATTAGGCTTAAGAAATCATTTAGTTGGTGATACAAGCATGAAAATTGCAATGAGCTGTCTCAAAGGGTCATTTGACAAGAAACCGCCCACAGCAACATAAAATTTCAAGATGGCGGCAATTTTTCAGGATTACTGCCGCCCGCCATGTGGATCTTTAAATGATACATTTTCTCATAGAAATGTATTGGGTTCCTCAAAAGACTCTGTCAAGAGAGGTAGTTTGACTGTGTTTTGTCTGACTCCTCACCCATGACCTGTGTCTAGTTTGGTAAAGCCTGTCAGGAGTTGCCTCCCACCGGCATAGCTCTCAGGGTTCATTGAGGTACACAAGCTCCCTTACCACGACAAGGTAACAGTCACAAGGGAGGGAACTTTTTTTTTTAAACTAACAGTCATTAAACATGTCAAATTAATACTGAGAGGTGGGGAAACAAAAATAAGATTAATAAATTAGCACAGTTGTGGTGCTGAACGGACAGTGCACCAAACAAAAAATTGAGCAATGACTAATACTGAATGTCAATAAGAACAGATCCAGAGGCAACAGCGACTCTGGCTGACACAGCCATGGAACCATGACAAACAGAAAGTATCTCAAACAATACTAAGGAACTAAACTGAAAATGTCACAGTGATAGTCTGGTGACAAAATAAAACATGATGCGCCGATGTGGCGAGGGGAAGCCGAGCCATAGGCCTACACCGGAAAACATAGAGGACTAACACTGGCAAAAGAAACATGCAAATAGGTTCTAGCAGGGGCAACTACATAGGCATGTGCAACAAAGCTTTCGAGGGCTGGGATCCTCTTGGCCTCTTGACATGGATATCTTTGGTATCTTCAGTGTCTTTAACAGCAGTAGATGCTCTCTTTTGGGCCCTTTCCAGCTTTGTGTTATTGAACATAAGTTTACAGCTTGAATGATATTTTGCTCTGTTTCTTGTCAATGTGTTTTCTATGCCATCACCTTCATCTAGTCGGGTTGGACAAAGTAAGATAGGCAGAGCATTGATCTTATGAAATAATGGAACATTTCTTGCAATGGTATCATAACCAGTACGATCGTGCTCTCTGTTGAATAAACTCGGATGAATGAGTTTTTCCTTGGTGTCCTGCTGACAAATGAAACATCTGTCCCAGTTAGTTTTCTCAACTGTTATGATGGCTTCTGCCATGTCTGCAGCAAATGTATAGGCAGAGGCCGAGGGTTTATCCTTTTACCACCTTTTACCAAGCACTTTGATGTATGGGATACAACTAAGGCCCCATCCACACTACGGCGTTTTAGTTTAGAAACGGAGAATTAAAACGAATACGATCTCCGTCCACACCAGCGTTTTAGCTGCGTATTAGAATTGATCTCCGTCCACATTAAAACGACTGAAAACACGGATTACGTGACCATTCACCAACACTGGGCATGCGCGTACCGGTGTAAACCTAGAGACTTTCAAACATAGACTGTAAAAAAATGCTTTCAAACATCAAAATGTCATTTTTTAATATGTATTTGTGTCAAAATGACATATAAACATCTTTTCCTATTCTATTTTGCCTGGAAACGCTTCCAACATTGCGTGTCGCAAAAAAAAAATAGGCGTTGGTTCTATTTCTAGCATGCATGCGTTTTCCGCGCGAGCCACGCCTGAGACTCCAATATTATGAGTTTATTACTGTAAGAAACTGTTCCAGCGGGTGGAGTTTACTGGTACTGAATATTACCTGTGTATACTCCATGACTGATGACACCCAATCATAGAGCCAAGCGTGAGCCTCTGCGTCATCGTTTCTAAAGTCCTCCGTTTTGACCCGTCCAGACTAAAACGCCCTCCGGAGATTCAAAACGAAAAACGGGTCGGCAGCGTTTCTAAACTTCTCCATTTTGAGTCTCCGTTTTTGCCGTTTTAGTGTGGACGGGTGGTGCAAACGTAGCAAAAGGTCTCTGTTTTTAAACGAAAACGCAGTAGTGTGGACGGGGCCTAAGTTCATGCCTTAACCCTACACTTAGTCCGATCGTTCATCCAATGCCATTTATATCCCGTGCGATCTGTACACCATCCGGTTAACTAAAACCCCATTAACCTTGGCTCGGCTCTCCCGCACTGGCACAACCTGTCAATTAAGGTGCGGCTATCTAACTGTTTTGGGGTAGATTAGACAGCATTTGGGATACTAACTTTACAATTAGATGACATTGAACCCCACTCTGAGTTTAACAGCAGTGATATATCACCAGTGTGCCCTGGTAGTGCAGATATTCACTCTTGTCTAATCTATCTATAATCAACAAATCAACACAACTGTATTTTGATGTGTTAAAAGTTGTTCTTTAGAATAATATAAAACATATAAAATAAAATGACACCAAATCGTCCTTAATGAAAAAAAAAAAAAAAAAACAACATTTCTATCGGAAAATTGATCTTTTGAGGATCCAGGGGTCGGCCATCTTGAAAATAGGAATTTCAAGTGGCTGAGAGTGTTTTCTTGTCAAGCAACACTTAGAGACTGGTCATACCAATTTGCATGCTTATGTCACTAACTAAACAATTATATCGCTTAACTGCTCCATTTAGGTGGTGGTAATCTTAAAAAAAAAGGCCGCCATCTTGAAATTTCAAGTGGCTGTGGGCGGTTTCTTGTCAAATGACCCTTTGAGACAGCTCATGGCAATTTTCATGCTGTATCACCAACTAAATGATTTCTTAAGCCTAATTGCTCCACTAAGGTGGTGGCCATCTTGAAAAATGGCCGCCATCTTGAAATTTCAAGTAGCTGTAAGTGGCTTATTGTCAAGTGACCCTCAGAGACTGCTCATGCCAATTTTCATGCTTGTATCACCAAATAAACCACTATATCACTTAACTGCTCCACTAAGGTGTCGGCCATCTTGAAAAATGGCCGCCATCTTGAAATTTCAAGTGGCTCGGACAATTTTCTTGTCAAGTGACCCATGGAGACTGCTCATGCCAATTTTCACGCTTGTATCATAAACTGAACGATTCTGCCAAACATAAGCACTTAGTGCTTATTAATGCACTCACATTAGTAAATTCTGACTCTACCATCTGAATGTCTCAACAGAAATCAAGACTCATCAGACCAGGCAACATTTTTCCAGTCTTCAACTGTCCAATTTTGGTGAGCTTGTGCAAATTGTAGCCTCTTTTTCCTATTTGTAGTGGAGATGAGTGGTACCCGGTGGGGTCTTCTGCTGTTGTAGCCCATCCGCCTCAAGGTTGTGCGTGTTGTGGCTTCACAAATGCTTTGCTGCATACCTCGGTTGTAACGAGTGGTTATTTCAGTCAAAGTTGCTCTTCTATCAGCTTGAATCAGTCGGCCCATTCTCCTCTGACCTCTAGCATCAACAAGGCATTTTCGCCCACAGGACTGCCGCATACTGGATGTTTTTCCCTTTTCACACCATTCTTTGTAAACCCTAGAAATGGTTGTGCAATATACTCGATTGTGAAATACTCAGACCGGCCCGTCTGGCACCAACAACCATGCCACGCTCAAAATTGCTTAAATCACCTTTCTTTCCCATTCTGACATTCAGTTTGGAGTTCAGGAGATTGTCTTGACCAGGACCACACCCCTAAATGCATTGAAGCAACTGCCATGTGATTGGTTGATTAGATAATTGCATTAATGTTGTGCTCCACTAACAGGGGAATGACCACGGCAACACTGAACGGCGACACACTCAGTCGTTGTATACAACAATACTCTTCAGAGACATCAAAAATTATCAGCTCCGAAGCAAAAAGCAACTAGTGCATGCATCCACTTCCGTATTTATACCCGCGCCGCAGGGGCGGAGTGTGTGATACGAATCACGCACATCAATTGCATTAGCTGGTTCAATAGTACTCGAAGATGACAGGCTCCCTAGTGTGATAGTTTTGTGGGTCACCATCGTGCTGGAGAGTACAGCCTGTGCTTCAGTCAATGATGAGCAGAGAAATACTGATGTTATGCTGCCTGTTGCTTTATTTAAAAGCAGTAACTGTGTAGTTGCTGATGCAGTGACAATCTCTTTGCTAAGTACTTTAGCACCTACATGTATGCTAATGTTCACTAAATTCGAATTGCAAAGATTTTAGTTAAAGTCATGTTTTTAATTAAATCACTATAACACATTAGGTGTTTGCAGTTGTATATTAAGAGATACTGTAAATTCTACTGTAAATTAACAGTACATTGCTGGCAACCACAACTGCCAGTAGATTACCGTTATTTTACAGCACATTTTTTTACATTTTATGCAGAAGATTAACAAAGGAAATTAATGGCCATTCAAATGTTCAGTTGTGTCATCAGTTTGGTTATCAATATTGTTATGGAAGCTGATAAAACAGTATAGTAAAAAATACCTTAAGTTGTTTTTATCATTATTTACACTACACAAATTGTAGTGTAAATAATGCAATTGTGCAGTAGACTTATATAAATATATATATATATATATATATATATATATATATATATATATATATATATATATACACTCACCTAAAAGATTATTAGGAACACCATACTAATACTGTGTTTGACCCCCTTTCGCCTTCAGAACTGCCTTAATTCTACGTGGCATTGATTCAACAAGGTGCTGAAAGCATTCTTTAGAAATGTTGGCCCATATTGATAGGATAGCATCTTGCAGTTGATGGAGATTTGTGGGATGCACATCCAGGGCACGAAGCTCCCGTTCCACCACATCCCAAAGATGCTCTATTGGGTTGAGATCTGGTGACTGTGGGGGCCATTTTAGTACAGTGAACTCATTGTCATGTTCAAGAAACCAATTTGAAATGATTCGAGCTTTGTGACATGGTGCATTATCCTGCTGGAAGTAGCCATCAGAGGATGGGTACATAATAATAATAATAATAATAATAATAATAATAATAATATATTTTATTTGTAAAGCACTTTTCATAGTTAAAAACAATCCCAAAGTGCCAAGTGTTATGACATGGTGGTCATAAAGGGATGGACATGGTCAGAAACAATGCTCAGGTAGGCCGTGGCATTTAAACGATGCCCAATTGGCACTAAGGGGCCTAAAGTGTGCCAAGAAAACATCCCCCACACCATTACACCACCACCACCAGCCTGCACAGTGGTAACAAGGCATGATGGATCCATGTTCTCATTCTGTTTACGCCAAATTCTGACTCTACCATCTGAATGTCTCAACAGAAATCAAGACTCATCAGACCAGGCAACATTTTTCCAGTCTTCAACTGTCCAATTTTGGTGAGCTTGTGCAAATTGTAGCCTCTTTTTCCTATTTGTAGTGGAGATGAGTGGTTCCCGGTGGGGTCTTCTGCTGTTGTAGCCCATCCGCCTCAAGGTTGTGCGTGTTGTGGCTTCACAAATGCTTTGCTGCATACCTCGGTTGTAACGAGTGGTTATTTCAGTCAAAGTTGCTCTTCTATCAGCTTGAATCAGTCGGCCCATTCTCCTCTGACCTCTAGCATCAACAAGGCATTTTCGCCCACAGGACTGCCGCATACTGGATGTTTTTCCCTTTTCACACCATTCTTTGTAAACCCTAGAAATGGTTGTGCAATATACTCGATTGTGAAATACTCAGACCGGCCCGTCTGGCACCAACAACCATGCCACGCTCAAAATTGCTTAAATCACCTTTCTTTCCCATTCTGACATTCAGTTTGGAGTTCAGGAGATTGTCTTGACCAGGACCACACCCCTAAATGCATTGAAGCAACTGCCATGTGATTGGTTGATTAGATAATTGCATTAATGAGAAATTGAACAGGTGTTCCTAATCCTTTAGGTGAGTGTATATAGGGCTGCACGATTAATCGAAAAAAAATCACGATCTCGATTCAGACATAAATGCGATCTCATTTCTTAATGATGGCGATTCACTTCCGGGTATGGCCTGCATTCAGATCATGCTGCATTCACGCGTTATTATTGGTCACACTCACACAATAACAAAATAGGGTTGTGATGGCTGACCGACGATTCGTGTACACTAGTGGTTGGGAACGGAACCTATGGCTCGCGAGCCATACCTGGCTCTTTGACAAAAATCATGTGGCTCGCAAGCTCTCTCACCCTTTACCAACAAACTAAAAAAATAAATTAAGACACATCAACAAAGATCGGCTCTCTGCAGAAAAAGCAGCCAATTACAATTCCCTTGTTGTACAGCCTACCGAAGTTAATGAAAAGTGTATGATAATAATAATAAAATTCAAGTTGTAGGCCTACCGGCAAAAGTGCGTGTTCAGTGCTGTTCGCAAGTGTCACGAGTCACAACAGCAATCAACTAACCGCTTACGTTTCTGTGGTAAATTGTAACCTACAGCTCCTGCACTGGATTCAAGCAGCTGCAGCTTATTGTTTATGGCGAAAACCATTTTAGAACAGCAGCGAAAATGTAAAAGTAGGCTATATAAACTTTAATATATCCTTATTGAAACGCGTGCTTTGCTGTGCTTTTACTTTCACTTTTGCCGCAGAGACTCTTTTATGTCCTATAAATGTGTCGTACTTTTGATAATCCGCACAGATTTCAGTTGATGATCCTGTTTAAAGTTATTAAAAACAAAAAGTGAATGAATGAGAAAGAAAAGAGCAGGATGTGCATTATATTGAAATTAAATATAAAAAGCGCGATAAGTCGCGAAAGAGAACTGAATTATACTGACAGGATGCAGTGCGCGTGCTCCGAGCGCAACACGGACAAGCAGTCTTTGTCTCCGGTTGCGCGCCTAAACGGCCAAATAAACACAGAAATATTTCAAAATGCCAAGTCGCGTATTCCCGTAAACACAGGAGATGTAAGTACTATGTACATTCTGTGCCAAATGGAGCAAAAATCACAGGTTCTATTTAGTTATTTTTATTTATTATTGTATATGTTAATGTTCTCTTATGTTCAACAACATAAAGCTTTAAAATTATTCACTTTAAGGGGTCTAAAATAAAGAAAAGAGACAATTTTTTGTTACTCCTGCACTTTATTATACTGAATGTCCTATGTTTTTTTTTGTTGTTGTTGTTGTTGTTGTTGTTGTTGTTTTGTACTTAAGTGCAATACATTTTGGTTGAAAAAATGAGAATCGTGTAAGAGAATCGTGATCTCAATTCCCATGGAGAAAAATCGTGATTCACATTTTAGCAAGAATCGTGCAGCCCTAAGTGTATATATATATATATATATATATATATATATTTAACACTGAGGGCCCTATTTTAACGATCTGAAACGCAAGTATCAAACGCAAAACGCAAGTAACTTTGTGGGAGGATCTCGGGCGCTGTTGCTATTATACCAGCGGAATAAATGACTCTTGCGCCCGACGCAAATCTAAAATGGGTTGGTCTGAAGTAGCTACATTACTCATAGGTGTGGTTTGGGCGTAACGTGAAATAAACCAATCAGAGCATCATCTCACATTCCCTTTAAGAGCAGGCGCGCTTGTTCCATGGCGGATTGCTATTATAACGGCGGATTTGCCAGGCGCACGCCAGGAGCGGTTCACAGCCGAGGAGACCGACGTTCTCGTCAGGGCCGAAAAAGACAGAGAAGTGACATTGTATGAGGATGGGAGAAACCCACCCAAATTAGATTCGGTTAAAAAGGCGTATAATAATTTGGGTAAATGTGTAAGCTAGATTTATGCTTATTTTTTCACATCTTCATGGACACCACAATGATTTCCCTCGTGTGGAATATTTTTCCTTGTAATTATGTATGGTTTGCAAAAATGTCAACTGCTGCATCCGTGTAGATGAGAGAAGCAAAGTGTATGCACGTTGCGCACACGCTACATTATGGCCAAGCATGCGCCCTTAAAATAGCATCTGAAAATGCGCCACTGACTTTAGACTAGGATTTTCCTGGTCTGTGGCGGAATTGTTTTCTGGAACTGCAAAATAGCACCAGGGAACCTTTGCACCGGAACACGCCTCTTCTTTTCGCAGTACATCTCATTCTGGGTCTCCAGTAGCTCACAGAATACAAGAAGCGTATGATTGAGTAATAATTAGAGCCCGACCGATAAAGGATTTTTAAGGCCGATACCGATACAAATATTTGGTGATTTAAAAATCCGATATTCCGATATATCGGCCGATATATATATTTTTTAAAAATCCAGAAACGCGTAACAAAACATGAACAGTTCTGATAAATATAATATATAAAAATACAAACTTAAGATATGAAAACAACCTTTGAAAAAAAAAATAAAAAAAAAATAAACTATTATTATTAATATTGACAGTAATAATTTAAAAAAAATCAATGATGATGATTATTATCATCATCATTTGTATTATTATTAAACAAGACAAAGGTCATTCCGTGTGTGTGTGTGTGGTCATGGGTTCAAAGCAAGAACTGATAAGATTGTAAATGTGTACCTTGAAATGCAATGTAAGTCGCTTTTGATAAAAGCGTCTGTCAAATGTCCGTTTGCATTTTGATTATTTCGAGAACCGTTCATCCAATCGACTTCACAAGGGAGTGTAGTGTCGCATTTGGTGCAATAGCCTATAGATGGACACGCGAGACGCCACACGTTCAGAATTAATAAACTTTTAGTAAACTGCAGAACAGCGCGAGCGGGAAGCGGTGCACCTCACGCGGGCAGGGCTGGCGCGTGAGCAGTACGTATTTTTTTCGGCGTCCATGTTAATCAATGAGTGCATTCACACCTGGAGCAGGAGCAGCGCGTGAACAGCAGTGCAGCGGGGGTTTCGGCGCCGAGTCTATTTTTGCTGCGCCGCTTACACTGAATTAAAGTGACAATGCATTGATCATGGCCAAAATACACCGCAGTTTTATCCAAAAAGTGCATTGATGATATCTATTGTGTTTTAAACAGTCAATCAAATGACCAACAGCAATTTAAAAAGAACACAAATGTCCAAAAACAAACTTGTTGCCCGAATAATAAAAACAAAGATGAACCAAAAGTTATATAAATGAAATTATTAATAAAATAAGCTTCTTGACAAGTCTTTTCTCTTAAATGTATTTGAAAACGAAATAAAGCAATGCCAACTTATCCATTATGCTCCGAGAATGGACACTGCAGTGATATAAAACGCACATGTCTGTTAAATTAAGCAATACTTTTAAGGTAGTCTAATATTTTTCTGACTAACAAATTACTGACACAGTAAAGGGTAGATTTAAATAAAGAGAAACGCAATTTAAATAAAGAAAAACGAAATTTAAATAAAGGAAAACGAAATTTAAATAAAGAAAAAAACGAAATTTAAATAAAGAAAAACGAAATTTAAATAAAGAAAAAACTAAATTTAAATAAAGAAAAACGAAATTTTAAATAAAGAAAAAACGAAATTAAGTTAAATTAAAAACGAGATTAATTTAGATTGATAATAAGGGGTAAAAAGTCTAATACATTTTGTTTCTACTATTATTCTATTTTCCACAATGTCAAAGCAACGCAGCTTAACCTGTTAAGCTGCAACCCCACTTTTGAAAAATCCCCAGAAATGACATACCCAAATTGAAACAGATACAGTTCATGATCCCTTTGCACTAAAAGCACAAGTATGATCTCATTTGAAAGCTGACACTTGGCAGTTTATTGTAAATGTAGAATTAATTATTGTCATAATGAAAAATATAGTTATAAATAGCTTCAAAATTTTGTAAAGTTATTAGAAATTTATTTTTATGAAACATTTTCATGAAAATAAAATTGAAGTTGGCACTGTAGCAATCTAGAAATGCACTGCAGCTAAAGCCACGTCTGACCATGTTATATGTACAATATGAAGATGATAAGTCTAAAACTCTGTATTTAGTTAAATGTTTTTCAAGATCATGTCATGACTTTATTTTGATTAGAGTCTAAAATGCAACTGATGTTTATTTTCATCTTCTAAGTCATCTATTCAGTCTTTTGTCTCTATTGTTTTGTGGTGCAAACGAGCCCCATTCAGTCTCAGTCTCCCCCTGCACACATTCACACCTCTCCAGCCTGGTTATGGCTCGAAATATGCATTTCTTTTGTCTGCATTATAGCTACTAACGACTGGCTATTCACAGGCTATTCATAGGGTTTCAATCCCTAAATTCTTTTATCAAAGTTCTCACTTTATCTAACTGTATAAAATGCCCTTCTGGAATAAAGAAACATTTCAGCAAGCATTCCTATTTAGAAACAAAATCATAAAAGATAACTTCTAGGTTGCAGGTGCACCTAGGCTAGCTAGCATGTTAGCTTAGCACACCATCAATACACGACAATTTATGAGATTAAAACCATGTTTGTGCTCCAAACTTACTTTATAACGCAAGACGAGTGTTTTAAATAATCTTCTGTGATCTAATTTGGCTTCAGATAAAAAAATCAGACAGAAAATATACTATTGTATGGTGTTCTGCACAATGATAGTCTATATAGATTAGCATTACATTATAAATATAATCTATTATTATGAAAATACCTGGCATGGCTTGAAAAACACAGGTAACTCAAATATCATTGCAATCATGTTTATTATCTTCAAAACATCTTTATCTGCATGTTACAGCGCGAACTCTGTAGCTTTGTGTGTATCAGTGACGTCCTGGAATGTCACATGATCATGGCTCTTCTTCATGTTCCATATATGGACTATTTTTGTGCATAATAGCGCCCTCAGGCTGTTGGTATGGATTGAAAACACAGTATCAGAGTATCCAATCGCTCATAATGATTACATCGACACATTTGGGTATAAATTCAATAAATATTATTCCTGTCTATAGAAATCTGATGTAAACCTATGAGAATATATCAATATTTCTCCAAATCTGCACATTTTTGAGCTAAAGCCCTGAGGGACGTTGTTTTGTGAATCGCTGTCATGACGACAGCACTGAGTTTTTTTATGAATGAAAGCGGCTGACGGTCATAATTCATATTAAAGGTATCGACTCATTTTTTCATTTCATAACTCCTGACACAAATTAAGAAATAACTGTCGCTATAAGTTTTTCAGAATACAATAGTGGTCAAATACTGAAACTTGAGTCTTATATCTTTTTAATGATGTATAGTTTGTCAAGGTATAACATTAAATCTGATAGTAACTTTGAACTAGGCCTATATATAAAAAAAAACGCTTCAGTGCGCCGACGCACTGGTGAGGCTTAACAGATTAACCCAAAACACAAGCTCAGGCATGCACTTCGGTCCATACAAACTACGCTGTTCTGCGCTCTAGCCTTTCCGCGTGGCTCGAGCCGCATTTTAGACGCGTGTCTCACACAGGCAGTGTGCAAACTCCAACCTGTTAACATGGGAGCCGAAATAAAAACGGACATGCCACGCAGCTGAGATGCTCACGCCACACAGCCAGTGTGTCGCCGGCCTTATTCAAGCGCGAATGAGAACAGTTTCGCGGGGGATCCCAGGTGTGCAGAAAAAAGAAAGAAAAGAAAACGAATATTCAAATGTCAAATTTTCAAATCGAATACCAACCCACCGAACGAATATTCGAATATTTGGGTCCAGCCCTAGCTGCTTTTATTTTATTTTTTAAATATTCATTTATCGGCCATTATAAATGCCGATACCGATAGTTTGGAAAATGCCTAATATCGGCCGATAATATCGGCCCGCCGATATATCGGTCGGGCTCTAGTAATAATGGTAACCATTATTGGTTGTTGCTCTGTAGCAGCAACAGAAATGTTCTGAATCTGTAGCCTGTCTTTAAACTGCATAAATTACATACATTTTATTTGTGCCTGACCTGCATGACTTAAGCTGTGGGAAATGCCGTTGGGCATGTTCACTCTCTATGAAGTCCATTACATCAGGGTTTGCTATTTCTGTGATCTCATGTGAGTGAAAGGTTGTAAAAAAAAAAAAAAAAGATGTGTACAAATTAATTTATAATATGAACAGCAATATTCCATAAAAAAAAAAGAATCATCCATTTTGATTTCATGGTGACAGTACATGTAAAGATGCTATGTATATACAGGTGCTGGTCATAAAATTACAATATCATCAAAAAGTTGATTTATTTCAAGAATTCAACTTAACAGGTGAAACTAATATATTATATAGACTCATTACATGCACAGTGAGATATTTCAAGCCTTTATTTGTTAAAATTTTGATGATTATGGCTTACAGCTTATGAAACCCACAAAATCAAAATCCCAGAAAATTAGAATATTACATGAAATAACAGTAATTACACAGTGATACCATGGTCATTGAACCAGGTTTTGGTTCTTTTGGCAGTGTGGTCAGGTGCAAATCCTGCTGGAAAATGAAGGAAGCATGAAGTGCTCTGAAAATGTCCTGGTAGACGGCTGCGTTGACTCTGGATTTAATAAAGCACAGTGGACCAAAGTCCTCTTTTCTGATGAGAGCAAATTTTGCATCTCATTTGGAAACCAAGGTCCCAGAGTCTAGAGGAAGAATGGAGAGGCACACAATCCAAGATGCTTGAAGTCCAGTGTGAAGTTTACACAGTCTGTGTTGGTTTGAGGAGCCATGTCATCGGCTGGTGATGGTCCAATGTGCTGTCCACTCAACGCAGCTGTCTACCAGGACATTTTCAGAGCACTTCATGCTTCCTTCAGCAGACAAGCTTTATGGAGATGCTGACTTCATTTTCCAGCAGGATTTGCACCTGCACACACTGCCAAAATAACCAAAACCTGGTTCAATGACCATGGTATCACTGTGTAATTACTGTGTGATTTCATGTAATATTCTAATTTTCTGGGATTTTGATTTCGTGGGTTTCATAAGCTGTAAGCCATAATCATCAAAATTACAACAAATAAAGGCTTGAAATATCTCACTGTGCATGTAATGAGTCTATATAATATATTAGTTTCACCTGTTAAGTTGAATTCTTGAAATAAATCAACTTTTTGATGATATTCTAATTTTATGACCAGCACCTGTATGCCATGTAAATGGGGCCAAATAAATATGTAAATAAAATCATGAAATGAATAAGAATAAAAATGAATTAGAATAATTCCCCATATGCAAATTTCTATTTTAAATTTATATAAATAAATATGCATAAAAAAAAAAAAAAAACATTGAGCACTTCTCAACTTCATCAACTTACAGGTCAACTCCATCAGACATAAAACCTGACGGAGTTGACATCTGACAGAGTTGACAAAACTGAATATTTTTCCACCTTGACCACGTGTTGTACAGTGGAGCAATTCTTTTTTTCCCTAGTTGCAGCTGCCTTAATAAACATGAAAAATGCCAAGATTTATCCCACTACTATTTACAGAAACTATTTCACTGAGGATGACAAAGTTGACATGTAAAAGACTGCAGAGACTTCAACATTGTTTGTATAAAATATAAAAATATATAAAACGAAGTGTCCTACTGTGAGATCCACCATGAGCAAGAAATAGGAAAGGGGTCCTCAGAGTTACCATGACATAGCCTGATTTATTCAGAATTATAATCCTGATGGAGTTGACACAAAGTGAAGACACTACTTTGATAGGTATTTTTTTAAAGGAAAATATAATTAAAGATTTACTTTTTGTATTGTTTGATATATTACAGATATCTGCCTTTCAATTTAAATGTTTTTTTTTTTTTATTATTTGTTGCATTTTTAGACACTTTGTTTGGCAGTTTTACATTGTGACTTCATGCTGAGGACTGGTTAAATTACATGTATTTTCCAAGTATAGAGCAATTTAAAATAATATTGACAATTAAAAATAAATAAATAAAAAATGAAAGCAATGAATGAATGAATGAGGCATTTATATAACGCTTTATATGTACTACTGTACACCCAAAGCGCTTTACAATTATGTCAGGGGATCTCTCCTCAACCACCACCAGTGTGCAGCAATGGATCCATATCCATATTTCCTTTAGATGTAGGCCTAACTATTTTTATTTTGATGAATTTATATAATATGCTTTACTTTCAGTATACAATAAATACATTTTATTCAGCTGAAGTGATCATTTTGTCCTTGTGTCCCTTTGTCCATGATTTTTCCATTATTTGCAGAACATAACATGTTCTAGTTGGTTCATGGCGCCATCGTGTGGTGAGTAAAAGCATCCAGTCCATCACAGGGACTCGCAACCTGCAATTTTTACTCTCCAATTCAACTAACCTGCATGTCTTTGGATTGTGGGGGAAACAGTACAACCCAGAGGAAACCCATGCAGACACAGGGAAGAACATGCAAACTCCACACAGAAAGGCCTCCTGGCTGAGCTGGGACTCAAACTGATGACCTTCTTGCTGTAAGGCTATAGTTCTACCTACTGAGCCACCGTGCTGCCCACAAAAAAAACTTCTATTGAGGGCATTACAATCTGTCGAGATCGACCAATAGCAAACCACAATCCCATTCCCACCTCCTCCCCCTATCTAGAAGACTATCGCAACTTCTGTTTCATTCTGACTTTAATGACATCTATCCACAAGAATATGGCTACGTACCACAACATAAGCTCATATTAGTGGAGAGACTATGGGATATTTGTACTTCTAAATATAATTAAGTAAATTGTAATTTGAAAGGCCATTTAAAACTAGATCAACTTTGATCTGAAAAAGTCTGGCCTTAAAGTTTAAAAGAGATTTAAAAGTTTGAGCATTGGAGATTTTACTGTCAGACAGACAGAGGGAAAGTCAGATGAAGACAGGAAAACAAATTCAGTCAGGACCACTCTTTGATTAAAATTAAAGTAGAGGCTCTGATACCGTCCAGAGCTTCTGGATACAGAGCTTCTGAGCTGTCCACAGCAAACATTGCTGAGGTTTGAACCACCTGAAGCCCAAGGCAATTAACCAGAAATGTATAAGCAACAGTTACATAAGTCCACACGGAAGTAATACAAGAACTGTAATGAGTTTGGACAAGAATGAGTAACAATAAGATGGATAGATAGATATATCTCCATGCACAAGCAACTAAACAATCATGCACATGCATAAGGATGAGCTGGGGATGGAGGATGTGTAAGCCCATGTGTGTGACTAAGGCAAATAAGTGTATGGATGAACGTATGTCTTGCTTAATTGGTAGTGGGTTGAGTTACGGATCAGCTGAGTGGCGGGTGATGGCTGGCTGTCTAGCCGTAGTCTGATTGAAATACGCTTGAACTCCATCAGTCGCTAAAACAACATTAAAAACTAATCAGACCATTCAGAACCCGACTCCTGAAAACCCAGTCCCACCTTAAACGTACAGGAGCTTAGCAATTATGGGCTCCACAGCTTCATGAAAATGGTTGAGAACCATGGCAGTAAACCATAGGTAATTCATAAAAAAGATACACTTCCAGATCTGGTGCAAAGCAAAAATGCTCCATCTAGTTTAACAAATATTTGTAGATGCAGTTTTTATTCAGCAGTATATTTTTATTTTATGGTTTCACATTATTTTTGATGGTCCCTTTAACACATTCTGTTGACTAAGTAACGTTGCACCTACATGTCTACTAACTGTTATTAGAATGTTAGTAGAGTATTAGACCGGAATCAGTTGACATGTAGTTGCAAAGTTACTTATAGTCAGTAGAATGTCTGTTGGAGGACCATCACAATAAAGAGTTAGCAGGCTACTCTAATGAGAGTAAGTTGTAGTTGCAAAGTTACTTATAGTCAACAGAATGTTCAAAAGGGACCATCAAAATAAAGTGTTAAACTAAATTAAATTATATTATGTAAAGCTTCAAGAGTTTGACTGTGTGTGTGTGTGTGTGTGTGTGTGTGTGTGTGTGTGTGTGTGTGTGTGTGTGTGTGTGTGTGTTTCAGTAAAAAAACAACAACAAAAAACAACAAACAAATTATGATAATTTTGAATATGTGCCCAAAATCTCTGAGTAAATGTTTGGAATTTAACACACACACACACACACACCAAACTCACTCCATCATGACGACATCAAGTACTGGCTCATTGCTTTAAACATCTTCAAAACATCATAATTCAGCCTTTAAAAGATTGTAAACAGACGCGCACTCACATATCTTGTGGAGGGAGTTTGATTCTTGACCCAGATGCTTTTGTGATCAGGAGTCTCATTTATACAGAGTAATTTTCTTCACGCGTAGTAAATGCAGATTTTGGAAGTTGACTATCCCTTAGGCCTGCCACTTGCTGCGGACACGTGACACATAGGCTATAGCTGCCAATCACACACACCACAGTCTTCAGAACAGACAAATTATATATAGAGAGAGAGACAGATATGGAGGTGGGTGTTTGGAGTGTCTCTCTGCTTGTTGACTGCAGATTCTGTGTAATTGGTGCTAAATTGCTCAGATTCATCATATTTATAATTATATCGGGTGTTTGTGCTGGAACTGGACCAAAGGAGTTCTTCAACATCAAAAATCTTCATTAACCAGAAACTCTCAAACAACGTTAAAAGAACTTGCATGTCAAAACCTTTTTCCAAACACAAACTACATTAGTTAACATGAACTTACAATAAAAATATTTTTACAGCATTTATTAATCTGTTCATTTAAAATGTAGACATGCATTACCGAAATCAAAAGTTTGACTAACATGAACTAACAATAAACAGTCATATTTTATTAACTAACATTAACAAAGATTAATACATACTGTTTATTTATTACTAACAATAAGCAATAAAACAAATGTATTGCTCTATGTTAGTTATTAATGCATTAACTAACATTAACTAACGAGACCTTATTGTAGAGTCTTACCTATTTTTTTTTTATATATATATATACAAAATATAAAATAACCCAACTAAAATAAAATATCTTTTGTAAGATAGTAAAAATTCTGTAAATGTTAACAAAGCTTGCCATTTCAAGCCAAAATGAATACAGTTCAGTATGTTTGGATATGATTATGCCTTCAGAATGGTAACCTGGTTGATGATAACATTTGCTGTTTAATTTTCGATATACCTTGAGCTCAAGATTGTCAAACTGAAGTATGCTTCATAGAAAAAAATAATTAAATAATTATTCTACAAATAGAAATTGGTTCCTATTCAAAATTATGGCAAGCTGACTTAATCACAACATATGAATTGGAGATTCTAGAAAATCATTAAAAAAAATAGTTGGCTGATTATCCAACAAACACAAGGACAAAGCTATATTTTTAAAATAATGTACAAAATACAAAAAGTCTGTGAAGCCAATATGACCATTTATGTGAACTTAATGATTGAAAATGTGCACAATGTGATTTCAAGTTCAGATTGGAGGGCCATCATTTTAGACATTAAAGTGCAAAGGAAAAGCACAGAATGCTTTGCCATTAAATTGCTGATTCAAGCAGAAGACTGGATGCCAGCCGAACTTAGCTCCACCCACAACATTTGAGGTCGGGAAGTTCAGTCTGGACTTGATCCGTTGTGGAGCAACTATGCTCGAACCAGAGCTGTTCGGACCAATCAAATTGTCAGGGCAGGCTTTATACGATGATGGACAGATGATCAACAGTAACGTAATCATCCACGTCACCAAAGAGCGCATGGGTTGCGATCATAGACATAATAGAAAGTAGACGCCCTATTGGCCGCTGGGCGCAAGAAATGTGGCCGCCATCTTGAACCAGTCATACTCCCAGTTGCGTAGCAGCAGAAGAAACAAGATGCAGAGCACTGTGCAGCATATTCCTGCTCAAATCGGCGGACCATCGCAGACAGGGCTCGGGGGATTACTTTTCACAAGGAAGATTTAACATTACCGTACTATTGGTTGTATTTTGTGAATAGAATATTACCAGAGAGTTGAGAAGGAGCAAGGATCTTTCATATTACTGTACTGAAATTGTAGCCAGCTAGCTAGGCTGTGTTTACTGCACCGGCCAGTGTTCACCCGGCTATGAACTGAGACTTGATAAGTCATATTCCATAACACTGACTTAGATTACAACTGACACAAGAATGCTATTGTAGAAATAAAACATTTTATCAGTGTTGGGCAGTTACTACTTGTAGCTTAGCTAGTAACTTAGTATTTTGGTGGTAGCTTCACTATTTCCTGAATCAAGAAACTTTTCAGTAGCTTAACTCCTTTATTTACCAAGTAGCTTGGCCACACAAGCAACACTTTTCTTGTCGTGTGAAATTAGCGCAACTTAAAGTAGCTTCCTATGTAGTGAACTAGCCTATTTGACTGGGTGGTAGCTTTTGAGTAGTGAAGCTTTATTCATGGCAGAGTAACTGATAGCTTAGCTACAATTTCCAAGTAGCTTGCCCAACACTGTGTATTATTCACATGTAATTCACCCTAACAAAAGTAATAATAATATAATTATATATTGTTTCTTCAACTTATTAAAATATCTGACTTTACTGGCACTATCTGTTTCTGCTTCTCTATCATATTTATAGTGTGTGATATGCAAAATACCTATCATAGCCTACATCACATATCATAGGGTGACCAGACGTCCCCGGTTTCAGGGGACAGTCCCCGTTTTTGGTTGCCTGTCCCTGGCTAAATACAGAAAAAAACTACCTCTGTCCCCGTTTTGTTTTTGAAGACACAACATTAGGTTTTTCAATCAGATTGATAGTCAAACTGGAAATGTCCCAGTTTTTAACCCCTTTTCGGGGATTATGTTCCCAGTTTTGATCTCGGACGTCTG
This sequence comes from Squalius cephalus, assembly GCF_949319135.1. Lineage (NCBI taxonomy): Eukaryota > Metazoa > Chordata > Actinopteri > Cypriniformes > Leuciscidae > Squalius > Squalius cephalus. Next base: position 48,227,348 of record NC_137124.1, on the reverse strand, counting down.
GTCACTTTATATCATATATCAGAATATTCTATTACTGTTAAGCCCACTATGAATATTAAAATATGCCGAACCATGTGTTCTGTATCATAGCTACATGTATGACCTTTGCAGCAAAAAAAAAAAAAAAAAAAAAAAAACCCCTGTGAAAATCAGTTCGGTATTCAGTGAGGTATGATTAATTAAATGCGCTGACAGCTCATTGCACCTGCCAAACAGATTGCACCGAGTGGAGCGGGTGACCGGTCCAAGATGGCAGCCCCACGGCTCGTCAGCGCCAGTAGGCAGCAGAGGTCGATGCGGTGTCTACTCTCTATTATGTCTATGGATGTGATAAGATTTGTTTTCTGTCGAGTTCTAACCCTTAATGGAAAACTTGTACGTATATGCATTCACCTTTACCATTTCTCTGAAAAATGATGATCGTGTTGGTAAGTACTCCGTGTATCCTTATATTCTTTTTACAACACCAGCAAAGATCGTTTACACTCATCTTCTTCTTCTACTTCTTCCAGTGTGCGTGCATTTGAGTCACTTACTCCGTAGCTCTGATTGGTTGTAGGTCTATCCAATTGAGTGCAGAGGCATTTTCTTTCCTGGTTCGGTTGAAACACGCCCCATAATCACAGCCCAATGGAGCAGTATCAGACTCATATTCTGACTAGAATCTAAATATGACGACGTCAGGCTTTTAGGTTTGTTCATACAATGTTTGAGTTTTCATTTACCATATTTGTTGAGCTCTATCTATGTGTTGATCAATGTTTATATGTGAATAAAAGCCTAAATCAAATCGGTTCATCATATAAAGTGATCATGTCTTTTCAGAAGACTTAGATTAAACCCTCAATTCCTTCACTGTAAAAATTATCTTTCGAAATTGTAAACAAAACAGTGATTGTTAGAGTATGTTTTACACATCCAATTTAATGTGTTAGCCTACTTGTCTTTTCTTTGTATTTCTTTGTGTAATTTACTAGAAATATAAGTGACAATTCTAAGTAAATCCTATACCATATATGTTTCAGTGAATGGACTAAAGTTACAATGTCTTTATGAACTTTTTGAAGTGTAACTGGGCCTACTCAGTTCACTCCGAGCGGGATTTGAAGGGCGTGGGAGGCGGCCGTGCTAAGAAGGACGTTAAAGACCACAGCCTCTAGCATCAGTCGCTGGTGCGCCTCTTGGGGCCTGGGAAGTGAGGTTTACACTCTTACTTTCCTACACCTGTTACAGATGCATCAATGTTATTGAGTTAATGGACTTTCAATGGAGGGACAGTAATCATTAAGTTTTATGGGTTTGAAACCATGTGAGGATGAGTAAAAGATACATCATTTTCATCGTTGGGTGTCCAAAACTGTCTCTTTAAACTCTTCAATCACAAGAGAGTCAGATGGATGAATGGATGGATGGATGGATGGATGGATGGATGGATGGATGGATGGATGGATATGGATGGACAAACCAATGAACGATGTATGAATGGACAGATTGACAGAGAGGATGGATGTTCTGATCATACATACATTCTTTCATTCTGTCAGTTCTGGTTATTTTCAGGTGTCTTTACAGCATGTCCTTACTTTCAACAGGAAGTTGAAGAATACAGGGCCAAATAATCAGCCAAAACAAAGGAGCTCGTTGCACACCGGCATGTCCCCGCTGAGATCAGACTCCGGGGTCATTACAGCACACTAGGAGAGTAGCAAGATGGAAAATGCTAAACATTTCATTAAGACGAGAATGCTTTTCCCCACTCTGCCTAGTGGCCCGGAGAGTCAATACATCAAAACCAGTGCACGCCGGAAAATATGCACGAGTTTAAGATGAAACTAATTACGAGAGACTTTAATCTCCTCGCCGAGAGCTTCACCTATAACTCTGATAATCTTGCTGTTTAATGTGCTGGAGAAAAAAAAAAAAAAAAACACTTAGGAGACATCGATCATTCTGAACGCCTCCAGGCAAGGGCTGGTGCCAAATGTTTGAAAATACAATAAAATTAGAGTGTTTCACAGTCAAACAGACGTTGGTGGCTGTAAAATGGATGGTCTCTAAATGGTTCTGTGGTTCAAATGCTATTTGGTGTAAGTTATACTGGCAAAGTCATTCAACACGATGGTCAATTCACATTCATGTCATTCTTCTTGCTTCTTCACAAAAACTAGTTGTTCCAGAGCTGCTGTGCAACATGGAACATGACAAATGACAATTTCCAGCAATGCATAATGAAGAACAAATATAGTGAAGAATTAAAGACGGTGCAGTGAGGCTCTGTAAGCTGCCTACCTAAAAAGCATTTATGACATCATAGATGCCATGAAAGGCGAACATTTTTTGCCTTAAATTACAAGAGCAGTGCGATAAGCTCATCTCGGTACTGCTGTACCTCAAGAATCCCTCCAAGTCATGTAACAATGAAGATGAGGAGGCAGAGAGGCAGTGCAGATGTAATTGCAGCTTAAAATAATTTTAATTAACTAAACAAAATAACGAAATCTAAAGAAGAAATAAATTAAACAATGTGTAGTAACAAAAACAAAAAATAAAATGAACTAAGAGAACTGAAGGCATTATACACAAGATAATTGAGCTCAATATGAAACAGGTGTGAACTAATCAATGAAACAATGAATCACCTTGACAACAAAATGTAAACAGAAAGAAATCTCAGGAAATGATATCAATCTAAGGCTGTGTCCGAGGTTGCCCCCATACCCTTAAATAGGGAACTATTTGAGGGGACAACCATTAGTAATGGTGTCCAAACCATAGTGGATGTTATTGAGTGCACTCATTCAATCCCACAATGCACCTCTATACAGGTGTACAACCGATGTATGCTCAACGATTAGAGAATACCCATAATGCACTGTGAGAGTCGTGCGCTGAATGAATTCCTGTCTCGCCAGGAGATGGCACCGCAGCTGAATAAATCATCCATCCATTTTCCAAATAGCGCTGGTCCAGCAAAATATCATATAGGTATAAATTCCTTTTTAATTTGTTTAAGTTTATTTGCTAGTTTCCATGCTACAGTAATTCAAGATAAATATTTTTATTACTACTGGAGCAGCCAGTTTGCTACGTTTCAAATGATTATTAAGCAAGCACAAAATTGGCAGCCCTTCTGGCACACTCAGTGTCCGAATTCACTCACTCGTTTTCATCAACTACTTCAAGTGGACTAAATTAGTGGAGTAATGTAAGGAATAGTGAATGAGGGTATAGGGGCGATTTCGAACACAGCATAAAAAGTCATTGAAAACAAAACCAAAACACCAACATAACGTGACACTCCAATTCACCCATTGCCAGGTGTTTGATTGACAGGCGATATGACCAATCATAATCCGCCATCAGCCGAACCCGCCATTTTGTCCGACAAAGCAACTTGAACTTGAAAAACGGTGTGTACTGACGTCTTTCCGCGGTTGAAACAACATTCCTCCTGATGTTCACACATTTATTTGATGCTATAAATTAACTAGAAGGAAGAGATGATCGGTTCACGAGCAGTTTTAACTGAGGTACTACAGCGATCTGTCAGACACATTAAAGAGCCACAAAACGGTATTTACTGTTTAAATTTGTTAAAAAATAACAACATTTTAAAGTTGAGACTGTAATAATATTAGCTCAAAGGGGAAACATTAATAATAATCCATAATTACCAATTATGATTAATTATTAATATTTGGGTCAGTTAATTAGATTAACTTTGAGATAAGCCACATTAATATTACAATCAATTAATTAGTTCCAACAAACTCTTTTGATTATTCATTTATTCTAAGAAAAGTGTATCTTTCATGGCCACCGAAAAATAATTATGTCTTAGCATGTACAGCACTTAGAGCATGTAACAAGATCAAGATCGTAAAAGGGACTTTTAAAACCAAATCCATATTGTGCACAAGTTTTATTAACTAACTCACAAACATAACTAAAACTAAACAAACATACATACATTCATACATACATACATGCATAGGTAAAAGGGTGAGTGATGTGGAACCAGAAGCAGGAAATAGAACTATGGAAAAGATCTATTTAACTATGAAAAGAACCATCAGCTTATCATTTTCAGAGCACCTCATTAAATTGATACTTGCATGATCCGTGCAGAGGACAATTCTTGAAGTGGTTGAAAATTGAGTTTGTTGATGGGTCCGTGAGTGTCAAATGTCACTGTGCAAGTTGCAGTCGTTTTCTTCTCTGCTGGGTGGAGAAGATATGATGAACTTGCATGGTGGTTTCGACGCTGTTGTGGTTGAGAGAGAGAGTCCTCTCTCTCTGGAGCACATGGCTGTTGTGAGTCGAAGCCTGCTGCCCTGGCCTGCTGAGGGCACGCTGGACGGCACGGCATCCTGAAGTGTAGAGAAGGCCAGGAGTTGATCGTTGCCCTTCAGTAATGGTAAGGTTGCAGTTTTCTGGATTGAAGAAAAGGCAGTCTGACTCCCTTTTGAGAGCATGAAAGGATGGCAGGCGTTGCTCGGCCTGCTGGGGCCCTTGGGCCCCAGTGGGGGGGGGAGGGGTTCCCCCCCACTATCAACGTGAGGAGTAACAGTGAGGCCAGCAGCAAAGAAGCTAAGAGGGCGGGAGGCTAGCGAAGAGACCTTTTAAAGCTTGACGAAGGACACACCTTGAAGGCCTGGCCTTCCAATAGGAAAGGGAAAATTTCTGAGCGGGCTTTTCCTCTGTGGGGAGGATTTATGACGCTATCTCAAGTGTGGTTAGACCTCTGCCTTACCTTTTTTCTGTTCATTAATGCTCAGATAGATATAACAAATCCACACTGCATTCTAAGAGAAGGTGATGTACATCAAAGTGTGAGTTATTAAATAATGTTTTATTAACCCCCTGAGGTCGGCTCTCGCGCCAGCGCGATAGGCTCGTTTTTTTCCTTATCAGTGAAAAAAAAAAAAAAAAATTACTTTTTTTCTTATATGCTTGTGTTGTACATCAATCGATCCTGTTAAGTGTGTATTATTTTTGTGTATACTCACAATAAAAACAAAGTGTTGTGCTTTTCGCCAAATAAAGAAAAATAAACATGATGCGAGTTCTGCTTTCTCTCTGTCAGTGTAGTCAATTCTGAAACGCGTCCGAAAATGAACCATAACTCAGCGAATACTCAGTCAAACAGGCATACAGACACACAGGCATGAAGCTTGAATTCTCCTCTTTTAAATGAAGTAATTTATATAAAAAACAAATATTCTCAGCTTGTGAAATCTGTATTAAAAGAGAGCGATTCCAGTCGAGCTAATTAGAGCTCATTCAGATGTAATGTGACCCCGCCCACGGAGAGCGCGCGCTATTCAAACGCAAATGTCTGAGGCAATCCATGCAAACTGTGAACGCCCCCATATCAGCTCGAGAAAACACATCAGATCATTGTACTTGTTTACACAGTCTAGCAGCGCTGTGAGGAATAATACTATAATGGAAAATGTACCTCAGAAGTACGAGGAGCAACAGATCCGAGGCTATGGAATAATGTAGTACGTTTTTTTTTCATTCTCAAGTGCGGCGCGTTTCTGTGCATGAATGAATGAATGAACGGCAGAGATGTCGCTGTTTACCACAACTGGCAAAAGACGGTTTAAATTTGAATCATTTCTGTCTGTGAATGTTTCGCTTTTAGCAAACTGTATTGCTATAGGCTACTGAGTAAAAATCGAGTGAAATATGTTGAAATAAAATGTATTTGTATAAGCAACGTATTAAACTGCAAATTAACATTTATATTTCTTATAATAAAAACGAAAGTTACTATGTTACAGACATATGAAAGACAACATTTCATTGATTAGTTTTGGATAGATTATACATTTTTACTGTAAAATATCTGCCACCTCAAATAAGCTTTTGTTTGCCAATTTTTGCTCATATGTTAAATATAGTATGTTTTGTCAAAAATAATCAAATAATAAGTTATAGTGTTTATTCCAATGTAGCCTAGGCTATATTCAAGTAATGAATCCTTAACTTTGAAATATGTATGATAAAATGTATACTTTAGTTTTTACAAAGAAATATTACACTTGAATTGTTGTTGTAATTGTAACCTTTTTAATAAAAAAAAAATACAAGGTAGATGTAAACAAACTAATAAAAGGCAAATATAAGCCTTTTCTTTAAAATAATTTTTTATTGTGTTTTATTAGTGACAAATTTGGGGAGAGGATAAATATTCCAAAACTGAAAATACAGTATGAGAATTAACTGCACAATTACTAGACATGTTTTCCTTTTGATATTATAGGCCAATTTGCAAGCACAATTTGTGAAAAAAAAAATATATATTGAGATGCTTCCAACTGTTGCTCTTGCATTCTTTCTTGTGACACACCTGAATGAATGGCTCATTAAGTATGCGGGCCCCATTGTCTCCAGGTGCAAACCACTAAATATGCATGATCGTTGACGCCCACTCCGCATATTGCCTTTCCAGACAGAAAGTGTTTTGCAAAATTTAAATCAATGCATTGTGTTATGTGAATGATTAGGCAGGATAATTTTCACATCATTTTGAAGAAAAAACACTAGGCGATGACATCCATTAGTCACAAGTCTTATTGACATATATTTAGAATGTGTTTTATGGCCTTATTTCAGAAACTTTAGTTTTTAGTTTTTTCAATAACCATGCATAAACATTATTCTCTCAAAAATGAAAACATGTACATGCATGGTGCTCACATATGATGGTAGCCCTGTTTGTGCTATATAGAGTGAATTTACACCTTTGCCATTAATATGTTTATAAGCAACTGAAAAAAGCAAAAATGTCAGGGCATGTCAGAACATCTCAAGGACCCCAAAAACACCTTCGACCCCAGAGGGTTAACAAGGTTCGGGAGGAGCAGGTGCAGATAATTAACCCATTAGCACAAGTGGAGATGAATCAGTAATCAACTCAGGACAATATAAATAACAGCAGAACACACCTCTGTTCTTTGACAGTTTATCAGCATTTAGCCCAGCAGTACCGTCCTAACAGGTCCGAATCGAGCAATTCCCGTCCGATGAATAATCTCTCGTCTTTGAGGAACCTCTGCCGCAACCCTCTGGTGTAATCTCGCGGGCGTCAGGTTTAACAAACGGGATCATAACCGCGGGCGAAACATCCGCGATCTCCTTCCGCGTATTTCTCTACACCGGTCCATACTAACCATTTCTCTATGGCGGGAGTTATTGTAAGGCAATGCCGCCCTCTTTCACGCGAGGGAAAGGGTCTTCCTCCTTCGTCAGGCCGCCACAGCGGGCCCTAAAGTAAGCCGCGCCGCGCCGCGCCGCAGATTCAGTCCCGGCCAGTCCATACTCAACGTCTGCCGGGTCAACTCAGTGAGTGCTCAGCTCGGCCCTTCTCGTGTCTGTCCTTGGTTGAGCTTGGCATTGCTTCAGTTGTTTGAGTCACGAGCCAGTTATGCCATCTGTATACAAATTTTGATCGGGGGAATGCACGTTTTAAATTGTTTCTGTACAAACGATTTACCGTCATACATAAACAGTAGGTCGCACGTTACGTGCAGATTGCTCACAGAATCATTAAGAACCTATCGTTAACACTGTCCTGCAATTTATCTTCAAAATCGCGTAGAATCTATATATATATATAAAAAAAATGTACTTCACTAAATGAACTTCAGACAATCAAAATTGTTCTAAACGCTAACTGTTATCTTTGCCCGGTCAACTTCAATGTGCATAATCCTGCAAGGATTTCATCTCACCTCCTTTTCCTCGCGTCTTTGATTTAAAGCATAAGAAGACGAGCATCGGCCCGCTAAGCCCCACTCTCCTCCTCCCTTTGTTCAGCCACACACCGCAGGAGCTCAGTTTCTCCAGGTAAGTTTATCCACTGCCACAGCAGTGATGTCTCCTCTGGTCCTGGAGGAGCTCAATTTCTCTGGCTAATTAAGTGTGCTTGCTGAAAGCAGCACACTTATTGTTCTTCTTAAGTTTTCTTCTTATTAAGTGTGCTTGCTGAAAGCAGCACACTTACTGTTCTTAAGTTTTCTTCTTCTTCTTATTATTATTATTCCCGGGAGAAAAATTTTGGCCAGCTCCTGCGCCTAGGCCCTTTGAGACAGAGACACCGTTCCAACTTTAAAACGTTCGGTCAGTACCGGTTTAAGTTGCTCGCGAAGATGACATCACGAGTCCATGTCGTTTGTCCGCCACACTGGATTGAACAGAAAGCGAAACTAAATTTTCACAGGTCACAAATTTAGTCCGAACTTCACGAAACTAGACGTACATGATCCTTGGACCAAGCCTCACAAAAGTTACTAGAAGGATTTTTGATTTTCGGAAGCGTTTGCCCGTCACAGCCAAACGAAATCTGCGGCGTAGTCACCAAAACAGGAAGTAGTTCATATTTCAGGAACTCTATCACGTATCGAAACCAAACTTTGTACATTAACTCAAGACTCCAATGTGAGGATGTACAAGATAAAAAAAATATTAAAAAAAATCCAAAATTTTACATAATTTGGCAACCCCCTCAGCTATTTGGTCAGCTCCTGCGCCTAGGCCCTTTGAGACAGAGACACCGTTCCAACTTTAAAACGTACGGTCAGTACCGCTGTAAGTTGCTCGCGAAGATGACATCACGAGTCCATGTCGTTTGTCCGCAATATTGGATTGAACAGAAAGCTAAACTAAAGTTTCACAGGTCACAAATTTGGTCCGAACTTCATGAAACTGGACGTACATGATCCTTGGACCAAGCCTCACAAAAGTTACTAGAAGGATTTTTGATTTTCGGAAGCGTTTGCCCGTCACAGCCAAACGAAATCAGCGGCGTAGTCGCCAAACAGGAAGTCGTCCAGATCTCAGGAACTCTGTCACGTATCGAAACCAAACTTTATACATGAACTCGGGACTCCAATGTGAGGAAGCACAAGATCTGAATTTTTATTATTTTTTTTTTAATTTCAGGCTAATAGACAAACCCATTTACCTATGTCTATGCAAGAGTTTCACCTTTTAATGTTAATGCATTTAGACAGTAGGTGGCACTGTTGTATTACATTTCACAGAGCAGCCAAGTCAGTGTATAGACTGCATTCGTTTTTACCAGGTTTGTCTTAATAAATGCAGGCATGAATTTCGTTTTTTGCATTGGTCTATTTTAAGGCGAGACACGGCAGGCAAAAACATCGTTTTTTTTTTTACTGGTCAATTTTGAGATTTTTGGATATTTGTCTTCAATAACATGTGTTCTTTCAGACTTGTGTTGAAAAAAAGTCCAAAATACACATTTAGGTCTTTATTTTATTACACTTTGCCTGTTTGCGTCTGTAGATTTCTCATAAATTCAACAAAAGTTTGCGTTCTTAATCAACATGCTGCTCCGCGATCTCTGCCGGCACCCTTTCATCAGAAGCACCGTTAGGAAGCTCTCTCTCTTGTGTACAATCCTGTCGGATCCAAATATGGTCATTTCCTTTTTATCAGCAACCAATCGCGAAAGTAAAAGGGCTGAATGCGCAATCTCATTGGCTGATGAAAAATCTTTAAAGCCCGTTTTCTCAAAATGACTTTTCTCTCATACTCTAAGTTCGAAATCTCCACTTCAGTAGCACCTATATACACCAAACCTTCCAGTCTTGTACCTAGTTATATTATGAAGACATTTACAGAGGGATTTGTAAATAAATTATTCCTAGCCTGATTTATATAACATTTTATTCCAAAAAACACGGCGAAAATCATTTTTTTAAGGCTATTGACAGTATTTTCTGATTTACAGGATAACAAAAGTAGATATCCATAAATCCCTCTGTAATTTTTTTTCCATCTAATATGTGAACACAATGAAAAAATAATTTTTAACCTGGCTTTATCCAATACTCAGATTTCGTTTTTTAAAATATATGCAAATTAGTGCATATTTGATTAGATATTGCCTAATTTGCATATTTAAACATCAAATTACAGAAAACTTGTAATACATTTTTTTCTCATCTTAATGTTGGTAATCAACTGGAAAAGTTTCATGATGATATCTGCTAGTTAAAATTTTTACCCTATTCACCTGTAGTGTCTCGCCTTAATCATCTTCATTTATTAATATATACAGATTTGTATGCATGAATTGTGCATTTCCAATCCTCAAAGCAGTTAATAATAAAAAAAAAAAAAAAACTTCTATACAAAATACATCATGCTCTTCTTCGATAACCGAACAAACAATTCATTGTCTGTGGCTGTGTTTGTGCGTACGGGAAATATGCTGCGCATAACAATAGAAAACTAGAAAAATGCATTTCCGGAGGAACTGCAAAGTGTGCTTGCTCGGGTGCAGTGCACTAATGCTAGCAGGTAGTGGATAGATGCGAGATGCGAGATGCGAGAAAAAATGCGAGAATGCGAGAAAAAAGATGTCAAACTGTCTTTTATTTTCGAATTTAATTCCTCAATCAGCGCTGGACCGGCATTTTCTGTCTTCCGCTGAGCCCTGGCCGTAGACAGATCATATGTTTTACCCTGTCAATGCAGTGGTCTGCGTTGCGCTGAACTTATTCACACTATCGAGTGTAGGTGCAGCATTCTAACATTGAGTCATAATGAGCTGTTTGTGAAGAAATTATCCGCTTCCAAATTATGTCATTTTAATCACGAAATTGAAACATTAAAAAACAATTTGCTCTTTATGGTGTGCGCGTGATAGAGCGCGGCAGCAACGAACCATCAGCTTGCAGCGTAACAACATTGAATGCTCAGCCGAAAAGCTGATCATAGCTGCCTTATTATTTTTCATCTCCATAAATATATCTAGTAGTAAAGCTAATGCAAGGGCTAAAAATATAGTAATCTTTTGCTGATACTTCCTTAGCTGTGTCTGAAACCGCTCACTCGTTCACTAATCCCTACATAGTGAATGGCAGTTGAGTGCACTACATCAGCAAAGAATTTGGACGCTGACATAATTATCACGCGCCAGAGAGCTCGGACAATTTGTTATAAACATTACCTACCCATCTTTAATATTTCCTTTTTTTGGCTGTATGAATTGTATGTAACAATTGTATGTATGTATTTTTCATGTTTATTGCGTTATTTGATTAAAAAAAAGATAATAAAAACACTTGCTTGTCATATTTATTTACTTTTTACATTTATATGTGAAATTAAAAGAGAACAAAACACTACACAACACATTTGTTTATTCAAATATAGATATAACGGTATATATGCTCAAACAATCAACAACGTCGCTCTAGAGGTGCGTTGTGGACTGCGAAGTGGACTTCACAGGGTTTTCCGCCATCTTAAGTTAGAGTCTAATCCGAAGGGAGCGAACATGTTCAGTTCGAAGGGCACGGCCTAGGGAATAAGGGAACATCGATACATCACTTCACAGGAAGTGGAGAGCGATGATCACACACCCAACTGTCATTTCGCGCACCACGTCATCACCAGTCAGAACGGTCATAACTAACGATGGAGGAGTTTACGTGTAAGGAATAATTGACGACAGGCCGTTGAATTATTAGAAAAATAATGCACACCCGAGGTGGTAATGCGGTCACGACGCGAAGCGGAGTGGCCGTTCACCTCGGGTGTGCATTATTTTTCTAATAATTCAACGGCCTGAAGTCAATTATTCCGCTTATACTACAGTTACCACACCTCGAAACATTGTTCAGATTATGTATTTCAAGACGTTTGTAAAGTTTTTGTCATTAAAACGCTCTTGTATGTAGGTCTAATTTCTTACGCATCTAGTCCAATGCCTCCGTTGCTAATTCCAAAACGTCATTTTAGAGTTAGTAACGGAGGTTTGAGCCACTGATAGCAGACTCATGCTGGGACACACGACTAGCTGACACATTCTCTGACTGCTTTCATCGCAGCAGATTTTAAACACCGACTTTGAACACTGACTGAACGCGCTGAACACGCGTTTGGTCATGATCAGTCATAAGTATCAAATTACATTCATAACCGGACTTAAAGTGTGTCCCCGGCTTTATGCAGTTATTAATGCAGTTATTATAGAGAGATGTTGCAAAAATGAGACAGAAAAGCATGTGCGTCAATATTATTATTTATTTATTCATTCAATTCGTTATAATTAATTTGTTCATTCTTTTTTCTATTATTGACAGATGACAGTAGACTAGCCAAATAAATGAAACACAAAGCCCCTTTAACAAGTAGACCTATCAATAATTATTTATTTGTTATATATAAAAATCCGTGCTGCAGGACTATCCATTTATTTAGCCTATATTCAGTTTAATTTTCTATTGATTATAGATAGCCTAGGACTATATACTTTATTTATTAAAATTAAACTGCATGTTTCCATTGATTGTGAAGCTAGACATTGAAAATTCCAGATCAAGCGCATGGGGCTGCATGTTATTTCTTGTTATGAATTGTATCCTATTTTCCGTTATTACCGTTAACGACGCGAAGTGATATGGAACTGTAATGCGGTCAAGACCTGCCTGGAACTACTTTAGCTGTGCGTTTCCCTGAAAATAATGCACACCTTAGAACGTTCTTCAACCAATCAGATTCAAGCATTCAACAGCCCTGTAGTATAAATGTGTGTAAGTAATACATTTCGCCATTGTTATACAAATGACAGTATTTTTAACGGTTATTGTTGTGAATATTACATATACTATTTTTGATGATTATAATTTACCTCAGTGAATGCAGCCAGCTTAGCTAGTTTGTGAAGTAAAGTGATTTTATTTTAGGAAGTTGTAAAATAGTGCAATATAATTGTAAATATATAATATAATAATAAAAATTGTAATATGAATGTAGTCCTATATATATTTGTTATATCATAATCTGTGCGACTCCGTCGTTGACTTTCTTTGATGACATTTGCTGGGCGTTTCTAATGAACGGTTATTGTCAGTGAAGTCCACTTCAACTGATATACTGTGCTCAGGGAGTAGGGGAGCAGTGAACACTGCATATGGACCCTGTCGAATGGAACACACATTAGATGTGTAAAAACAAGTGGAAAGCGCGCGCGCGCCGCTGTCTCCTTTCCACAAGCGCTTGTTCTCCTGTGGCGTCTGTCGTTGCTATGCAACCATGAACTGCGCTCTCCATGATGACAAGAGCTGTGTCTGAAATCGCTCCCTATCCACTATATAGTGCACTATTTAGGGTGTCGGCCATTTTGTAGTGGTGTCCGAATTCTGAGTGAACGACATCATTCCCTACATTCTTCACTACTTTTACCCACAATCCTCTCTGAATTCGAGTATACATACGATGTACACTTGCTGAGACACTATTTCCCACAATCCAACACGATAAGGCGATAGAGCGCGAATGAAAAATAAACAAAAATGTCACCATGGCAACAGTGCAAGCGAGTTAGAAAACAATCATTTATAAGACCAGACGCCTGGTTATTTATTTATATATACCATTATATCTATATTTGAATAAACAAATGTGTTGTGTAGTGTTTTGTTCTCTTTTATTTTCACATATAAATGTAAAAAGTAAATAAATATGACAAGCAAGTGTTTTTATTATCTTTTTTTTTAATCAAATAACGCAATAAACATGAAAAATACATACATACAATTGTTACATACAATTCATACAGCCAAAAAAAGGAAATATTAAAGATGGGTAGGTAATGTTTATAACAAATTGTCCGAGCTCTCTGGCGCGTGATAATTATGTCAGCGTCCGAATTCTTTGCTGATGTAGTGCACTCAACTGCCATTCACTATGTAGGGATTAGTGAACGAGTGAGCGGTTTCAGACACAGCTAAGGAAGTATCAGCAAAAGATTACTAGATTTCTAGCCCTTGCATTAGCTTTACTACTAGATATATTTATGGAGATGAAAAATAATAAGGCAGCTATGATCAGCTTTTCGGCCGAGCATTCAATGTTGTTACGCTGCAAGCTGATGGTTCGTTGCTGCCGCGCTCTATCACTCGCACACCATAAAGAGCAAATTGTTTTTTAATGTTTCAATTTCGTGATTAAAATGACATAATTTGGAAGCGGATAATTTCTTCACAAACAACTCATTATGACTCAATGTTAGAATGCTGCACCTACACTCAATAGTGTGAATAAAATCAGCGCAACGCAGACCACTGCATTGACAGGGTAAAACATATGATCTGTCTACGGCCAGGGCTCAGCGGAAGACAGAAAATGCCGGTCCAGCGCTGATTGAGGAATTAAATTCGAAAATAAAAGACAGTTTGACATCTTTTTTCTCGCATTCTCGCATTTTTTCTCGCATCTCGCATCTCGCATCTATCCACTACCTGCTGGCGTTAGTGCACTGCACCCGAGCAAGCACACTTTGCAGTTCCTCCGGAAATGCATTTTTCTAGTTATTATTAAGTGTGCTTGCTGAAAGCAGCACACTTACTGTTCTTCTTAAGTTTTCTTATTATTATTATTATTATTATTCCCGGGAGAAAAATTTTGGCCAGCTCCTGCGCCTAGGCCCTTTGAGACAGAGACACCGTTCCAACTTTAAAACGTTCGGTCAGTACCGGTGTAAGTTGCTCGCGAAGATGACATCACGAGTCCATGTCGTTTGTCCGCCACACTGGATTGAACAGAAAGCGAAACTAAAGTTTCACAGGTCACAAATTTGGTCCGAACTTCACGAAACTAGACGTACATGATCCTTGGACCAAGCCTCATAAAAGTTACTAGAAGGATTTTTGATTTTCGGAAGCGTTTGCCCGTCACAGCCAAACGAAATCAGCGGCGTAGTCGCCAAAACAGGAAGTAGTTCATATTTCAGGAACTCTATCACGTATCGAAACCAAACTTTGTACATTAACTCAAGACTCCAATGTGAGGATGTACAAGATAAAAAAAAAAAAAATTACAAAATTTTACATTATTTGGCAACCCCCCCCCCCCCCCCCCCAGCTATTTGGCCAGCTCCTGCGCCTAGGCCCTTTGAGACAGAGACACCGTTCCAACTTTAAAACGTACGGTCAGTACCGCTGTAAGTTGCTCACGAAGATGACATCACGAGTCCATGTCGTTTGTCCGCAATATTGGATTGAACAGAAAGCTAAACTTAAGTTTCACAGGTCACAAATTTGGTCCGAACTTCACGAAACTGGACGTACATGATCCTTGGACCAAGCCTCACAAAAGTTACTAGAAGGATTTTTGATTTTCGGAAGCGTTTGCCCGTCACAGCCAAACGAAATCGGCGGCGTAGTCGCCAAACAGGAAGTCGTCCATATCTCAGGAACTCTGTCACGTATCGAAACCAAACTTTATACATGAACTCGGGACTCCAATGTGAGGAAGCACAAGATCTGAATTTTTAAAAAAAATGTTTTATTTCAGGCTAATAGACAAACCCATTTACCTATGTCTATGCAAGAGTTCACCTCACACTTTTAATGTTAATGCATTTAGACAGTAGGTGGCACTGTTGTATTACATTTCACAGAGCTGCCAAGTCAGTGTATATACTGCATTCGTTTTTACTAGGTTTGTCTTAATAAATGCAGGCATGAATTTCGTTTTTTGCATTGGTCTAATTTAATCATCTGTATTTATTAATATATACAGATTTGTATGCATGAATTGTGCATTTCCAGTTCTCAAAGCAGTTAATAACAACAACAACAAAAAAAAACTTTATACAAAATACATCATGCTCTTCTTCTCTAACCGAACAAACAATTCATTGTCTGTGGCTGTGTTTGTGCGCACGGGAAATATGCTGCGCATAACAATAGAAAAAAAAGGAGAAACGCGCAGTCACATGCTCAAACAATCAACAGGTGCGTTCCATTTGACCATAAGTGGACTGCGAAGTGGACTTCACAGGGTTTTCCGCCATCTTAAGTTAGATTCTAATCCGAAGGGAGCGAACATGGGCACTGCGCATGGCATAGGGAATAAGGGAACATTGATACATCACTTCACAGGAAGTGGAGAGCCATGATCACCCAACTGTCATTTCGCGCACCACGTCATCACCAGTCAGAACGGTCATAACTAACGATGGAGGAGTTTACGTATGTGTGTAAGTATTCATACATTTCGCCATTGTTATACAAATGACAGTATATTTAACGGTTATTGTTGTGAATATTACATATACTATTTTTGATGATTATAATTTACCTCAGTGAATGCAGCCAGCTTAGCTAGTTTGTGAAGTAAAGTGATTTTATTTTAGGTAGTTGTAAAATAGTGCAATATAATTGTAAATATATAATATAATAATAAAAATTAAAATATGAATGTAGTCCTATATATATTTATGTTATATCATAATCTGCGCGACTCCGTCGTTGACTTTCTTTGATGACATTTGCAGGGCGTTTCAAATGAGCGGTTATTGTCAGTGAAGTCCACTTCAACTGATATACCGTGCTCAGGGAGCAGAGGAGCAGTGAACACTGCATATGGACCCTGTCGAATGGAACGCACATTAGATGTGTAAAAACAAGTGGAAAGCGCGAGCGCGCCGCTGTCTCCTTTCCACAAGCGCTTGTTCTCCTGTGGCGTCTGTCGTTGCTATGCAACCGTGAACTGCGCTCTCCATGATGACAAGAGCTGTGTCTGATCCCTATCCACTATATAGTGCACTATTAAGGGTGTCAGCCATTTTGTAGTGGTGTCCGAATTCTGAGTGAACGACATCATTCCCTACATTCTTCACTACTTTTACTCACAATCCTCTCTGAATTCGAGTGTACATACGATGTACACTTGCTGAGACACTATTTCCCACAATCCAACACAATAAGGCGATAGAGCGCGAATGAAAAATAAACAAAAATGTCACCATGGCAACGGTGCACGCGAGTTCGAAAACAATCATTTATAAGACCAGACGCCTGGTTATTTATTTATATATACCGTTATATCTATATTTGAATAAACAAATGTGTTGTGTAGTGTTTTGTTCTCTTTTATTTTCACATATAAATGTAAAAAGTAAATAAATATGACAAGCAAGTGTTTTTATTATCTTTTTTTAAATCAAATAACGCAATAAACGTGAAAAATACATACATACAATTGTTACATACAATTCATACAGCCAAAAAAAGGAAATATTAAAGATGGGTAGGTAATGTTTATAACAAATTGTCTGAGCTCTCTGGCGCGTGATAATTATGTCAGCGTCCGAATTCTTTGCTGATGTAGTGCACTCAACTGCCATTCACTATGTAGGGATTAGTGAACGAGTGAGCGGTTTCAGACACAGCTAAGGAAGTATCAGCAAAAGATTAATAGATTTCTAGCCCTTGCATTAGCTTTACTACTAGATATATTTATGGAGATGAAAAATAATAAGGCGCCCTGTACAGCTATGATCAGCTGTTCGGCCGAGCATTCAATGTTGTTACGCTGCAAGCTGATGGTTCGTTGCTGCCGCGCTCTATCACTCGCACTGCCGCGTTGCTGCCGCGCTCTATCACTCGCACACCATAAAGAGCAAATTGTTTTTTAATGTTTCAATTTCGTGATTAAATTAAAATGACATAATTTGGAAGCGGATAATTTCTTCACAAACAGCTCATTATGACTCAATGTTAGAATGCTGCACCTACACTCGATAGTGTGAATAAGATCAGCGCAACACAGACCACTGCATTGACAGGGTAAAACATATGATCTGTCTACGGCCAGGGCTCAGCGGAAGACAGAAAATGCCGGTCCAGCGCTGATTGAGGAATTAAATTCAAAAATAAAAGACAGTTTTACATCTTTTTTCTCGCATTCTCGCATTTTTTCTCGCATCTATCCACTACCTGCTAACGTTAGTGCACTGCACCCGAGCAAGCACACTTTGCAGTTCCCCCGGAAATGCATTTTTCTAGTTTGTCTCTAATATTGCAACAGTAATGTCTCCTCCACTCCCACTAGAGCTCTGTTTCTCTGGCTAATCTTCTCCACTGCCGCAGCAGTGATGTCTCCTCTGCTCCCACTGGAGCTCTTTTACTCTGGCTAATTTCTCCACTGTCACAGCAGTGATGTCTCCTATGCTCCAGCAGGAGCTCTGTTTTCTCTGGCTAATCTTCTCCACTGTCACAGCAGTGATGTCTCCTATGCTCCAGCAGGAGCTCTGTTTTCTCTGCCTAATCTTCTCCACTGCCACAGCAGTGATGTCTCCTCTGCTCCCACTAGAGCTCTGTTTCTCCAGCTAATTTTTTCTACTGCCGCAGCAGTGATGTCTCTTCTGTAGTACTTCTCTATTCATAATTAAAGAGCACTCAATCTCCTCTTTCTCCTCTTTCCTGTCTCCTCTTTCTGTCCAGCGAGCATTGGTCTCACAGCGGACGGAGTGAGAACTTCCCAGTGGAGCACTTACGTTTTCTCTTTCATCCAGCGAGCATTTGGTCTCACAGCGGATGCAGTGTGAGAAAATCTCCCGGGCAAGCACTCATTTTCCTCTTTTCCGTTTCCTCTTTCTGTCCAGCGAGCATTGGTCTCACAGCGGACGGAGTGAGAACTTTCCCGATAGAGCACTTACTTTTTCTCTTTCATCCAGCGAGCATTTGGTCTCACAGCGGATGCAGTGTGAGAAAATCTCCCGGGCAAGCACTCATTTTTCCGCTTCCTCTTTCCGTCCAGCGAGCATTGGTCTCACAGCGGACGGAGTGAGAACTTTCCCGGTAGAGCACTTACGTTTTCTCTTTCATCCAGCGAGCATTTGGTCTCACAGCGGATGCAGTGTGAGGAAATCTCCCGGGCAAGCACTCATTTTCCTCTTTTCCGTTTCCTCTTTATGTCCAGCGAGCATTGGTCTCACAGCGGACATACTATGTACTTATCTCTAATCTCTCCCGTCCAGCGAGCATTGGTCTCCCAGCGGACACAGCATGTATCTATTTTTCTATTACCTCTGTCCAGTGAGCATTGGTCTCTCAGCAGACAGCATGTATCTACCTTTTTCATATTTCTGTCCAGCGAGCATTGGTCTCTCAAAAGACTCGACACATATCTATCTTTTCTGCCCAGCCAGCATTTTCAAATTCATTCCACCTCACAGGCGACTGGTAGAGCCCAATATCATGACGCTGTTGAGTCACTCACGTCAGAAGCTACATGGGCCCTCCCGGTCAGCCGTTTTTTCGAATCCCGCCGCTCCCCGTCCTTCGGTCGGCAGGACTCACCCGTCAAAGCCATGGAGATATTCCGGTCAAGCGATCAACTTATTGAAACGCCAGCCCGCCAAATTCGCTGCGTCTTTGGGGGGTCTGTAGTCTGGCGGCTGTCCTTTTGCTCTTTTGCTTTGTGGGGGGAGTACTCTGGGTTCGGGCAGAAATTCCGAGCTCGGAGCCCTCCACCCGGACAGCACGCCAAATACGCATAACCTTTACCGTAATAATTATATGTAGATGTGAACTCGTGAAATAATGTTTTATTAACAAGGTTCGGGAGGAGCAGGTGCAGATAATTAATGACAATGACAATGACAATTTATTTGTATAGCACAATTAAAAACAACAGCTGTTGACCAATGTGCTTTCCACATAGACTCACAAATAACAACATACTGTACACATACACATGTATGCACATACAAAAAGACAGTGTTTAGTCAAAAGCTTTTGAAAATAAAAATGTTTTTAGTTTGGATTTAAAAATAATAAGAGATGGAGCCTGTCTTAAGCTAATTGGGAGAGTATTCCAAAGTCTGGGTGCAGCGATGCAAAACGCTCGATCTCCTCTGCGCTTTAGCCGCGATTTTGGGGTAGACAGTAAGGCCTGATTTGAAGAGCGTAGAGACCTTGCAGACTTTTGTTTCGTTAGTAATTCTGATAGATACATTGGTGCTAATCCATTTAAAGATTTATAAACTAAAAGTAATACTTTAAACTCTATTCTGTAACACACTGGTAACCAGTGCAATGATCTTAGAATTGGGGTGATATGCTCTCTCTTTTTTTTTCCGCACAGAAAACGAGCCGTAGCATTTTGGACAAATTGTAGACGAGATAGTGTTTGCTGACTAATTCCCAGATATAATGAGTTACAATAGTCCAGTCTCGATGAAATAAAAACGTGAATTAATTTCTCAAGATTTTTAAATGAGAGAAACAGTTTAGCTTTAACGAGCAGACAACGAGAGATTAACCCATTAGCACAAGTGGAGATGAATCAGTAATCAACTCAGGACAATATAAATAACAGCAGAACACACCTCTGTTCCTTGACAGTTTATTCAGCATCCCACCTCCACCCCATCTCCTCACTTTTAGTTCCATCTCCTCACTTCTAGTTCCATCTACTCTTACCAACGGGGGGAGTACTCTGGGTTCGGGCAGAAATTCCGAGCTCGGAGCCCTCCACCCGGACAGCACGCCAAATACGCATAACCTTTACCGTAATAATTATATGTAGATGTGAACTCGTGAAATGAGGATTAATTAGATAGGAGACATGATACAGGTGAGGTTACATTGACCGTTGGTTGGTTGTATAATAAAATACATACCATAGTATATACATAATAGTACACAAGACAGTAAATCATTCACACAGTTTCTGGGATGCATGTTCATTTATAGATCAGTTAGTCTATGATTAATGCAGCAAAGTCTGTATTAAAGATTGTTTCTGTCTTCCCATTGTCTCTCTCTTGCACATGTGGCCACATTCCTTTGGATCGTAAAAACTCTTATCAGTCTCAGTGTGTCCTGTAACAAGACACCGCGTCCTGCCAGTGTGTTAGCTTCATTTGGGATGTTAGTTTTTGGGGGGAGTTTCACAGGCCTTGGTTGGGAGAGTGAGTTAGCTGGATTATTCATTAAATAAATGAATAATTTGTGTGTGTCTGATTGGTCCAGATGCTACAAGACTATGTTTCATTTAACCTGTTAAGCTGCAACCCCACTTTTGAAAAATCCCCAGAAATGACATACCCAAACTGAAACAGATACAGTTCATGAACCCTTTGTACTAAAAGCACAAGTATGATCTCATTTGAAAGCTGACACCTGGCAGTTTATTGTAAATGTAGAATTAATTATTTTCATAATGACAAAAATTGTTATAAATAGCTTCAAAGTTTTGTAAAGTTATTAGAAATTATTTTTTATGAAACATCCTCATGAAAATAAAATTGAAGTTGGCACTGTAGCAATCTAGAAATGCACTACAGCTAAAGCCACGTCTAAACATTTTATGTTTAAAATCTGAAGATAATAAGTCCAAAACTCTGTATTTAGTTAAATGTTTTTCAAGACCATGTCAAATGACTTTATTTTGATTTGACGCTAAAATGCTACTGATGTTTATTGTCATCTTCTAACCATCTATCCAGTATATTGTCTCTATTGTTTTGTGGTGCAGACGATCCCCATTCAGTCTCAGTCTCCCCCTGCACACATTCACACCTCTCCAGCCTGGTTATGGCTCTAAATATGCATTTATTTTGTCTGCATTATAGTTACTAACGACTGGCTATTCAAAGGCTATTCATAGGGTTTCAGTCCCTAATTTCTTTTCTCAAAGTTCACCTCACATTTTAAACTGTATCAAATGCATTTCTTGAATAAAGATACAGTTCAGTAAGCATTCAAAAAATCATTCAAGTATAACTTCTAGTGGCAGGTGCACCTAGGGCTAGCTAGCATGTTAGCTTAGCACACCATCAATACACGACAATTTATGAGATTAAAACCATATTTGTGTTCCAAACTTACTTTATAACGCAAGTCCAGTATTTTAAATAATCTTCTGTGATCTAATTTGGCTTCAGATAAAAAAATCAGACAGAAAATATACTATTGGTATAGTATTCTGCACAATGACAGTCTATATAGATTAGCATTACATTATAAATATAATCTATTATTATGGAAATACCTGGCATGGCTTGAAAAACACAGGTAACTCAAATATCATTGCAATCATGTTTATTGTCTTCAAAACTTTATCTGCATGTTACAGCGCGATCTCTGTAGCTTTGTGTGTATCAGTGACGTCCTGGAATGTCACATGATCATGGTTCTTCATGTTCCATATATGGACTATTATTGTGCATAATAGCGCCCTCAGGCTATTGGTATGAATTGAAAACAGAGTATCAGAGTACCAAACGCTCATAAAGATTACATCGACGCATTTGGGTATAAATTCAATAAATATTATTCCTGTCTATAGAAATATGATGTCAATCTATGAGAATCTATCAATATTTCTCCAAATCTGCACATTTTTGAGCTAAAGCCCTGAGGGACGTTGTTTTGTGTATCGCTGTCATGACGACAGCACAGAGTTTTTTATGAATGAAAGCGGCTGACGTGCATAATTCATATTAAAGGTATCGACTCATTTTTTCATTTCATAACTCCTGACACAAATTAAGACTTAACTGTCACTATGAGTTTCTCAGAATACAATAGTGGTCAAATACTGAAACTTGAGTATTATATCTTTTTAATTATGTATAGTTTGTCAAGGTATAACATTAAATCTGATAGTAATTTTGAATTAAATAAATAAAAAACGCTTCAGTGCGCGGGCGGCACTGGCAACGGTTAACAGGTTAAAAAAAGTAACCTGCTCTGTCCTGTCTGTCGGCCCATTGTCAGTGTCCTCTTTGCTCCGTGATGTATTTTTCACTGCGTGAGAACATGAGGTGTGGCGTGAGAGCGGCCATGGCTTGTCGGACGTAGCAACAGTAACTAAAGGAGGCGGGTTTTTGTGAATGGTCAATTATGTTACTGCTGCTATTTAAGTACATAACTTTTTTATATACATACAATTATATACAGCACTGTACACACATCATACTTACTATTGCATTCTGCTAAAAAGTCACTTATTATAGTCAGTAGAATGGGGGGATTTTTGGGGATTTCCGCCTGGATTTGCCCTCCCAAATTAAAAAGCTTCCCATACCCACATGCAGTGGTGGTCTAGATATAGCCTGGGAAAACCCAGACAACTTCCGGCAAATTCAGATTTGCTCGAGAAGTAGTCTGGCAAAGAGCTCATTCAAGTCCATTTGCATGGCCGAGAAATCGCGACACCAATCAGAAACGTTGAGGCGGGCTTTACACGATGACGATCGCTCTGATTGGTTTTAGGTCTATCCAATTGAGCCCAGAGGCATTTGAGCGACGTCCGTTCAATTTTTAAATGCATTATTATATTCAAATTGCAAACACATGAGGACAGTCTCCATGAAAGTCCCACTGGCAGATGAACGTGCTACTACATTTCTCTCCGAAACGGTAGGAAATTAAATTAGATTTAATAGAGGATTTTAACTGTGACACGATGATTGACAGGGCAGTTTAAGTGACAGGATGCTCGCGACAGATCCGTCCGATAAAGATGACGAAGTAGTATGTCCCAAAGCTTGCCTACTTTTTTGCTACACATTCAAAAGTAAATACCTTTTCTTCACAAAAAGAGTACATACTTTTATGGCGTAGTGTAACTTAGGCGAATTGGGACGCAGCATATGGCTTTACACAATGACGATCGCTCTGATTGAGTAACGTCCATTGGTGACGCCCCTTTGGAAATGATTTGTCTATGGAGCTTTGCTACTGAGAATGGTCTGGTTTTAACCAGGCTAGTCTAGATACACAATTTTGGTGACATTTTACAGAAAACCATTTGAAGTTACATAAAACAGTGATAAAAGTGATAAACATTTAAGTATATGTTGTCTGAGCTATAATAAAATCAAAATAAAAAAGAGGCACTTTTTGATTTTTTTGGTTATAAATCCTTTTTTTTTTTTTATATATTGTTTTTTTGGGGATTTTTGCCTTTATATTGTGACAGGACAGAGTGGACAGGAAGCGAGGTGGGAGAGAGACGGGGGATGGGATCGGAAAAGGTCCACGAGCCAGGACTCGAACTCGGGCCGCCCAAGCACAACGGCATTACATGTCGGCGTGCTGAACATGAGGCCATCGGCGCCAACGGTTATAAATTTATATTTGAAAGTGTATAACTCAGGCCCTGTGTGCTTTAGCACTATGCAGACAGTTTTGACTGTTTCCACTAGATGTCAGCAAACACTGGAAAAAATATTTTTTTCTGTTTTTACTGTCATAAGAAAGGACATGTGATCGCCGACTGTTTTTCTTTGAAGCGCAAACAGAACTTTCAGAGGAAAGAAATTGCATTTGTGAACTCTGTGAATTCATGTTTGCTTTCTGAAAAGAGAGCTGAAATGCCAGACCCTACTTACTTGCCTTTTTTACTTAAATTATTTCTTTCATTAACAGGCAAAAAGGAGGACCAGGTTGAAGTCAAGATGTTCCGTGACACAGGAGCTGCGCAGTCGTTTGTATGTGCTGCTGTGTTGTCTTTTTTCAGATCAATCATCAGTAGGATCTAGTAGGTTAGTGCAGAGTGTGGGAAAGCATATTTATTAAAATGTTTAATATAGGTTTACATTGAATTTAGCATGTTAAAGTTAGGTATAAATTATGATTATCAGAGTTTTCTAGCAAAAGACTCTGGTCAGTCCTGTTTTACTGAAACTCTTGGAGTTTGTGTTTTAGCAAGAAAGTCCAGCCAGTCCTGTACTCGGGTCTCAGTGTTTGAATAGATATGCTGAGTGGATTAGGGTGGGCAATGCTCCCAGTCTAGAACTGGTTCCTAAACCTGTCTTTTTCGGTTCCTGGCCCTAAATGTATATAAACTGTAAGAGAACATTTCACGTCAGACTTGGTGACTGCAGCTACCGACAGCTCGTGTTCTCAATAAAGAATCCTGCTGAAGAAACAACCAAGTCTCCTGGTCTTTCGATTCTAAGTTCACAACAAGAGTTTCAGTATAGAGGTGATAAGGGTACCCATACATCGCATCCATCTCCAGTCTGACTTGGCGACCGATTTTGTGGAGGTAGGAGTACGTCCAGTATTACCAGTGAAAGGTGTGTCTTTCATTTTAGGTAATGATTTAGCCAGGGGCAGGTAATACCTTTGCTGGAAGTGGTAGATACTCCACTGATTAATCTTAATACAAACGAGTTGTTTCAGAAATACCCGAGTGCATTTCCTGCGTGTGTTGTTACACGGGCCCAATCTAAGAAAGGGAATGACATATCTTTATCTGCCTCTTTCTTGTGTACAGATGGGGAGTCTGAGGAGGTTGTGGAGACCAGGTTTTGTGACCATGACCAGATGAGGGGGGTTATAGTGAGTGATCCTTTGTCATTAACCATTAAAAAAATGATCCATCGTTAGCAAAGTGTTTTAAGTCGGTGAGAACGATGAATGGGACAATGTTTCATTCTTGGTTAAGGATGGTTTACTTGTGCGAAAATGGCACAAAAGTAATACTATAGAGAACGAGTGGAACGTAGTTTATCAAGTGGTAGTTCCCACTGTTTTTCGCCAGCAGGTTTTGTCATTGGTGCATTATCACTTGTTGTCAGGACATTTAGGGGTAACAAAAACCTACAACCGTGTCCTTCAACATTTTTTTTTGGTATGGTCTTAAGTGCGATGTGATTCAGTATTGTATGACCTGTCACGTTTGTCAATATGCAGGAAAACCTAACCAGGTGATTCCACCGGCTCCTTTGGTTTCAATTCATGTGTTGGGCGAACCCTTTGAACACGTGATAGTGGACTGTGTGGGGCCATTAACAAGGTCAAAATCTGGCAACCAGTTTCTACTTACGATCATGTGTACCGCTACCAGGTACCCAGAGGCTATTTCACTTCGGAAAATTACAGCCAAAGTGGTTGTTAAAACTTTAACAAAGTTTTTCTTGACTTTCGGTTTACCAAAGGTTGTTATTACGATCCGTCTAGGTTAAATTGTAACAGAAATACTTAGACATGACTCCCACGCCCAGTCATCAGACCAAAAGATACAAAAGAGTACAAAATTCAAGTAAACGTTTTATTAAGATAAGGAAAATAAACATATATACGACTGAATATTGTCAGAGTAACAGAAACCAGTAGGTTTATAAACTTCAGGAAACCAAGGTCCAAGCCCTAACCCAAGGCCCAAAATAACAAACAAAACGAATAATACACAAAATATCAAACTAACTTCCCTCAAAGTATCCAAATCAAAATCCAACAAAATACCCTCAATACTCTAACAAAACAGAACGAACGTGATTTCAAAAGAAAAGGGCAGGTCAACCCTACAAAACACCACTGAAAATAAAACAAACATAAAACAATCTAAATCAAATACAATAATGGTCTGACGGCTGGAGAGGAGACAGGAGCAGTGCGACCGGATCGCAATAGCTCACTTCAGAGAGCGGAAGCTCTAGTTTTGCTGCTGAGAACAAACAGCAATAACAAAAAAAAAAGGACAAAAATAACAATAATGAAGAATACAAACAATATACAAAATCAAAACATTTTATACGAAATGACACATAATTCCATAACCGATCAGGGCACCAATTTTTTATCTAAACTGTGTTCCCAAGTTTTCCAGTTGAAGGGTTAAAATTTAAGAATATGTTTTCAGATATGCTTCCTTACATAACATCACGTTGAAGAATACTGATTTTAGCTTTTAAGGTTAAGATCTCAGCAAAGTTGCAATTCCTGTTTTCTTTAATGGCTCTTCGAGCCCCAGTTTCACTCAGACTGATGGGATTAGCACACGAATGATTCACTGAGAATCTCACCTTTTGTTCTGCAAATGGCTTTCGGACCCAAATGGCTCTTGGAGCCTTATGCTGATTGAATTAGGATTGGCCAGACCCTCACAGTCTAGGGTGTTACCTTAACCTGTATACTCATTTACATGCTTTGTTTGAATTTGTCTCCACCCCCAAAAGTCCCTCCTCCTAAAATGCCTATAAGATAACATGTAAAGTTATGTTAGATCAGATCATGTTGGATTCCTGCAGCCACGTACAGCGGAGTTCTCAATAAAGAATAACTTCTGTTGAACGCGATCCCAACTGTCTCCTGGTCTCTGCTTCGATGAAAGAAAAACTTTACAACAGATGGTGCCGTGACCCGGATGGAGAAAAAGGAAACTCAAAGAACTGAATCTTGAAACTTCAAGCTTTCCAGCTTCCTCCAGATTGAAAACTTCAAGCTCAAAGATCTCAACAAAGCTGACTGAGTCCCAGACTGAATCTTGAAACTTCAAGCTCAAAGATCTCAACAAAGCTGACTGAGTTCCAGACGAATGTTTTCTGTACAACCAACGATTCGGTGAGTTTCACTCCATTTCAAAGAACCAATGCAGACCAGAACAAATGTTTTCCTCTGCGCCGTTCAGAGAAGTAGTTAACAAACAGCTGTAGAGTTTGGTTAACTAAAGATAAGCCTCTAAAAAGTTTTCTTTTAGAGATGAAATTGATCCTCTGTTGTTGACAGGGAAGATTAACAGTTACATGTTAATATTGTGTGTATGCTCTTGCTAGAGAAGACCTTTGTAAGCTAGAGAAGATTTAGCCTCATGTGCAAATAAGATTGTACCCTCTGTTTGCAAGACAGTAGAGAGAAGTTTTTTTTTAGTGTTTGTTTGTGGTAACAGAAATTCACAAAATGTTTAGGAAAAGTACTAGACAGATTACACCTTTTTGGACAGATAGTGAATTCAAGTCTTTGTTATCAGAGCACATGGACTTAATCGTGACTGAGGAAGTCAGATTGAATTTAACAAAGAAATTTTGCATTGATCCAGGCAAAGTTTGGTCAATCGAAGATTGTAAGAAGGTACTAGGAGAAAGTATTTGCAAGAACAGTGTGAAAAGTTTTATCTGTTGTCACAGAGAATTCGGTTTAACCCTAGCTACAGAACAGTCTAAGCGCAACTCCGAGCTAGAGAAACAGATCAAAGAGCTCCATGTTAGAATATCTTCGTTGACTAAGAAAGTAAACCGCAACAAAGATGCAGAAAAAACTGATGTGGAAGAAGTTAGTCAGCCTGATAACAATTATCCTGACTTAAAAGCTTTCGTTGAAACAAATGTAGCCATCCAATCAGTAACTGATCAGCCTGTAGATTCAGTGCAGGTTTGTGGGGCTAGGAGAAGATCTCAGGGAACTAAAAGTGTTACTCCGAACTCTTCTGTTGTCCAAATAAAAACGGTTGCCAAAACATCTTTAGGTCCTAAGGATATAGATAGACTCTCCCAGAGTTTACCCTCAGCACGCACAAATTTTTCTGAATTTAGAAGAGCATTGTTCAGTAAAATGCATCTTTACGACATGTCGTTGCCAGAAGTCACACAGCTGATGTCACGAATTCTAACTGAATCTGAATTCAACAATTTTGAGTCTGCTGTTACTTCCGAACTGCAACATGTCAGTAAAGGTGATTTGAGAGAAGGTGTTTTGAAAATCCTAAAGAATATCTTAGGACCGAAAATCGATTGGTCAAGAGTTACTAGCTGTGTACAAGAGAAAGAAGAAACTGTGAGTGAATATACTGAGAGGTTCTGTCAGGTAGCTGTAACGTACAGTGGAATAGTGGATGATTCCGAAAGTGTGTTAGCTGACAAAGGAGCTCTAATCCAAATTTGGGCAGATGGTCTTGTAGCTGAGTACAGAACAGCCTTGCCATTCCTAGATATTACGTGGGCTAAAAGAACTCTCAGAAGTAACCTAGAAAGTTTAGCTATTTGGGAAAGAGATTCTGAGGTCAAAGAGAGAGTAAGAATTGCAGCAGTTTCTGTTAAGGTCAACTCAGAGAAGCCAAAGAAACGCAAAAGTCCTAGAGAAGCCAGTTGTTCTTACTGTGGCAAGCACGGACATTTTGGAAAAGAATGTAGAAAAAACAAAAATAACTTAAGACAAGTTAACAAGGTTAACCAGCTTCTGATTAGCCTGCTTGATATTCTGAAGCAGCCCCTCCCCTCCTCGTTAAACTCGTGGGGCAACTTGATACGGTGTTAACCATTTAGGCTGTGAGTGCTTAATTTCCCCAGTAACTCACAACAAAGATGAAAGACTTATTTTTGTTTAAAGGGTTAGTTCACCCAAAAATGAAAATTCTGTCAGTAATTACTCACCCTCATGTCGTTCCAAGCCCGTAAGACCTTCGTTCATCTTCGGAACACAAATTAAGATATTTTAGATTAAATCTGAGAGTTGTCTAACTCCTCCATAGGCTGCTAGGTGCCCGAAACTTGCTGGCCCAGAAAAGTTATTAAATAGATTGTTAATATAGTCCAAGTTACTACAGTGGCTTAATCTTAAAGGGACACTTCACCCATGGGAACATTGATCTTTATTGAAAGTGGGTCATATATGTAGTCGAAATGTAAAATAAATTTTGAATTTGGTGCCTTCTTGACCGAGGAAAGAAAGAAAGAAACTTCAGGACGCATTTGTATGAAAGACAACAACTCCCACAATGCACCACATTGCACAGCTGCGCAAGCCACTCCCACTAATCCAGAACAGCATGAATCACTCTTCCGTCTATAAGGCTAGCTACCACCGGACCGGAGCTTGAAATTCATTTCACACAAAATATCTAACGTTAGTTAGTTGGCGAACTCAATAGTGAATTACTCCTCATTTGTATTTCTTTCGAAGTGGTGAATTATTGCATGCATGGTAACGTTACCTGGATGTTCAGTCAGATGCGGTGCGAAACTAGGATGGTTCACAACACAAACACCCGTGTCCTCGTCTGATTCACAACACAAACGCCCGTGTCCTCGTCTGATTCACAACACAAACGCCCGTGTCCTCGTCTGATTCACAACACACACGTCCGTGTCCTCGTCTGATTCACAACACAAACGTCCGTGTGCTCGTCTGATTCACAACACAAACGCCCGTGTGCTCGTCTGATTCACAACACAAACGCCCGTGTGCTCGTCTGATTCAGAGATTTCGTGCATGAGAAATTGTCATTGTTGAAATTCTTTGCCGCAGACGGACTCTATCTCTGTGTTCATAGCGGTTCGTAGTGAGATCACCGGCGCCACCAGTCCGCCCTAACTCGAGCCGGTCCGGGCTCCTCGTCCGCGGCAGGCAGGTCTTCTGCCTCGGCTGCTCTTCGCTATAATGCGGCTTGATAGCCACAAACACCTGATTCGAGCATCAGACTTCCGAAATCCTCTTCTTCTACATCATAACGTTACCCTCCGCTATTGTCATAACTTTACATCTGTCTCCACAGCGCCTGTTAGCTTAGCTTCAAACAAGATGGAGGATATTGCTTTCAGTTTCAGAGAGTAAAGTCCCACCCACTGATCTGTGATAGGCCTGTAGCGTGAGCATGAGCGCCCCCTGGAATAATGAGGAGCTAGTGTTTGTAGTCTCTACACTTTTCAATGAAATGTGACTTCCTGCTTATTATGACGCAAAATGACGATTTTTACGTCAGAATAAGCAGGAAGTAAAACACTTAAATCCTTATTTCTCCCATCTCAGGGAAAAATAAAGGAAAAATCCACGATCATTATGATATATGACTGGGTTTCTAACAATACAAAGCTTAATGCAAATGGGTGAAGTGTCCCTTTAAGTATATCAAGCGACGAGAATACTTTTTGTGCGCAAAAACAAACAAAAATAACGACTTTATTCCACTATTCATTTCCTTCTCTCTGGGCCTCGTAGTGTTTTTGCGCTGCGCGTCTGTGTTGCACGTCAACACGCATCACACACATGACCAGCTTCGGCCAATTGTGAGCCTACGTGGTGACGTGTAACAGACGCGCTACGCAAAAACACTACGTGAACCAACTAGAGGCCCAGAGAGAAGGAAATGAATAGTGGAATAAAGTCGTTATTTTTGTTTGTTTTTGCGCACAAAAAGTATTCTCGTCGCTTTATAAACTTAAGATTAATCCACTGTAGTCACTTGGACTATATTAACGATCTATTTAATAACTTTTCTGGGCCAGCAAGTTTCGGTCACCTAGCAGCCTATGGAGCAGTGATCAGCTCTCAGATTTCATCAAAAATATCTTAATTTATGTTCCGAAGATGAACGAAGGTCTTACGGGGTTGGAACAACATGAGGGTGAGTAATTACTGACAGAATTTTCATTTTTGGGTGAACTAACCCTTTAATAGAACAAAAGGAACGTGACTGTCACAGCCTTTTGTTTGGGGGACATTCAGAAAACTCACAGCCTTAAATGTTACACTGCAGAACACTACAATCAGACACCATCCTCTGTTAATGATGTTTATTAGGACTGATGTTTCACTGGAGAATGGAAATGTGCCAATTTTCTCACACACTGTACAGTGTGTACACAACACAGGGACAGAATAGGACACGGACAAGTGAGGTGTCCTGGGAAGAACTGACAGCAACAGGCTTCGGGGGTGCACCCAGGGTGAAGACACTACCTCATAGGCCTTTCCCCATTTAGTCCATCCTTACCTCACTTGTCCATAGGTGTCAAATCAATTAAGATTAGGAAAAGAAAAAACACTATACGATCACAATGTTTACTTTGATAAGAGTTAGACGTAAAACCACTATACGATCAAATGACTTATGGAAGAATGAAGTCTATGCATGAATACTGCTGGTCTGCCGTTTCTTTGTTTTTTTGTGTTACAGGTATGTGTTGATGTCTTTGCAAGCGGAAACCTGGTGTAAAGCATCACCTCAGATTTCCATGAACAAGCCTCATGAGGGACGAGTCATCAGAGCGACTCTACGTGACAAATGGACTCTACAGGAAACAGACTTCACAGTAGAGGTCTGCGCGGGACTGTTTTTTAAGTCCCGCTCCCGCCCGCTCCCGCTGGGGTTATATCCCGCACCCACCCGTTCCCGCTGCCTGTACACTATTTGTTCACCCGCTGTCTGCTTAGAATAATTTTCTTCCCGACCCGACCATCCCGCTTTAATATAGATCTCCCAGAATTTCACATGTACATTTTCACAGAGAAAATAAAAATGTAGTCTGCACAAACATTTTTTTATTATTATTTTATTCGCCTTGTCAATATACAAAATTTAACATTTTGCTGCAGACAGTAGGGGAAAAAATATCGCAGCGAAAAAAAAAAAGAAGTGTAGGCTATTATTTTTATTCGTATGATCAAAATTCGTAACATTTTGCTGTTAAGCAAATACAATCAATGCATGACAGAACCGTTACTGGTCCGTGCGTGCAGCGCGTGCATAACGGTCCTGAGTACAGGGCAGACTGTAGCCTATACCGGGTGGTCGATAAGATTAAGATTAGGTAAAGCGAAGATATGCTGTTCTGAAAGAACGTCGGCGTCGGGAACGTGATATTGAATGACCGACCGCTCCCGTTCAAATTACACCAGAGTTACCGACCGCTACCGTTTTTTAGTCGGAAATTTAATCCCGCGGCGCAAAATATCTGGTCGGGACAGCCGCGGGAATGCAGACCTCTACTTCACAGCTATTCAGGCACCATGGACTTTCAAGACTTACACTCTTATGCTACATGGTTTTCTGTGTAATCATGTAGTTTATACGACATTTTACACCCTACGTCGCAGGTGTCAACAGTTATGGTTTTGAGAAGAACTATGACACTCATGTAAATCAAGTACACAACACAGAATAAGTTATACGTGCCTGTAACTTTTTCAAGTTACAAGAATTGAACTTTTAAGTGTTTAAATTTGTATTTTGTGAGAGTTATTTTAAGAACTCTCAAAGAGGGGACTGAAGGGTTAAAATTTAAGAATATGTTTTCAGATATGCTTCCTTACATAACATCACGTTGAAGAATACTGATTTTAGCTTTTAAGGTTAAGATCTCAGCAAAGTTGCAATTCCTGTTTTCTTTAATGGCTCTTCGAGCCCCAGTTTCACTCAGACTGATGGGATTAGCACACGAATGATTCACTGAGAATCTCACCTTTTGTTCTGCAAATGGCTTTCGGACCCAAATGGCTCTTGGAGCCTTATGCTGATTGAATTAGGATTGGCCAGACCCTCACAGTCTAGGGTGTTACCTTAACCTGTATACTCATTTACATGCTTTGTTTGAATTTGTCTCCACCCCCAAAAGTCCCTCCTCCTAAAATGCCTATAAGATAACATGTAAAGTTATGTTAGATCAGATCATGTTGGATTCCTGCAGCCACGTACAGCGGAGTTCTCAATAAAGAATAACTTCTGTTGAACGCGATCCCAACTGTCTCCTGGTCTCTGCTTCGATGAAAGAAAAACTTTACAACACAGTCATTAAATATTACACATCGTATATCTAGCGCGTATCATCCCCAGAGTCAGGGAATGTTAGAGAGGTTCCACCAGACACTAAAATCAATGTTGAAGAAATATTGCATTGAGACGGGAAATGAGTGGGATGAGGGGTTTCCCATTGCTTTTATTTTCAATTCGAGAAACCATGCAGGAACCTCTAAAATTTAGTCCATCAGAGTTGGTCTTTGGGCATACGGTGAGAGGTCCTCTGAAAGCCCTGAAAGAGAGGATGTTAGGTATTGAGAATGGTGAGAAAACAAATGTGCTAGATTATGTAAGTAAGTTCCGTGAACGACTACAGAAAACTTGTAACTTGTCCAGTAGGTGTTGCCTGTGAGATGAGTCCAGCTGTTGAGCAGCAGGATGCTAATCTGGATGGTGTACTGGAGTCTGATACGTTGTTATTATCAGCCAGGCTATCAAACTCTGATACTCACGAAGACTTGTCAAAATTTTAGCTCATCTTAATGCAGGTCAAAGAAAGGATGTTGAAGAGCTTCTTGACAAATTTTATTCTATCTTAGGTGACGTTCCCACACTTACACACGTGCTACAACACAATATCCAAGTAAGTAATGCACGACCGATTAAAAAACACCCTTATAGGATTAATGCTGTTAAAAAAGCTATAATGAAACAGGAGACTCAGTATTTGTGGGAGAAGGGATTGGCCAGTCCTAGTGTTAGTCCCTGGAGTTCCCCGTGTCTCTTAGTGCAGAAATCAGATGGCACTAAACATTTCTGTACTGATTATCGACGTGTGAATGCTGTAACAATACCGGACTGCTTTCCATTACCAAGGATGGAGGACTGCGTGGATAGTATAGGATCAGCAAAGTTTGTTAGTAAATTCGACCTACTAAAAGGATACTGGCAAGTTCCATTGACCTCTAGAGCAGTGTTCTTCAACCCTGCTCCTGAAGGACCCCCAACACTGCACGTTTTCTTTCTCTCCCTAATCAAACACACCTGATTCAACTCATCAGCTCATTAATCCATGTGAGTTGCGTAGGTTTTTAGGCATGACCGGTTATTACCATTGTTTTTGCCAGAATTTTTCATCTGTTGCAATTCCATTAACTGCTTTACTTAGCCCTTCAAATCAGTTTGTATGGTCACACGAGTGTCAGAATGCTTTTGACAATGTCAAAGCCTTGTTGTGTTGTGAACCAGTGTTGTCTTCTCCTGATTTTTCCACGCCGTTTAAGTTGGAAGTGGATGCAAGTGATGTGGGAGCTGGTGCTCTGTTATTGCAGGAGGGTAAGGATGAGATCAAGCATCATGTTTGTTATTTCTCAAAGAAATTTAATAAACATCAGCGTAACTATTCTACTATTGAAAAAGAACCTCTAGCTTTACTGTTGGCTCTTCAACATTTTGATGTGTATGTCGGTTCTACTGTCCTTCCTGTAACGGTTTACACAGACCATAACCCTTTTTTTGTCAACGCATGTACAACCAGAACCAGATATTGATGAGATGGTCCCTCATTATTCAGAATTATAACCTGGAAATAAAGTATAAAAAGGTGTGGATAATGTGGTGGTAGATCATCTATCCCAGGTTTAAAGAGGTGTGAGTTGACCATAATTTTCGGTTCTTTTGTCAAACTCTATATTATGTATAGAAGTTTGTTTTTAAGGGGGTGGGTGTTACGTCTGTGTCGTATTTTGGTTTGTATTAATTGTATTAATTGCCTGTTAATTTGGTTGTATTAATAGTTGAGTAGTACTCACTACTCATTAGTACTTTTAAATAAGCTACTTTTTTACTGTTTTAAAGTAGTTTTTTGGACAAGTACTTTTTTACTCTACTCACACTACATTTTTTGGAATGTATTTTTTCAGTACTCTACACCATACCTAGAGATTGGCATGGAGTACTTTCCATAAGATCATCTCTCAATGCAAATCAAACTAGCTATTAGGCTAACTGAAATAAAACCATGCCAATCTCTAGGTATGGTGAAGGCTATGTGATGATGTGGGGCTATTTTAATTCCAAAGGCCAAGGGAACTTTATCAGGATGCATAGTATCCTGGATCCATGAAGTAACTGGCCTTTAAAAATAAAAATCTGCCTGCCTCAATGGGAATTTAACATAGGGGTGTCCAAACTTATGCACCCTGTATTTTAAGGAAGAACATTTATTTATTTACGATACATTATTCATTCACAAAGAAAATTGGTGTCCTTAAAGGTTGGATTTTTCCTCATTTTTTTAATTAAGGCATTAAGTTCAATTTCCAAAAGATGATTTTTTATTCCTCTTTTTAGTCAACTTTAGCATGGGTGTCTAAACTTATGCATAGCATTGTAAATAGAACCTGTGATTTTTGCTCCATTTGGCACAGAATGTACATAGTACTTACATCTACTGTGTTTACGGGAATACGCGACTTGGCATTTTGAAATATTTCTGTGTTTATTTGGCCGTTTAGGCGCGCAACCGGAGACAAAGACTGCTTGTCCGTGTTGCGCTCGGAGCGCGTGCACTGCATCCTGTCAATATAATTCAGTTCTCTTTCGCGACTTATCACGCTTTTTGTATTTAATTTCAATATAATGCACATCCTGCTCTTTTCTTTCTCATTCATTCACGTTTTGTTTTTAATAACTTTAAACAGGATCATCAACTGAAATCTGTGCGGATTATCAAAAATACGACACATTTATAGGACATAAAAGAGTCTCTGCGGAAAAAGTGAAAGTAAAAGCACAGCAAAGCACGCGTTTCAATAAGGATATATTAAAGTTTATATAGCCTACTTTTACATTTTCGCTGCTGTTCTAAAATGGTTTTCGCCATTACCTTAACCCTCTGGGGTCTGGGGTGTTTTTGGGGTCCTTGAGATGTTCTGACATGCCCTGACATTTGTGCTTTTTTCAGTTGCTTATAAACATATTAATGGCAAAGGTGTAAATTCACTCTATATAGCACAAACAGGACTTCCATAATATGTGAGCCACATGTATGTACATGTTTTCATTTTTGAGAGAATAATGTTTATGCATGGTTATTGAAAAAACTAAAAATTAAAGTTTCTGAAATAAGGCCACAAAACACATACTAAATATGTGGCAATAAGACTTTTGACTAATGGATTTCATCGCCTAGTGTTTTTTCTTCAAAATGATATGAAAATCATCCTGCCTAATCATTCACAAAAAAACGATACATTGATTTTAGTTTTGTGAAACACTTTTAGTTTGGAAAGCCAATATGCGGATGGGGCGTAAACGCTCCAACAGCATCATGCATATTTAGTAGTTCACACCTGGTGAGACTACGTCCCTGCATACTTAATGAGCCATTCATTCAGGTGTGTCACCTATAGCTAACTTAAATATACAAGCTTCATAAAAATTATCATTCTAGGAGAAAATTTCAGATGGCATTTAGAGGCTTTTGCATCTGAACTCTTCATATATACACACACACATATATATATGCATGCACATACATACTTTATAATCTTTTCAAAACTAGTCAACGTCTTTCAAAACTAAAGTATACATTTTATCATACGTATTTCAAAGTAAAGGATTCATTAGTTAGTTGATGACTTTATTTTTGACAAAACACATAGTATATATTCCTCATCTCAGTATAGCAATAGAGTTTGCTAAAAGCTGTTCATTCAATACAGCAGTATTTGAAAATCGATCATATTTTGTAAAATTACATTTATATTTGCATTTATGTCAAAACCTAGACACTTTTAAACATCAAAAGGACATTTATTAACCTGTTAAGCTGCAACCCCACTTTTGAAAAATCCCCAGAAATGACATACCCAAACTGAAACAGATACAGTTCATGAACCCTTTGCACTAAAAGCACAAGTATGATCTCATTTGAAAGCTGACACCTGGTAGTTTATTGTAAATGTAGAATTAATTATTGTCATAATGATTTTTTTTTTTTTTAAATAGCTTCAAAGTTTTGTAAAGTTATTCGAATTTTTTTTTTATGAAACATATTAATGAAAATAAAATTGAAGTTGGCACTGGAGCAATCTAGAAATGCACTACAGCTAAAGCCACATGTCTGACCATGTTATATTTAAAATATGAAGATAATAAGTCTAAAACTCTGTATTTAGTTAAATGTTTTTCAAGATCATGTCATGACTTTATTTTGATTAGGCTACTCTAAAAATGCTACTGATGTTTAGTCATCGTCTAAGCATCCATTCAGTCTTTTGTCTCTATTGTTTTGTGGTGCAAACGAGCCCCATTCAGTCTCAGTCTCCCACTGCACACATTCACACCTCTCCAGACTGGTTATGGCTCGAAATATGCATTTCTTTTGTCTGCATTATAGTTACTAACGACTGGCTATTCACAAGCTATTCATAGGGTTTCAATCCCTAATTTATTTTATCAAAGTTCTCACTTCACATTTGAAGTGCACTAAATAGTGGTCAAATGCACTAAAACATATCAGTAAGCATTCTTATTTAGAACAAAATTCATAAAAGAATAACCCCTGGTGGCAGGTGCACCTGGGCTAGCTAGCATGTTAGCTTAGCACACCATCAATACACAACCATTTATGAGATTAAAACCATGTTTGTGCTCCAAACTTACTTCATAACGCAATCGAGTGTTTTAAATAATCTTCTGTGATATAATTTGGCTTCAGATAAAAAAAAAATCAGACAGAAAACATTATTTATAGTTTTATGCACGATGATAAAGTCTATATCGATTAGCATTACATTATAAATATAATCTATTATTATGAAAATACCTGGCATGGCTTGAAGAACACAGGCAAATCAAATATCATAGCAATCATGTTTATTGTCTTCAAAACATCTTTTATCTACATCTTACACCGGAATCTCTGTAGCTTTGTGTGTAGCAGTGACGTCCTGGAATGTCACATGATCATGGCTCTTCTTCATGTTTCATATATGGATTATTTTTTGTGCATATAGCGCCCTCAGGCTATTGGTATGAATTGAAAACCCTTCACATCTCAGTAAGAAGAGCTCACAATGATTACATCAACACATTTGGGTATAAATTCTATAAATATTATTCCTGTCTTTAGAAATATGACGTGAATCTATGAGAATATATCAATATTTCTCCAAGTTTGCACATTTTTGAGCTAAAAGCCCTGAAGGACGTTGTTTTGTGTATCGCTGTCATGACGACAGCACGGGAGTTTTTT
This sequence comes from Squalius cephalus, assembly GCF_949319135.1. Lineage (NCBI taxonomy): Eukaryota > Metazoa > Chordata > Actinopteri > Cypriniformes > Leuciscidae > Squalius > Squalius cephalus. Next base: position 48,189,061 of record NC_137124.1, on the reverse strand, counting down.
ATGAATGAAAGCAGCTGACGCGCATAATTCATATTAAAGGTATCGACTCATTTTTTCATTTCATAACTCCTGACACAAATTAAGACATAACTGTCACTATAAGTTTCTCAGAATACAATAGTGGTCAAATACTGAAACTTGAGTATTATATCTTTTTAATGATGTATAGTTTGTCAAGGTATAACATTAAATCTGATAGTAACTTTGAACTATATAAATAAAAAAACGCTTCAGTGCGCCCACGCACTGGTGAAGCTTAACAGGTTAATATGTATTCGTGTCAAAATGACAAATAAACAGATTTTCCTATTCAATTTTGCATGTAAACGCTTCCAAGACGCTTGCGTGTCGCGTGAAAAATAGGCGTCGGTTCTATTTCTAGAATGCACGCGTTTTCCACGCGGCTCGTGCCGCGCCTGAGACGCGCGTCTCACACAGGCAGTATGCAAACTCTAAACTGTTAACATGGATGGGAGCCGAAATAAAAACGGACACGCCACGCAGCTGAGACGCTTACGCCACGCATCCAGTGTTTCACCGGCCTTATCCAGCGGATGTGGGCGTTTCACAGGTTTGTATGGATCGCCTCACATTTGCGTTTGAAAAGCGCGGTCTCCGTAGGCGGAGTCATATTAAAACTTAATTAGCTGAGATGAGAACGACTGACATCTCTCTCTTTACATACATATTATATAAACTGTGAATATTTGTTTTTTATAAAAATTACTTCATTTGAAAGAAGAGAATTCAAGCTTCATGCCTGTGTGACTGTATGCCTGTTTGACTGAGTATTCGCTGAGTTACAGTTCATTTTCGGACGCGTTTCAGAATTGACTTCACTGACGGAGAGTAGGCAGAACTCGCATCATGTTTATTTTTCTTTATTTGGCGAAAAGCACAACACTTTGTTTTTATTATGAGCATACACAAAAAAAATACACACTAAACAGGATCGATTGATGTATAACACAAGCATATAAGATAAAAATTAAAAAAAATATATATTTTTTTTTTGGCACTCATACGGAAAAAAACGAGCCTATCGCGCCGGCGCGATAGCCGACCTCAGGGGGTTAAACAATAAGCTGCAGCTGCTTGAATCCAGTGCAGGAGCTGTAGGTTACAATTTACCACAGAAACGTAAGCGGTTAGTTGATTGCTGTGGTGACTCGTGACACTCGCGAACAGCACTGAACACGCACTTTTGCCGGTAGGCCTACAACTTGAATATTATTATTATTATCATACACTTTTCATTAACTTCGGTAGGCTGTACAACAAGGGAATTGTAATTGGCTGCTTTTTCTGCAGAGAGCCGATCTTTGTTGATGTGTCTTAATTTATTTTTTTAGTTTGTTGGTAAAGGGTGAGAGAGCTTGCGAGCCACATGATTTTTGTCAAAGAGCCAGGTATGGCTCGCGAGCCATAGGTTCCGTTCCCAACCACTAGTGTACACGAATCGTCGGTCAGCCATCACAACCCTATTTTGTTATTGTGTGAGTGTGACCAATAATAACGCGTGAATGCAGCATGATCTGAATGCAGGCCATACCCGGAAGTGAATCGCCATCATTAAGAAATTAGATCGTGATTTTTTTTCGATTAATCGTGCAGCCCTACTGCAGGCTAACATCAGTGAGACCTCATCCTGTGGAAAGTGCCACTATTGGTTCAAAGGTTCTCGCCGCAGTCCTTCTGATGAATGGTTGGGGCTGGGACACATTTTCTCTAAATACATTGTACAGTTCTCAATGTTTAAGCACAGGTTAGAGTGATGCAACATGACATATAATAATACAAATGTAATAATACAAAGCAAGTTTTTCCAACAAGAATGTAAATGATCAAAGCACTTTTTAAAAATGCACTTTCTAATGTCTACTTAAGTTTTACTTAAAGCTGTAGTCTACGATGTTGAAAATCGGTCGAGAATGCCTGAGACGGTTGGGAAGTTTTAAAAAACTCATCCCGCCCCTCCACACACACACCCCTCCCCTCTGTGCTACCTGATCCCTCCCACCGGGAAACGACCTGAACAACGTCACTCAGTCAAGCTGTGATCACCGGTAGTAAACATCCTCTCTCACAGCTGAAAGCAGTGAACACATAAAGCCTTGAAGGAATGAACACTTACAATTTTGACTGATTGACGTCATTTACTTTCACAACATTGCTTAGTCGCTTCAATCTAATGACCTCGCTAATGACACATCATATGTAAAGTTGACTTTCGACACTTGAACTTAGTTGCTTCATCAACAATTCAATGTCACCATTGTCCTAACAAAATAGCTCAGAGGCACACGTTTGAGTTCACGCCCACGCAAGATTAGCAACACATGCAATGTTCTAACAGAAACTCGCTAGGCCTACTGAAATATATTCAAGCACTTCAAGAAATATAATTACTTTGACCCGTGATAGGCGATGCTAAACGGCTAACAGTCCAATGCCGACCGGCAGCATGAGCATGTTGTCAGACTGATAAAAAGCTATTTATGTAACACCTCACACCATAAAAGTATAAATAAATGCTTACCTGCTCAACAAAAAGTCAGCCGTGAGTGTAGGGGCAAGCAGGGCCGCTTGCTGCTGTCGGTTTGTTTTTTCTCCATTGCTGAGCTGATGCTACTTTGCTAGCTACCATAGACTGTCAGCGCGAAATTTCATATCGCAGGAGGGGGGCGGGGCGGGGCGGGGCGGGGTGGAGACGCGAGCGCCACGTGGAGTTTCAAGTGGAGCAGGGGATTGGATGAGAGCAGTTGACCAATGTAAGCTGTCCGGCCGGACAGCTTACATTGGTCAACTTCTCTGCAGCTGTACACCCAATAGAGTGAATGGATTTTTTTCATTCTTTTTTCTCTTCATATTGTTAGGATTGTACTGTAGAACCATAACCAGCATCTGAACGAGGTTATTAATAATGAACAATCTTTGAAATCGTAGACCATAGCTTTAAAGCAAGTACACTTTAATGACAATTCTCATAAACACACTTAAATGTACTTTTCAAAAATGCAGTTTGTAATAATGTGTTATTAAGTTTTAAGTAAACATACATTTTAAGCCATTGGGCCCTACCTTGCACCCAGCGCAATTATTATTATTATTATTATTATTAAACCTTTATTTAACCAGGAAGAAACTCATTGAGATTAAAAATCTCTTTTTCAAGAGTGTCCTGGCCAAGACAGGCAGCAGTACTATACCACACATACAGTACATACAAAAATATACAAAAACACTAGAAACATAAAACAACTAACACAGCAAATCTTTCAAAGTCAGCTACAATCCTAAAAACACGTTAGGTAAAACATCTGCTGCCAGATGTGGCTGCCTCCATGTCAATCAACAACCTCTTAAAAGTGACCAATGAGACGAGCTCAGTAAGTTTCATGGATTTCTGTAAATTGTTCCAAGCAGAGGGAGCCGCAAACTTAAAAGCCTTTTTTCCTAGCTCAGTTCTGACCTTTGGGACAGATAGCAGGAAAAGATCCTGGGAACGAAGATTATAGGACCCAGTACTATTTATACTGATATAGGTCAGAAGGTAGAGTGGGAGGAGACCTAAAATAGCCTTGTAGATGAAGATAAGCCAATGTTGAAGTCTACGTGTTGATAAAGATGGCCATCCAACTCGTTCATACAATTCACAATGGTGAGTGAGGGCTTTCATACCAGTGATGAACCTCAGGGATCCGTGGTATACAGTGTCCAGTGCATGTAAACTTTGAGATGACGCATGCATATATAAAACATCACCATAGTCAAGTACAGACATAAACGTGGCAGCGACCAGCCTCTTTCTAGATTTGAACGAAAGGCAGGATTTGATTCTAAAGTAAAATCCTAATTTAAGTTTTAATCTTTTAAAACTTTGACTTTGTAATTGACTTTGTACACCGACGCATGTATCATTCCTATTTTGCACCGGACGCACACTGGACTTTTCCCTCCACAGGCAGTTCAGTGAAAAGAGGCGTGTTCTGGCGCAAACGTTCCCTGGTGCTATTTTGCAGTTCCAGAAAACAATTCCGCCACATGCCTAGAAAAACCTAATCTAAAGTCAGTGGCGCATTATTCAGATATTATTCAGCTATTTTAAGGGCGCATGATTGGCCATAATGTAGTGTGTGCACAACGCGCTTACACTTTGCTTCTCTCATCTACACAGACGCAGCAGTTCCATTTTTGCAAACCATACATAATTACAAGGAAAAATATTCCACACGAGGGAAATCATTGTGGTGTCCATGAAGATAGGCATAAATCTAGCTTACACATTTACCAAAATTGTTATACGCCTGTTTAATCGAAGCTTATTTGGGTGGGTTTCTTCCATCCCCATACAATGTCACTTCTCTGTCTTTTAAGGCCCTGACGTCGGTCTCCTCGGCTGTGAACCGCTCCTGGCTTGCGCCTGGCAAATCCGCCGTTACCTGGCAAATCCGCTGTTAGAATAGCAATCCGCCATGGAACAAGCGTGCTTGCTTTTAAAGGGAATGTGAGATGATGCTCTGATTGGTTTATTTCACGTTACACCCAAACCACACCTATGAGTAATGTAGCTACTTCAGACCAACCCAACCGGGCGCAAGAGTCATTTATACCGCCGGTACAATAGCAACAGCGCCCGAGATCCTCCCACAAAGTTACTTGCGTTTCACGTTTGATACTTGCGCTTCAGATCGTTAAAATAGGGCCCATTATGTTTTTGAATTGCTTTAAAGGAGACATATCATGCTTTTAAATCGTTCCTTTTTACATATAAATCATACATTTGTGGTCTATATAAAGTGGAACTGCAATGCTTCGGTCTGAATTCCTCATTATTATAGCTCCACAGGCCCCTTTTCTACCCCTTTTCTGATGTGCGTCTGAGAGCAACTCGTTTTGGTGGTCTTTTTAAATGCAAATGAGACACGTCATACCCCGCCCCCTCTCCAGGTTGTAGAGGTGACACTCGGTTCAACTCCACCCCGTTCGGCCATTTTTGTAGTTTGATAGCAGAGATACGATTATCTAGCGGCACAGAAACTTTTGGATATCCAAGATTTGTGTCAACACAGAAAACATTTCATCATTGGATAGTTTTTTCGTTTTATTAAAGTGTTGTTTTATGTCAGCTTAATGCCCGGAACGCTTTTCAGAAAAGATAAGGCGACTTATTTAGCACAATTCACACGGTAATTCAGGAAAAAATTCTCTCCGAATGCTCCACATGAAACTTTGGTCTTCCGACCTTTTACCACCGTGTCGATTTATTTTGATTAATATGTGCGAGGGAGAGAGAGCAAGACAGCGCCTAGTTTGGAGACGGTGAAGTCTTGTTTACACTTTCGCCTGGCTCGGAAGAGAGAGAGAGCGCGCGCGCAACCGGGTCTCTCTCTCTGCTCGTTCTTTCAGTTAAACATGCGCCCTGTCACAAGCGCGGCAGTTCATCTACATTACTCACCGATCAAATAAGACTTTGGCGGGACAAAAAAAATCGCTTTGGCGGGCGCTAAAACAAGTTCAATGCAGGAAAAACCCTGTTGTTGCTGAAGTAGTTATCCTTGAAGTGCTTCGCGTTCGCGCACACAAAAATGACTTTATGGGTACATTTCCGTTAAAAATAAAACTCAACCAGGCAACCCATGCTGGGAGACGGTGTAATGAAGCGTGTGGGTTACTACATCCAACAACCGAACATTTTGACTTACCCTCTCGTAAGTTCTTCATCTTTGAGCTTGGACTACAAAATCGTAGCGAGAAATAAATATGGCGGATTGCTCGAAGTGTTGAGCCGGTAGTCGATGTCCTTATTTGGCAGTTCCGCTGCAAATACTGTGACGTAATTGTTCACAAAACGTCATAGAGAATAGAAAAATCGGAACAGGTTGAAAAATAAGGCCAAAACAGAATATAAAGATATCAACGAAACACCTGAAGAGACTAATTTCAAATTTTCTATACTTCTAAACACTAAAAATATACAACAAAATGCATTTAAGGGCTAAAAAAGTGGATTTAGCATGATATGTCCCCTTTAAAGAAATACACTTATTTTGATGTATTAACTAATGCTAAAGAACATTAAGTAACAGCAACTTAAGTGTGCTGTCCAAACTTACATTTGTTAATGTATTTTAAATGTTTACTCTTTAATATATATGGTGTGCCTTAATGCACTTGAAAGTGTCAGTTTTCTGCATAATATTTGACAAAGTGTCATTGATGAGAGGAATATTTGTACTTAATGTAATAGTAATGTAGCCTACTGTACTTTACATCTGTGTACAGAACATTGTGGAAAATATGTGTGCTTAATTGCACTGAATATGTACTTTCAAATAACATAATATTTCTTACATTGCAGATCACTTAGGTGTAATTTAAGAGAGTACACTTTCATGTTTTTTTAAACACACTTATGTACATTTTTAAAATGCACTTTCTAGTAACATCTAATTGAGTTTTACTTATACATAATTTAAGTTTTAATAAACAAAGTTTTACTTAAACATACATCATTGTTTTTGTAGTACTTCAAGAATACACTTATATTGACGTATTGACTAATGTACAGTAGTAAAGCACATGTAAAATAACTGATTTTAATTTCAACTTAACTGTTGTGTAAAATTACATTTGTTAATATGTTAATATATTTAGCATTTGTTTAGTTTTTAATTTATAGTGTATACTATTAACCATTAATGCACTAAATGTATTTTGCATCTAAACTTTATACTTGCTTACAGTTTACTCCAGTACAACTTGTTTAAAATTTGGTTGTTTTGATACAGAAACTTTGAGCAAATAAATATGTTAAAATATTCAACATTAAATGTTCTTAATTTGAATTATTGATAAGATTATCATCTGCCTCTGCTCTATTAACCCATTTACAAGAGTGTCAGTGCAGTATTTTTTTAAAGGAGTGTCATTTATGAGAGTGGACTACAGTATAAAATAGTAATGTGTCGTATTTCACATGTATTTAAAAGACACTTGTACAAAGGCAGGCTGTTCCTGGGTATCAGACTGGGAGAAATTCCCTTCACTGCATACATGCTCAAGTCAGAGCATATGAGCGGAGTGGAGCGGTGAGAATCTCAGCTCATCGCTCACGGAACTGTTCACCCCTCCGCTCAAAGCTACATCAGGCCGCTCCGCTCATTTTCACTCAGCGCTCAACGCAGTTTGCTTCGCGCTCCACTCAAATCGCCCCCCGCTCACTCCAAAAAAGGAAAAAAAATCGACATGTATATCACTTGTAGCGGTCCCCAACCTTTTTTGCGCCACGGACCGGTTTAATATCAGACAATATTTTCACGGACCGGCCTTTAAGGTGTGGCGGATAAATACAACAAAATAAAATGATACGACCGGCATAAAAACTGGGGTATTTTTTTTTTAAATAGCCTATAATAATAAACGTGATTCCAATGTGTAGGCTTACAAGCAACTTTATTAGCAGCGTCCTCTAACATCACGCCTAAAAACAACTGAGAAAGTCTGAACACAAACAAAATGCCCCCAAAAGAAAAAAAATCTCCATGTTTTCTTTGCTGATGCGTATGTACGTGGCGCTGCCAATAAAGCACCTAAAGCTGTCACAACGAACCTGCAAAATTAATGATTATGAATATGTAAAATATAGCAGGAGACATTTTAATTGTTTACTAATAAACCAGTTTTTTTTTTTATGTCTGTGTTGGCTGCCCAGATAGCAATTACGTTTGGGCCACATGTGGGTATTATCTGGCACATATGACCTAGATGTGGCATGGCTGAACAGATATGGGCCAAATTGTAGCCATATTTGGTTTGCCATAACTTTAAAATCTGCGGGAAATGCTCTCTTGGTTCACAACTTATTTTGAGGTATATGGCCCAGATAACAACGAACACATGAGAACCATATGTGGTTGAGCTATGGCACACAGTGAGAAACACCGACTTGTGGTAAACATTTGGCTTATACGTGGAAAAACACAGGAATCCTGAAATTAAGTGCGGCAAACATCCGCCGTTCCACACCTCAGGTTGCTATGCATCTTCCCTCCTATTGGTGGAGAGACTACGGCGCGAGTTTGACTGCGACGCTGGGCAGCTGACGCCATTTACTCTGCTTTCCTCACGACTGTGTACATTCAGGTAAGCGATGTTTTGGCATTTTAAAGTCATACAATTGAAATATGCACCATTATGTGTCAATATTGCATGTTATTATGCGTTTAGTTATTCGTTTCATCGAGGAAGGGGTTGAACTAGCTAATATTTTCCTCAGTTTACTGCTATAACTTACAATAAAGTTTAATAGGCTATAGCAGTTCGCTGGTTTGCCATTTTAAATTAAGATGTTTTTGTTTATAAATCAACAGCACACTGTCGTGCACATATAAGAGTATAGTTTGTCATGTGTAGTAGCCTATTTGTCAATTAAGGCGACGCGGTCCAATGTCGGTGTTACTGTTTGTCAAAAAACCTAAATCCTAATTTGTGTTCACAATCATTCAACTAATCATAATAATATAAAAATGCCAAGAGTAAACACATTAATACGTGTGCATTATTGTATGTATCTTTTTATTTAACTCTGAAATGATATTCAACCAAGACTTTTTCTCATGACTTTTCCCTCTTTAAAATTAAAGTTGTAACGTTAGACTATTAGTATCAAGTCACAATACCAAAATTATGACTTTCGATACAATACCTGATTAAAATACCTTGTTAACATGAACTAATAATGAACTGCACTTCTACAGCATATATTAATATGTGTTAATGTTAATTTCAACATTTACTAACATATTCAAATCAAAAATTGTACTTGTTAACTTTAGTATGCACTGTGAACTAACATGAACAAACAATGAATTGCTGTATTTCTGTTAACTATCAATTAATTGAACATCCATTCACTGCCATCATAAAGCTTGGAAGAGGCAGGAAATTTTTATAATTACTCTGATTTCCAACGATAGAGATTATATACCATGCTATGGTATACTGTCATACCGCCCAGCCCTAATGTGCGGTATGGGTAGGGCAATGACAATAATTTCCATATTAAAAACCTAGAAAATATGGTTTCAGATGGAGTAAGTAATAGTTTATAGTTCATTTTTGAATATAAAAGCAGGGCAATTCCACGCAAAGGTCATCCTTACCATGAAAAAATAACGTTTTTACCTAAAGATCAAAACCCCTTTTAAGTTGTCCATTTAGGTCTGTAATATTCTGTATTAATGTGCTGTATCAGAAATTTTAAGAAAATTGCCTTGTTTTTCCACCACATATGAGGTGAGCAACAATGCTAAAATTTTCATTTCAACCAGCCATATTTCATGCTTTCAAAAGAGGTATCAAAGACCCCCCTTTTAAAAACTTAATTTGAACATAAAGCATTTTGCTGAAAGATGGAGGCATGCCTGAGAAATAAATATACTAATTTGGTCATAACAGCACTGCCTGTTGAATTTATAAGGGCTTTAATAAAGAGGTCTCGACGCTTCAGTGCTCTGTCACGTCCGTAACGTTTTAAAGATTAAGTTTATATAATATAACAATTATAAATGCAAATAACTTGAAACTTTATATGCAAAGCTAAACTTTGTTTATGCTTACTAGGATCGACATTTCATTCCACTACTTTGCTCTGAACAACCATAATAATGCGTTACGGACGTGACCGTTACGGACGCTTCACATCAAATCATATGCACTTGTGATCGGTTTCAGGCTTACCATATATTCAGTGCATATCCAATAATCGCAATAATATTTGTGCTTTGTTAGTTTTAATATGAAAAAATGTCTCAACTTTCAAATTCAGTCTATTTTATAACAAAATGTAAACAATAGAGGCCGCTCTTTAATACGGCGTGGTATATTTCTGTATAGCGCCTCAGTGCGCGGCGGATAAAGCGCACATGAACGGATCTTCTCTTCCTCTGCCAGTTACAGGACGAAATATGAATATCAGAAGGTAGTATATGATACAGTACAACTTAAAGAAGAGCATGTGTCTTATAGCCATAGGACACTTACTTCGGGATGTCGCGTTTTTCCCTCTTGGTTAAAACATGAATATTCACAGGGCTCCAGACTAACTTTTCCACTGGTTGCACTGGTGCTACCAACTTTCTCAGTTGGTCGCACCAGCATATGATTTGGTCGCACCTTTTTTTTTTTTGCTACATGCCATGGAATTAATCAATGCATGCTGATGAATAGCCTAGTGGTCCTAATCTGCATACCCTAGTTTTGCACTGATGTAAAAAGACTAACAGTGACACAAGACCTCATGTTAGCAAAATGTTTCAATCTTTTAACTCTCAAAAAAAAAAAACTATTAAAAAGACATGTATGTTCTTTAATGTTTGATTATTTTTACTGTCTTCACATAGGGATGGGAATTGCTAAGATTTTATCAATAATAATGCCACTGACGATTCTGCTTATCGATCCGATTCTTTAACGATTCTCTTATCGATTCTTGATAGCAAAAATGTAGTCACATGCTTTTCAAAAAAACAAGTGGTTTTATTAATTTTAAAGCTTAAGCTTGAGTAAGCAAACTGTACTTTTTATGTAATTTATGCAATAAATAGAACCTTATTGTAAAGTGTTACTGATTAGTTATACACCGATTCAGACGTCTCCTGAGTTCACTGTTGGAAAGATCAGTTGTTTTAACCATTCATTAAATGAATCGGTTCAAAGGAGTCATTCGTTCGCGAATTGGACGTGTCATGCGCGTTGTGTGATTATTCCAGCAGTTAGGACATGGACATCCAAGATTTCTGTCAACACAGAAAACATTTCATCACTGGATAGTTTTTTTCGTTTAATTACAGTGTTGTTTTATGTCAGCTTAATGCCCGGAACGCTTTTCAGAGAAGATAAGGCAAATTATTTAGCACAATTCACACCCAGCGGTAATTCAGGAAAAAAAATCTCTGAATGCTCTGCATGAAACTTTGGTCTTCCGACCACCGTGTCGATTTATTTTGATTAATATGTGCGAGGGAGAGAGAGCAAGACAGCGCTTAGTTTGGAGACGGTGAAGTCTTGTTTACACTTTCGCCTGGCTCCGAAGAGAGAGAGAGCGCGCGCGACCGGGTCTCTCTCTCTGCTCGTTCTTTCAGTTAAACATGCGGCCTGTCACAAGCGCGGCAGATCATCTACATTACTCACCGATCAAATAAGACTTTGGCGGGACAAAAATTCACTTTGGAGGGCGCTAAAACAAGTTCAGTGCAGGAAAATTGATGCGTGAATTTAACTGAGTAGTTCATGACCATGCACTCGCACAAATGCGACCACATAAAATTTTAACTCGCACATTCTCAAAAAATGGTCGCATATGCGACCATTTTGGTCGCAGTCTGGAACCCTGATTCATCATAATCCCGCGATCAAGCTGACAAAATAATAGTGATATTGCAATCATTTTGACTCACGACTTAAAAGTAGTTTAAAAGTAGACATTTCAGACGTCCTATAGATATATTTCTCAGGTATGTGAGGCAAGTAGCCTACATTATACGCGGAGTTTCGGTTCATTTATGAGGCGCGCTCCACTTCACGCGACGGCGCCTCCGTGTCCTGATTATATTGTCTGCTATAGCCTATTTTCTTGTTATTTAAAAAATCCAGGCAATTGGTTAATGAAACATTGATTAAAATTAAGATACAATTTATACAAAACGAAATTCACATTAAAGAAAAGCTTTCTACAAAAAAAAAAAAAAAAACTAAAGAATTGGTCAAAATCATGTCTGCCCGCTGATATACTGTATCCGATATATTGCGCATCTTATGATCTTACTCATGCTGTTATCCTTTCATATAATCAACATATGAAATAAAAAACCAATTATTTTATTTAAACATTAATATGAGACTAAATGCCTACTCAAATGTAATGTTGGAGCGCGATTTGAGTGAACGCCGTCTTACCGGTGAGCATGTTGGGGGAGAGGTACGATTTTCGAACAAACATCGAATATTATTTTTTGCTTATAATACCAATCCTTAATATTTGGTGTTTTAAATGCCTGTTTGAGGTCTCTGTGAACGTTTTAAAGCAGTATTTTAGTGCCGCTTTCAGAGCGGTCACGTCCGTAACGGAGAACTGTCACGTCCGTAACATTGTTTTTTCCTCATAAATGCGAAAACGAAAAATAACATAAAATGAATATTTTATGTTCTGTGGAGAGCCAACCCTTCTTCATTCGGTGGGTACTATTACTTTTGGTTTACGCAGTGTAATTCACAGAATTACTAAAAAATATTTTGGCAACAAAAAGTTAGAGATTTTTTTTGTCACGTCCGTAACGCATGTGTATTTCCCTCATATTAAATATAAAACGCATGCGTAGACTGATATTTTTCTTTATTAACTTTATTAAGGGAGTATGGATAAGACGTTTACAATATATTGGTATTAAATGCATTTTCTGAGAATTTATATTTCAAGTTTTGACTGCAAATGTCACGTCCATAACGCTGGAATTGCCCAGCACTTTCATTTTAGGGTGGTCTATTTAAATGCATATTTCAACCACTTACACAATGGGTTTTTTTTCCTATCAGATCTATCTGGGTTTGGTTGGTGGGTTTGACTTGAATAACACCGTGTGGAGAGTGCTGAAAGGCACTTTTACAACTGCTGTGGCACGTTATGAATTGGAGAGAAGTCAATGGGAAGATTGGTGTCCAACGCCTGGTCGTAAAGGAAGTTGTCATTGGTGAGACCTTTTTTAGAAGTCACTTTTATTTGTATAGCACTTTGCACAATACACAACTTTTCAAAACCGCTTTACAGAACATTGTATTTTTATTTCTGTTATCTCAGTAATAGTAATAGTCACAAATTCATGGTTCAGAGCTTAAAGGGATTGTAACATAAACGACTCTGGGTTAATGCGAATTAGCTCAAGGATATAGGGAATTTTGGAAATATTAATAATCATAACTCATGGTCATAATTCATAAATCGCATATACATTTACTTTATCAATTATCGGTATTTACCTCTTGACTGGCCTGATCTCGTCCATCAATCAGTCACTTGTCCAGCAAATGTATGTAAGATAGCGTATCACAGTTCAGCCAGGGTATTACCGTATTTACAAACTCCAAGAAAGTTTTATCTTCTGGCCACGAACATCAAACTTTCCGAGTTTATGAATTAAAAACTACTCAAGGTAGTCTATAATATCGAGCTGGTAGCTTAATTAGATCTTTTATTTCATTGACTTTATAAAAGCGGGTTTTCAAACACAGAGACAGTTAAAAGTATAAATGGATTTTAATAAATGCAAAACTAGAGAGATTATATGAGCTACAAATATAAACGTACGTAAAAATGCAAACAATAAAACAAACAAACATTTAAACAAACAAGAACATAAGAAATTAAAGCTGCAAGCAGCGATGAAAAGGGCCCTCGCACCCCTGCCACCGCCACCCGGCACCTTTAGGAAAGGCCTTAAGATTACACTCACCAAATTTGAAGAGGATCAGATCAAAACTGTAGGAGTTTGTTAAAGTACAACATCAGGAAATGGCAAAAACTGCCCAATATCTGAGAGGAAGTTCAAAATAGCTGACTTCCTGTTGTGTTTAGGGCTACGCTCCAAGAGACTTTTTTGTAGGTATTGGGTCATTACATGCATGTACCAAATTTCATACCTGTACGTGAAACGTCGAGCCGGGGCAAAATGTAGGGGCAATAATTAAGCCATTTTGCCCCACCCAATTTTGAAAACCATATCACACGTACATTTTCACCACTTCTGAAGCGTGTGCAAAGTTTCATGATTTTTCGAGCACGTTTTGTGTTTGCCACACTTCCTGCTACCAGCAGGTGGCGCTATTGCTATAACCAAATATGAGCATGGTCATGTGTTCAGGACAGGACTCTTATCAAACATGTGAAGTTTGGGGCAGATTGGACATCGAATGCCTGAGTTACTGCAGGCTGTCTGTGGTTGCCTAGCAACATCGGAACTGCAAGCAATATTGACAGAGAACTTATCTGATCATGCATAAATCACCAAAAGGCCGAAATTGGGTGTACGTTTGTCAGGCCGCCGAGGGCACACCCTTCGACGAAAACTCAAGATCTTCGCAATTTAACGTCGCAAAGGTCTTAAGATTACACTCACCAAATTTGAAGAGGATCAGATCAAAACTGTAGGAGGAGTTCGTTAAAGTACAACATCAGGAAATGGTGAAAAATGCCCAAAATCTGAGAGGAAGTTCAAAATAGCTGACTTCCTGTTGTGTTTAGGGCTATGCTCCAAGATACTTTTTTGTAGGTATTGGGTCATTACATGTACGTACCAAATTTCATACCTGTACGTGAAACGTAGAGCCGGGGCAAAATGTGGGGGCAATAATTTACCGAATTTGCCCCACCCAATTTTGAAAACCATATCACACGTACATTTTCACCACTTCTGAAGCGTGTGCAAAGTTTCATGAGTTTTCGAGCATGTTTAGGCCCTCTAAAAAGCGATTCACTTTGGAGAAGAATAATAATAAACGGAGCAAAAACAATAGGGTCCTCTCACCATCGGTGCTCGGGCCCTAATAACGTGATCAGAGTGAATGAAACGAAAGAAAGAAAGAAGGATAGAGAGAAGGGAAAAGCTAGTAATTATTACAGACAGAAACCTAATTTCAAAAGACACCTGGAATCAGCTTTCATAGGAATCAATATACTTGCAAGTTTGTTCTCTGTTCGGGTGATGCTGAGAGGCAGGAAGCACGGACGGTGTCCTGTTTCTGCTGCGTCTTCCGGTGTCGCGGGAAGCTTAAAAGGCTCACTGAATGTAACGTTTACCGGAAAATAAGATTCATCTCCCGTGAAGGAAGAGGAAAATATATATAACTTAGTTACAAAGAACGGCAGCTTCTACATGACGCGGGGCATGCGTCCCAGAGGCCAAGGCAAGGCCTGTCCAGCTGGTTGCGTTGGGAGGAGAAGCGCTGCGCGTGGAAGAGAAGAAGGTCAGAGCGAGAGAGAGAGAGAAAAGGCGAGTAGGAGCTCTTAAAGGGAATCTGCTTCCCCTTTCTTTTTGGGACAACAGCCAATCGTATCTTCTGATCGGAAGCGGGAAAAAGTTCCTTTGTTTGTAAAGAAACGCCTACTTTGACTTTGTCATGTGAGAGATAGAATTCGTATTTTCTCTTTCAGAAAAGATAATACCCATAAGAATACATTTCATTGTAATCTCATACATATATGCAATTCCGTGAGATCACTACGATTAGAATGATACCAGACATGGTGTACAGAATATGGGAATACAGATATGCATTTCTAATGTAGGATTCTGAGCATTTTAAGTGTCAATTGATTTCTATGATAAAACATAGAACATCTCAATCTGCCATGCAAATTATATACACATAAAAATACATATCAAAAACATGGCTATTGGATCACATGTGTGGAAGTGTCTGTTTCAAAGTCCACGAGTGTGTTTGTGTGTGTGCGTTGGAATGTCACGAGTCTGTAAAGTCACGGGGAGTTCATGCTGAACTGGGGGGAATTCCAGCCACACTGGCGCTGGTGAATTACCCCCGTAGGGAGTAATAACCAGAGCTCGTCTTCCTAAGGACAAAGAAGATGTGTTCGACACCCTCATGATTCACTTAATTTGAAAAGCAGCTGGCCGGATGTCATTGTTGCTACAGGATGGTTCAGAGTAAAATCAACCTATAGGGTCATTTGCACCATGAGATCGAGCCAAACACATTTACATTACATTATCACGATTTACATTAGACTGTGCATGTCTTTAAAAAAAAAAGTCATGATTAGTCATGATTACCATAATTTTACTGCAATTATTACAGCAATATTATATTGCTGTAATAATTGCAGTAAAATTATGGTAATTATGACTATAACCATATGTATATTACTACTTGAACCATGGTTTAAAAAAAATTAAAAATAATAACATGGTTGGTACAGTTGTACCATAGTAAAACCATATAGTGCTTTTCACAATACAAATCGTTTCATAGCAGCTTTACAAAAAATGCATGTTCAAGGTTATACAATCGCAAAATATCCTTTAATCAGCCAGAGGCGACTGCTACTCACTGGAGAGCATCTTCTGGCAACAAAGTAATGTCCATAAGATAATACAAATCATGAGTTTAAAGTCCTAATTGCTATCCTTCAACATTTTTAAAGGGTAAGTTTGCAGATTTTCAACCCGCTATTCTTACAATGTTGGTAATATGTTAGAACAATGTTTCTCTGAGTTACGTGTACTGAGATATTCCTGTTTATTTGTCAGCAAAAATGTCATGCAAACCTTCCCCGGTTTCACAGAAAAGGCTTAAGATAGTCCCAGACTAAAATGCATGTTTGAACTGTCTTAACTGGAAGCCATTGTTTTGGTTCAAGATGCACACCAGTAATGTTTTTTTTTTCCTTCTTTTTTTTTTTCTAAAGTACATTTTAAAAAGCTACTTAAATATCCTAATTTCACTAAGGCCTAATCCTGGCTTAATCTAAGCCCTGTGTGTGAAACCGGGCCAATGCAATATAAGGATAATATCTGGCAGTTTTGTGTCCATCTATAGTTGCCATCATCTGAAGTCTTTGTGAGTGTTGGTGTCATTAGAAGTCTTCACAAGTGAGGCTGGATCCACACTGGAGCTGCTGTAATCTCTAGTGAACTTGCTGAGCATCCTGAGATAGAAACAGGGAAGCAACAGGAGCAAGATTAGCATAGCTGCTGTACATATTATTTCAGGCAAAAGATGATCATGTGCACTTTTTACTATTTCATCACATTAACTGTAGTGCAAGATTATGAGATGTGTAAATTGAATGCTTGGCTCCAGAGATGTTTTTTTAATCTAGATTTAAATTAGGATCATGTTTCTGGGCCCCAAACATTATCAGGAAGGTTATTCTAGAGTTATTCCCTTACATTCAATTGAATTAATAGGAAATCATCTGATTTTAATGAGAAAACATGACCTAACAAGTCAGCATTTTTATATTTGAATACTATACATTCTCACAATGCAAACGTCCTAAACATTTCTGAGTATTATCAATGTTGAAAACAATTGTGCTGCTTAATATTTCCGTGAAAACCAGTGTAACAGTTTAATCCATTTTCTTTTTTCTCTCTCCAGGATTAATTGTTAAATAGACCGAGCATATATAAATGGTAGTTTACACTACTAAACTCAAAAGTTTGGGTTCAATAGAATTTTTTTTTATTTTTTTTAAGAAATTCATATTTTATTCAGCAAGGATGCATTTAATTGAGAGTCAAGATTTCTGTTTCAAATAAATGCTTTTTTTTCTCCTTTCTATTCATCAAATAATCCTGAAAATGAAAAATATGAAGCAGCACAACTGATTTCAACACTGATAATAATCATTAATGTTTCATCAAATCATCATATTAGAATGAATTCTGAAGGATAATGTGATGCTTCTCCATAGAAAACAGTTATTTAAATGTTTTAATATTATTTCACAATATTATTGTTTTTACTGTATTTTTAATTAAATAAATGCAGTCTTGGTGAGCATAAGATACTTCTTACAAAACAAATATATATTTTTACCAACAACATTAGAGTATGTTTGAAGTTTTAGTTTAGTTCCTTTATTGTCCACAAGTGTACATTTTTCTTTGGCTTGGTTTTACTTACTAGTCATATGGGTGATAGCGCCTCAGAGATGATGATCAGCTCAACTCTGCTACGGTTCAGGACATCAGCATGGAAGGATCTAGGAACACAACAAACCATTTGTCACAGAGCCTACAATATTATTATACAATGACAGGTTTTATTAAAAGGAAAGAAGCTACAGCAGAGGTGAAATGCAGAAAAGAGAAAGAATATACAGAAAATGATTTCTTAATTAGTGTAGAGGCCAAAGTACAATTCATAGTAATGTGAATAAGAGTTAATGTTAAAAAGGTAAATCATTTCATTTAGAAGTTCATGTAATGGTTAAAATGTTAAATAATACTTAAAAGGTTAAAAGCATACTAGAATTCATGTTCTTATAGGATTTAGTACATATGGTAAAATAGTGTACTGCCTCTTTAAGAACCGGCCAAACTCCGGCTACATTACGTTGATTCTCATTATGTGATTCAGATGTTGAGAGCTGTGGAAGCGAACGGTTTTCTTACCTGCTAACTGCTAACTTCTAGCTACTTCTATTAAGAATATTTTATTTCATTAGCAAGTAAAATAAGTGTATTAGTCAGCTTACATTCTTTTTTTGTAAATCGGAAAAACTAGCCGACTTTCGGCTACTAGCCTTATCATGCGCTGTGCTCATGGCTGGTGAGTGCTAAGTGGATTGCTAACGGTCTCAACGAGTTCGTCGTTGCTGCTGCATGACTGTTGCAAGTGGAACCTGTAAAAAAAAAAGTCTCTTCATGAGAGCCTTTGAGCACCGCATAGAAAGTAAGACTGAAAACAGCAAAGATCGGCTTTACTATCTAGAACAGCACACATATGGACAGCCTAATGACTTAGTGCGCAGCTGTTTTCATATGGATCCAGATCAGGGCTACCCTGAAGCCAAGAGACTGCTAAAGGAACGCTTTGGTGATAAATATAAGATATCCGTGGCATATCTAGACAAGGCTTCAAACTGGCCTGCCATTAAAGCAGATGACACCAAGGCACTTAAAGCATATGCCCTCTTTTTGACAAACTGCAATAATGCAATGTCAGATCTGCAGTACTTAGAAGAGATGGAAAATGCTGCTAACATGCGCACGATCATCTCAAAGCTCCAATACAGGCTGAGAGAGAGATTCAGGAGTGTCGCCATAGACATTCAGAAAAAGCAAGATCGGCGGACAAAGTTCAAAGACGTAGTGTCATTTGTCAACACACAGGCTGAAATGGCAGCACACCCTGTGTTTGGTGAAATCTCAGGACAAACAAAGCGTCAGACTGAAAGGTCAAGTGGAAAGAAAAATATCACAACACTAGCCACTGAAGTAAAAGAACAAAAAGCTGAGAAAGATGCTGCTGGTGCCGGAAACAAGAAAGCTAAGGAGAAAGGAACAAACATGGACAAAGCCTTCATGAAACCTTGTATCTTCTGTCTGGGAGATCATACCATGGAACAGTGTAAGAAACTCCAAAGAAAGTTGCACAAAGAAAAGCTTGAATTCCTTAAGGCGAGACACGGCAGGCAAAAACATCGATTTTCATGCAGTGGTCAATTTTGAGATTTTGGGCTAGTTTACTCCTTCAATATGTGTTCTTTCAAGCTGTTATAAAGAAAACGTTGAAAATATACATTAAGATGTTATTTTATTACATTTTGTTTACTTGCGGCTGTAAGTTTCTCCCGAATTTACCAGGAAGTTAGCATTACAACGCGACACGCCGAGCTCCGTCTGTTTACTGAAGTCTGTCATGACCGGTATCACTGTGAAGCTCTGAGTCTCCTGCACAACGCTATGTAACCCAAATATGGGCATTTCCTTTCTATCAGTAACCAATCGTGAATGTCCAAAGGGGGATTTAAAGCTACGACGATTTCTCATTTAGAGCTTTTTAAATCTTTAACTGCCGTTTTCTCAAAATGAGTTTTTGTCATTCTCCAGTAGAAATATCTCAGCCTATGTAGCACCTATGTACACCAAACTTTCCAGTTATATACTTAGCAGTATTCTGAAGATATTTTCAGAGGGATTTGTTAATAAATCATTCCTGGCCTGATTTATGTGACATTTTAATCAAAAAAATATGGTGAAAATCTATTTTTTATGGCTATGGACAGTATATTTTGATTCCCTAGGTAATGAAAGCATATATCCTGAAATCCCTCTGAGTTTTTATTTTCATCTTGTGTGTAAACAAAATGAAAAAATAATTTTTCACCTGGCTTTATCATATGTTCAGATCTATCTACCGAAAATATATGCAAAATCGTGCATATTTAATGAGATAATGCCTAATTTGCATAATTAAACATACAAATTTCTAAAACTTGTAATACATTTTTTTTATATACTTGTGAAAGTAATCAACTGAGGAAGTTTCATGGTGATATCTATTATTTTAAAATTTTACCCTATTCACCTGTAGTGTCTCGCCTTAAGAGCAAAGGACTTGGTTTCAGTTGTCTTATAGGAGGACACATGAGTAATGCCTGTGAAGAAAAGAAGAGCTGTCAGATATGTTAAGCGACACACCCTACGCTCTTACACATAAAGCAGAAATGTAAAGACTTACCAAAGGAAGAGGCTTCACAGGAGAAGCAAAAAGAGGAGTCTCCAAAGAAAGAGCAAACCGTTGTCAGTGGATTCGTGGATGCAGGGGAAGCATGCTCTCAGACGGTGGTCGGGGGTACAGGTAGTGTCCTCGCCATCGTTCCTGTGAGAGTATAGGCAAAGAAAGGCAACAAGGTGTTGACTTGTTATGCATTCATGGATCCAGGGAGTAACGCCTCCTTCTGCACTAACAAGCTGGCGAACGACCTTCACCTGCAAGGAAAAAATGTGAACATCCTACTCACTACTATGGGAGACCAAAAGACAGTCTCATGCAAAGCTGTATCAGACCTAGAAGTGAGTAGCCTAGAAGGTGATGACTTTATCGAGCTTACAGGTGTTTTGTAATGCATTGAGAAGGTGTGCCGAGGACAACAAGAACATGTTTGGTGCAGCAGTAGTGGATACAGTCTTAAATCATTTTTATCTAGATGATTGTTTGAGATCAGTTGCCACTGAACAAGAAGCAGTCAGACTACTCCAAGACTTGAAGGCCTGACTTTAAGGTGGATCGGTGCTTTAAACCACCTGAGTTTGGGAAAACAGTGCAAGCTCGGCTGCATCACTTTTGTGACGCGTGCGAAACAGGCTATGGTACTGTTACTTACTTAGTCCAGAAGAACAGTAGCAACCAAATCAGGGTTTTTCCTGGGTCAAAATTGGTCTTCGGTGGTGGCTGACCGACATGGTCATCCACACACAGCAGAGAGTACCCTAGTACCCACATGATCCGCAAGCCCAATATTGACAATAAATGTTACATTTAAAATAAATACAAAGAAACAGTTTGTGATTTTTTTCTTATCCTATTTATTCATGAAAAAATGATCACTGACAGGCTAGTAAAAGAAAGCGATTACAACTTATTTTATATCTATACCTTGATGTTTGTTTCTTTTGTTCCTCGTTGTTAATATTTGGTTGTTCATTCTTTTTATTTTATTTTTTGGGGGGGCCATCATAGGGGTGGGCGATATGCCAAAAATATCATAACACAATTTTTTTTTCAGGAAAATCACGATTCACGGTTTTATCACGATTCTTTTTATATTTTGTTTTTACTATTTTGTGACTGAGCATTACAGCCAAACTAATGTCCATATTTTAAAAAACAAAGCCTTAGGTAACAACAAAAAAAACTAAATGGCAGACAGGGGCAAAGATAAAAATATTTGTCATTATTTTCTTTGTTATTAAATATTAAGATCAAAGATACACATTACACATACACAACTTAATATACAAATTAAATAAACAGTGCTTTATGTTTTCAGCTACAGTAGGTGTATTTAACAGTAGCATTGAAGAAAGTAATTAAATGAACAAATATGAAATTAAAACAAAATAGACTTCACTGTATGAATTATACATTGATACTTATTAAAGCTACTTAAAGTTATCAGTCAATAGTTTTGTTGGTTTATTAACATTAAAGGAATAGGCCTAGTTCTCCTAAAAATTCAAATTGTCATAATTTACTCTTTCAAGTTGTTTTAAACTCGAATAAGTTTGTTTCTTCTGTTAAAAATAGAAGTTATTTGGAAGAATGTGGGTAACCAAACAGTTGATGTACCCCAGTGACTACCATAGTATATTTTTCTCCTATGGAAGTCAATGGGGACCAGCTACTGTTTGGATAGCCACATTCTTCAAAATATTAATATTAGAAAAATATTAGAAAATATTAGAAGGAAATTAATACAGGTTTGGAACAAGACAACATTAGAGTGCGTAAATGATGAGATAAGTTTTATTTTTGGGTGAACTATCCCTTTAAGGACAAGCGGCAGCGTGTTTACTGAAGCTACTGTCTCTTTAAAAGAGCTGCGCGCGACGCGTCTAACGCATTTTGACAAGCAGATTTACTCAATTTTCTCAAGTTTGCTTTCACTTTAGACATAACTGACTTTATGTAAACCTTGTGTGTATTTAACAGTATAAGCACAATAAGACTCGAAAGATAAATTAGTCCAGTATCCAGGCGCTGGTAGACAGGCTTTTAGTGCATGTGAGCTTCACATGCACGCGCTGAGAAACGCACGCGTCGAGAACAGCGCATCAGCACGCGAATTAAATGTTTAACCGACAAGGCATTAAAGCACATGCAAATTATGAACCTTTGTGAACTGCAGTGTCCTGTCCCTCGGCTCAAAGGAGTCATTAGGTCGCGAATCGGACTTTAGCGGACGTGTTGTGTGGGAAATTGGGAATCCAGACTGTTAGGACATCACGAAAGATTTGTCAACACACACAAAAACACTTCAAACTTTTTTTTTTTTTTGCGTTTATTTAAAGTTATGTCAGCTGCATGTGCGGAATGCTTGTCACAAGTTGTAAGAGAAGATAAGGCAATTTTTTTTTGACTGCAATTCACACCCAGCGCTAATTCAGCAAAAATATTCTCCGAATGCACCGCGTGAAACATGGATTCGGTCTTCCGACCTTTAGGATCAGTTGATTTTGATGCGAAGGGAGAGAGCAAAGACAGAACTGAAGACGGGGAGTGCCCGCGCGGGGGTGGGGCGATGTGATCGTTCTCTCCGTCGCTCCGTCAGTAGCCTGCTTCACTCACAAAACCCAATTACAGATCAAATAAGGCTTTGGCGGGACAAAAAATCGTTTTGGCGGCCGCCAAAAAATTTTCAATGTAGGAAAAACCCTGCAAATATGCTGCTCATTTGTCTTGGGAAAGTCAAGGGTTGCCCCTCTCAAACCACCAACTATCCCGCGGATGGAGCTGACGGCGGCTGCCTTAGCTGTGAAGGCGGATGTCATGCTGAAGAAAGAACTACAGTTGCCACTGTCAGATTCCAGGTTTTGGACGGACAGTACTGCCGTACTCAAGTACTTAGCAAATGAGAACATCAGATTTAAGACATTTGTGGTGAACAGGATTGCCATAATTTTGCAAGCATTAAAAGTGCAGCAATGGAGCTACATCAACACTCAGTTGAATCCTGCTGATTGCGCCTCCAGGGGACAAAAGGTGAGTGTCTTCATGAAGAACGAAGTTTGGATTGCAGGGCCTGTCTTCCTCAGTAAACCTGAAAGGGAATGGCCAGACAAACATGATCACCTAGAAGAGCTCACAGCTGAAGATCCTGAGGTCAAGAAAGGCATACTTGTCAATGCTACAACAGCAGAAGAAAGCACTGATGCAATGCAACAACTAATTCAATACTATTCTTCATGGAAACACCTCAAGAAGGCTGTGAAGGCTCACACAACTCAAGGGAACCCTGGTAAACCTGTCAAGGAAGAGAAAGGAGATGAATGGATTGTACAGTGATCAACAACGGGTGAACAGGGAGATGTTGAGCTACAAAAAGAGTCTCAAACAGACTTACCTGACCGTGGACAATCTGCGACAAGCTGAGACGGATATCATCAGCCATTGTCAGCAAAGTAGGTTTCAGGAAGAGATATCTGCTCTTCGGAGAAAGGACTCCATCAAGAAGAGTAGTCGAATCTTCAGACTGAATCCACAACTTGAAGAGGGAATCCTTCGTGTTGGAGGGAGGCTCAATCGAGCATCCATGCCAGCCAAAGCCAAGCACCCGATGATCCTGCCTAAGAACCATCGTGTGGCTGATCT
Organism: Squalius cephalus; assembly: GCF_949319135.1. Classification (NCBI taxonomy): domain Eukaryota; kingdom Metazoa; phylum Chordata; class Actinopteri; order Cypriniformes; family Leuciscidae; genus Squalius; species Squalius cephalus. The sequence goes on along the minus strand of NC_137124.1, from coordinate 48,165,163 downwards.
GATTCTCCAGGATTCGCATGAGCGGCTGGGACACAGTGGACGTAATCATGTCTTGTCTCATGTACATCAAAAGTACTGGATTATCGATGCTCCCTCGTCAATCAGAAGAATGCTGTCACGGTGTACTATCTGTCGAAGACAACATGGTGCATCAGGCACACAAATGATGGCGGACTTACCAAGAAACAGAGTTGTACCAGACGAGCCACCCTTCACCAGAACTGGAGTGGATCTATTTGGGCCATTCAACATTAAACGTGGAAGATCATCTGTTAAAAGATATGGGGTGATATTTACTTGCCTTGCTTGTCGTGCGGTCCACATAGAAATGGCAACATCATTGGAAACAGACTCCTTTATTCAAGCTCTGCGTCGCTTCATTGCGAGAAGAGGTCAGGTGAAGGAGATGAGATCTGATAATGGGACCAACTTTGTTGGAGCTGATCATGAGCTCAGAAAGGCAATAAAGGAGTGGAATACTTCACAAATCGAGAACAGCTTGCTCCAACGTGACATCAGACGGTTATTCAATCCACCATCCGGATCCCACCATGGAGGGGTGTGGGAGAGAATCATCCGGTCCATCAGGAAAATCATGGGTGCTACACTGAGAGAACAAAACTTGGATGAGGAAGGTCTTCAGACGTTCTTCTGTGAATGTGAAGCCATTCTGAATAGTAGGCCTATTACCATGCCTTCCAATGATATTAATGATCTGGAAGCTCTTACCCCACAGCACTTACTCCTGCTCAAGACTAACCCCAACTTACCACCAGGACTCTTCCATAAGGATGATATTAATGCGTGTAAAAGATGAAGGGAAGTCCAGTATAGACTTTATGTAGCCCTGCTCCTTTACTGCTGCTTCTGTGTAGATGAGAGAATCAAAGTGTGTGTGCGTTGTGCTCACGTTTCATTGATTACGGCCAAGCATGCACCCTTAAAATAGCATATGAATAACATGCGCAACACGCCACTGACTTTAAACTATTTTTTTTCGGTCAGTGGCGGAATTGTTTTCTAAACCTGCAAAATAGCATGAGGGAACGTTTGCGCCGGAACACGCCTCCTCTTTGCGCTGAACCGCCCCGGGGAGCGCAAGTTCATTCCCTAATTTACCGACGTGCGTCTGTGGAGGGAAAAGATGAAATGAGGGAATGAGGGAAATGAAACATGCGTCAGTGTACAAAGTCAATTGCGCTGGGTGCAAGATAGGGCCCATTGTGTTGTGTTCAAAACCCTATAACACTTGTGGTGTTCCCGGCCTACAAAAAATAGCTTATAAATCACTTGTTATGCTATATTATCACCAAATTTTGGATTCAATCTTTTGTCAACTTGTTCTCTTGCAGTTAGGACTGGTTTTATATTTCTATTTGCATCTGATTAATGGTAGGCCTCATTTATCTGAGAGTAGGCATTTCTGAATAATTTTGGAAATATTAAGTAAAATATGAACATGTGCATTATGTTCATGTACAAATATGTGCATGTGTGCTTGCAAACATCGAGCCCTTGGACCTGTGCATGTGTCGATACATGCATACACACACTACCCAAATGCATACAGACGCTACCCAAACACACACACACATTAAAACACAAACTATTTTGAGTATTACACACATTCTTTTTCACAGAGAGAAACTTGATCCTACCCTGACCTGCATCTAATATTAATTCATCCGTCTGACATTCATAGACACACAAAACAAATCAAACTTCCTTGTGAAACATTAAAGTAGAATAGTTTGATATAACAGTGCAAATGTTTTCATATTTTATTTCATATTTCCAAAATTATTCATAAATGCCTTCTCTCAGATAAATTAGGCCTACGATTAATCAGATGCAAATAGAAATATAAAACCAGTCCTAATTGCAAGAGAACAAGTTGACAAAAGATTGAATCCAAAATTGGGTGATAATATAGCATAACAAGTGATTTATAAGCTATGTTTGTAGGCCAGTCATTTTTGACCAGGAACACCACAAGTGTAGTAAAAAAGAACAAAAATTGTCAAATATTTGAGAAGCAGTTATACCCGGCTTTGTGAACAAAAAGTCACTAAGTTTCAGTCCAATGTGATAACATTAACTAGCCTAGTATTTTTGGGAAAAATAACATCTTCTCCAGATATGAAAATGGATGAAGTTATTTAAAGAGCTTCCTCACTTCACCTGTGTCTCCCACTTCTCTGGCAGCAGCTTTCTTCAGAAATGTTGAAGTCGTGGAGCTTCCCTCTGTTGTAGAGGGATTATTTTGTTGCTGCTGAAATCACAGAACAATTTTTATCAATATTTGTTAACCATTGAGCTAGTTTCAACTAATTTTAGCACTCCATGTAACTTAACTTAAGTGACGTCACCGATTAACAGTACGTTTATTTTAAATAAATTAGCTCACTTCCAAGCAAAATCTTTACAAAACTATCAAAACCTCTCATCTACACATAAGATGTGATTAAAGGCCCAAACTTTCATAAACAAAAGCAAGCTATAAAGTTAGCCTAACCTTAACGTTAGCACACTACCTCTTATGAAAACGGTTGAGATGCTAACGGACTTCTTCGAAGACACTAAACCATTTCTATAAAGTAAATATTCAACAGAAGCGTGTCAATTATAAATAAGAGCAGTGTCAAGAACAGTTGTGTGTATTATTTGTGTGATTTTAGAGGCTAAACTCACCTGAAAGCAGTGAAAACAACAGCGAGAGACGGAGTTTTGCTGACAGTTGAGGTAGTGCGGTGCCGCGCCGTTTCCATGGCAACTCATCTCCGCTCCAGTGTTTGAAGGCGACTCGGAGTGTTCACGCGCACGCACATTAAAACGCGTCACAGTCACACAGCATTTACAAACATAAACATCTACAATTAGAACCTTACTTGAATAAAAATCTCATTATTAAATCATGAATTTAAAACTCATTTTGAAGTTCTATGACCCATTCATAGGTGCAAATTACCACTCCTGCACGTGATAGTGGGACAATTGTGGCTTTTTTATAATTTCAGATTTTTTTTATTGTTTTTACGAACACTCAAGCCCCATATTTCATTTGAACGCGTGCTAAAAATGCTCATAGGCAGTATTTTTTTTTATGCCACCAACACTTTGCTTTTGATATAGTTACAGCTATTAGGTCAGTTTCACCATTTTTTTATTTTGTGCTTTCAGATTCTTTTTAACTGTAAAAATAAATTAAAACAAATATACATTTATAAATTAAAGATGTCATGTAAGTGCTCAGAAAAACGTGGACCGTCTATCGGCTTGCCACTGGTGTGCCGACGGTGGCCCAGCCGCGGAAAACCGCTGGTGGCGTGCCACCCAAAAAACACTGGCAGACCGACGGGATTTTCAGATTGGTCGGGTTGCCGATGGTGTACCGCCGGAGGTCCGACCGTGTCAAGCCGCTGACTTTGTGCCGCCCAAAAAACGCTGGTGGACCGCCAGGTCATTGTTAGCTGGGATACTGGGAGAGAGATAAGACAATAGAGCTGCACGATTCATCTTTAAAAAAATGTGATCTCGATTCAAACACCCACACGATCTGCTTCCATTTCGTCTGTCTATTAAACCTTTGACAAAATCATATCGCAACATTTAAAGCTGTGCTGACCCGGAGAGAGTCGTCATGAAACAGCTTCACAAACAGTATTTTCAACCTCATAGTATCATTATTTCTGTGATACAATAGGCTAGTTCAAATTATCATAGAAGTACTAGGATAAAGTTTAAATTTCAAATATAAACACTGATGTTAATGATAGCGATCAAAATAGAGTAAAGCGCCAATCACACCTAACGCGTTTTTCCGGTTCGAAAACGCGAGGCGCACAGCACTGCCCCAATTACACAGAACGAGCAGTTAACTGCGTTTTTTGTTGCTAGGCAAACACAGAAACTGCTGTCCTGTCAGTCAAGTAAATGTCAAATCAGACTTTTATTAACTTTGTTTATTTTCTGTTAACATTGTGGTAGTTACTATTTGTGAAGTCGTTAAGCTCCTGGTAACCCGCGAGAGCACCACAAGTTTATCCTCCATCATCGCTCTCTCCGGCGTTCAAAGCAACTGTAGCTTTCATCACTACAATGGAAGACCCGCCTCTCCATTCATTCGATTCGAGTTGATTTTTTTTTTTTCAACTCCAAAAGCATGAGGCGCAGCCGGCTAAACGCGAGGCGCCTGGGGCGCATAAACAGCGCGGAGAACGTGCACTGCCATAGGAAATCAATTGAAAAAAGGCGCCTCTCACAAGTGACTGTTACAAAATGTATTTATTTATTGAATCATTTATTAAAGAGAATGTAGTACTAACTGTATGATGCTTCTGAAATAAGTCAGAAAGATGTGATGAATTGTTTTTGTAAATACTCATCTTATACATCATTTAGGCTATACAGTCTGTACAAGTGTATGATTTAACATTTTCTGATGGTCTAGTGTTAAAAATAAAATAAATAATAATAAAAATAAAAAAATAAAAAAATAAATAAATAAAAAAAATCGCAATATCGAATCGCAATTCTTAAAAAAAAATTTGTAATACCAGCAGTATCAGCACCCAAGTATCGTGATAGTATCGAATCGGGAGATAGTTGTATCATCCCAGCCCTAGAGTTCACAAGAGCAACGAGAACTGAGATGATGACGCAGATGGGTCTCGATGTAGTGCGGCACTTTTGTGAACTCACTCAGAGGCCCACACATTAGAAAATGAATAGTTGAATAAAGTTGTTATTTTTGCACACAAAAAAAATTTTTGTCGTCGCTTGATGAACTTAAAGGACAACTCCGGTGAAAAATGAACCTAGGGGTAATTAACACATGGTTACTGAGTCGATCGTTCCCTGGAATGCGTTTTCATGAAAATGTAAAGAGTGTACATGTAAAGCGAATGTAAAGAGATTTATCTTTAAAAACAGATTAGCTTTATAACGCACAGAGTAAGTAAAAGTAAATCGCTAGTTAATACCACTAACAAGGCTCAAAATAGCCTCACACTAACACGGTAGCATAATGAGGCGTTATAGCACGGCGTTCGTGACTCGATTAGTCGAGACTGTTTTCCAAGATGATGCCTGTAAACGCGTAATGTACTGTCTTTATAAAGTATCTTCTTATTAAACTGTACACTTACAAAGTTCTCAATGCTTCGGTTTGCATGTAGGGACCCTCATTATGCTACCGTGTTAGTGTGAGGCTATTTTGAGCCTTGTTAGTGGTATTAACTAGCGATTTATTTTTACTTACTCTGTGCCCCATATACTAGCGTTATAAGCTAATCTGTTTTTAAAGATAAAATTCTTTACATCCGATTATCATGAAAACGCATTCCAGGGAACGATCGACTCAGTAACCATGTGTTAATTACCCCTAGGTTCATTTTTCACTGGAGTTGTCCTTTAAGGTTGAGCCAGTCACTTGGACTATTTTAGCAATGTCTTTACTAACTTTCTGGGCAGAAAAGGCAGAATGAAATTGCCTAGAAGACTATGGAGGAGTGAGCCAGCTCTCATATTTCATCAAAAATATCTTAATTTGTGTTCTGAAGATGAACGGAAGTCTTAAAGGATAATTCTGGTATTTAGCACTTTGAGTCTCTTTTCTGGTTTGTTTTGGATGAACTAGAGTGGTGGACACAGAAATGTTGACGATGGTCCTGTCTCGACTTTTTGACTCGTTTAGAATCGCGTTTGATGGCTTCAGAGTGGCTGGCTACGGGCATGCACGAACATGTCCTTAAAGGACAATTCCGGTATTTAACACTTTGAGTCTATTTTGTAGTTTGTTTTGGATGAAGAGTGCACTGTAAAAAATTTGCTGTAGTTTTTGCAGCTGTTTGCCAGTAACTTACTGTAGATTTAAATTTATGTTATTTACTGGCAACAGTTTGTTCTAAGTTAAATGAACATTAAACATTAACAAGTCTTTGTCTTTAAAGAATAAAATTATAAAATAACAATCTAATGCAAAGCATTCTGGGAACCAGAAATCTTCATCAACCTTTTTCTGTTTTTTTCCTTCAGATTTTGGTTCCCAGAATGCTTTGCATGAGGATGTTATTTTAGTTTTATTCTGTAAAGATAAAGACTTGTTAATGTTTAATGTTCATTTAATTTTGAACAAATTGTTGCCAGTAAATAACATCAATTTAAATCTACAGTAAGTTACTGGCAAGTAGCTGCCAGTAATACTGGAATTTCTACAGATTTTTCTAACAGTGTGGTGGACAAAGAAATTTTGACAATGGTTCCTGTCGCGACTTTTTGACTATTTTAGATTTGCCCATGACCGCTTTAGAATGGGAGTCAATGGCCATGCACAAACATGTCCTTAAAACAACCCTTAACGTTCGTTTTCAAAACTGTGCAACTCACTGAGTGGTTAGTGGTGTTCGTTGATGATTAACAAGTAGCGAAATACAGTTTCTGTAGTGTTTTATTTGCCATTTTGTAAAATCCAATTGATTTCTGTTTGAGGACTCATTGCTCGTTGATATTACTGCGCAACCGGGAACGAAAAAGATGCTTCAGACTCAAATATCGAGCAGAAGTTTATACGCAGTTGTGAGTTATCTGAAAAAAATAGTTCCACTATAGAAAAATAAATGGATTGAAATCATACATTGCGCATATTTGTTTTTAATCATCAACGAACATCACTAACCACTCGGTGAGTTGCACAGTTTTGAAAACGAACGTTAAGGGTTGTTTTAAGGGCATGTTTGTGCATGGCCATAGACTTCCATTCTAAAGCGTTCATGGGCAATTCTAAAATAGTCAAAAAGTCGCGACAGGAACCATTGTCAAAATTTCTTTGTCCACCACTCTTCATCCAAAACAAACTACAAAATAGACTCAAAGTGTTAAATACCGGAATTGTGCTTTAAAACAACCCTTAACGTTCGTTTTCAAAACTGTGCAACTCACCGAGTGGTTAGTGGTGTTCGTTGATTAAAAACAAGTAGCAAAATACAGTTTATGTAGTGTTTTATTTGCCATTTTGTAAAATCACATTGATTTCTGTTGGAGGACTTATTGCTCGTTGATATTACTGCGCTACCGGAAACGAAAAAGATGCTTCAGACTCAAATATCGAGCAGAAGTTTATACGCAGTTGTGAGTTATCTGAAAAAATAGTTTTTAATCATCAACGAACACCACTAACCACTCGGTGAGTTGCACAGTTTTGAAAACGAACGTTAAGGGTTGTTTTAAGTACATGTTCGTGCAAGCCGGTAGCCAGCCACTCTGAAGCCATCAAACGCGATTCTAAACGAGTCAAAAAGTCGAGACAGGACCATCGTCAACATTTCTGTGTCCACCACTCTAGTTCATTCAAAACAAACCAGAAAAGAGACTCAAAGTGCTAAATACCAGAATTATCCTTTAAGGGGTTGGAACAACATGAGGGTGTATAATTACTGACAGAATATACATTTTTGGGTGAACTAACCCTTAAATATAAGTAGTATGGGGGTGCCAAACTAGCACTGTGGTCCAGTCTGGGGTCCAGTCTCTTCATGCCGGGGTCCAGTCTCTTCATGCTGGGGTCCAGTCTCTTCATGCCCTGTCTGTAAAGTGAACAGATTGACTGATGATACTAATGGTGATTTATTATTTCATAAACATTTAATAATAACAGTGTGACTACTCCATAAATGTTAACCCTTAAGTTATTTAGGCTGTGCTTTGAGTATTATAAATATTAAACCACACAAGATTAAAATGTAGGTTACAAATGTTATACAATGGAAAGGTCAATAACACATTGTAAAGGATTAGCTACACCTGAAAATGAAAACTTCCATCATTGAGGGGAAAAGATAATGTGCATCAAAATTCTGTACCTGCTAAACCTTTCTAATTTGTACTAATTTGTCATACTATGGAAGTAGGAATATAATACTTTCATTGTATGACAATAGCAGCATTGAAAAAGGTCTTCTGAAGCTATAATAAAATTATAAAAATGTATAAACCAGGGCTTGGCATTAACCCTGGTCTTGTACTTGTCCTTTGGACAAATAAATCGTTCATTCACTTGTAAAAAAAAAAAAAAAAAAAGCAAAAAAAAAGTAGCTTGTCCAGGATATAATTTTTTTTGAAGTAAGGTTATTAATCTGTGTGTAACGTATGTGTGTGTGTGCGGCTGTATGCTTAAATTAAAAGAGCACATTAATATAAAACGGTGATTCAACTGACTTACTGCGAATTAAGCGGTTGCGTGACATTCATGTTAATACTAGGCATGGCATTATAAAACCCCAATTTGCCCTCCAGGTGGGCATTCCGTCACGTGAAAACTATGAATTAACCGTCCAGTGAATACGTTTTAGTTTACTTTCATTCACATTGAAAAATTGCCCGCAAAACTTTTACAGAATCTCTAATCAACACATACGATTAAAAGCCTAAAGCCTAAACTTACAGCTAAAGTCTAATCAACCAAACGTTAACCTTACCTCTAAGGTAACGTTAATGTTAGCCTAAAAGTTGAGATGCTAACGGACTTTTTCCCGAAGACACTAAGCTAAATATTCAACGGAAGCGTGTCATTTACATGAAAGAATGTGTCAGAAACATTTTTTATGTACTATTTGTGTAATGTTGGTGACTAAACTCACTAAACTTACCTGAAATTAGCGAAGACAACAGTGAGAGATGGAGTTGCTGCTTGTCGTCAGTTGAGCTCCCCGCCCGTTTCCATGGTAACTCAGGCCTAGTCCACACGGACACGGGTATTTTTATAACCGGAGTTTTTCCTCCTGCGTTTTAAAAAAAAATCCCGTCCACACATGCTCGGTTTAAAAGAAATCTCCGCCTACATGAAAATGCAAAAAACACGCTATCATGCGTTGTCAAGAGCATGCCACACCAGCAGGCGGCGATCGTTAAGCCACATTGGCCAATCAGAAGCCTGAATCAGAAGCAAAAACCCCGGTTTTACTGTCTACACGACAACACTGCAACCGGCGTTTCTGAAAATCCTCACCCTGGCAGGGGTTTTCAAAAATGTGCGGTTTCAGTGACCTGATACTGCGTTTCCGTGTGGACGAACGGCCGAACCGCGTAAAAAAAGTCACGGTTATAAAAATACCCGTGTCCGTGTGGACAAGGCCTCAGTTCAAATCTGGTTCAAATGTAACTCGAGTGCGCGCGCCAATTAAAAGACATTTACATAAAAGAAGAATTGATGGAGGGAATTATTTGATAATCAGATAAAATATCCTGAAATGTGAGGTTAACATTATTAAAGGGGCTATATGCAACTTTTTCCCCAAAATAAACGTAACAATAGCCTTTTTATTTGACCATGTATGACTCAAACATCTCCTGATGAGCATACTGACACCTTGTCAGCTCACAGTGGGTGCGTGCACCTATAAGCCTGTATCCTATTTTTCCTATTTTCTGTCGGGTCGGATTTTTCGCGCGCTGTCTCCGGATGTGACGTCAAGCGCGTTCATGTTAAACGTTTCAGATCACTCTGCCACCACCGCTAGTCAGCAAACAAACTTAGTTTCTCAAACAATATATGTATTTGACTGTTCTTACCTCTGTAAACATAATGTTGACTTCTTTGCAGCGGATGACTTGTGAAGTGTGCACGTACAAGAGCGAGCAGAAAGGAAGAGCAGTTCCGTTTTTTGGCCACAGGTGTCAGTCGCGAGTTTAAATTTCAGAAAAAAGCATATAGCCCCTTATAGTTAGTTAACGTTAGCCTAAAAGTTGAGATGCTAACTGACTTTTCCCGAAGACACTAAACCATTTCTATAAAGTAAATATTCAACGGAAGCGTGTCATTTACATGAAAGAATGTGTCAGAAACATTTGTATGTATTATTTGTGTAATTTTGGTGACTAAACTTACCTGAAATTAGCGAAGACAACAGTGAGAGACGGAGCTGCTGCTTGTCGTCAGTTGAGCTCCCCGCCCGTTTCTATAGAGAGCCTAAGTCCCTCCCCTTCCGGTCGACCACCATGGGACCTTATTTCGGAAAAATATTGTATGGTAGTCAATGGCGAGAGACAACAAATATTTTGATCTCGTTTGAATTGTGCCCTGATTTACACATATGATGTTTGTCAATTTAAAAGATACATTTTAAAGTCAAGAAAGTCGCAGCTTGATGTAAAACTGCTGAGGTATAAGACTGTGAAAATACGTAATTACAAAGACTACAAACCCAGAAGGCGCACATGCGACGTCATACCTTTTCTCTCAATGAATGAAGCTAACTTTACTGAAGCTAACGTCTGTCATGTTTTCTATAGTCTTACATTATAATCGTAACGTTACGCCGTCATGCCTGAGTGTTTTGAGCCAGAATACACACATACGAGCAACGGATCTTGTGACGTACATAGTGCGAGACGAGAGATGTAGTTCATTGAGCGATTTTCACATAAAACTAAACGTTACTCTTCTGTTTTATGACAAACTGCGACTTTCTTGACCTTCATAATTACCTTTTAAATTGACAAACATCATATGTGTAGTTCAGGGCACAGTTCAGACGGAATAAAAAGATAAGTTATCTCTCGCCATTGACTTCCATACATATTTTTTCCGAAATAAGGTCCCATGAGCCGGAAGCGGAGGGGCGGGACTTAGGCTCTCTATAGTAACTCCAGTTCAAATCTGGTTCAAATGCAACTCGAGTGCGCGCGCCAATTAAAATACGTAGAAGTCACGCATCATTTACATAAAAGAAGAATTGATGGAGGGAATTATTTGATAATCAGATAAAATATCCAGAAATATGAGGTTAACATTATTACGTGTATAGGCTAGTGGCCATCACCAAACTGTAAACGGAAGGAGTAAATGAAGCATGAGTGTATGTTTACAAAATCATTTATATAATAGGTTATAATAGGCTATAATATAATGTAATATGTAATAGCCTATAATATTATATAGCTTTATAAATGGTTAACGTGGTATAGAAATAAAATTGCAAAAACATTTATTAAAAACTAAACATGACATAAGGCATGAATATATTTTGTGAAATATACACAATATGTACACATATTTACAGATGTAACATGAGGAACAATTTAAAAGATGTATGTTCAATGTATTTTTGAAAAAATATATATTTTTTAAATGTATTTCAATATTTAACAGTGCTTCACATATGTGAATAGCATCCCAGATAGCATGTATAATCGGCCCGAGCTCGGCTGCCCCGCGGCGCCTGCGGCTCAGACTCGGCATCGGCGTGTGTTAACCGGGCCGACTGTGGCCCGCAGCTCGCTCTGGCACATGCATTTTTGTTATGGCTGTAAAGCACTGGGCCGATTCATGTTCACCGTAACTGGTCGGCTCTGCTGTATGATCTGGACCACTTCTGGAAATGACTCGGCTTAGGTTAAATCAAGGATGGTTTTAATGTAGCAATAATTAACATAAAAATTATTTTAAAATTGACGTAAATTCCTGACTGTATCTTAGGATGTTATACTCGTCGAATGTCGTGACTTCCAAAACAAATATCTGCGGTAAATAATAATAATAATAATAATAATAATAGTGTAATTTTGCACAGAGCATTCTTTAATATTTATAACCATAGCAAAAATATTTAGTTGTCATGAAGATCATTCTTTACGTGTATTTTAAACATGATATCTATGGGATGGGTAGCCTACATGCACAACGTCTTGTTAGCAACATGAGTCTAAAATTAATTTTACTGGCTATTTCAAATGTTTACCAGCAGTGACGGTTAACTCTGGGCGCTCGGCTCAGATGCGTTTGCAGTATGAAGCCGATTTCAACAGTTGCTGCAGCAAGCGTCAGCACGCAAGACGTGTGCACAACTTTCCTGAGATAAAACTCAATGCCTGACTTAAAATCATCCCCTTTCGATCCTGCGCCATTACGGTGAACTTGAGGTAAGTCTTGTGTTCAATTTCCTAAAAAAGCATCAACATTTCAACAATAAATTCTTATTTGAGTAAAGTAACGTTAGTGCAAGTGGTAATATGAAAGCTACTTTTATGGCGCGAACGAAGCTAACATTGACTAACTTAGCTGCGCTGTTTTTGCGCTAGCAGCTCTCGTTCTGCTAGCTTGGCAAAGAATTAGTCGCTAGGCTAGACACCGTTTTTATTGAATGCAATTTACGTGAATAATATTTACGAGCACAGTCTGTGATCTGTGGAAGTGGAACAAATGTTAGCTGGCTTAAGGCCAATTCATACCGCACAGAGAAACGCCAACAAACACGTTTTGTCAGAAAGTATGTGGACATTTTGATCCTGTAAGAAAATATTTATTTTAATATGTAAATAGAGGAATGATGTGGGAGTTTGGTCTGCTGAAAGCTGGGTCATGTCTGTTGCTGAGTGAGATCGGGACTCTTATTATGAAAATGAACTGAGGACTCTTATAACATTAGAGGAGCTCTGCGCCGGCGACCTCACCCATACAGAAATGTAATATATGTCAATATATGTAAATTACATATATAATGTTAGTGCCCATGTATGTCTGCTGCATATATGAGAATATATGCAAAATTCATATATGTAAAACACATATACATATATGAAACATATATTTCAAAATATATCAAAAATGGCCGTTTTCATGTAAGTGCCATATATTTTCCCGTATATGCACATAAATGTGAAATATATGTAAGACGCATATATGTATACACGCATATATGGCGCATATATGTATACACGCATATATGGCGCATATATGTATACACGCATATATGGCGCATATATGTATACACGCATATATGGCGCATATATGTATACACGCATATATGACGCATATATTTATACATGCATATATGTACTTATTTCTATAGTACATACTTTCACATGTATTAGGGATACAAACCTTATATCTGAATGCCTTGAAATTAAATGCCTATAGTTGGAGATTGTCTATTGTGTGAATACCAAATATAGTATTTTAATACAATAATGCAGTGTTTTCTTTGTCATTTTTGACAAATACATCCACAAAGTACCATAACCATATGCCACAGCTTTAAAAATGCATCAGTATCACATGCATGTACACTGTAAAACTTTTCACTGTAAATTTACAGTTAAATACTGGCAGCTGGGTTGCTATCCACATACTGTATTTTTACAACACTACTACAGTAAACAGCATTTACAGTACTCCACTGTAATTACCAAATACAGCATATACCACATTTTACATTAAACTTGTCGACAGCAATAAATTGTATTTTTACAGGGAATACTGCTTTTATTATTACATAATTAAAATATTATACTTTAAGGTTTCATAAGAGTAGTCACACTAGGAAAAAGAAAACATTTTCTGGGTTTTAAAACATTTATTTAGTTAAATTGCCTTCTGTGAACATGTTGGCTGAATTACTTTTTAAACATAAAATGCAATTTTAACACTTAAACAGGTAACAGTTAGCACTTAATTAAAGGAATAGTTCACCCAAAAATTTAAATTAGCACATGATTTACTCACCCTCAAGTCATCCTAGGTGTATATGACATTATTCTTTCAGACGAATACAATCAGAGTTCTATTAAAAAATGTCCTGGCTCTTCCAAGCTTTATAACGACCATAGTCCATAAAAGTGCAAACGAAATCCCATTCAAAGTCTGCAAGGTTTCGCAGAAGTGAGGACACCTGTAGGCTTACAGTGGTGTTCTTGTTTTGCACAACTTGGCCAGTTTTCTTTGAAGTTACTTGTCCTTTCTTTGTTTTTGATCCACGTTCAGGATTGATGTCAAGAAAGCGTCTAAAAGGCAGAAAAAAACAACAATTAAATATTATTAACTGAGTGTATATATTTTGACAAAGAGAGACAGCACAAAAGCGGTCTAAAACTGAACAACATGAAAAAAATAAAATAAATGCAATGTTGGATGTTGTGAAAAAAAAAAATGCAATGTTGGATGTTGTGATCAATAACTGATATTTTTTCTGCCCTGGTAAAACACATCAACTCAATGTGTCTGTTTACATGCACACTGTCAACTAACTAAATTTTTGGAAGTGGGGTTGCCAGATTTAAAGTTTTATTCTACAACTTTTGTCTACTCATCACCCAGCTCATTAACAATATCATGCCCTCATCCGGTGCCATCAGAGTATCAGTGGAAAGGCAGTCTTTAGACTCTCCGTTTATATAGAGCACACACTGCCAGAATCCAGCCCAAACCTTTGTGACAGAAATAATTTAACTTAATTGCAAGCCTTGCAAGTTTATTGCATATATGACAACATGATTTACCAGACTAAATGCATGTTTGCACCCAAAAATTTTAATTCTGTCATTATTACTCACCCTCAAGACTTTTGTTCATCTTCGGGACACAAATGAAGATATTTTTGATGAAATCTGATAGTTTTGTCCTTCCATTGATATCAATATCATTGCAACTGTCAAAGCCCAGAAAAGTGGTAAAAACATTGGTAAATATATAGCTACAGTGGTTCAACCTAAATATTATGAAGCAGGGTTTCTGCACATTTTTTAAAGTCAAATTTAAGGCTTTTTAAGACCTTTTTAAGACCCGAAGAAATCAAAATTAATACCATGCATTAGGGGTGAGCAATATTGACAAAATATGTCTCGATCGATATTTTCAAAGTTTTCTTGATAATAATTAGATAACATTTTACGGATTGTGTTTCTGTGCTTGGTGCCATGGCTTGTTTAGGCCTGTTGACAGCTGACTGACAAAGATATTCATATTTTTCATATTCTATGCAGTGGTCAGTTTACAGCAGTGACAGAAATTAACATTTTTTATTAAGGGGTAATATATTTGCCACCTTAAATTGATTTCAAGGGGCATTTTCACCTATATACGGACATTTGTAGATGTTTCAACAAGATATCTTTCACATCTACTGCAGTCAGATTCACCCGTGTTCACTCTGAAGGAATCACTCACATGGCTGGGCACTTGTATGACACATCAAGGATGTTAAGAGGCTAAAAGCAGGTTTAAAAATTGAAGTCAACAGGGTGCAAATTTTAAAAAGAGGATAACACGGTGTAGGCAACACCGATTTTTGTCGTTGTTCTCTGTATTGACAGCACTCCAAATTTACAAAAAAATGAGCTCAATGTTAAAATTGACCGGAGTTCTCCTTTAAGGTTGCACTAGTTACATGGATTATTTAAACAATGTTTTTACTAGCTTTCTGGGCCTTAAAAGTTGCAAAGACGTTGCTGTCTATGGGTGGTTCAGAAACCTCTCAGATTTCATCAAAAATATCTCAATTTGTGTTCTGAAGATGAACGAAGGTCTTACAGGTTTGGAACGACATGAGGGCGAGTAATTAATGACAGAATTTTCACTAATCCTTCAACTGAAAACAACTTGCACCGATATATCTTAAAATATATGACTGCCACTGTTTTATCTCAAGATGCACACCAGTAATGTTTTTTTTTTTTTTAATGATACATTATTATAAAAGCTGCTTAAATACCCTAATTTTATTAAGGCCTAGACCTGGCTTAAGCTAAGCCCTGTATGGAAACCAGGGCCATATTGTTCATACCAGTAGTCAACATAATAAATACTGTCAAGTCAAGGTTAGTGACACAATTCAGTCTAATATATATATATATATATATATATATATATATATATATATATATATATATATATATATGAATGGCAAATATGCCAATGACTAACCTCTGACCAAACTCAAGGTGCTGCCTCTTCCTGGTACTGCAAGCTGAAGTTATAGGAGGAGGCAAACAGCGCTGCCAGGCCAGTGATGAAGAGGCTGTGATCCTTCACACACACCTTGACCTTCCAAACTTAATATCCAGCACTGGTTGCTTAGAGATTGACCTGTAATGGAATAAAAAAGAAAATAAAAAAAAAGAATAAATAAATAATATTAATAATTAAAATAACTACTGTGGGTTCCACTGTGGTTCGATGTAGTTGTCTATTCATAGTTCTATGAATTAAATTTTTCAACTAAAAATTAAAATTGAGAATGCTAAAATGCACTGGCATATAATTTTGTTTGTTTTAAGCATAAACTCACTTAATTTTGACTTATTCTTTCAGAAAACAAGACAATTTTTACGTGTCTAATAAATGCTTCTTCATGTAAGAATTGTAGATATCTGGACTGGAAACAAAATAAAAACACTAATTAAGAAAAACATATTTTGCAGTAGGGTGAGTAAATGATGGCTTTTCATTTTAGGTTTCATCTACCCCTTTAATGTTTACATACCAGGAAATAAGTCGTGGACTTTCTGGCAAATGTAGATTGCTGGACATCAGCGATGCAAATTTCTGAAACAATTTTTAAAAAGGACAGCACAACCTTGATCAACAGAACCAAAACATAAAACATATTACAAATTAATGAGATTTGCTGAATAATCTCTACTTATCTGCTTGAAGGATAACACCGTCTAACTTCTTTGAATTAGGGAGTAGTTGTAGGACCATGGGATGGCAATCAGGAACAGGCCTACTACATTTGAAAACAGCATTAGGAACATGGATTTTCATGTGCTAGC
This sequence comes from Squalius cephalus, assembly GCF_949319135.1. Lineage (NCBI taxonomy): Eukaryota > Metazoa > Chordata > Actinopteri > Cypriniformes > Leuciscidae > Squalius > Squalius cephalus. The sequence continues at coordinate 48,148,618 of NC_137124.1, read as the reverse complement.
AAAATTCTGACAACGATTCAAAAGCACGATCACAGAACTGACAGAATTTGACAGCATTTTTTTTTTTTTTTTACAACATAGACTATAACTGTAACACTACTTAAAAGCACTTACATTAACAATGGCCATCAGATTACAAAGCCTAAAACGAAAAAAATATCAAATGCACGTCATGCAAATAGCATGGTAAAGGTTGTCTATTATATGAAATGTCGAAGTTAACGTTACTTGGTAAACAGGTGGAACAGAGTCAGTGAATTGCTTGCGCGGCCACGGTAGTAAACCGCGTTCGCAAAATCAAACCAAATACGTGAAAACAATGTAGAAATGCGAACGCAAAAAAAAAAAAAAAAAACTTATATATTGGCTTACCGTATCACTCAGTTGAACAATTCTCCATCTTCTCAAACTCTAAATCCCACTTATCGTCACGCGCAGGTTAGATTATTCAATGACAAATTCTTCCATCCGTCTTCAGGTAGCTGCTACCGTTAACGTCGTCCATTTTCTGCTGCGTCACAGGCAACTAATGTTTGAAACACGAACCGAACCGAACCTCAAAAAAGCTTTAAAATTGCTCACAGATTCGCAGACATTGTTTATCTTGATAACAGGAATGATTATTTGTTCAGTTGAATCCCGCTGACAAAACGAGTTTGCCTGTTGTAGCTGCCTAACGTTACTGTCTGCTCGCATGACGCGTCACATTTGAACTGAATTGAGCGCGAAAGAAATCAATCCCACAATGCAATGCCTTTTCAGTCAGTATGATGGTAACGAATTTATCAGGACGAAAACATAAATGTGCTGTATATTTACAGCTGTTCTGTAAAAGATACAGCTTAATACTGTATTATGGAAATACAGTAGCCTACAATTCTGTAAGAAATTCGTTGTAAATTTACAGTAAAGGGTTACAGTGTATGTTTACATACATTTATTAAATATGTTGAAAACAAATATGTATGTCACATATTTATAATTAATGTTGTCCATATATGCGAGAAACCAATACTATACTGTAATATATGCAGATATATGGTATCATATATGGATGAACTCAAATATTTTCTTCACATGTTTGGACACATACATGTTCATATATGCTGCAGGCATATATTGTGTTCTCAGATAAGTCAAATATATGTATAGATATATGTTGCAGTCATATATTGTGTTCTCAGATAAGTCAAATATATGTATAGATATATGTTGCAGTCATATATTGTGTTCTCAGATAAGTCAAATATATGTATAGATATATGTTGCAGGCATATATTGTGTTCTCAGATAAGTGAAATATATGTATAGATATATGTTGCAGTCATATATTGTGTTCTCAGATAAGTCGAATATATGTATAGATATATGTTGCAGTCATATATTGTGTTCTCAGATAAGTCAAATATATGTAGAGATATATGTTGAACATATATTGTGTTCTCAGATAAGTCGAATATATGTATAGATATATGTTGCAGTCATATATTGTGTTCTCAGATAAGTCGAATATATGTATAGATATATGTTGCAGGCATATATTGTGTTCTCAGATAAGTCGAATATATGTATAGATATATGTTGCAGTCATATATTGTGTTCTCAGATAAGTCGAATATATGTATAGATATATGTTGCAGGCATATATTGTGTTCTCAGATAAGTCGAATATATGTATAGATATATGTTGCAGGCATATATTGTGTTCTCAGATAAGTCGAATATATGTATAGATATATGTTGCAGGCATATATTGTGTTCTCAGATAAGTCGAATATATGTATAGATATATGTTGCAGTCATATATTGTGTTCTCAGATAAGTCAAATATATGTATAGATATATGTTGCAGGCATATATTGTGTTCTCATACAAGTCAAATATATGTATAGATATATGTCATGCTATTTAAAATATAAGTACATATATGGCCATATATTACATTTTTGTATGGGCACAGTTGGGGATTATGATTACGCTGACACGTTTGCTCCTGTTTTTACAGGTATACAACAACTTAATATGCACACGACTCCTGTAATTCCGATGTATATGTTCATGCTGCAAATATTTTGTGTATTAATGTTCTGGGTTGTGAAGATCTATGTGCAGACCTATTTTTTACAGTCTATGGCGCAGACCGTCCGCCATTTTGTGAACGCTGTGACATGACGTCGTGAAGTGCATTTAATGGCCTTTTGCACAGGGGCCTGTAACAGATGCACTCTCGACATTTAACAAAATATAAAACGAGAAGAAAGTCGTGTCTGAAAGCTGCAATCTTTTACTTGTATTGCTAAAATGAATGAATATCTCGTGTTTTTCCGTGGGTGCTTGAGTTTGTCTGTGTCTGTTGGGGCAGTGTGAACATGACACTTATTTTTCATAACATTCTGAATACAACGGCCAACTTTTGGTGACTTTTTTTTGTTGGTGTTTGCTGGCGTTTGTCTGCGGTGTGAATTGGCCTCTAGTTGTACTTATGGCGCAAACTGAAATCGCACTTTATAGCTAACATCAACATTACCTTTGGCTAAATGTGGTCTGTACAGGCAGGTTTGAAAAGTTTATTAGCTAACGTTACCTTCATTAGGGCTGGGCAATATGGCTGAAAACTGTATCATGATATAGCCTAAGCGTTTCATATCTATCGATAATTATTGATATTTTTATTTATTTAAAATAAGGACCAGGAGAAAAATATAGTTACTTTATGACAGTATATTTACATTTAACATTTTTTATTTTAAACTTAACCTTCCTCTGATTATAATCCCCTCAGTTATAAAGGCAGAAATGTCAACACAACCATGGAAAACAACACCATGGAAGACACAAAAAACAGGTCTTCTCGGGAGGCTGTGCCTACAGGTAGGAATTCTACAAAGTGATCTCTCTCGGTTTACTCTGACATATCTACGTACAATGTTTTGCTACTAATCTGTTATGCCTGCTTTTTCTTGTGTCTTACAGCAATTGCTAAGGAGATCCTCATCCAGCTTGATTCTATCAGACAGCAGCAGTTGCTCATCCTGATGCAGCTCCTACAAATCTCCAGCAGTTCCAGACTTCATGCCAGACCCAACACACTTTGGGCTCCCACTTTCAACTATTGAGGAGCTACAATGCTTGGAGGAGACATTAAAGAATCCAGAGGAGAAGAAGAATTTGGTGAGTTAAATTATGCATTAATCAGATCATTCCTAAAAGTCAGTCCCCACTCTCACTCATGCTATATTCCTTAAATAACTAACGAGTTACATGTCTTTGTTTCAGACTGTTCTCCTTGGAATGGTCGGAGGCATGACTCTTAAAGACACTGTGGGGCAGGTCCTGAAAAGAGCAATGAACACTTCGCTGGCGAGACTCATTAAAAGTGTGGTTCTGGGTGAGTGTCAGTGCTGGATAACTGCACTGTGGTGACATCCCAGGGCTCTAAAGTTCGAAATATTTTTTTTTTTTTTCCTGGGTGTGACGGTGACAAAGTATTTAGGAGCACCAGTGCGACTGACCTGATCAGGGTTTTTGGGTGCACCCTCCATTGAAACTAGGGCTGTAACGATTCCTTGATTAAAGTCGAGTACTCGATTTAAAAAAATCCTCAATTGCAATTTACCCGTGTTGAGTAAACGGCAAAATACTGGAAGTGGCGCATTCCACAGACGAGAATCCATGAACCACATTATTACACCATTTTCTAAGGCTACGCGATCTATTTAAAACCATTTACAATCATAATATAGCATAATGCTATCATGAAATCACAAAGGCTGTGATTTAGTTAAGAATGCTCCGGCATCGCCTTATAATGGGTAGGTTAATTTGTCATTGATCAGAAGGTGCTCCTAAATTTTTGACTGTGCTCCTAAACTTTTTAAATTAAAAAGAAATGTAGGCTAAGTGTAGAGCCCTGCATCCAAATTAAGTTTTGGTGGTTGCTGAGTAACATCACGTGGTCATGCTGCCCTCTTCTATCTTGTGTTTTTCTCAGATGCAGTCCGCCGCAATGCCCTGACCAAAGATTCTACAGAAGAGGAAACAGAGCTGCTCATCACCAGGTGTCTGCAGTTAGCCTCTGATAGGGATGGTGGCCGAAGCCAGAGGGCGAACAGGCAGACAACGTAGACAACTCAAAAACGCGGTGGGCCAGAATTAAATGTTTCAAAGTTAAAAATGTTGATATTGGCAAATGGTATTTGAACTCCTTGATTCTACATTAATGCTGTGATATTATTTCTATTCTATTAAAATCTGTTATTAATAAGTGTGTGTGCGTAGACAACTCAAACGCGATGGGCCAGAATTAAATGTTTTAAAGTTAAAAATGTTGATATTGGAAAATGGTATTTGAACTCCTTGATTCTACATTAATGCTGTGATATTTATTCTATTCTATTCAAATCTGTTATTAATAAGTGTGTGTGCGTAGACAACTCAAACGCAGTGGGCCAGAATTAAATGTTTTAAAGTTAAAAATGTTGATATTGGAAAATGGTATTTGAACTCCTTGATTCTACATTAATGCTGTGATATTTATTCTATTCTTTTCAATTCAAATCTGTTATTAATAAGTGTGTGTGCGTAGACAACTCAAACGCAGTGGGCCAGAATTAAATGTTTCAAAGTTAAAAATGTTGATATTGGAAAGTGGTATTTGAACTCCTTGATTCTACATTAATGCTGTGATATTATTTCTATTCTATTCAAATCTGTTATTAAAAAGTTTGTATGTTTAACCTATTTTTGTAGTGTGGTCCAATAAAAAATGCATTAAACATGAAACCTGTCTTCCTTGTGCTGTTTTACTTTGTTTATCTTGCATAAATAACGGCTGCTAAGCAATTTTAGTATTAACTTGACATGAATGGAAATCAATAAAGTTCAAATAAGCCCAAATAAGGAACGGGATTGGAGGCGATCTTACGTCCTCTCACTCGGGGTTCCGCAATCGGGCCGCGTTAAAACCGAGCGCTCGGCCGAGTGTCTTTAGCCTTAATCGGGCCGCGTTAAAACCGAGCGCTCACAGAGCAATCGGACCTAGATTCATGCCGAGGATCGGCCGATTGTTTTAGCCTTCATCGGGCCGCTTTCGGCCCGCGCAATTTTTGCTAGCTGGGATATCTATCTATACATCTATCTATACATTATAGGAAGGTCTGTCTGTCTGTCTGTCTGTCTGTTAACAACATTTTCAAACTTAACAGTTTTTTTGCAACGGGCACAAGTAAGTGCAGTGTAAAGTTTGGCGTTGTTTGGATTAGAAATGCAAAATATATTGTTAAATATATCGGTAAAAGAAGGTAATTGTTTAAACATTCTGGCATAAACACTCTGTCAGCTACTGCTACACTGTTTACTTCTGAATATTGTATTTTATTCACAGCTTTTCTCTGAGTTCACTGTGTAGCCTGCTCCCTGAATCGTGTAGTTAAATTTTCCTTGGTGCTTTCTTCCATGCATAAATAAAAATGTCACTGAACTTTTGCTGTGTAATTGTAACAATGAGCACTCAAACACCAAAACAAAAATTATTAAAAACACACACACAAACTGATTTTGCACGGGCACTTTGCCATCATTTGTAGTAACCTATTCACACACTGTTTGCTCAAGCGTAGCGTTTTCTCTGAGTTCACTGTGTAGCCTGCTCCCTGAATCGTCACGCTTACTCATTTGTGGATGTTAACTGAATCTGTAACTGAATATTATATTTCATTCTGGTGCTTAACGTTATCACTACTGTGTAATAGTAGCTTATGCTATTAACCAACAAAACATATCCTATTCAATGCGTTCACAATCTCTTTCACGGGCATCATATGTAGTAGCCTATTCACAAACTGTTTTTACTCAAGCGTAGCATTTTCTCTGAGTTCACTGTGTAGTCTGCTCCCTGCATCGTGTAGTTCAATTTTCCACATTTATTTTATGTCATTATTTCAGGATCAGTATTTGCTTTCTACTATACACAAATAAAAATGTCACTGAACTTTTGTGTAATTGTAACAATGAGCACTCAAACACACCAAAACAACAATTACTAAAAACATACAAAAAAAACTTTTTGCACAGGCATTTTGCAGTTAATATTAATTTATTAATAGGCTATATAGTGCTGGTTTATTGGGGTGGTGTTATAAACTACTGTGATGTTTAAAATGTTTATATGGATATATACATTCAAATTATACAAATCTAGTGATTGTAAACTGTTAAGAAGCGCATATTTGTTAACGAGTGTACTTAACACTGAGAATGTTCAGCAAAAAACATGTTCCCAGAACGTTTTATGATAGCCTAAATATAACATTCAGAAAATACTAATAACATTATATGGACGTTCTAAGAATGTTGTTCTAAGAACGTTTTCTATCAACATTATGAGAACTTTCATCAATCACAAATAATGTCATAAAGACGTTCCAAGAACTTTGTTCTAAGAACGTTTTCTAGCAACGTTATGAGAACTTTAATCAATCACAAAATAACGTCATAAAGACATTCCAAGAACGTTGTTCTAAGAACGTTTTCTATCAACGTTATGAGAACTTTCATCAATCACAAATAACGTCATAAAGACGTTCCAAGAACCTTGTTCTAAGAACGTTTTCTATCAACGTTATGAGAACTTTCATCAATCACAAAATAACGTCATAAAGACATTCCAAGAACGTTGTTCTAAGAACGTTTTCTATCAACGTTATGAGAACTTTCATCAATCACAAATAATGTCATAAAGACGTTCCAAGAACCTTGTTCTAAGAACGTTTTCTAGCAACGTTATGAGAACTTTCATCAATCACAAATAACGTCATAAAGACGTTCCAAGAACCTTGTTCTAAAAACGTTTTCTATCAACGTAATGAGAACTTTCATCAATCACAAAATAACGTTATAAAGACATTCCAAGAACCTTGTTCTAAGAACGTTTTCTATCAACGTTATGAGAACTTTCATCAATCACAAAATAACGTCATAAAGACATTCCAAGAACCTTGTTCTAAGAACGTTTTCTATCAACGTTATGAGAACTTTCATCAATCACAAAATAACGTCATAAAGACATTCCAAGAACGTTGTTCTAAGAACGTTTTATATCAACGTTATGAGAACTTTCATCAATCACTAATAACGTCAAAAAGACGTTCCAAGAATGTTGTTCTAAGAACGTTTTCTATCAACGTTATGAGAACTTTCATCAATCACAAATAACGTCAAAAAGACGTTCCAAGAATGTTGTTCCAAGAATGTTGTTCTAAAAACGTTTTCTATCAACATTATGAGAACTTTCATCAATCACAAATAACGTCAAAAAGACATTCCAAGAATGTTGTTCTAAGAACGTTTTCTAGCAACGTTATGAGAACTTTCATCAATCACAAAATAACGTCATAAAGACATTCCAAGAACGTTGTTCTAAGAACGTTTTCTATCAACGTTATGAGAACTTTCATCAATCACAAATAACGTCAAAAAGACGTTCCAAGAATGTTGTTCTAAAAACGTTTTCTATCAACGTTAAGAGAACTTTCATCAATCACAAAATAACGTCAAAAAGACGTTCCAAGAACGTTGTTCTAAGAACGTTTTCTATCAACGTTATGAGAACTTTCATCAATCACAAATAACGTCAAAAAGACGTTCCAAGAACGTTGTTCTAAGAACGTTTTCTATCAACGTTATGAGAACTTTCATCAATCACAAAAAACGTCAAAAAGACGTTCCAAGAATGTTGTTCTAAAAACGTTTTCTATCAACGTTATGAGAACTTTCTTCAATCACAAATAATGTCAAAAAGACGTTCCAAGAATGTTGTTCTAAAAACGTTTTCTATCAACGTTATGAGAACTTTCATCAATCACAAATAACGTCAAAAAGACGTTCCAAGAATGTTGTTCTAAAAACGTTTTCTATCAACGTTATGAGAACTTTCATCAATCACAACTAACGTCAAAAAGACGTTCCAAGAACCTTGTTCTAAGAACGTTTTCTATCAACGTTATGAGAACTTTCATCAATCACAAATAACGTCAAAAAGACATTCCAAGAACCTTATCCTAAGAACGTTTTCTATCAACATTATGAGAACGTTCATCAATCACAAATAAAATCAAAAAGACGTTCCAAGAATGTTGTTCTAAAAACGTTTTCTATCAACGTTATGAGAACGTTCATCAATCACAAATAACGTCAAAAAGACGTTCCAAGAACCTTGTTCTTAGAACGTTTTCTATCAACGTTATGAGAACTTTCATCAATCACAAATAACGTCAAAAAGACGTTCCAAGAATGTTGTTCTAAAAACGTTTTCTATCAACGTTATGAGAACTTTCATCAATCACAAATAACGTCAAAAAGACGTTCCAAGAATGTTGTTCTAAGAACGTTTTTTACTCAACGTTACAAGAACGTTAATAACGTTGTATGAACGTTCCGAAAACATTATTTTAATAACGTTTTGTTCTAACATTTACACAACTTTTAAAGAACGTTAGTGAAAGTTCTGGGAACGTTCCCTGTTAGCTGGGCTTCTTGAATTAAAAGGATTTGCAAATCCACAGTTTATTAATTGGTTTTCTGAAACTATTACTATAAGTATTAACCTTAGATGTTCACCATACTACATGAGTAGTCAGTTGTTAAGACAACTAGATAATTAGATGACCTTAATGGCACCTCTCTAGTCATGTGAAAAAAATGCATCTACTTTGATTAATAATATGTATTCTTTTCAGAACCTTACTTTTTTTTACATTTCAGGCACTTGAACTGATGGATTCCACTGCTGCCGCTGAACCAAAGCAAACACAGAAGAGAGACTCAAGATCTGTAATTAAATTATTATTTTTTATTGGACCTAAAATTTTACAAACCAACAGCTGAATTTATGAGACATATCACAGGGTTACGTCACAATGATACAGATTAAATTATTTGTACTTAGTATCATAGCTATTCCTTTCAATACAATAGCTGTAGATAGTGCTTTAACTTAAAAATTGGATACAGAAGTATGACAGCTTTTGCCTTTCTGTGTGAAGTATTATAATGATTGGAGTCCCAATATTCATACTTTTTAGTGATACATTGCCTTGAAATCTTGACCGTTGCATTGTTTTTTGTGCTAAGACTAATTTTTTTCTGTGTTGGTAAAGCTGAATTTTCAGCATCATTACTCCAGTCTTCAGTGTCACATGATCCTTCAGATATCATTCTAATTATGATGATTTGCTGCTCAAGAAACATTTATGATTATTAAGAGTTGTGTACAATTTATTTTCAGTATTATTTGATGAATAGAAAGTTTAAATGAACAGCATTTATCTGAAATATAAAGTTTTTGTAACATTATCACTACCGTTCAAAAGTTTGGGGTCAGTAAGAGTTTTTTGTTTATTTTTTTTTAATTTTTTTTTAAGAAATTAAAGAAATTAACACTTTTATTCAGCAAGGACGCATTCAATTGATCAAAAGTGACAGTATAGATGTTTATAATGTTGCAAAAGCTATCTATTTCAGACAAATGCTGTTTTGTAATAATATTTCACAATATTACTGTTTTTGCTGTATTTTGGATCAAATAAATGAAGCCTTGTTGAGCAGAAGAGACTACTTTTAAAGGGGTGATGAACTGAGAAATCAAAATTTCCTTGAGCTTTTGACATATAAGAGATCATCATACTATAATAATATCCTGTAAGTTTCAGAACTGAAAACTACCTTGTTAGTCCAATAAAAGCTTTTATAGACATCAGGCTCAGCAAACAACTCGTTTTTCAAAGTGGGGAACTATGACGTCAAAGAGGATAAAACACCGCCTCCACAAAAGAAGATCAACGCCTACTTCAACACGGCCTGTTTAGCCCCGCCCACCGATTCGCCCAAACATGCTAAATAACATAGGACGACATGATAATTGCTAAACCGGATCGAGCTACTACAATCAATAAACATAATGTTTACTAAATATTGTGCAGTGCCTGTTTGTGGAAGAAGACAGTCTGCATAAGCTTCCTTCGGATTCCAGCATGGTTAAACTTTATTAAATCAGTCAATCACAATTTCCCGACACGGATCTGCCACAACATGTAAGTAACCATACTCTAATGCCTGATCTGCGATCAGTGATTTCTGTGTAATTATTCAAGTTCAGATATTTCTCTTAAAATCGTTCAATACTGTTTATGCATCAGTGACTAAACGATCAACTTCACATAATTTCTCGTAGTATTATGAAAATAATCTTTTTTAAACTGTTATTAAATTATATACAGAAAGCGATCAAAGAATGATCCCTTTCTAATCGCCCAAGCTGTCAATCAAACAGCACAGCGCGAGCCGCGATAGCTTATCTGGACACTTACCAAACTCGTGATGACATAATGTGACACTGTTACACTACACAACGAAGCTCTTACTGTGTATTCACATCATGTTTGCATTGTGATTTGGTGTAAGCATTTGTGAGAGTGCAAAAATTGGGTTGCAATGATAAGATCTTTATTCACGCGATCAACAGACTGTCTGTCATCTGCTCAGTCAGTGCTCATCATGCTGCAACCTTTCATGTGATGGAATAGATATAAATATAATGCTTTAAACTATACTTTTCACGATTTGTTAATCTCGATAGCTGTACTAGTAAAAGCGTAGTAAAAGTTTTCGAGAGAGTTCATATAATACTAGCTATTTCATATGCAAGTATGTCAGCCAATCACAGCAGTGGGCGTTTGCACTGCAGTCTCACAGCAGACATGCCCCTTAAAACAGAGCGTTCAAATCTCAGGCTGAAATCAGGCTTGGAAAAATGGCTTTTATTTATAAATTATGACAATTTTTGATGTAAAAATCATACTAACATTATAAGGGCACCCCATGCAACATTATAAAATAATAAAACAATCCAGTTCATGACCCCTTTAAAACATTAAAAAATCTTACCGTTATAATAAATTTGGCTACCACTGTATATATACACACAGGCTTTCGTGTGTCAAACCATTAAACTTCAGGAGTGCACACTGAGCCCATTTCATTTCATTATAGACATTATTTTCATATAATTTTATATATTTATCTTACCGTGTGTATTTATGTAAATGAGTAGCCTTTGTGTTACCCTTGCTTTATCAATGTTAAGATTCTTTTTAATATGGCAATAAAAATATTGCAGGCTTTCTTCAGGTTATCACTTTATTAAAATTAATCAAAACAAATGGACACATTTTTACTTTCACAAATTATGTATTTTTGGGAATCTCTTAAGTGAGAACTAGCATTTTACCCATGTTTTTTATTTAGAATACATACAAATGTCATTTACGTCTTTTAGTTTGTCAAGAGATTTAAAGCACCGTTTTTGAAGACTGCACATGTGCGAACATGCTCTACTATGTAAGAACGAGCCAAAGACTGAGTCTGGAAATAAAGCAAAATAACTGAGAAAAATGAGAAATAGTCCTCAGATGCCATGTCTGTAATTTATATCAAAACATCTACCATTAATTTCGATCTCAAACAGTTTCATTAAAATAAGTTATTACTCCACCACGTGTGTGACGTCATAAACCAACGTGGTTCGTACGGGTGCTTGAAATCCTTGAAAATGCTTGAATTTTGATGTTGCATTTTCAAGGTTTGAAAAGTGCTGAAATTTTGGATAAAATGCTTAAAATTGTAACTGTTTTTCTTTTAATACTTATCTGACTGAATAGTTTGTTTATTAAATGGAGAAATAAAATGTAGCCCTTCAGATACAGAGTGATTTGCGCTATGCTGGCCAGAGCAAAAGTAGGCAGAGTTTTCATTTTGATTTCCGCGCTTGTTTGGATGCCCTGTTCTTATTGGCCAGCAAAAAACACCAGCATGTTGAAACTTTGCATGCATGTTCATGATGATAAATGAGAAAAAGTCACAAAATATCAAGAAAAAAAACATAGATTAACCAGTATTTCCAACAACTAGAAAATCCAAACGGGTCGTCACAGAGCGCAGCGGCAAAAGTTTACCTATTTTTAACTTTGACCGCGGCGTGCGCGCGAGAACGCTGCGCTTTGGTCGACGCAGCAACAAAACATCCTCGCGCAGCACAAGCCATTGAAATAAATGGGTTTCATAGTGCAGCGCATTCCACGTCCTGTCTGAAAGGGCCATTAGTGACAGAGTACTTGGTGTGATAATGTAATGTTAGTATTGCATGTTATGGCACGTTCACTAGTGGAATATGCAGTGAACATAGCCAAAGTTACAGCACAGTAACTGTAACGTTAACTACCCGCAAATTAAAGGGGTGGTTGAATGTGATTTCACTTTTTTAACTTTAGCTAGTGTGTAATGTTGCTGTTTGAGCATAAACAACATCTGCAAAGTTACAACGCTCAAAGTTCAATTCAAAGGGAGATATTTGCTTTTAAAGAAATCAATTTCTAAGGACTACAGCAAACAGTCAGTAGGGACTACAAGACATTCCTCCAGGGTTAGTGACACCACTAACCCCAACATTGACATAAACCTTTCCTCTGGGAACACAATAGGCTTGTTCGACTTCATGCAGCCCTGCGCAGACCGATCGGCGGCTGACTTGAAGCAGTGCATGCCGGTTAGAAATTTTGTCCGACTTGATACAGCGCCGACGCCACGTGACTGTGACGTATGCCATCAAAGTACCGCGAGAGTGATTCGAGAGTAGCCGGAGAACTCAGCCAGTGCAGCTTCTCAAGAGCAGCTGCACGAGGGCTGATGACGACACAGCTGTTCCACGATTGGCCGGATTCACCTCATGACAACAATCACGTGTGTTTCGTGTTTATTCGAACACCTTTAGTTCCTCTAAAGCTCACAAATCAGTTTTTTATAACAGTAAACACTCTTTTCATGTATTTGCGATGTTATATTGTGTCATGTTTATCAAATTAAAACTGATAAAAAAAACGTATACTCCACTTCATTGATAGTAGCTTATGTTGAACTTTATTCTTGTTCAAACAGCTGTATGAAGCAGTACATAAAGTATTGAATGAAATTGTCTCTGAAACATCTGTGTATTATTTGGCAAATATTGCATTTATTTCACTTCAGCTGTGGTAAAGTATGCAAACACCATGTGAGCGGTCACTACGGGAACCAGAAAGTGTCCGACTTCACGTCTCCGTTTGCAGCTCCTCCCCGCCTGCACGCAGCTACTCTCGCCAATCAGATACATCCAGCCGCAGCCGATGTCGAACCAGGGGGGCAGGGTTTCATATTATTTTGAAGTTTCCCCGGGTGCCGCCTTTGGCTAGCGGACCCCCACCTGTTGTTAGCATCCCATTGACTCCCATTCATTTTGGTGTCACTTTGACAGCGAATAACTTTACATCTGAGGCATTTAATCCTCTGGGGTCGAGGATCCTTTGCTGGATTTTCTTCACATTGTAGCACAATAAACTTAAATTACTCCATCATTTATGGTCATACAGAAAAAAGAAATATAAAAAAATAATCTGTGATATTTCTACTTTTGTATGTGTCCACTTACAATCAAATCAAAACATTGTGCTTTTGTAAAATAAAGAAAATAAACAGGGTGTGCTTTCTGCCTCCCCATCGCTGTGAACTTTTTTTTCTTGAGCACGTCTATAAACTGAAACCAAACTCAGCGAATACTTGTCACACATTTATGAGCCATATACCTTTATAAACATTTAAGTACTTTTAAATGATCGGATTCAAACTGAAAACAAATATTCTCTGTTTAAGTAATTTGTATAAAACCAACAAGATGTCCAGCTTCTCAAACGCTTCCTAATTATTTTTAATTTGACCACGCCCACGAGCGCAAAAGAGATTCACATGCAAATCTCCACATGGAACGCGATTGCGCTCATTACCTCAAAAACAAAGCACGAAAAAACTTCACAAGTCTCTGCTTTTCGTCGAGTTTGAAAGACGTGCCGTGAGCTTACATTGGATTTACCTCAGAAGAAGAAGAACGCGATTTGAAGACAAGAAAGATGTAACGTTAAGGTAAGAAATTCTTACATATTAGTTTGTTATTGTTGCATAAATTTCACATTGCAGTTGAACTGTTGCCAGATATATGGTGAATATTATAATATTTAGACCCGTGTTTACTGTTACTGTGTTTGTGGATATCTGCTCAAACGTAGATATGTATATCACATCGCGTTTGAATGTTTGATATTTTGGCTTCATGTTTTTACTATTATCTCATTTCATATCATCATAACGAATGGAAACATTTTAAGTAACATGATAATCAATATATTTTTCTCTAGCTTAGTTGTTACTGAAATCTTTTGGAAGATTTATAGGCTGCTATAGGTTATTGTTATTATTATTTTATGCAGCACTGCGCATAGCCTATGCCTACAAGGCACAACAAACCTGGTGTTCATTATATTATATATTGTTGGAAACATTTGTGTGTGTGTGTGTGTGTATTCTGTGAATTTTAAAAAGCAATTTTAACCAGAAAAATCTAAAATTTATTCCCAAAATCATGCAGGCCTTTCTCTTGATATCAGTATGTTCACTTTTTTTTCTTTCAGGGACCAGATGCCACTGAGTCCTGCTGACTTCAACATTCACATGAGTCTCTGTACATGAACATGGTAAAGTGAAAATCAAACACCTTGGAAATGAAAGGTATGTACAATGTTTTTAGGAATGGCAGAAAGGTCTCTGTCTTTGGATCATTGTTTTCAATAAATGTTTTTTTGTCATTTGTTGTGTATCTTTGGATTATGTTGTGTTGTAAATAAATCCAAACAATCAAAAAGCCATTCTTTTTTAAATCTCCTCATTCTTTGTGAAAGGTTGCTCAGAATGATAGGGCCTGATAGCTCCTAATAGGGCCGTTAGGGGAGGGTATTTGTCTTTCTCAGGTGTGAAAAGCTTACATATTAATGACCTCCCGCATAAAGCTTTCTCACACAAAACACGTCGTACAAATTTTAAATCAATATATTGTCTTCTCTGAATGAGCAGTCAGGGTGATTTTCACATAGTTTTGGAGCAAATATTCTAGGCTACGTCATACAATTTTCAAAAGTCTTGTGAAGAAATAATCAGTATGGGTTTCATGGCCTTATTTCAGTGAGAATTATTTTTTTTGTATTTTCACAAACCATGCATAAATGTCATTATCTCAAAACTACAAACTTTTACATACATGCTGCTGATATATTATTGTAGCAGAGTCTGTGCTGAATACAGTGTAATTAGACTTTAGCCATGAAAATGTCACAAGTAACAGAAATAACCACAAATGTCAGAGCATGTCAGAATACCTCCAGGGCCCAGAAAACAGCTCAGACCCCAGAGGGTTAAAGACTCCATTTTTCCATTATTTATTTCTAAAGAAACACGAAAATGTATGATAGGCCCCATTACCTTGTAGCTTCCGTTATGGCCCCGTAGCAGCAATTTTTGTAAAAATAGGCTAACGATTGTGTCATAACCACGCTACTCTCTGTCGCACAGTAGAGAATTAGCGTATGGACAGGAGGAGAAGCTCACGGGCAATCGGGGGGACGTGGAGGCAAAGTGACAAAATAATTAATCAGAATACATAGCAAAAGTTTCTCCTGCTCCTAGCTCATGGACACCTCCTACTCACACTCTCCGTCTCTGCAAGTTTCGGAAGGGAATGATTTAGATTTCTCTGGGCACAGCTACTAGAAGACAGACGGGTTGCTCACGTCACATCTACGTCGTCAAGCTCAGTTTGAGTCTGCGCAGTACGCTCGACCCCCAGGAAGTAAGAGCTTCTAATTGACTTAACTTTTCTCCGTTGAATCCAATGGGGTCGCTGTGTCCAGTTTATATACTGTCTATGTGTCGAACACACCTAACAAATAAAGGGGGCGAGGCCATTTTATGTTGCTTTGGAGAAGAGTGGTAGTAGAGTGTCGTTGCCGCCATGCTGTCGAAACGCTGTTATTTTCACCCAGATTGCAGGTCCACTTTGTTCAGTCTTCCTAAGGATGGTGGAGTTAGGGAGCAATGGTTACAATTTATTTTTAACTCGCTCCCTCATAATTATAATCCAAATGTCACTCTCTGTGCTGCACATTTTCCAGAGGAAAGCTTCCTCAATCTACGCAAGTTCAATGCAGGATTCGCACAACGGCTTGTCCTGAAAGATGGAGCAGTTCCAACTTTAAAAACAGAAGCTGTTGTTTACGAGCCACAACCTGTAAGTATGATTTTTTCGCTGATGTGTTTTCCTGTAATAGTTCGTATTGTAATTTGTACGTTGTAGCAAGGAAGTAAACGAAGGACAACGCTGTTTGGCTCCACAAACCAGTTTGTTAAATGCTAATTCATACTTATCCGACAAACACATACAAACATCTGTTTAATATCACCAGCGCAGCGAACTTGGAATGTTTGTGGTGGTTGTCGTTTATGTGATCAGTGTAAATTATGCTTTGATTATAGCTTTTATGTATTGTTTATCTACATGCTTGTTTATCTACAGGCATGCTAAACATGGTTTTGTGTTTGATTTGGCTACTTTTGTAAAGCCAATGTTTAGTATTCGCATTGGGTTAATAGTTCTGGCGACAGATATTTGGCTACAATCGTTCTAAAAATACAAAAGTAACAGTGCCATATAGTCAGTAGCGATCACAATAGATCTGCAGTCTTTACAAAAAAAAAAAACCCAAAAAACATACCATTCTGAAACAGTCGTTCTTGAACAGGTTCTGCTCGATCATCTCCATTAACATTCTCTGGGTCTGATTCGGGCTTCACAGAACCCGGAAATCATCCCCACAAAGACAATCAAGTCTTCGAAAAAGGTGTTTTACCACCCCTTTAAAACCTGCAAACATTAGCCCAGTGCATAACAACAATCGTTGATTGCTGAACAGAAATCGTGTCAGATGGAGTGTGGCCTTATGCAATATTTACACTGCTCTATTCTAGTAGATAAATGTATATGTCTTGGCAATGAAATACATTTTTTTTTTCAATTAAAGGTAGGGTAGGTCAGAATTGTCTAAAAAAAAATTATTAAAATTTGTTTAAACTGTCTTTATATACCAATACATAATTAAAATGCAAGTACTCTGAAATAGAGAGTATAAAAAATTGAGTGACTCTAGTGTATTTAATCTTCAATAAACACAGCTCATTAATTCCATTCACTCCCACCTAAAAACGGGTGCGCGACTGCGCGCACGTGGGCAGAGCCAGTAATAGCGGCGGTAGTCATGGCGACGGAGAGTGACAGTCGCGCAAGCCAATCACTTGTTTCGTCCCGGTAGGAATTAATGAGCTGTGTTTTTTGAAGATTAAATACACTATAGTCACTCAATTTTTATACTCTCTTTTTCAAAGTACTTACATTTTAATTATGTATTGGTATATAAAGACAGTTTAAGCCAATTTGAAAAAAAGTTCTTTAGACAATTCTTACCTACCCAACCTTTAATATAGGCTATTTATCATTTACAGGTTGTTTTTGTTGTTGTTGTCTCAGATTTTGTTCAAATCTTGTCTATATCAAGAATGTGTCCCAAAACCAAGGCCTGTAAAATATTTCTGTTCAAATCCTGTCTTCATATTTTCAGCCCTTGAAATTACTTCAGCTTTACAGCCTGAAAATCATATTATCTGGGAAGCAATACTTAGACAGTGATACATTTTGAAAAATAAAACTTGTGATTTGCTTAAATATCTTGATCATTCTGCTATTAAGAAACACAATTTTGCCTGTTTATAGCATTATTTCTGCGCGCACGATAAAAACACTAAATAATAATTTTGACTATGTATTGGTATGTAATTTACGATGGTGTAAGGTGCTGGAAAAAGCTTTAAAATGGACCTTGAAAGTGCTTGAAAAGTGCTTGAATTTGACTTTGGAAAAGGTGTACAAACCCTGAACCAAGGTGGTTGAACGACCACTTTGCGACACTATGGTTTTGGGAAACATTAGTTGAACTAGCTAGTTGATTTCTCCAACGAAGCATCGTACTATGGTAGTGAAGCAGCGAGTTATGTAGTTGTACGGGAAACGCACCCCAGACCAGTAGAAAAAAATCCTTAGCATTGAACCCTTCAAAGAAAGATATTTTTAAGTCAGTGATGCCCAAAAAACTGTTTGCTTTCAAATATTCTTCAAAATATCTTCCTTGTGTTCAGCAGAACAAAGAAAATTATATGTTTAGAACAACATGAGTGTGAGTAAATTATGACAGAGTTTTAGTTGTGGGGTGAACTATCCCTTTAAGAACTGTTCTACAGTTGCATGTTTATAACTCATTGAACAAACCAAACATTGTTTAAACAGTTTGTGTGTAATGTTGAAGGTGTCTGAATAAATTTTGGTTTGACTGTGTGTGTGTGTGTGTGTGTGTGTGTGTGTGTGTGTATATATATATATATATATATATATATATATATATATATATAAATATAGATATAAATATAGATAGATAGATAGATATGTTTGTTTATATGTTATTTAAATAGATTTCCTTGGGTGGAGGAATTGCAATTCCGAAAAGAACATTCGATCATTTGTCCCGGACAAAAATGTTGGTGTTTAACCCAGGAGCTAGCAGTCATTATTTTTGGACGTGAGGCTCTGGCCACATCAAGCCTTACAGGAAAGAAAACCAACAAAACACCACTGGACCCCATGAAAGTTAATGCAATAATTGGTATGTTTATTGTTGTCTTGATGTAATGGGTTACAGCTACACTGAAAAAATGGTAACCTAAAAAAAATGTGCTTCATGTGGTTGCATGTATTTTGTGTCTTGGTGTTCTCATCCAGTGTTTTAGAATGCTATATCAACATTCTGCATAAAAATTGTGCGGGTGGTAACTAAACATCACATATTTATTTTTCAATTTATTTGGACAATTTATGTGTCATGAATTAAAAAAATTTGAAGAAAGATTGTTGTGATTGCTCGTTTTCAAGGGACCACTCCATCTCAAGTCAGGGCTCTGCTTAGGCAGAAGTGTAACAATGAGAGCTATGCTAAAAAAAAAAAAAAAAAAAAAAAAAAAATCAGGAAAATGGTGTGGTTAAAGGTGATGATGAGAATTAATTGATCTTTATGTAATAGACTGAAGAGACCTACCAATAATTCATTTAAAGGTCATACAGTTCTTTATTTGTTGTTTGAATTGTTCTACCTGATGTTAAATAGTACACCTGATGCACGCTTGATATACTAGTTGTAATTTTGCAATATTTAACTTTAAGCTTTTGTTTATCTGTTTGTTTGTTTTTTAATTTATTTATTTGCTTTTCATTATGGACATAAAAGTTCACAGTCATTTATTTTACCTTTGGAATAAAATAATTTAATTCATACTTTTAACTACTTTGTTTTATTGTCAGTGTAAGCATTGTGGTTTTTGTTTGTTTCCAATGCACTAAATTAAAATTAATGCATATTTCAATTTAATATAATTTCTGTTCAGTATTTCTTAGAAATACATATTAACCATTTTTTTTCTTTAAATACAATAGAATTTAAGAAAGTACATGTATTAAAGATGTATCAAAGTCCCAATTAAGTGTTTTAAAAATCACTCTTAAGTTTAACAAATTGATTTTAATATAAATTTAAAATTATGTATGTAACGGGGACAACAGAATAAGTGTTAAGTGTAATTTACTCAACAGAGATTAAATAAGGCCTAGGTTCGGCTCTAGGAGGATTTAAAAGTAGAAATTTGGGCCAAATTAAATTCAAGCAAGTAACAGCCGGCAATTTTATTTCAAAGACTCAATAAACTTTGAGTGAACAATTTTTCACAATGTACATGAATACACAATTGTCTGGTTTCCACTCAACACCATGAACCAACAAAAAAAAAAAAAAAAAAAACAAACAAACAATGGTTATGGAGTCCAAAGTCCAGGAATCAGATAAAATAAAATAAAACAAAGTCTCAATAGTCCTTCTGGATCCCTTGTGTGTGTGTGTATGATACTCAAATGTCAATGTGCAGGCCTTTTTGTGTTTTCTACCTGGATAGTGTGTATGTGTTTAGCTCTCAGTTCGAATCCGTGTTGAATCACGATGATTCTTTTGAATCGTAGATCAGGGTCTGGCTCGCCGTTCAAAGGTGGATCACTCAAACAGAATCAGCATAAAAAAAAAAAAAAAAAAAAAAATCTGCACAAAACAATGCACAAACAAATTTTCTAAAAATTTTGCTGCACAAAATGTCCGAGTACAAATGTTAATACAACATGTGACAACATGTGACACATAATAGTGTTTAAATATGCAACATATCTTGTTGTATAGCATTTTTTTTCTTCCATTTGTTAGCATAACTTAACATATAACATAACATACAACATTAACATAACATAACCCATAGATGATGCAATCATTCAACCAAAACAGTTGAAAACCGTCCGAAATCGCGTACTATCTGAGTAGGTACTACATTTAAATTAGAACGTACTTCGCGACCGTTAAAAAAAGTACGTTCTATATATGAATACGGGTAGTATGAATGGAGTCTGGACGTACTACATGACATACGCTGTCATAACAGTGCGAAAATTTAAAGAGCCCATTCCAGAGCCATAGAGAGAAAGAGTTGCGACACTCCCATAGACCTCCGTTGTAAAAAATGGCGACGCTTTTCACAGCCTACTTCCGGGAATTGAAGATCAGATTAGTTCCAAACACTGTCATTTGGGCGTTGGACCCCATTCACTTACATTGCGTCGAGTTGTTCCAGAGGTAAGTTGCTTAAATATCGACCTCTTTTGAATTGTCAACTGTCTATATTGTACCAGAGGCCCTTTGCGATGCTTATACTGGTCTTTATTTGTACATGCACAGCGTAATTATTTATATTTTATGTTGGTTGTTTCAACCAATTTTCAAGCACTGCCTGCGTGACTTTGTTAGCTGTGACAGTAAGAGTTCGGTAATGAATCGCTGCCACCTTTATAGCAACTTTTATTTAATTAATTTTTTTGGGATGTACTAACTTTTCATTATGTTTTGTTGTCTTGAGTGAAGCGGCTTGTGAGAACAATGCTGGACCTCTAGGATTGTGGCCATCACCAGTCCTGTCTGTTTCATGGATCACCTGCCCCTGGTTTTTGTTTTTCTTGTTCACACACACTCACACAAGCACACATTTTTGTTGTCTGTCATTGTTTAATAAAAAATATTTTATTTGAAAACCTTCATTTGTATCAGCCAAGCTTAATTGATGTCTCAGTAGCTATAACAGAAGTTACAAGTGTTTTGTTAGTTAATTGCTTAAGTTACTTGGATTGAGTTACAGCTACCCTTACTCTTAGCCTACTCTGCACACTAACCCAGAGCCATAGAGAAAAATCTTCACTCTGCACTTACCTATAGACCCAAACATAAAAGCATAATTCGTTTTTAATCTGTTATAGTTTTGATAATATGTGTATGGCTTAATCTTAAAATTATATTCTTAGTCTTAACATGATCATGTTTCACGTTGTGGTGCTGGGGGTGGCCACTTTCATCAGAAGAAGTGAGCTAGCTTCTAAGCGAATTCTGAACGGACCGCCACGGCAGACCTCTTTGCGTGATCACGAAGGTAGGCTAATGGCTGAATCGGAATTTATAAGCAAAATCACGGGAATCAATAGCCTAATACAGCCCAGTTGTGCTAAAATAAATATCATGAGACGTCCATCATCAGATGAATGATATGGAAAAGTTAAGTTAGAGCCGCTAAAGCCAGTGCTACTACCCATGCGAACATGAACCCTAAGCTTTTCCCTCCAAAAATATAGCCTAAAACTTATCTCCAAATGCAAAACTGACATTAACAAAATGCAATAATGCAATAACAGCTGAAAAAGTACTTGGGTGTGTGTTTTATTTTATATTTACCGTTCAATAATGCAATCGCTGCTGTCTGTCCCATAGAAGAACATGACAGCCAGCGTATGTTTTGGAACTATTGGGGCTTACATGAACCACGTGACAGCCATAGCGGCGACATCAAAGAGTGTCGCAACTCTTTCTCTCTATGGCTCTGGCCCATTCCACTGACTGCACCAACTGCGAGCAATGTTTTTAGTTCTGCTTTCTGCTTTCATCTGCGTTTTTACGTCGTTAGAGGCGTCGGTCAGCTACTCGCAGATCACGCCTTAAGTTCGTCGTGAGCTTTTACGGAATTTCTCAAATAACGTAAGTATCATCATTTATTCAGCTAATAAATTTTACCTCAGAAAAACACACAAACCTGTGAACGATGACAGATCTTGATTTTTGGCAAGGAAAAAGTCATTTATTTGCTTGTGCTATTACCATCGATGAATAAACATGAATGAATCAATAGAGATAACTTTATGTGTGTGTGTGTGTGTGTATCTCTATTGATTCATTCATTGATGGTAATAGCACAAGCAGTGTGCCTGTATGCGTGTATGTATGTATATATATAACGTACAGCTTGTGAAATTACCATCATGAATGAATCAATAGAGATACATTTTTATTTAATTTTAATGGCAATTTTATATTTAATTTTAATGGCAATAGCTCCTTTTCATTACCATTAGTGAAATAACTGAACATAAATATACAAGCATGATAAAAATTATAATTCTAGGAGAAAATTTCAATTGGCACTTAGAGGCTTTTACATCTGTGTTTACATATATATCTTCATTATATTTATAATATATAATATATACACACATACATATATTAAAATACATCATGCATAAGAAATGGATCGTATACATATAAATACAGACATACTATATTTATAAATAAGCCAACACAAGAAACAAGTATCTTGTTAATTCAAATTGTATTCTAAAATAAAACTATATACACGTTTACAGATTGTGAGCCCTACAACCTACTGCCACCTGAATGCTGCACTCTTAGAAAGAATGTGTCAAAAATGACACAACCTGTGTTAAATTTTAACACATCTGTGGGTGAGCTCCAGGACTACTAGATTTGTGTTAATTTCAACTCATTCACTGTGTTAATGAGTTTAACACACTAAATGTGTCAGAAAGGTTAACATAAAGATGTGTAAAATATGTGTAAACATGTGTAACATTACCACATTATGTGCTATCCTTGGCTACACACACTGTGTTAAGAAAGGTATCTATGTAAGGACCATCCATTGGCCCAATGACGGAATCCAACGGCATGGCGAAGGTTTAAAGCGTGTATGTCTTTTCAGCGATCCAGTGAAGTTCACTTAATTTATTGGAACTTAGTTTTAGTATTACTTTAGCTCTATGCGTAATCTGACTCCAATTTCAAATGATAATCAAATTTAGATCGTATTTCTGATTAGAAAATAATCATAAATATTGATTATGAATTAATTTAGATCTTTGATTATTCTGATTATCCCATACTTTCAATATTCGTTCATTACGGACCTAGTGTCGCTTTGAGACGTCACGTCGCGACTGCGCGCTCACGATCACAAACTAGCCAGTCCTGAAATAGTCAGAGGGTGCAGTGCAAGTATTTTACCCTATGCAGCCGCTCACTGCAGACCCATAGGTGTAATTTTTTATAATATTTGCAGTGTACAACATGCTAAGTCAGGAGATAGTCAGAAATAAGAAGGTTTTCCTAAGATGTGCCCCATGCTCCATTCATAGTGCCTTCAGTTTGATCTATCCTGGACAAAGATTTGCGGAAACACCAGACTGCACATTAATCTACTAAAATGAATGATTTCTAGAACTTCAGAATAAATCAAGATGTAACATTTATTTGTCAGGTAAAAATGTATCATGCCAATTACAGAAGTAAATGATTAAAAACCAATTCAGAAAATATATGACATCATTTACTCAAAGATGACTCTAAAAGTAAGTAATGTTTTCCTGACAAAGACACAGTAATGTGTCAGGGCTTTCCAACAGGAAAGCACTGAAACATCACTATGGGGGATGATCCTGGTAAAGAGTCCCAAAGTGTGTTCTATTCCCTCACCTTAAATACCAGACCAGAACAACAGGGGTTATACAAATGTTGTTTAGAGTTGGTTGGGCCAATCCATGTACCCCAGGGGGGTAGCACCTGGTTTCAGGAGATATCGTAAAGAGATATCAGCCAGAGAGGAGATACAGGATTCTCCTAAGTTCTCAATCTTTCTCATTAAACCAATGACTGCAATGAAATTAAGACCATTTTACCAATCGCACTGAGACCCTTAAAATTATACCAAACATGAAAAGGAAAAAACAACACATTCACAAGATACACCATATGCGATATATAGACATTCTTAATTTAACTTTCAGTGACTTGAGGAGGGAGAAGAGGAGGGAGAGGGGGGATGAGTTGAAGTCAAACAAAGGGACAAGGAGATAAGTTTGGGCAGGACAAGGTTCTGTGCTCTGTCTTTGCTATCTGCTGTCCAGGGGGCATTTTATGGCGTTATTGCAGGGTGAGTTTTGTTTTAACAGGAAAATCAGTTCTTACATCTAAAATCCTAAATCCTAAACAAAATAAGCATTTGACAAAATAAAGTCTGTGGTTGATTATCTTATTTATTATAATGACTGACATATCAACAATTAAATTCAATCCAGAATAGAACAATACAATTTAAAGCAGTCAAAAAGGAAATGTCCAACATAGGATAAAACAGTTATTTTCACAATCTCATTAGGTAACATGACACACTTCCCCACCTTCAAAATAATTTCACTTATTTCCAAAACATGTTTGGCTTGATGTACATTGGTGGCCAAGTTTAGAAAATATTAAGCATTTTAATGTTTTTGAAAGAAATCTCTTATGCTCACCAAATATTTTATTTGATTCAAAAGTACAGTAAAAACAGTAAATATTGTGAAATATTACTACAATGTAAAACAACTGTTTTCTATTTGAATATATTTAAAAAATATTATTTTATTCATGTGATCAAAGCTGAATTTTCAGCATCATTACTCCAAGTTTTCAGTGTCACATGATCCTTCAGAAACCATTCTTATACGATGATTTGATGCTCAAGAAACAGTTCTCATTATTATTATCAATGTCTGTACTCCTCCATCTTTTTCACAGCATTGAAGTAAAAGTGATCATAAAATCAGTCTTTAATAAGCCAATCTTTGGGAATAAGCATTTTGTTCACCTTTGGGAAAAATACATAAATGAACCTAAACCTAAATTAACTTATCCTGTTCAGAACTTAGTCTTGTTTAGCCAGACCTATCCCTAGACTCTATTGCAGCTTTTCTTGACCAAGGACCACCCAAGAGGACGTTTGACTGACATGTAACGCAACCAATCACAGTTCGTTTTGTTCTGCGTCATGTTTAGGGGCGTGATAATATATGATGTTGATGTCCCTACAATAACAGACTGGCTGCATCTAATAAATTATTCATTCAAGAACGTTAAGCAAGTTTACGGCAACAATGGAGCGCGAACTTCAAATACTTTTGAAAATCCAGCGTTTAGTTGATCCTGGTAAGCGCTCATTGTCACAGTTGTAAGCACAATAGCATTCTTCTTCCACAAGGGGTTTTGGTGTCACGGCATTTGTTTCCAGGCGAACCGATAAAGAACACGACACTCACATCTCCCGAACATCCTGTAGAATTCAACCAATCAGATCGCGACTTTGAAACTCCTGAAGTGTTTCCAGAAAAGTGTGACATATGCATCAGTCCCCTGTTTCCTGGATGCAAACGTGTCCACCAACACAAATGTGCTCAGTTCTTCTTCAGAGAAGATCGCAGTTCTAACACTATATAAAAAAATAGCTGCAAGCAGCAATACGGGGCCAAGCCCCTGAAGGGGCTGTAGCGCAATGCGGAGCCAGAAGAGCAAAAAGAAAAATATACATGTATATTTACATGTACATACAAAATAAAAAAATATACATGTAAATGTACATCAAGCACAGCAGCGCAGCGAGCATTTAAGCACCAACAGCAGTGCAGAGCCGGAAGGAATTGAAATGACAACTTTATACAAAATTTTAAAGTTGTCCCACACAGGGCTGGAACCCACGACTGGAATGGTTCGGGAATCATGACATGTGGTTTAGCAACTTGCGCCACTCAGAGGACAAAACCTGCAGAGGAGAGGCTTCAGAGTAAGATTAAGCACAAAAAGCATGTTAACCAGATTAGCATGCTAAGCTAGCTTAATGCTAATGTAGCTTATGATTAACCTGATAGCTGAAGCTGAACATTAGAAAGAATGGCATCTGGTTTGCATGCTAACCAATTATTATGCTAAGCTAACTAGCATAAGGTAACAAACACAGGCTACGTCAACTTCAGAGATGAATATCTCGGGAACGGTAGCAAATATAAAAAATCTGTTCAGTCATTTCTGTGCGGCTCAGTCCAAAGAACATCTGATCAAATTTTGGACAAAATTGAGCAAGATTTGAAGGAGGAGTAGCGAAAAAACTGTTTTTCATTTGTTCCAATATGGCGGATAGGCACATTGTTGGAAAATGACAAATGAGATATCAACGGAATCAGCATAAGCCAAGGAACATAATGATGTAAATAAATCAAAATTTGAACAATGTTTTCAAAAGTTATAAGCGTTTTTGCAAAAGAGCTAATATCTCTGGAACACTAGGTGGCGCTGTGTTCAGTCTTCTCATGTACCTTCAGGGCATTGTGTCGATCATCCATACTAAATTTTGTGAAGATATGTCAAATAGTTTAAAAGTTATTGCAAATTATGACAAAATTAAAAATGGCAGACATGTGGTTCATCCGATCTTGGATAATTCGGTATCCACGGATTCGGCATGATGCAAGGAATCCATAGATACCACATTTATGATTTTCTGACAAACTGTTCAAAGGTTATTGGCCAAAATAGCAATTTTTCATATCTCATTACCCGTAGGTGGCGCTGTTTGCAACTTTGGCATGGAACCTCAGGTCATGCTTCTGATGAACTGTACCAATTTTCGTTTCGATTGATGAATTTTTGGCTGAGATACAGCCTCTGAACCAATTTTGGGTCGACCTCGTTAACTTTGCGACATCATAACTTTTTTTTTTCCAGAAAAGCAAAAAATTCTGTTCAGTCATTTCTGTCCGGCTCAGTTCAAAGATCATTTGAGCATATGTTTGGACAAAATTAGACCAATTTTGAAGGAGGAGTAGCGAAAAAACTGAATACTGTACTTTTCAAAATGGCCTCTACTGTAATGGGCGGAGTCTTAATGTAAGATATTGGTTCTGATCAGCATGATGAGATGAATCAGGTGTACTAAGTTTCATTTTTCTAGATCAAAGGGTTCAAAAGTTATAACCATTTCAATGTTGAATTTTTGAACTGCTGGTGGCGCTATAGAGTTGGTTCTAGACACTCAAAAATTGCTACAATTACTTTTCATTAGCATCACTACAAGTTTGCAAAATTTCATCATTTTCCTATGTACGGTTCATAGGGCTGCCATAGACTTCCATTGGCGGAAGAAGAAGAAAATTGTTATTCTGACAATAACAATTGCTAATATAGCTGCAAGCAGCAATACAGGGGCCAAGCCCTGAAGCAGCAGCAACTCTCCCCATCCCTCCCCTCCCCTGCCCTCCCTGCCCTCCCTGCCCTCCCTGCCCCTCTCCTGATCCCTGCCCCTCTCCTGACCCCTGACCCTCTCCTGCCCCCTCTGCCCCTCTCCTGCCCTTCCTTGAATTTTTGAACTGGTGGTGGCGCTATAGAGGTGGTCCTAGAGACTCTAAAATTGGTTCAATTACTATTCATTACAATCACTACAAGTGTGCTAAATTTGAAAAAAACAGCTGTTTTAGTAGTACAAGTGAAAATGAACTCAATATGAAGATGTTTTATATAAATTTGCTGCATGTTATATTTATGGAGATCCTTTCTCAGATACACATCATGTGTGGATCTAAAACAACTTTTCCACCACTTAAGGCCACAGTACTTCTTCAGTCTGGACATGTGCCACACAGGAATCGAACCCACGACCGTAATGGTTTGGGATTCATGACACATGGTTTAACAACTTGCGCCACTCAGAGGACGCAAATTTCAAAGCTGTAGAGGAGAGGCTTCAGTGTAAGAATAAGCACACAAAAACATGTTAACGAGATTAGCATGCTAAGATAGCTTAATGCTAATGTAGCTTATGGTTATCCTGATAGCTGAAGAGCCACATTAGAAAGAATGGCATCTGGTTAGCATGCTAACCAATTATTATGCTAAGGTAACTAGCATAAGGCAACAAACAGGCTAGGTCAACTTCGGAGATGAATATCTCGGGAACGGTAGCAAATATCAAAAATCTGTTCAGTCATTTCTGTGCGGCTCGGTCCAAAGAACATCTGATCAAATTTTGGACAAAATTGAGCAAGATTTGAAGGAGGAGTAGCGAAAAAACTGTTTTTCATTTGTTCCAATATGGCGGATAGTCACATTGTTGGAAAATGACAAATGAGATATCGACGGACTCGGCATAAGCCAAGGAACATAATGACGTAAAGAAATCAAAATTTGAACAATGTTTTCAAAAGTTATAAGCGTTTTTGCAAAATACCTTATATCTTTGGAACACTAGGTGGCGCTGTGTTCAATCTTCTCATGTACCTGCAGGACATTGTGTTGATGATCCATACTAAATTTTTTAAAGATATGTCAAATAGTTTAAAAGTTATTGCAAATTATGACAAAATTCAAAATGGCGGACACGTGGTACATCCCATCCTGGCAAAATCGGTATCCATGGATTCGGCATGACCCAAGGAATCCATAGATACCACATTTATGATTTTCTGACAAACTGTTCAAAAGTTATTGACCAAAATATCTATTTTCCATATCTCATGACCTGTAGGTGGCGCTGTTCCCAACTTTGGCAAGGTCCCTCAAACCATGCTTCCAATCAAGTGTACCAATTTTTGTTTCGATTGATCAAACTTTGGCCAAGATACAGCCTCTACACCAATTTTGGGTCAACCTCATTAAGTTTGCGACATCATAACTTTTGAACAAAGATGAATAAAAAAATCTGTTCAGTCATTTCTGTGCGGCTCAGTCCAAAGATCATCTGATCAAATTTTGGACAAAATTGAGCAAGATTTGAAAGAGGAGTAGCAAAAAAACTGTTTTTCATTTGTTCCAATATGGCGGATAGTCACATTGTTGGAAAATGACAAATGAGATATCGACGGACTCGGCATAAGCCAAGGAACATAATGACGTAAAGAAATCAAAATTTGAACAATGTTTTCAAAAGTTATAAGCGTTTTTGCAAAATACCTTATATCTTTGGAACACTAGGTGGCGCTGTGTTCAATCTTCTCATGTACCTGCAGGACATTGTGTTGATGATCCATACTAAATTTTTTAAAGATATGTCAAATAGTTTAAAAGTTATTGCAAATTATGACAAAATTCAAAATGGCGGACACGTGGTACATCCCATCCTGGCAAAATCGGTATCCATGGATTCGGCATGACCCAAGGAATTCATAGATACCACATTTATGATTTTCTGACAAACTGTTCAAAAGTTATTGACCAAAATAGCTATTTTCCATATCTCATGACCTGTAGGTGGCGCTGTTCCCAACTTTGGCAAGGTCCCTCAAACCATGCTTCCAATCAAGTGTACCAATTTTTGTTTCGATTGATCAAACTTTGGCCGAGATACAGCCTCTACACCAATTTTGGGTCAACCTCATTAAGTTTGCGACATCATAACTTTTGAACAAAGATGAATAAAAAAATCTGTTCAGTCATTTCTATGCGGCTCAGTCCAAAGATCATTTGAGCAAAGTTTGGACAAAATTGGACAAATTTTGAAGGAGGAGTAGCGAAAAAACGGAATACTGTACTTTACAAAATGGCTACTACTGTAATGGGCGGAGTCTTAATGTAAGCTATTGATTTTGATCACCATGATGAGATGAATCAAGTGTACTAAGTTTTATTTCTCTAGATCAAAGGGTTCAAAAGTTATAACCATTTCAATGTTAAATATTTGAACTGGTGGTGGCGCTATAGAGTTGGTCCTAGAGACACCAAATTTGGTCCAATTACTATTCATGGCTATCTCTACAACTGTGCCAAATTTCATCATTTTCCTATGTACGGTTCATAGGGCTGCCATAGACTTCCATTGGCGGAAGAAGAAGAAGAAGAAGAAGAATAATAATAATAAATATAGCTGCAAGCAGCAATACAGGGGCCAAGCCGCTGTAGCACAGTAGGGCTGTAGCGCAATGCGGAGCCAGAAGAGCAAAAACAGCAGAAATAGAATGTACATGAAGAACAGATGGGTTCAGAGGTACAGATAGGATGAAATCAAAATGAACAAAAGTTCTGATGAGAACAAACACAGAATGTAGAAAAAAACACATTTCTAATCCCAGTGTTAGAAACATTAGTACAGCTTTTACCCAGATAATAAAGGAGTTGAAATGACAATTTTATACACAAATTCCAAAGTCGCCCCACACTGGTCTCGAACCCACGACCGGAACGGTTCGGGATTCATGACGCATGGTTGAACAGATTGCGCCACCCAGAGGACTTGTTTTACCAAGCTTCAGAGCAGAGGCTTCAGTGTAAGAATAAGCACACAAAATCATGTTAACGAGATTAGCATGCTAAGCTAGCTTAATGCTAATATAGCTTATGGTTATCCTGATAGCTTAAGAGCCACATTAGAAAGAATGGCATCTGGTTAGCATGCTAACCAATTATTATGCTAAGGTAACTAGCATAAGGCAACAAACACAGGCTAGGTCAACTTCGGAGACGAATATCTCGGGAACGGTAGTGAATATCAAAAATCTGTTCAGTCATTTCTGTGCGGCTCGGTCTAAAGAACATCTGATAAAATTTTGGACAAAATTGAGCAAGATTTTAAGGAGGAGTAGCGAAAAAACTGTTTTTCATTTGCTCCAATATGGCGGATAGTCACATTGTTGGAAAATGACAAATGAGATATCGACGGAATCGGCATAAGCCAAGGAACATAATGACGTAAAGAAATCAAAATTTGAACAATGTTTTCAAAAGTTATAAGCGTTTTTGCAAAATACCTTATATCTCTGGAACACTAGGTGGCGCTGTGTTTAGTCTTCTCATGTACCTTCAGGGCATTGTGTCGATCATCCATACTAAATTTTGTGAAGATATGTCAAATAGTTTAAAAGTTATTGCAAATTATGACAAAATTCAAAATGGCGGACACGTGGTACATCCCATCCTGGCAAAATCGGGATCCCCGGATTTGGCTTGACGCAAGGAATCCATAGATACCACATTTATGATTTTATGACAAACTGTTCAAAAGTTATTGGCCAAAATAGCCATTTTCCATATCTCATGACCCGTAGGTGGCGCTGTTCCCAACTTTGGCATGGAACCTCAGATCAAGCTTCTGATGAAGTGTACCAATTTTTGTTTCGATTGATCAAATTTTGGCCGAGATACAGCCTCTTAGCCAATTTAGGGTGGACCTCGTCAAGTTTGTGACATCATAGCTTTTGAACAAAGATGAATAAAAAAAAATGGTTCAGTCATTTCTGTGCGGCTCAGTCCAAAGATCATTTGAGCAAATTTTGGACAAAATTGGAGAAATTTTGAAGGAGGAGTAGAGAAAAAACTGAATACTGTACTTTTCAAAATGGCTACTACTGTAATGGGCGGAGTCTTAATGTAAGCTATTGATTGTGATCACCATGATGAGAAGAATCAGGTGTACTAAGTTTTATTTCTCTAGATCAAAGGGTTCAAAAGTTATAACAATTTCAATGTTGAATTTTTGAACTGGTGGTGGCGCTATGGAGTTGGTCCTAGAGACAAAAAAATTGGTCCAAATACTATTCATTACAATCACTAGAAGTGTACCAAATTTCATCATTTTCCTATGTTCCGTTGATAGGGCTGCCATTGACTCCCATTCGGGAAGAAGAAGAATAATAATAATAATAATAATAAGAAGAAAACTAACAGATACAATAGGTGCCTTGCCCCTTCGGGGCTTGGCCCCTAATAATAAGAAAACTAACAGATACAATAGGTGCCTTGCCCCTTCGGGGCTTGGCCCCTAATAAGAAAACTAACAGATACAATAGGTGCCTTGCCCCTTCGGGGCTTGGCCCCTAATAAGAAAACTAACAGATACAATAGGTGCCTTGCCCCTTCGGGGCTTGGCCCCTAAATAGCTGCAAGCAGCAATACAGGGGCCAAGCCGCTGTAGCACAGTAGGGCTGTAGCGCAATGCGGAGCCAGAAGAGCAAAAACAGCAGAAATAGAATGTACATGAAGAACAGATGGGTTCAGAGGTACAGATAGGATGAAATCAAAATGAACAAAAGTTCTGATGAGAACAAACACAGAATGTAGAAAAAACACATTTCTAATCCCAGTGTTAAAAACATTAGTACAGCTTTTACCCAGATGATAAAGGAGTTGAAATGACAATTTTATACACAAATTCCAAAGTCGCCCCACACTGGTCTCGAACCCACGACCGGAACGGTTCGGGATTCATGACGCATGGTTGAACAGATTGCGCCACCCAGAGGACTTGTTTTACCAAGCTTCAGAGCAGAGGCTTCAGTGTAAGAATAAGCACACAAAATCATGTTAACGAGATTAGCATGCTAAGCTAGCTTAATGCTAATGTAGTTTATGGTTATCCTGATAGCTGAAGAGCCACATTAAAAAGAATGGCATCTGGTTAGCATGCTAACCAATTATTATGCTAAGTTAATTAGCATAAGGCAAAAAACACAGGCTAGGTCAACTTTGAAGATGAATATCTCGGGAACGGTAGCGAATATCAGAAATCTGTTCAGTCATTTCTGTGCGGCTCAGTCCAAAGATCATCTGATCAAATTTTGGACAAAATTGAGCAAGATTTGAAGGAGGAGTAGCGAAAAAACTGTTTTTCATTTGTTCCAATATGGCGGACAGTCACATTGTTGGAAAATGACAAATGAGATATCAACGGAATCGGCATAAGCCAAGGAACATAATGACGTAAGGAAATAAAAATTTGAACAATGTTTTCAAAAGTTAAAAGCGTTTTTGCAAAAGACCTTATATCTATGGAACACTAGGTGGCGCTGTTTTCAATCTTCTCATGTACCTTCAGGACATTGTGTCGATGATCAATGCTAATTTTTGTGAAGATATGTCAAATAGTTTAAAAGTTATTGCAAATTATGACAAATTCAAAATGGCGGACACGTGGTAGATCCCATCCTGGCAAAATTGGTATCCACGGATTTGGCATGATGCAAAGAATCCATACTGCCCTACAAAGGCTAAGAGCAGTATCAGCAAAAACACCAAACTGAGAAAAACAGCTTTTTGTGTTTTTCTTACACC
The DNA here is from genome assembly GCF_949319135.1 of Squalius cephalus. Lineage (NCBI taxonomy): Eukaryota > Metazoa > Chordata > Actinopteri > Cypriniformes > Leuciscidae > Squalius > Squalius cephalus. Next base: position 48,115,283 of record NC_137124.1, on the reverse strand, counting down.
AAATATAAGCATCCAATTAAATTTAACAACAAAGGGTACAATTAGATAGATCAGAGGCAGGTGAATATTAAACATTTAGTTTTTTGACAGTCAGGCAAAAATTTGGTAGTTTTATAGGCTATACTGCGCTTTGCCTTTGCATTACTGCGTATACTTACATGGCCATACAATAACAAATAGCAGTAAGTGTAGCAAGTCATCATAATCACTTGCTTATATCATAAATCATAAATCATAAATCAAATAATTTTTTATTACCGTGAGTCTGGAGAGGAGGGGGTAGGGGAGACGACTCTCTCCAGTATTTTGAATTTGTACTGCAGTAACTATTTTAAACACTAGCTGTCAGTATTACAGATTAATTTTGACCTTTAAGGTTATTTCTCTAAGGTATTCCCCAAGGTATGGTTGCTATCCCAATGCTGTAAAAAAAGCTAATGCTAGCTAGAAAGAGCTAAACAGACAAAATTGACAACAATAAAAAGGTTAAGAGGTTTAAAACTTAACAATTTTTGGTGACTTGTTTAAGGCAAGTTTCACCAGCATTTTTCCACGTAAAAGTGAAGCCATTTTGACAGTTCCTTTCTTCTCTGAGAGAGGTTTTATAACATACTGTATGCTATAAAACCTGACTCATGCCACTTAGCTAGCTGCAACAATGTTCATGCTGACACAAAGGCAAACTGCAGTATCATAGTGAAACCAAGGCAGTACGGGCAGATACTGCATTCTGCCTTGGTTTCACCCTACTTTTCAATACAATACTGCAACTAAAAATGTCAATTTATATAAGAAATTTATTAGGTAGCCATATGAAATTTTAACAGATTGAAGAGCAGATCCTGCACTTTTTATTTGTGCAAAAAAATTTTTTTTGAAAAATTGAAGATACTGCTCTTAGCCTTTGTAGGGCAGCATAGATACCACATTTTTGATTTTCTGACAAACTGTCCAAAAGTTATTGGCCAAAATAGCAATTTTTCATATCTCATGACCCGTAGGTGGCGCTGTTCCCAACTTTGGCATGGAACCTCAGATCAAGCTTCTGATGAAGTGTACCAATTTTCGTTTCGATTGATCAAACTTTGGCCGAGATACAGCCTCTTAGCCAATTTTGGGTGGACCTCGTCAAGTTTGTGACACCATAACTTTTGAACAAAGATGAATAAAAAAAAATCTGTTCAGTCATTTCTGTGCGGCTCAGTCCAAAGATCATTTGAGCAAATTTTGGACAAAATTGGAGAAATTTTGAAGGAGGAGTAGCGAAAAAACTGAATACTGTACTTTTCAAAATGGCCACTACTGTAATGGGCGGAGTCTTAATGGTCTATATTGGTTTTGATCAGCATGATGAGAGGAATCAGGTGTCCTAAGTATTATTTTTCTAGATCAAATGGTTCAAAAGTTATAATCATTTCAATGTTGAATTTTTGAACTGGTGGTGGCGCTATAGAGTTGGCCCTAGAGACACCAAATTTGGTCCAATTACTATTCATGGCCATCTCTACAACTGTGCCAAATTTCATCATTTTCCTATGTACGGTTCATAGGGCTGCCATAGACTTCCATTGGCGGAAGAAGAAGAATACTATTATTCTGACAATTCCAATTACCAATATAGCTGCAAGCAGCAATATAGGGGCCAAGCCCTTAAACGCACCGCAAGCAGAACAAGTATGGCGCACAGCAAGCACAGCCAGCACATCATGTACATGAAGCACAGCAAGTACTGTAAGCACTGCAGCGCAGCATATATTTAAGCACCAACAGCAGTGCGGAGCCAGAAGAACAAAAAGAGCAGAAATTGAATATACATGTAAATGTACATCAAGCACAGCAGCGCAGCAAGCATTTAAGCACCAAAAGCAGTGCAAAGCCGGAAGGAATTGAAATGACAACTTTATACAAAGTTTTAATGTTGTTCCACACAGGACTCGAACCCACGACCGGAATGATTCGAGATTCATGACATGTGGTTTAGCAACTTCCGCCACTCAGAGGACGTGAATTGGTTAGCAAGGCAACAAACACAGGCTAGCTCAACTTTGCAGACGAATATCTCGGGAATGGTAGCGAATATCAAAAATCTGTTCAGTAATTTCTGTGCGGCTCGGTCCAAAGATCATTTGATAAAATTTCTGTTCAAACTGTTCAAAAGTTATTGGCCAAAATAGCCATTTTCCAGATCTCATGACCCGTAGGTGGCGCTGTTCCCAACTTTGGCATGGAACCTCAGATCATGCTTCCGATGAAGTGTACCAATTTTCGTTTTGATTGATCAAAGTTTGGCAGAGCTATAGCTTCTGAACCAATTTTGAGTCGACCATGTTAAGTTTGCCACATCATAACTTTTTTTTTTCCAGTATAGCAAAAAATTCTGTTCAGTCATTTCTATGCGGATCAGTCCGAAGATCATTTGAGCACATGTTTGGACAAAATTGGACAAAATTTGAAGGAGGAGTAGCGAAAAAACTGTTTTTCATTTGTTCCAATATGGCGGATAGTCACATTGTTGGAAAATGACAAATGAGATATCGACGGAATCGGCATAAGCCAAGGAAAATAATGAAGCAAAGAACTCAAAATTTGAACAATTTTTTCAAAAGTTATAAGCGTTTTTGCAAAAGACCTTATATCTCTGGAACACTAGGTGGCGCTGTGTTCAGTCTTCTCATGTACCTTCAGGGAATTGTGTCAATCATCCATACTAAATTTTGTGAAAATATGTCAAATAGTTTAAAAGTTATTGCAAATTATAACAAACTTCAAAATGGCGGCCACGTGGTTCATCCGATCTTGACAAAATTGGCATCCACGGATTTGGCATGATGCAAGGAATCCATAGATACCACATTTATGGTTTTCTGACAAACTGTTCAAAAGTTATTGACCAAAGTAGCAATTTTTCATATCTCATGACCCGTAGGTGGCGCTGTTCCCAACTTTGGCATGGACCCTCAGAACATCCTTCCAATGAATTGTACCAATTTTCGTTTCGATTGATCAAACTTTTGCCGAGATACAGCCTCTTAGCCAATTTTGGGTCAACCTCGTTAAGTTTGCGACACCATAACTTTTGAACAAAGATGAATAAAAAAAATCGGTTCAGTCATTTCTGTGCGACTCAGTCCGAAGATCATTTGAGCACATGTTTGGACAAAATTGGACAAAATTTGAAGGAGGAGTAGCGAAAAAACTGAATACTGTACTTTTCAAAATGGCCACTACTGTAATGGGTGGAGTCTTAATGTAAGGTAGTGGTTGTGATCAGCATGATGAGAGCAATCAGGTGTACTATGTCTCATTTCTGTGGATCAAACAGTTCAAAAGTTATAACCATTTCAATGTTGAATTTTTGAACTGGTGGTGGCGCTATAGAGTTGGTCCTAGAGACACAAAAATTGCTACATTTACTATTCATGGTCATCAATACAAGTGTGCCAAATTTCATCATTTTCCTATGTACGGTTCATAGGGCTGCCATAGACTCCCATTTGCGGAAGAAGAAGAATTGTTATTTTGACAATAACAATTGCTATTAAAGCTGCAAGCAGCCTTTCCGGGGCCAAGCCCTTCTGGTTGTTTGGCTTGTTTGGATACATTATTTTTTACTAGGAATCTTTTGAACATTGCACAATTCACATGGTTTAACATTTGCTACACATTGGAAATGATTTAACAATCTTCAAAGTTAAAGCCTTTTGCTTTACTTAGTATTTGGTTTACACTCATACACTGTGGTTTGCTTAATAATTTTACAGAGACTTAAGATGTTGAAGGTAGAATCGCTGTAGCACAATGCGGAGCCAGAAGAGCAAAAACAGCAGAAATAGAATGTACATGAAGAACAGATGGGTTCAGAGGTACAGATAGGATAAAATCAAAATGAACAGAAGTTCTGATGAGAACGAACACAGAACGTAGAAAAAAACACACACTTATTTCTAGTCCCAGTGTAAGAAACATTAGTAGAGCTCTTACCCAGATAATAAAGGAGTTCAAATGACAATTTTATACACAATTTCAAAGTCGCCCCACACTGGTCTCGAACCCACGACCGGAATGGTTCGGGATTCATGACGCATGGTTGAACAGATTGCGCCACCCAGAGGACATGTTTTACAAAGCTGCAGAGGAGAGGTTTCAGTGTAAGAATAAGCAGACAAAATACATGTTAACGAGATTAGCATGCTAAGCTAGCTTAATGCTAATACAGCTTATGGTTATCCTGATAGCTGAAGAGCCACATTAGAAAGAATGGCATCTGGTTAGCATGCTAACCAATTATTATGCTAAGTTAACTAGCATAAGGCAAAATACACAGGCTAGGTCAACTTCGAAGATGAATATCTCAGGAACGGTAGCAAATATCAAAAATCTGTTCAGTCATTTCTGTGCGGCTCGGTCCAAAGATCATCTGATAAAATTTTGGACAAAATTGAGCAAAATTTGAAGGAGGAGTAGCGAAAAAACTGTTTTTCATTTGCTCCAATATGGTGGACAGTCACATTGTTGGAAAATGACAAATGAGATGTCGTCGGAATTGGCATAAGCCAAGGAACATAATAATGTAAAGAAATCAAAATTTGAACAATGTTTTCAAGAGTTATAAGCGTTTTTGCAAAAGACCTTATATCTCTGGAACACTAGGTGGCGCTGTGCTCAATCTTCTCATGGACCTTCAGGACATTGTGTTGATGAACCATACTACATTTTGTAAAGATATGTCAAATAGTTTAAAAGTTATTGCAAATTATGACACAATTCAAAATGGCGGACACGTGGTACATCCCATCCTGGCAAAATCGGTATCCACGGATTCAGCATGACCCAAGGAATGCATAGATACCACATTTATGATGTTCTGACAAACTGTTCAAAAGTTATTGACCAAAATAGCTATTTTCCATATCTCATGACCCGTAGGTGGCGCTGTTCCCAACTTTGGCATGGAACCTCATATCAAGCTTCTGATGAAGTGTACCAATTTATGTTTCGATTGATCAAACTTTGGCCGAGATCCAGCCTCTTAGCCAATTTTGGGTGGACCTCATCAAGTTTGTGACATCATAGCTTTTGAACAAAGATGAATAAAAAAAATCTGTTCAGTCATTTCTGTGCGGCTCAGTCCAAAGATCATTTGAGCAAATTTTGGACAAAATTGGAGAAAATTTAAAGGAGGAGTAGCGCAAAAACTGAATACTGTACTTTTCAAAATGGCCACTACTGTAATGGGCGGAGTCTTAATGTAATGTATTGGTTGTGATCAGAATGATGAGAGGAATCAGGTGTACTAAGTTTCATTTCTCTAGATCAAAGGGTTCAAAAGTTATAACCATTTCAATGTTGAATTTTTGAACTGGTGGTGGCGCTATGGAGTTGGTCCTAGAGACTCAAAAATTGGTCCAATTACTATTCATTAGCATCACTAGAAGTGTACCAAATTTCATCATTTTCCTATGTACGGTTCATAGGGCTGCCATAGACTTCCATTGGCGGAAGAAGAAGAATAATAATAATAATAAGAAGAAAACTAACAGATACAATAGGTGCCTTGCCCCTTCGGGGCTTGGCCCCTAAATATAGCTGCAAGCAGCAATACAGGGGCCAAGCCCTGAAGCAGCAGCAACTCTCCCCATCCCTCCCCATCCCTCCCCTCCCCTCCCCTCCCCTCCCCATCCCTCCCCATCCCTCCCCATCCCTCCCCTCCCCTGCCCTCCCTGCCCCTCTCCTGACCCCTGCCCCTCTCCTGCCCCCTCTGCCCCTCTCCTGCCCTTCCTTGAATTTTTGAACTGGTGGTGGCGCTATAGAGGTGGTCCTAGAGACTCTAAAATTGGTCCAATTACTATTCATTACAATCACTACAAGTGTGCTAAATTTGAAAAAAAAAAAAAAAAAAACAGCTGTTTTAGTAGTACAAGTGAAAATGAACTCAATATGAAGATGTTTTATATAAATTTGCTGCATGTTATATTTATGGAGATCCTTTCTCAGATACACATCATGTGTGGATCTAAAACAACTTTTCCACCACTTAAGGCCACAGTACTTCTTCAGTCTGGACATGTGCCACACAGGAATCGAACCCACGACCGTAATGGTTTTGGATTCATGACACATGGTTTAACAACTTGCGCCACTCAGAGGACGCAAATTTCAAAGCTGTAGAGGAGAGGCTTCAGTGTAAGAATAAGCACACAAAAACATGTTAACGAGATTAGCATGCTAAGATAGCTTAATGCTAATGTAGCTTATGGTTATCCTGATAGCTGAAGAGCCACATTAGAAAGAATGGCATCTGGTTAGCATGCTAACCAATTATTATGCTAAGGTAACTAGCATAAGGCAACAAACACAGGCTAGGTCAACTTCGGAGATGAATATCTCGGGAACGGTAGCAAATATCAAAAATCTGTTCAGTCATTTCTGTGCGGCTCGGTCCAAAGAACATCTGATCAAATTTTGGACAAAATTGAGCAAGATTTGAAGGAGGAGTAGCGAAAAAACTGTTTTTCATTTGTTCCAATATGGCGGATAGTCACATTGTTGGAAAATGACAAATGAGATATCGACGGACTCGGCATAAGCCAAGAAACATAATGACGTAAAGAAATCAAAATTTGAACAATGTTTTCAAAAGTTATAAGCGTTTTTGAAAAAGACCCTATATCTCTGGAACACTAGGTGGCGCTGCGTTCAATCTTCTCATGTACCTTCAGGACATTGTGTCGATGATCCATACTAAATTTTGTGAAGATATGTCAAATAGTTTAAAAGTTATTGCAAATTATGACAAAATTCAAAATGGCGGACACGTGGTACATCCCATCCTGGCAAAATCGGTATCCATGGATTCGGCATGACCCAAGGAATCCATAGATAATACATTTATGATTTTCTGACAAACTGTTCAAAAGTTATTGACCAAAATAGCTATTTTCCATATCTCATGACCTGTAGGTGGCGCTGTTCCCAACTTTGGCAAGGTCCCTCAAACCATGCTTCCAATCAAGTGTACCAATTTTTGTTTCGATTGATCAAACTTTGGCCGAGATACAGCCTCTACACCAATTTTGGGTCAACCTCATTAAGTTTGCGACATCATAACTTTTGAACAAAGATGAATAAAAAAATCTGTTCAGTCATTTCTATGCGGCTCAGTCCAAAGATCATTTGAGCAAATTTTGGACAAAATTGGACAAATTTTGAAGGAGGAGTAGCGAAAAAACGGAATACTGTACTTTACAAAATGGCTACTACTGTAATGGGCGGAGTCTTAATGTAAGCTATTGATTTTGATCACCATGATGAGATGAATCAAGTGTACTAAGTTTTATTTCTCTAGATCAAAGGGTTCAAAAGTTATAACCATTTCAATGTTGAATTTTTGAACTGGTGGTGGCGCTATAGAGTTGGTCCTAGAGACACCAAATTTGGTCCAATTACTATTCATGGCTATCTCTACAACTGTGCCAAATTTCATCATTTTCCTATGTACGGTTCATAGGGCTGCCATAGACTTCCATTGGCGGAAGAAGAAGAAGAAGAAGAAGAAGAAGAATAATAAATATAGCTGCAAGCAGCAATACAGGGGCCAAGCCCTTCAAGGCACCGCAAGCAGAACAAGTATGGCGCACTGCAAGCACATCAAGCACAGCCAGCACATCATGTACAGCAACACAGCAAGTACTGTAAGCACTGCAGCGCAGCAAGCATTTAAGCACCAACAGCAGTGCGAAGCCAGAAGAACAAAAAGAGCAGAAATTTAATATACAAGTAAATGTACATCAAGCACAGCAAGTACTGTAAGCAAAGCAGCGCAGCGAGCATTTAAGCACCAACAGCAGTGCAGAGCCGGAAGGAATTGAAATGACAACTGTATAAAAAAAATTTAAGTTGTCCAACACAGGACTTGAACCCACGACTGGAATGGTTCGGGATTCATGACACTTGGTTTAGCAAATTGCGCCACTCAGAGGACACGAATTGCAAAGCTGCAGAGGAGAGGCTTCAGTGTAAGAATAAGCACAAAAAAGCATGTTAACCAGATTGGCATGCTATGCTAGTTTTGTTTATGGTTAACTTGATAGCTGAAGGGTCACATTAGAAAGAATGGCATCTGGTTAGCATGCTAATCAATTATTATGCTAAGCTAACTAGCATAAGGCAAAAAACACAGGCTAGGTCAACTTTGGAGACAAATATCTCGAGAACGGTAGTGAATATAAAAAATCTGTTGAGTCATTTCTCTGCGGCTCAGTCCAAAGAACATCTGATCAAATTTTGGGCAAAATTGAGCAAAATTTGAAGGAGGAGTAGCAAAAAAACTGTTTTTCATTTGCTCCAATATGGTGGACAGTCACATTGTTGGAAAATGACAATTGTGACATCGTCGGAATCTGCATCAGCCACGGAACATAATGACATAAAGAAATCAAAATTTGAACAATGTTTTCAAAAGTTATAAGCGTTTTTGCAAAATACCTTATATCTCTGGAACACTAGGTGGCGCTGTGTTCAAAGTTCTCAGGTACCTTCAGGACTTACTAATGATGATCCATACTAAATTTTGTGCTGATATGTCAAATAGTTTAAAAGATATTGCAATTTATGACACAATTCAAAGTGGCGGACACATGGTTCATCTGATCTCGAATAATTAATTCATCGGCATGACACAAGGAATCCATAGATACCACATTTATGATTTTCTGACAAACTGTTCAAATGTTATTGGCCAAAATAGTAATTTTCCAGATCTCATGACCTGTAGGTGGCGCTGTTGCCAACTTTGGCATGGACCCTCAGGTCATGGCTCCGATGAAGCGTACTAATTTTCATTTCGATTGATCGATTTTTGGCCGAGATACAGCCTCTGAACCAATTTTGGGTTGACCTCGTTAACTTTGCGACATCATAACTTTTTTTTTTCCAGTATAGCAAAAAATTCTGTTCAGTCATTTCTGTGCGGCTCAGTCCAAAGATCATTTGAGCAAATTTTGGAGAAAATTGGACAAATTTTGAAGGAGGAGTAGCGAAAAAACTGAATACTGTACTTTTCAAAATGGCCACTACTGTAATGGGCGGAGTCTTAATGTAAGGTATTGGTTGTGATCAGCATGATGAGTGGAATCTGGTGTACTAAGTTTCATGTCTCTAGATCAAAGGGTTCAAAAGTTATAACCATTTCATTGTTGAATATTTGAACTGGTGGTGGCGCTATGGAGTTGGTGCTAGAGACTCAAAAATTGGTCCAATTACTATTCATTACCATCACTAGAAGTGTGCCAAATTTCATCATTTTCCTATGTACGGTTCATAGGGCTGCCATAGACTCCCATTTGCGGAAGAAGAAGAATTGTTATTCTGACAATAACAATTGCTATTAAAGCTGCAAGCAGCCTTTCCGGGGCCAAGCCCTTCTGGTTGTTTGGCTTGTTTGGATACATTATTTTTTACTAGGAATCTTTTGAACATTGCACAATTCACATGGTTTAACATTTGCTACACATTGGAAATGATTTAACAATCTTCAAAGTTAAAGCCTTTTGCTTTACTTAGTATTTGGTTTACACTCATACACTGTGGTTTGCTTAATAATTTTACAGAGACTTAAGATGTTGAAGGTAGAATCGCTGTAGCACAATGCGGAGCCAGAAGAGCAAAAACAGCAGAAATAGAATGTACATGAAGAACAGATGGGTTCAGAGGTACAGATAGGATAAAATCAAAATGAACAGAAGTTCTGATGAGAACGAACACAGAACGTAGAAAAAAACACACACTTATTTCTAATCCCAGTGTAAGAAACATTAGTAGAGCTCTTACCCAGATAATAAAGGAGTTCAAATGACAATTTTATACACAATTTCAAAGTCGCCCCACACTGGTCTCGAACCCACGACCGGAATGGTTCGGGATTCATGACGCATGGTTGAACAGATTGCGCCACCCAGAGGACATGTTTTACAAAGCTGCAGAGGAGAGGTTTCAGTGTAAGAATAAGCAGACAAAATACATGTTAACGAGATTAGCATGCTAAGCTAGCTTAATGCTAATACAGCTTATGGTTATCCTGATAGCTGAAGAGCCACATTAGAAAGAATGGCATCTGGTTAGCATGCTAACCAATTATTATGCTAAGTTAACTAGCATAAGGCAAAATACACAGGCTAGGTCAACTTCGAAGATGAATATCTCAGGAACGGTAGCAAATATCAAAAATCTGTTCAGTCATTTCTGTGCGGCTCGGTCCAAAGATCATCTGATAAAATTTTGGACAAAATTGAGCAAAATTTGAAGGAGGAGTAGCGAAAAAACTGTTTTTCATTTGCTCCAATATGGTGGACAGTCACATTGTTGGAAAATGACAAATGAGATGTCGTCGGAATCGGCATAAGCCAAGGAACATAATAATGTAAAGAAATCAAAATTTGAACAATGTTTTCAAGAGTTATAAGCGTTTTTGCAAAAGACCTTATATCTCTGGAACACTAGGTGGCGCTGTGCTCAATCTTCTCATGGACCTTCAGGACATTGTGTCGATGAACCATACTACATTTTGTAAAGATATGTCAAATAGTTTAAAAGTTATTGCAAATTATGACACAATTCAAAATGGCGGACACGTGGTACATCCCATCCTGGCAAAATCGGTATCCACGGATTCAGCATGACCCAAGGAATGCATAGATACCACATTTATGATTTTCTGACAAACTGTTCAAAAGTTATTGACCAAAATAGCTATTTTCCATATCTCATGACCCGTAGGTGGCGCTGTTCCCAACTTTGGCATGGAACCTCATATCAAGCTTCTGATGAAGTGTACCAATTTATGTTTCGATTGATCAAACTTTGGCCGAGATCCAGCCTCTTAGCCAATTTTGGGTGGACCTCATCAAGTTTGTGACATCATAGCTTTTGAACAAAGATGAATAAAAAAAATCTGTTCAGTCATTTCTGTGCGGCTCAGTCCAAAGATCATTTGAGCAAATTTTGGACAAAATTGGAGAAAATTTAAAGGAGGAGTAGCGCAAAAACTGAATACTGTACTTTTCAAAATGGCCACTACTGTAATGGGCGGAGTCTTAATGTAATGTATTGGTTGTGATCAGAATGATGAGAGGAATCAGGTGTACTAAGTTTCATTTCTCTAGATCAAAGGGTTCAAAAGTTATAACCATTTCAATGTTGAATTTTTGAACTGGTGGTGGCGCTATGGAGTTGGTCCTAGAGACTCAAAAATTGGTCCAATTACTATTCATTAGCATCACTAGAAGTGTACCAAATTTCATCATTTTCCTATGTACGGTTCATAGGGCTGCCATAGACTTCCATTGGCGGAAGAAGAAGAATAATAATAATAAATATAGCTGCAAGCAGCAATACAGGGGCCAAGCCCTGAAGCAGCAGCAACTCTCCCCATCCCTCCCCTCCCCTGCCCTCCCTGCCCCTCTCCTGATCCCTGCCCCTCTCCTGACCCCTGCCCCTCTCCTGCCCCCTCTGCCCCTCTCCTGCCCTTCCTTGAATTTTTGAACTGGTGGTGGCGCTATAGAGGTGGTCCTAGAGACTCTAAAATTGGTCCAATTACTATTCATTACAATCACTACAAGTGTGCTAAATTTGAAAAAAACAGCTGTTTTAATAGTACAAGTGAAAATGAACTCAATATGAAGATGTTTTATATAAATTTGCTGCATGTTATATTTATGGAGATCCTTTCTCAGATACACATCATGTGTGGAACTAAAACAACTTTTCCACCACTTAAGGCCACCGTACTTCTTCAGTCTGGACATGTGCCACACAGGAATCGAACCCACGACCGTAACGGTTCGGGATTCATGACGCATGATTTAACAACTTGCGCCACTCAGAGGACGTAAATTTCAAAGCTGCAGAGGAGAGGCTTCAGTGTAAGAATAAGCACACAAAAACATGTTAACGAGATTAGCATGCTAAGCTAGCTTAATGCTAATGTAGTTTATGGTTATCCTGATAGCTGAAGAGCCACATTAGAAAGAATGGCATCTGGTTAGCATGCTAACCAATTATTATGCTAAGGTAACTAGCATAAGGCAACAAACACAGGCTAGGTCAGCTTCGGAGATGAATATCTCGGGAACGGTAGCAAATATCAAAAATCTGTTCAGTCATTTCTGTGCGGCTCGGTCCAAAGAACATCTGATCAAATTTTGGACAAAATTGAGCAAGATTTGAAGGAGGAGTAGCGAAAAAACTGTTTTTCATTTGTTCCAATATGGCGGATAGTCACATTGTTGGAAAATGACAAATGAGATATCGACGGACTCGGCATAAGCCAAGAAACATAATGACGTAAAGAAATCAAAATTTGAACAATGTTTTCAAAAGTTATAAGCGTTTTTGAAAAAGACCCTATATCTCTGGAACACTAGGTGGCGCTGCGTTCAATCTTCTCATGTACCTTCAGGACATTGTGTCGATGATCCATACTAAATTTTGTGAAGATATGTCAAATAGTTTAAAAGTTATTGCAAATTATGACAAAATTCAAAATGGCGGACACGTGGTACATCCCATCCTGGCAAAATCGGTATCCATGGATTCGGCATGACCCAAGGAATCCATAGATACCACATTTATGATTTTCTGACAAACTGTTCAAAAGTTATTGACCAAAATAGCTATTTTCCATATCTCATGACCTGTAGGTGGCGCTGTTCCCAACTTTGGCAAGGTCCCTCAAACCATGCTTCCAATCAAGTGTACCAATTTTTGTTTCGATTGATCAAACTTTGGCCGAGATACAGCCTCTACACCAATTTTGGGTCAACCTCATTAAGTTTGCGACATCATAACTTTTGAACAAAGATGAATAAAAAAATCTGTTCAGTCATTTCTGTGCGGCTCAGTCCAAAGATCATCTGATCAAATTTTGAACAAAATTGAGCAAGATTTGAAGGAGGAGTAGCAAAAAAACTGTTTTTCATTTGTTCCAATATGGCGGATAGTCACATTGTTGGAAAATGACAAATGAGATATCGACGGACTCGGCATAAGCCAAGGAACATAATGACGTAAAGAAATCAAAATTTGAACAATGTTTTCAAAAGTTATAAGCGTTTTTGCAAAATACCTTATATCTTTGGAACACTAGGTGGCGCTGTGTTCAATCTTCTCATGTACCTGCAGGACATTGTGTTGATGATCCATACTAAATTTTTTAAAGATATGTCAAATAGTTTAAAAGTTATTGCAAATTATGACAAAATTCAAAATGGCGGACACGTGGTACATTCCATCCTGGCAAAATCGGTATCCATGGATTCGGCATGACCCAAGGAATTCATAGATACCACATTTATGATTTTCTGACAAACTGTTCAAAAGTTATTGACCAAAATAGCTATTTTCCATATCTCATGACCTGTAGGTGGCGCTGTTCCCAACTTTGGCAAGGTCCCTCAAACCATGCTTCCAATCAAGTGTACCAATTTTTGTTTCGATTGATCAAACTTTGGCCGAGATACAGCCTCTACACCAATTTTGGGTCAACCTCATTAAGTTTGCGACATCATAACTTTTGAACAAAGATGAATAAAAAAATCTGTTCAGTCATTTCTATGCGGCTCAGTCCAAAGATCATTTGAGCAAATTTTGGACAAAATTGGACAAATTTTGAAGGAGGAGTAGCGAAAAAACGGAATACTGTACTTTACAAAATGGCTACTACTGTAATGGGCGGAGTCTTAATGTAAGCTATTGATTTTGATCACCATGATGAGATGAATCAAGTGTACTAAGTTTTATTTCTCTAGATCAAAGGGTTCAAAAGTTATAACCATTTCAATGTTGAATTTTTGAACTGGTGGTGGCGCTATAGAGTTGGTCCTAGAGACACCAAAATTGGTCCAATTACTATTCATGGCTATCTCTACAACTGTGCCAAATTTAATCATTTTCCTATGTACGGTTCATAGGGCTGCCATAGACTTCCATTGGCGGAAGAAGAAGAAGAAGAATAATAATAAATATAGCTGCAAGCAGCAATACAGGGGCCAAGCCGCTGTAGCACAGTAGGGCTGTAGCGCAATGCGGAGCCAGAAGAGCAAAAACAGCAGAAATAGAATGTACATGAAGAACAGATGGGTTCAGAGGTACAGATAGGATGAAATCAAAATGAACAAAAGTTCTGATGAGAACAAACACAGAATGTAGAAAAAACACATTTCTAATCCCAGTGTTAGAAACATTAGTACAGCTTTTACCCAGATGATAAAGGAGTTGAAATGACAATTTTATACACAAATTCCAAAGTTGCCCCACACTGGTCTCGAACCCACGACCGGAACGGTTCGGGATTCATGACGCATGGTTGAACAGATTGCGCCACCCAGAGGACTTGCTTTACAAAGCTTCAGAGCAGAGGCTTCAGTGTAAGAATAAGCACACAAAATCATGTTAACGAGATTAGCATGCTAAGCTAGCTTAATGCTAATGTAGCTTATGGTTATCCTGATAGCTGAAGAGCCACATTAGAAAGAATGGCATCTGGTTAGCATGCTAACCAATTATTATGCTAAGTTAACTAGCATAAGGCAAAAAACACAGGCTAGGTCAACTTTGAAGATGAATATCTCTGGAACGGTAGCGAATATCAGAAATCTGTTCAGTCATTTCTGTGCGGCTCAGTCCAAAGATCATCTGATCAAATTTTGGACAAAATTGAGCAAGATTTGAAGGAGGAGTAGCGAAAAAACTGTTTTTCATTTGTTCCAATATGGCGGATAGTCACATTGTTGGAAAATGACAAATGAGATATCAACGGAATCGGCATAAGCCAAGAAACATAATGACGTAAGGAAATCAAAATTTGAACAATGTTTTCAAAAGTTGTAAGAGTTTTTGCAAAATACCTCATATCTCTGGAACACTAGGTGGCGCTGTGTTCAATCTTCTCATGTACCTTTAGGACATTGTGTCGATGATCCATACTAAATTTTGTGAAGATATGTCAAATAGTTTAAAAGTTATTGCAAATTATGACAAAATTCAAAATGGCGGACACGTGGTACATCCCATCTCAGATAATTCGGTATCCACGGATTCGGCATGACCCAAGGAATCCATAGATACCACATTTATGATTTTCTGACAAAGTGCTCAAAAGATATTGACCAAAAAAGCAATTTTTCATATCTCATGACCCGTAGGTGGCGCTGTTCCCAACTTTGGCATGGACCCTCAGACCATGCTTCCAATGAAGCGTACCAATTTTCATTTCGATTGATCAAACTTCGGCCGAGATACAGCCTCTGAACCAATTTTGGGTCGACCTCGTTAAGTTTACGACACAATTACTTTTGAACAAAGATGAATAAAAAAAATCTGTTCAGTCATTTCTGTGCGGCTTAGTCCAAAGATCATTTGAGCAAAATTTGGACAAAATTGGACAAATTCTGAAGGAGGAGTAGTGAAAAAACTGAATACTGTACTTTTCAAAATGGCTACTACTGTAATGGGCGGAGTCTTAATGTAAGCCATTGATTGTGATCACCATGATGAGAGGAATCAGGTGTACTAAGTTTTATTTCTCTAGATCAAAGGGTTCAAAAGTTATAACAATTTCAATGTTGAATTTTTGAACTGGTGGTGGCGCTATGGAGTTGGTCCTAGAGACAAAAAAATTGGTCCAAATACTATTCATTACAATCACTAGAAGTGTACCAAATTTCATCATTTTCCTATGTTCCGTTGATAGGGCTGCCATTGACTCCCATTCGGGAAGAAGAAGAATAATAATAATAATAATAATAATAAGAAAACTAACAGATACAATAGGTGCCTTGCCCCTTCGGGGCTTGGCCCCTAAATATAGCTGCAAGCAGCAATACAGGGGCCAAGCCCTTAAACGCACCGCAAGCAGAACAAGTATGGCGCACAGCAAGCACAGCCAGCACATCATGTACATGAAGCACAGCAAGTACTGTAAGCACTGCAGCGCAGCATATATTTAAGCACCAACAGCAGTGCGGAGCCAGAAGAACAAAAAGAGCAGAAATTGAATATACATGTAAATGTACATCAAGCACAGCAGCGCAGCAAGCATTTAAGCACCAAAAGCAGTGCAAAGCCGGAAGGAATTGAAATGACAACTTTATACAAAGTTTTAATGTTGTTCCACACAGGACTCGAACCCACGACCGGAATGATTCGAGATTCATGACATGTGGTTTAGCAACTTCCGCCACTCAGAGGACGTGAATTGGTTAGCAAGGCAACAAACACAGGCTAGCTCAACTTTGCAGACGAATATCTCGGGAATGGTAGCGAATATCAAAAATCTGTTCAGTAATTTCTGTGCGGCTCGGTCCAAAGATCATTTGATACAATTTCTGTTCAAACTGTTCAAAAGTTATTGGCCAAAATAGCCATTTTCCAGATCTCATGACCCGTAGGTGGCGCTGTTCCCAACTTTGGCATGGAACCTCAGATCATGCTTCCGATGAAGTGTACCAATTTTCGTTTTGATTGATCAAAGTTTGGCAGAGCTATAGCTTCTGAACCAATTTTGAGTCGACCATGTTAAGTTTGCCACATCATAACTTTTTTTTTTCCAGTATAGCAAAAAATTCTGTTCAGTCATTTCTATGCGGATCAGTCCGAAGATCATTTGAGCACATGTTTGGACAAAATTGGACAAAATTTGAAGGAGGAGTAGCGAAAAAACTGTTTTTCATTTGTTCCAATATGGCGGATAGTCACATTGTTGGAAAATGACAAATGAGATATCGACGGAATCGGCATAAGCCAAGGAAAATAATGAAGCAAAGAACTCAAAATTTGAACAATTTTTTCAAAAGTTATAAGCGTTTTTGCAAAAGACCTTATATCTCTGGAACACTAGGTGGCGCTGTGTTCAGTCTTCTCATGTACCTTCAGGGAATTGTGTCAATCATCCATACTAAATTTTGTGAAGATATGTCAAATAGTTTAAAAGTTATTGCAAATTATAACAAACTTCAAAATGGCGGCCACGTGGTTCATCCGATCTTGACAAAATTGGCATCCACGGATTTGGCATGATGCAAGGAATCCATATATACCACATTTATGGTTTTCTGACAAACTGTTCAAAAGTTATTGACCAAAGTAGCAATTTTTCATATCTCATGACCCGTAGGTGGCGCTGTTCCCAACTTTGGCATGGACCCTCAGAACATCCTTCCAATGAATTGTACCAATTTTCGTTTCGATTGATCAAACTTTTGCCGAGATACAGCCTCTTAGCCAATTTTGGGTCAACCTCGTTAAGTTTGCGACACCATAACTTTTGAACAAAGATGAATAAAAAAAATCGGTTCAGTCATTTCTGTGCGACTCAGTCCGAAGATCATTTGAGCACATGTTTGGACAAAATTGGACAAAATTTGAAGGAGGAGTAGCGAAAAAACTGAATTCTGTACTTTTCAAAATGGCCACTACTGTAATGGGCGGAGTCTTAATGTAAGGTATTGGTTGTGATCAGCATGATGAGAGCAATCAGGTGTACTATGTCTCATTTCTGTGGATCAAACGGTTCAAAAGTTATAACCATTTCAATGTTGAATTTTTGAACTGGTGGTGGCGCTATAGAGTTGGTCCTAGAGACACAAAAATTGCTACATTTACTATTCATGGTCATCAATACAAGTGTGCCAAATTTCATCATTTTCCTATGTACGGTTCATAGGGCTGCCATAGACTCCCATTTGCGGAAGAAGAAGAATTGTTATTTTGACAATAACAATTGCTAATATAGCTGCAAGCAGCAATACAGGGGCCAAGCCCTTAAACGCACCGCAAGCAGAACAAGTATGGCGCACAGCAAGCACAGCCAGCACATCATGTACATGAAGCACAGCAAGTACTGTAAGCACTGCAGCGCAGCATATATTTAAGCACCAACAGCAGTGCGGAGCCAGAAGAACAAAAAGAGCAGAAATTGAATATACATGTAAATGTACATCAAGCACAGTAGCGCAGCAAGCATTTAAGCACCAAAAGCAGTGCAAAGCCGGAAGGAATTGAAATGACAACTTTATACAAAGTTTTAATGTTGTTCCACACAGGACTCGAACCCACGACCGGAATGATTCGAGATTCATGACATGTGGTTTAGCAAATTCCGCCACTCAGAGGACGTGAATTGGTTAGCAAGGCAACAAACACAGGCTAGCTCAACTTTGCAGACGAATATCTCGGGAATGGTAGCGAATATCAAAAATCTGTTCAGTAATTTCTGTGCGGCTCGGTCCAAAGATCATTTGATACAATTTCTGTTCAAACTGTTCAAAAGTTATTGGCCAAAATAGCCATTTTCCAGATCTCATGACCCGTAGGTGGCGCTGTTCCCAACTTTGGCATGGAACCTCAGATCATGCTTCCGATGAAGTGTACCAATTTTCGTTTTGATTGATCAAAGTTTGGCAGAGCTATAGCTTCTGAACCAATTTTGAGTCGACCATGTTAAGTTTGCCACATCATAACTTTTTTTTTTCCAGTATAGCAAAAAATTCTGTTCAGTCATTTCTATGCGGATCAGTCCGAAGATCATTTGAGCACATGTTTGGACAAAATTGGACAAAATTTGAAGGAGGAGTAGCGAAAAAACTGTTTTTCATTTGTTCCAATATGGCGGATAGTCACATTGTTGGAAAATGACAAATGAGATATCGACGGAATCGGCATAAGCCAAGGAAAATAATGAAGCAAAGAACTCAAAATTTGAACAATTTTTTCAAAAGTTATAAGCGTTTTTGCAAAAGACCTTATATCTCTGGAACACTAGGTGGCGCTGTGTTCAGTCTTCTCATGTACCTTCAGGGAATTGTGTCAATCATCCATACTAAATTTTGTGAAGATATGTCAAATAGTTTAAAAGTTATTGCAAATTATAACAAACTTCAAAATGGCGGCCACGTGGTTCATCCGATCTTGACAAAATTGGCATCCACGGATTTGGCATGATGCAAGGAATCCATATATACCACATTTATGGTTTTCTGACAAACTGTTCAAAAGTTATTGACCAAAGTAGCAATATTTCATATCTCATGACCCGTAGGTGGCGCTGTTCCCAACTTTGGCATGGACCCTCAGAACATCCTTCCAATGAATTGTACCAATTTTCGTTTCGATTGATCAAACTTTTGCCGAGATACAGCCTCTTAGCCAATTTTGGGTCAACCTCGTTAAGTTTGCGACACCATAACTTTTGAACAAAGATGAATAAAAAAAATCGGTTCAGTCATTTCTGTGCGACTCAGTCCGAAGATCATTTGAGCACATGTTTGGACAAAATTGGACAAAATTTGAAGGAGGAGTAGCGAAAAAACTGAATTCTGTACTTTTCAAAATGGCCACTACTGTAATGGGCGGAGTCTTAATGTAAGGTATTGGTTGTGATCAGCATGATGAGAGCAATCAGGTGTACTATGTCTCATTTCTGTGGATCAAACGGTTCAAAAGTTATAACCATTTCAATGTTGAATTTTTGAACTGGTGGTGGCGCTATAGAGTTGGTCCTAGAGACACAAAAATTGCTACATTTACTATTCATGGTCATCAATACAAGTGTGCCAAATTTCATCATTTTCCTATGTACGGTTCATAGGGCTGCCATAGACTCCCATTTGCGGAAGAAGAAGAATTGTTATTTTGACAATAACAATTGCTAATATAGCTGCAAGCAGCAATACAGGGGCCAAGCCCTAAAGCAGCAGCAACTCTCCCCATCCCTCCCCTCCCCTGCCCTCCCTGCACTCCCTGCCCTCCCTGCCCTCCCTGCCCTCCCTGCCCTCCCTGCCCCTCTCTGCCCTCCCTGCCCCTCTCTGCCCTCCCTGCCCCTCTCTGCCCTCCCTGCCCCTCTCTGCCCTCCCTGCCCCTCTCTGCCCTCCCTGCCCCTCTCTGCCCTCCCTGCCCCTCTCCTGATCCCTGCCCCTCTCCTGACCCCTTTCCCTCTCCTGCCCCCTCTGCCCCTCTCCTGCCCTTCCTTGAATTTTTGAACTGGTGGTGGCGCTATAGAGGTGGTCCTAGAGACTCTAAAATTGGTCCAATTACTATTCATTACAATCACTACAAGTGTGCTAAATTTGAAAAAAAAAAACACAGCTGTTTTAGTAGTACAAGTGAAAATGAACTCAATATGAAGATGTTTTATATAAATTTGCTGCATGTTATATTTATGGAGATCCTTTCTCAGATACACATCATGTGTGGAACTAAAACAACTTTTCCACCACTTAAGGCCACAGTACCTCTTCAGTCTGGACATGTGCCACACAGGAATCGAACCCACGACCGTAATGGTTCGGGATTCATGACACATGGTTTAACAACTTGCGCCACTCAGAGGACGTAAATTTCAAAGCTGTAGAGGAGAGGCTTCAGTGTAAGAATAAGCACACAAAAACATGTTAACGAGATTAGCATGCTAAGCTAGCTTAATGCTAATGTAGCTTATGGTTATCCTGATAGCTGAAGAGCCACATTAGAAAGAATGGCATCTGGTTAGCATGCTAACCAATTATTATGCTAAGGTAACTAGCATAAGGCAACAAACACAGGCTAGGTCAACTTCGGAGATGAATATCTCGGGAACGGTAGCAAATATCAAAAATCTGTTCAGTCATTTCTGTGCGGCTCGGTCCAAAGAACATCTGATCAAATTTTGGACAAAATTGAGCAAGATTTGAAGGAGGAGTAGCGAAAAAACTGTTTTTCATTTGTTCCAATATGGCGGATAGTCACATTGTTGGAAAATGACAAATGAGATATCAACGGACTCGGCATAAGCCAAGGAACATAATGACGTAAAGAAATCAAAATTTGAACAATGTTTTCAAAAGTTATAAGCGTTTTTGCAAAAGACCCTATATCTCTGGAACACTAGGTGGCGCTGCGTTCAATCTTCTCATGTACCTTCAGGACATTGTGTCGATGATCCATACTAAATTTTGTGAAGATATGTCAAATAGTTTAAAAGTTATTGCAAATTATGACAAAATTCAAAATGGCGGACACGTGGTACATCCAATCCTTGCAAATTTGGTATCCACGGATTCGGCATAACCCAAGGAATCCATAGATACCACATTTATGATTTTCTGACAAACTGTTCAAAAGTTATTGACCAAAATAGCTATTTTCCATATCTCATGACCCATAGGTGGCGCTGTTCCCAACTTTGGCATGGACCCTCAGACCTTGCTTCCAAACAAGTGTACCAATTTTCGTTTCGATTGATCAAACTTTGGCCGAGATACAGCCTTTACACCAATTTTGGGTCAACTTCGTTAAGTTTGCGACATCATAACTTTTGAACAAAGATGAATAAAAAAAATCTGTTCAGTCATTTCTATGCGGCTCAGTCCAAAGATCATTTGAGCAAATTTTGGACAAAATTGGACAAATTTTGAAGGAGGAGTAGCGAAAAAACGGAATACTGTACTTTACAAAATGGCTACTACTGTAATGGGCGGAGTCTTAATGTAAGCTATTGATTTTGATCAGGATTATGAGCGGAATCAGGTGTACTAAGTTTTATTTCTCTAAATCAAAGGGTTCAAAAGTTATAACAATTTCAATATTGAATTTTTGAACTGGTGGTGGCGCTATGGAGTTGATCCTAGAGACTCAAAAATTGGTCCAATAACTATTCATTAGCATCACTAGACGTGTACCAAATTTCATCATTTTCCTATGTTCCGTTGATAGGGCTGCCATTGACTCCCATTCGGGAAGAAGAAGAATAATAATAATAATAATAATAATAAGAAAACTAACAGATACAATAGGTGCCTTGCCCCTTCGGGGCTTGGCCCCTAATAATAAGAAAACTAACAGATACAATAGGTGCCTTGCCCCTTCGGGGCTTGGCCCCTAATAATAAGAAAACTAACAGATACAATAGGTGCCTTGCCCCTTCGGGGCTTGGCCCCTAATAATAAGAAAACTAACAGATACAATAGGTGCCTTGCCCCTTCGGGGCTTGGCCCCTAATAAGAAAACTAACAGATACAATAGGTGCCTTGCCCCTTCGGGGCTTGGCCCCTAAATATAGCTGCAAGCAGCAATACAGGGGCCAAGCCCTTCAAGGCACCGCAAGCAGAACAAGTATGGCGCACTGCAAGCACATCAAGCACAGCCAGCACATCATGTACAGCAACACAGCAAGTACTGTAAGCACTGCAGCGCAGCAAGCATTTAAGCACCAACAGCAGTGCGAAGCCAGAAGAACAAAAAGAGCAGAAATTTAATATACAAGTAAATGTACATCAAGCACAGCAAGTACTGTAAGCAAAGCAGCGCAGCGAGCATTTAAGCACCAACAGCAGTGCAGAGCCGGAAGGAATTGAAATGACAACTGTATAAAAAAAATTTAAGTTGTCCAACACAGGACTTGAACCCACGACTGGAATGGTTCGGGATTCATGACACTTGGTTTAGCAACTTGCGCCACTCAGAGGACACGAATTGCAAAGCTGCAGAGGAGAGGCTTCAGTGTAAGAATAAGCACAAAAAAGCATGTTAACCAGATTGGCATGCTATGCTAGTTTTGTTTATGGTTAACTTGATAGCTGAAGGGTCACATTAGAAAGAATGGCATCTGGTTAGCATGCTAATCAATTATTATGCTAAGCTAACTAGCATAAGGCAAAAAACACAGGCTAGGTCAACTTTGGAGACAAATATCTCGAGAACGGTAGTGAATATAAAAAATCTGTTGAGTCATTTCTCTGCGGCTCAGTCCAAAGAACATCTGATCAAATTTTGGGCAAAATTGAGCAAAATTTGAAGGAGGAGTAGCAAAAAAACTGTTTTTCATTTGCTCCAATATGGTGGACAGTCACATTGTTGGAAAATGACAAATGTGACATCGTCGGAATCTGCATCAGCCAAGGAACATAATGACATAAAGAAATCAAAATTTGAACAATGTTTTCAAAAGTTATAAGCGTTTTTGCAAAATACCTTATATCTCTGGAACACTAGGTGGCGCTGTGTTCAAAGTTCTCAGGTACCTTCAGGACTTACTAATGATGATCCATACTAAATTTTGTGCTGATATGTCAAATAGTTTAAAAGATATTGCAATTTATGACACAATTCAAAGTGGCGGACACATGGTTCATCTGATCTCGAATAATTAATTAATCGGCATGACACAAGGAATCCATAGATACCACATTTATGATTTTCTGACAAACTGTTCAAATGTTATTGGCCAAAATAGTAATTTTCCAGATCTCATGACCTGTAGGTGGCGCTGTTGCCAACTTTGGCATGGACCCTCAGGTCATGGCTCCGATGAAGCGTACTAATTTTCATTTCGATTGATCGATTTTTGGCCGAGATACAGCCTCTGAACCAATTTTGGGTTGACCTCGTTAACTTTGCGACATCATAACTTTTTTTTTTCCAGTATAGCAAAAAATTCTGTTCAGTCATTTCTGTGCGGCTCAGTCCAAAGATCATTTGAGCAAATTTTGGAGAAAATTGGACAAATTTTGAAGGAGGAGTAGCGAAAAAACTGAATACTGTACTTTTCAAAATGGCCACTACTGTAATGGGCGGAGTCTTAATGTAAGGTATTGGTTGTGATCAGCATGATGAGTGGAATCTGGTGTACTAAGTTTCATGTCTCTAGATCAAAGGGTTCAAAAGTTATAACCATTTCATTGTTGAATATTTGAACTGGTGGTGGCGCTATGGAGTTGGTGCTAGAGACTCAAAAATTGGTCCAATTACTATTCATTACCATCACTAGAAGTGTGCCAAATTTCATCATTTTCCTATGTACGGTTCATAGGGCTGCCATAGACTCCCATTTGCGGAAGAAGAAGAATTGTTATTCTGACAATAACAATTGCTAATATAGCTGCAAGCAGCAATACGGGGCCAAGCCCTGCAAGGCAGAGCAAGCAACAGCCGCTGTAGCGCAATGCGGAGCCAGAAGAGCAAAACATCAGAAATTTAATGTACATCAAGCACAGTAAGCACATCAATTACAGCAGCACAGCTAGCATTTAAGCACCAACAGCAGTGCAGAGCCGGAAGGAATTTAAATTATTATTTTATACACAATTTCAAAGTCGCCCCACACTGGTCTCGAACCCACGACCACAATGGTTCGGGATTCATGACGCATGGTTGAATCACTTGCGCCACCCAGAGGACATGTTTTACAAAGCTGCAGAGGAGAGGCTTCAGTGTGTGAATGAGCACACAAAATCATGTTAACGAGATTAGCATGCTAAGCTAACTTAATGCTAATATAGCTTATGATGTGGTACATCCAATGCTGGCAAAATAGATATCCTCAGATTCGACATGACGCAAGGAATCGATAGACACCAATTTTATGATTTTGTGACAAACTGTTCACAAGTTACAGCCTCTGAACCAATTATGGGTTGACCTCATTAAGTTTGCGACATCATAACTTTTTTTTTCCAGTATAGCAAAAAAATCGGGGACAGTACTTTTATGCGGCTCAGTCCGAAGATCATTTGAGTACATGTTTGGACAAAATTAGACCAATTTTGAAGGAGGAGTAGCGAAAAAACTGTTTTACATTCACTCCAATATGGCGGCCAGTCACATTGTTGATAAATAACATATGAGATATCGTTGAAATCGGCATAAGCCAAGGAATATATTGACATAAAGAAATCAAATTTCAAGCAATGTTAGCAAAAGTTATAAGCGTTTTTTCAAAAAACAATGATATCTCTGGAACACTAGGTGGCGCTGTGATCAAATTTCTCAGGTACCTTCGGGCCATGCTAATGATGATCCATACCAAATTTGGTGAAGAAATTTCAAATAGTTTAAAAGATATTGCAAATTATGACATCATTCAAAATGGCGGACACGTGGTACATCCCATCATGGCAAAATCGATATCCACGGATTTGTCATGACCCAAGGAATCGATAGACACCAAGTTTATAATTTTCTGACAAACTGTTCATAAGTTATTGGCCAAAATATGCATTTTCCATATCTCATGACCCGTAGGTGGCGCTGTTCCCAACTTTGGCATGGAACCTCAGATCATGCTTCCGATGAAGTGTACCAATTTTCGTTTCGATTGATCAAAGTTTGGCCGAGCTATAGCTTCTGAACCAATTTTGGGTCGACCTCGTTAAGTTTGCGACATCATAACTTTTTTTTTTCCAATATAGCAAAAAAATCGGGGACAGTACTTTTATGCGGCTCAGTCCGAAGATCATTTGAGTACATGTTTGGACAAAATTAGACCAATTTTGAAGGAGGAGTAGCAAAAAAACTGCATACTGTACTTTTCAAAATGGCCACTACTGTAATGGGCGGAGTCTTGATGTAAGATATTGGTTCTGATCAGCATGATGAGATAAATCAGGTGTACTAAGTTTCATTTTTCTAGATCAAAGGGTTCAAAAGTTATAACCATTTCAATGTTGGATTTTTGAACTGCTGGTGGCGCTATAGAGTTGGTCCTAGAGACTCAAAAATTGCTACAATTACTTTTCATTACCATCACTACAAGTGTGCCAAATTTCATCATTTTCCTATGTATGGTTCATAGGGCTGCCATAGACTTCAAGAGGAGGAAGAAGAATAATAATAATAATAATAATAAGAAAACTAACAGATACAATAGGTGCCATAGCCCCTTCGGGGCTTGGCCCCTAAATATAGCTGCAAGCAGCAATACGGGGCCAAGCCCTGCAAGGCAGAGCAAGCAACAGCCGCTGTAGCGCAATGCGGAGCCAGAAGAGCAAAACATCAGAAATTTAATGTACATCAAGCACAGTAAGCACATCAATTACAGCAGCACAGCTAGCATTTAAGCACCAACAGCAGTGCAGAGCCGGAAGGAATTTAAATTATTATTTTATACACAATTTCAAAGTCGCCCCACACTGGTCTCGAACCCACGACCACAATGGTTCGGGATTCATAACGCATGGTTGAACCACTTGCGCCACCCAGAGGACATGTTTTACAAAGCTGCAGAGGAGAGGCTTCAGTGTGTGAATGAGCACACAAAATCATGTTAACGAGATTAGCATGCTAAGCTAACTTAATGCTAATATAGCTTATGATGTGGTACATCCAATCCTGGCAAAATAGATATCCTCAGATTCGACATGACGCAAGGAATCGATAGACACCAATTTAATGATTTTGTGACAAACTGTTCACAAGTTACAGCCTCTGAACCAATTATGGGTTGACCTCATTAAGTTTGCGACATCATAACTTTTTTTTTCCAGTATAGCAAAAAAATCGGGGACAGTACTTTTATGCGGCTCAGTCCGAAGATCATTTGAGTACATGTTTGGACAAAATTAGACCAATTTTGAAGGAGGAGTAGCGAAAAAACTGTTTTACATTCACTCCAATATGGCGGCCAGTCACATTGTTGATAAATAACATATGAGATATCGTTGAAATCGGCATAAGCCAAGGAATATATTGACATAAAGAAATCAAATTTCAAGCAATGTTAGCAAAAGTTATAAGCGTTTTTTCAAAAAACAATGATATCTCTGGAACACTAGGTGGCGCTGTGATCAAATTTCTCAGGTACCTTCGGGCCATGCTAATGATGATCCATACCAAATTTGGTGAAGAAATTTCAAATAGTTTAAAAGATATTGCAAATTATGACATCATTCAAAATGGCGGACACGTGGTACATCCCATCATGGCAAAATCGATATCCACGGATTTGTCATGACCCAAGGAATCGATAGACACCAAGTTTATAATTTTCTGACAAACTGTTCATAAGTTATTGGCCAAAATATGCATTTTCCATATCTCATGACCCGTAGGTGGCGCTGTTCCCAACTTTGGCATGGAACCTCAGATCATGCTTCCGATGAAGTGTACCAATTTTCGTTTCGATTGATCAAAGTTTGGCCGAGCTATAGCTTCTGAACCAATTTTGGGTCGACCTCGTTAAGTTTGCGACATCATAACTTTTTTTTTTCCAATATAGCAAAAAAATCGGGGACAGTACTTTTATGCGGCTCAGTCCGAAGATCATTTGAGTACATGTTTGGACAAAATTAGACCAATTTTGAAGGAGGAGTAGCAAAAAAACTGCATACTGTACTTTTCAAAATGGCCACTACTGTAATGGGCGGAGTCTTAATGTAAGATATTGGTTCTAATCAGCATGATGAGATGAATCAGGTGTACTAAGTTTCATTTTTCTAGATCAAAGGGTTCAAAAGTTATAACCATTTCAATGTTGAATTTTTGAACTGCTGGTGGCGCTATAGAGTTGGACCTAGAGACTCAAAAATTGCTACAATTACTTTTCATTACCATCACTACAAGTGTGCCAAATTTCATCATTTTCCTATGTATGGTTCATAGGGCTGCCATAGACTTCAAGAGGAGGAAGAATAATAATAATAATAATAATAATAATAAATATAGCTGCAAGCAGCAATACGGGGCCAAGCCCTGCAAGGCAGAGCAAGCAACAGCCGCTGTAGCGCAATGCGGAGCCAGAAGAGCAAAACATCAGAAATTTAATGTACATCAAGCACAGTAAGCACATCAATTACAGCAGCACAGCTAGCATTTAAGCACCAACAGCAGTGCAGAGCCGGAAGGAATTTAAATTATTATTTTATACACAATTTCAAAGTCGCCCCACACTGGTCTCGAACCCACGACCACAATGGTTCGGGATTCATGACGCATGGTTGAACCACTTGCGCCACCCAGAGGACATGTTTTACAAAGCTGCAGAGGAGAGGCTTCAGTGTGTGAATGAGCACACAAAATCATGTTAACGAGATTAGCATGCTAAGCTAACTTAATGCTAATATAGCTTATGATGTGGTACATCCAATGCTGGCAAAATAGATATCCTCAGATTCGACATGACGCAAGGAATCGATAGACACCAATTTTATGATTTTGTGACAAACTGTTCACAAGTTACAGCCTCTGAACCAATTATGGGTTGACCTCATTAAGTTTGCGACATCATAACTTTTTTTTTCCAGTATAGCAAAAAAATCGGGGACAGTACTTTTATGCGGCTCAGTCCGAAGATCATTTGAGTACATGTTTGGACAAAATTAGACCAATTTTGAAGGAGGAGTAGCGAAAAAACTGTTTTACATTCACTCCAATATGGCGGCCAGTCACATTGTTGATAAATAACATATGAGATATCGTTGAAATCGGCATAAGCCAAGGAATATATTGACATAAAGAAATCAAATTTCAAGCAATGTTAGCAAAAGTTATAAGCGTTTTTTCAAAAAACAATGATATCTCTGGAACACTAGGTGGCGCTGTGATCAAATTTCTCAGGTACCTTCGGGCCATGCTAATGATGATCCATACCAAATTTGGTGAAGAAATTTCAAATAGTTTAAAAGATATTGCAAATTATGACATCATTCAAAATGGCGGACACGTGGTACATCCCATCATGGCAAAATCGATATCCACGGATTTGTCATGACCCAAGGAATCGATAGACACCAAGTTTATAATTTTCTGACAAACTGTTCATAAGTTATTGGCCAAAATATGCATTTTCCATATCTCATGACCCGTAGGTGGCGCTGTTCCCAACTTTGGCATGGAACCTCAGATCATGCTTCCGATGAAGTGTACCAATTTTCGTTTCGATTGATCAAAGTTTGGCCGAGCTATAGCTTCTGAACCAATTTTGGGTCGACCTCGTTAAGTTTGCGACATCATAACTTTTTTTTTTCCAATATAGCAAAAAAATCGGGGACAGTACTTTTATGCGGCTCAGTCCGAAGATCATTTGAGTACATGTTTGGACAAAATTAGACCAATTTTGAAGGAGGAGTAGCAAAAAAACTGCATACTGTACTTTTCAAAATGGCCACTACTGTAATGGGCGGAGTCTTGATGTAAGATATTGGTTCTGATCAGCATGATGAGATAAATCAGGTGTACTAAGTTTCATTTTTCTAGATCAAAGGGTTCAAAAGTTATAACCATTTCAATGTTGGATTTTTGAACTGCTGGTGGCGCTATAGAGTTGGTCCTAGAGACTCAAAAATTGCTACAATTACTTTTCATTACCATCACTACAAGTGTGCCAAATTTCATCATTTTCCTATGTATGGTTCATAGGGCTGCCATAGACTTCAAGAGGAGGAAGAAGAATAATAATAATAATAAATATAGCTGCAAGCAGCAATACGGGGCCAAGCCCTGCAAGGCAGAGCAAGCAACAGCCGCTGTAGCGCAATGCGGAGCCAGAAGAGCAAAACATCAGAAATTTAATGTACATCAAGCACAGCAAGTTCTGTACGCACATCAATTACAGCAGCACAGCAAGCATTTAAGCACCAACAGCAGTGCGAAGCCAGAAGAACAAAAAGAGCAGAAATTGAATATACCTGTAAATGTACATGAAGCACAGCAGGGCAGCAAGCATTTAAGCACCAATAGCAGTGCAGAGCCGCAAGAACAAAAACAGCAGAAATTAAATATAGCACAGCGAGCATTTAAGCACCAACAGCAGTGCAGAGCCGGAAGGAATTTAAATGACAACTTTATACACAACTTTAAAGTCATCCCACATGGGACTCGAACCCACGACCAGAATGGTTCAGGATTCTAGATACATGGTTTAGCAGATTGCACCACTCAGAGGACGTACAATCACTAACTGCAGAGGAGAGCTTCAATGTAAGAATGAGCACACAAAAGCAAGTTAACCAGATTAGCATGCTAAACTATCTTAATGCTAATGTAGCTTATGATGTGGTATATCCAATCCTGGCAAAAAAGATATCCTCGGATTCGACATGACGCAAGGAATCGATAGACACCAATTTTATGATTTTGTGACAAACTGTTCACAAGTTACAGCCTCTGAACCAATTATGGGTCGACCTCATTAAGTTTGCGACATCATAACTTTTTTTTTTCCAGTATAGCAAAAAAATCAGGGACAGTACTTTTATGCGGCTCGGTCCGAAGATCATTTGAGTACATGTCTGGACAAAATTAGACCAATTTTGAAGGAGGAGTAGCGAAAAAACTGGTTAACATTCGCTCCAATATGGCGGCCAGTCACATTGTTGAAAAATAACATATGAGATATCATTGAAATCGGCATAAGCCAAGGAATATATTGACATAAAGAAATCAAATTTCAAGCAATTTTGGCAAAAGTTATAAGCGTTTTTTCAAAAAACAATGATATCTCTGGAACACTAGGTGGCGCTGTGATCAGACTTCTCATGTACCTTCGGGCAATGCTAATGATGATCCATACCAAATTTGGTGAAGAAATTTCAAATAGTTTAAAAGATATTGCAAATTATAACAAAATTCAAAATGGTGGACACGTGTTACATCCCATCATGGCAAAATCGATATCCACGGATTCGTCAAGACCCAAGGAATCGATAGACACCAAGTTTATAATTTTCTGACAATCCGTTCACAAGTTATTGGCCAAAATATGCATTTTCCATATCTCATGACCCATAGGTAGCGCTGTTCCCAACTTTGGCATGGGACCTCAGATCATGCTTCCGATGAATTGTACCAATTTTCGTTTCGATTGATCAAAGTTTGGCCGAGCTATAGCTTCTGAACCAATTTTGGGTCGACCTCATTAAGTTTGCGACATCATAACTTTAGAACAAAGATGAATAAAAAAAAATCGGGGACAGTACTTTTATGCGGCTCGGTCCGAAGATCATTTGAGCATATGTTTGGACAAAATCAGACCAATTTTGAAGGAGGAGTAGCAAAAAAACGCAATACTGTACTTTTCAAAATGGCTACTACTGTAATGGGCGGAGTCTTATTGTATGATATGGTTTGTGATCAGCATGATGAGAGCAATCAAGTATCCTATGTCTCTTTTCTGTGGATCAAAGGGTTAAAAAGTTATAACCATTTCAATGTTGAATTTTTGAACTGCTGGTGGCGCTATAGAGTTGGTCCTAGAGACTCAAAAATTGCTACTTTTACTATTCATGGCCATCACTACAAGTGTGCCAAATTTCATCATTTTCCTATGTACGGTTCATAGGGCTGCCATAGACTCCCATTTGCGGAAGAAGAATTGTTATTCTGACAATAACAATTGCTAATATAGCTGCAAGCAGCAATACGGGGCCAAGCCCTGCAAGGCAGAGCAAGCAACAGCCGCTGTAGCGCAATGCGGAGCCAGAAGAGCAAAACATCAGAAATTTAATGTACATCAAGCACAGTAAGCACATCAATTACAGCAGCACAGCTAGCATTTAAGCACCAACAGCAGTGCAGAGCCGGAAGGAATTTAAATTATTATTTTATACACAATTTCAAAGTCGCCCCACACTGGTCTCGAACCCACGACCACAATGGTTCGGGATTCATGACGCATGGTTGAACCACTTGCGCCACCCAGAGGACATGTTTTACAAAGCTGCAGAGGAGAGGCTTCAGTGTGTGAATGAGCACACAAAATCATGTTAACGAGATTAGCATGCTAAGCTAACTTAATGCTAATATAGCTTATGATGTGGTACATCCAATGCTGGCAAAATAGATATCCTCAGATTCGACATGACGCAAGGAATCGATAGACACCAATTTTATGATTTTGTGACAAACTGTTCACAAGTTACAGCCTCTGAACCAATTATGGGTTGACCTCATTAAGTTTGCGACATCATAACTTTTTTTTTCCAGTATAGCAAAAAAATCGGGGACAGTACTTTTATGCGGCTCAGTCCGAAGATCATTTGAGTACATGTTTGGACAAAATTAGACCAATTTTGAAGGAGGAGTAGCGAAAAAACTGTTTTACATTCACTCCAATATGGCGGCCAGTCACATTGTTGATAAATAACATATGAGATATCGTTGAAATCGGCATAAGCCAAGGAATATATTGACATAAAGAAATCAAATTTCAAGCAATGTTAGCAAAAGTTATAAGCGTTTTTTCAAAAAACAATGATATCTCTGGAACACTAGGTGGCGCTGTGATCAAATTTCTCAGGTACCTTCGGGCCATGCTAATGATGATCCATACCAAATTTGGTGAAGAAATTTCAAATAGTTTAAAAGATATTGCAAATTATGACATCATTCAAAATGGCGGACACGTGGTACATCCCATCATGGCAAAATCGATATCCACGGATTTGTCATGACCCAAGGAATCGATAGACACCAAGTTTATAATTTTCTGACAAACTGTTCATAAGTTATTGGCCAAAATATGCATTTTCCATATCTCATGACCCGTAGGTGGCGCTGTTCCCAACTTTGGCATGGAACCTCAGATCATGCTTCCGATGAAGTGTACCAATTTTCGTTTCGATTGATCAAAGTTTGGCCGAGCTATAGCTTCTGAACCAATTTTGGGTCGACCTCGTTAAGTTTGCGACATCATAACTTTTTTTTTTCCAATATAGCAAAAAAATCGGGGACAGTACTTTTATGCGGCTCAGTCCGAAGATCATTTGAGTACATGTTTGGACAAAATTAGACCAATTTTGAAGGAGGAGTAGCAAAAAAACTGCATACTGTACTTTTCAAAATGGCCACTACTGTAATGGGCGGAGTCTTGATGTAAGATATTGGTTCTGATCAGCATGATGAGATAAATCAGGTGTACTAAGTTTCATTTTTCTAGATCAAAGGGTTCAAAAGTTATAACCATTTCAATGTTGGATTTTTGAACTGCTGGTGGCGCTATAGAGTTGGTCCTAGAGACTCAAAAATTGCTACAATTACTTTTCATTACCATCACTACAAGTGTGCCAAATTTCATCATTTTCCTATGTATGGTTCATAGGGCTGCCATAGACTTCAAGAGGAGGAAGAAGAATAATAATAATAATAATAATAAGAAAACTAACAGATACAATAGGTGCCATAGCCCCTTCGGGGCTTGGCCCCTAATAATAAGAAAACTAACAGATACAATAGGTGCCATAGCCCCTTCGGGGCTTGGCCCCTAAATATAGCTGCAAGCAGCAATACGGGGCCAAGCCCTGCAAGGCAGAGCAAGCAACAGCCGCTGTAGCGCAATGCGGAGCCAGAAGAGCAAAACATCAGAAATTTAATGTACATCAAGCACAGTAAGCACATAAATTACAGCAGCACAGCTAGCATTTAAGCACCAACAGCAGTGCAGAGCCGGAAGGAATTTAAATTATTATTTTATACACAATTTCAAAGTCGCCCCACACTGGTCTCGAACCCACGACCACAATGGTTCGGGATTCATGACGCATGGTTGAACCACTTGCGCCACCCAGAGGACATGTTTTACAAAGCTGCAGAGGAGAGGCTTCAGTGTGTGAATGAGCACACAAAATCATGTTAACGAGATTAGCATGCTAAGCTAACTTAATGCTAATATAGCTTATGATGTGGTACATCCAATCCTGGCAAAATAGATATCCTCAGATTCGACATGACGCAAGGAATCGATAGACACCAATTTTATGATTTTGTGACAAACTGTTCACAAGTTACAGCCTCTGAACCAATTATGGGTTGACCTCATTAAGTTTGCGACATCATAACTTTTTTTTTCCAGTATAGCAAAAAAATCGGGGACAGTACTTTTATGCGGCTCAGTCCGAAGATCATTTGAGTACATGTTTGGACAAAATTAGACCAATTTTGAAGGAGGAGTAGCGAAAAAACTGTTTTACATTCACTCCAATATGGCGGCCAGTCACATTGTTGATAAATAACATATGAGATATCGTTGAAATCGGCATAAGCCAAGGAATATATTGACATAAAGAAATCAAATTTCAAGCAATGTTAGCAAAAGTTATAAGCGTTTTTTCAAAAAACAATGATATCTCTGGAACACTAGGTGGCGCTGTGATCAAATTTCTCAGGTACCTTCGGGCCATGCTAATGATGATCCATACCAAATTTGGTGAAGAAATTTCAAATAGTTTAAAAGATATTGCAAATTATGACATCATTCAAAATGGCGGACACGTGGTACATCCCATCATGGCAAAATCGATATCCACGGATTTGTCATGACCCAAGGAATCGATAGACACCAAGTTTATAATTTTCTGACAAACTGTTCATAAGTTATTGGCCAAAATATGCATTTTCCATATCTCATGACCCGTAGGTGGCGCTGTTCCCAACTTTGGCATGGAACCTCAGATCATGCTTCCGATGAAGTGTACCAATTTTCGTTTCGATTGATCAAAGTTTGGCCGAGCTATAGCTTCTGAACCAATTTTGGGTCGACCTCGTTAAGTTTGCGACATCATAACTTTTTTTTTTCCAATATAGCAAAAAAATCGGGGACAGTACTTTTATGCGGCTCAGTCCGAAGATCATTTGAGTACATGTTTGGACAAAATTAGACCAATTTTGAAGGAGGAGTAGCAAAAAAACTGCATACTGTACTTTTCAAAATGGCCACTACTGTAATGGGCGGAGTCTTAATGTAAGATATTGGTTCTAATCAGCATGATGAGATGAATCAGGTGTACTAAGTTTCATTTTTCTAGATCAAAGGGTTCAAAAGTTATAACCATTTCAATGTTGAATTTTTGAACTGCTGGTGGCGCTATAGAGTTGGACCTAGAGACTCAAAAATTGCTACAATTACTTTTCATTACCATCACTACAAGTGTGCCAAATTTCATCATTTTCCTATGTATGGTTCATAGGGCTGCCATAGACTTCAAGAGGAGGAAGAAGAATAATAATAATAATAAATATAGCTGCAAGCAGCAATACAGGGGCCAAGCCGCTGTAGCACAGTAGGGCTGTAGCGCAATGTGGAGCCAGAAGAGCAAAAACAGCAGAAATAGAATGTACATGAAGAACAGATGGGTTCAGAGGTACAGATAGGATGAAATCAAAATGAACAAAAGTTCTGATGAGAACAAACACAGAATGTAGAAAAAAACACATTTCTAATCCCAGTGTTAGAAACATTAGTACAGCTTTTACCCAGATGATAAAGGAGTTGAAATGACAATTTTATACACAATTTCAAAGTCGCCCCACACTGGTCTCGAACCCACAACCAGAATGGTTCGGGATTCATGACGCATGGTTGAACAGATTGCGCCACCCAGAGGACTTGTTTTACAAAGCTTCAGAGCAGAGGCTTCAGTGTAAGAATAAGCACACAAAGTCATGTTAAAGAGATTAGCATGCTAAGCTAGCTTAATGCTAATGTAGCTTATGGTTATCCTGATAGCTGAAGAGCCACATTAGAAAGAATGGCATCTGGTTAGCATGCTAACCAATTATTATGCTAAGTTAACTAGTATAAGGCAAAAAACGCATGCTAGGTCAACTTTGAAGATGAATATCTCGGGAACGGTAGCGAATATCAGAAATCTGTTCAGTCATTTCTGTGCGGCTCAGTCCAAAGATCATCTGATCAAATTTTGGACAAAATTGAGCAAGATTTGAAGGAGGAGTAGCGAAAAAACTGTTTTTCATTTGTTCCAATATGGCGGATAGTCACATTGTTGGAAAATGACAAATGAGATATCAACGGAATTGGCATAAGCCAAGGAACATAATGACGTAAGGAAATCAAAATTTGAACAATGTTTTCAAAAGTTATAAGAGTTTTTGCAAAATACCTCATATCTCTGGAACACTAGGTGGCGCTGTCTTCTCATGTACCTTTAGGACATTGTGTCGATGATCCATACTAAATTTTGTGAAGATATGTCAAATAGTTAAAAAGTTATTGCAAATTATGACAAAATTCAAAATGGCGGACACGTGGTACATCCGATCTCAGATAATTCGGTATCCACGGATTTGGCATGGCCCAAGGAATCCATAGATACCACATTTATGATTTTCTGACAAAGTGCTCAAAAGATATTGACCAAAATAGCAATTTTTCATATCTCATGACCCGTAGGTGGCGCTGTTCCCAACTTTGGCATGGACCCTCAGACCATGCTTCCAATGAAGCGTACCAATTTTCGTTTCGATTGATCAAACTTCGGCCGAGATACAGCCTCTGAACCAATTTTGGGTCGACCTCGTTAAGTTTACGACACAATAACTTTTGAACAAAGATGAATAAAAAAAATCTGTTCAGTCATTTCTGTGCGGCTCAGTCCAAAGATCATTTGAGCAAAATTTGGACAAAATTGGACAAATTCTGAAGGAGGAGTAGTGAAAAAACTGAATACTGTACTTTTCAAAATGGCTACTACTGTAATGGGCGGAGTCTTAATGTAAGGTATTGTTTGTGATCAGCATGATGAGAGGAATCAGGTGTACTAAGTTTTATTTCTCTAAATCAAAGGGTTCAAAAGTTATAACCATTTCAATGTTGAATTTTTGAACTGGTGGTGGCGCTATGGAGTTGGTCCTAGAGACTCAAAAATTGGTCCAATTACTATTCATTACCATCACTAGACGTGTACCAAATTTCATCATTTTCCTATGTACAGTTCATAGGGCTGCCATAGACTTCCATTGGCGGAAGAAGAAAAATACTATTATTCTGACAATAACAATTGCTAATATAGCTGCAAGCAGCAATACAGGGGCCAAGCCGCTGTAGCACAGTAGGGCTGTAGTGCAATGTGGAGCCAGAAGAGCAAAAACAGCAGAAATAGAATGTACATGAAGAACAGATGGGTTCAGAGGTACAGATAGGATGAAATCAAAATGAAAAAAAGTTCTGATGAGAACAAACACAGAATGTAGAAAAAAACACATTTCTAATCCCAGTGTTAGAAACATTAGTACAGCTTTTACCCAGATGATAAAGGAGTTGAAATGACAATTTTATACACAAATTCCAAAGTCGCCCCACACTGGTCTCGAACCCACGACCGGAACGGTTCAGGATTCATGACGCATGGTTGAACAGATTGCGCCACCCAGAGGACTTGTTTTACAAAGCTTCAGAGCAGAGGCTTCAGTGTAAGAATAAGCACACAAAATCATGTTAACGAGATTAGCATGCTAAGCTAGCTTAATGCTAATGTAGCTTATGGTTATCCTGATAGCTGAAGAGCCACATTAGAAAGAATGGCATCTGGTTAGCATGCTAACCAATTATTATGCTAAGTTAACTAGCATAAGGCAAAAAACACAGGCTAGGTCAAATTTGAAGATGAATATCTCTGGAACGGTAGCGAATATCAGAAATCTGTTCAGTCATTTCTGTGCGGCTCAGTCCAAAGATCATCTGTTCAAATTTTGGACAAAATTGAGCAAGATTTGAAGGAGGAGTAGCGAAAAAACTGTTTTTCATTTGTTCCAATATGGCGGATAGTCACATTGTTGGAAAATGACAAATGAGATATCAACGGAATCGGCATAAGCCAAGGAACATAATGACGTAAAGAAATCAAAATTTGAACAATGTTTTCAAAAGTTATAAGCGTTTTTGCAAAATACCTTATATCTCTGGAACACTAGGTGGCGCTGTGTTTAGTCTTCTCATGTACCTTCAGGGCATTGTGTCGATCATCCATACTAAATTTTGTGAAGATATGTCAAATAGTTTAAAAGTTATTGCAAATTATGACAAAATTCAAAATGGCGGACACGTGGTACATCCCATCCTGGCAAAATCGGGATCCCCGGATTTGGCTTGACGCAAGGAATCCATAGATACCACATTTATGATTTTATGACAAACTGTTCAAAAGTTATTGGCCAAAATAGCCATTTTCCATATCTCATGACCCGTAGGTGGCGCTGTTCCCAACTTTGGCATGGAACCTCAGATCAAGCTTCTGATGAGGTGTACCAATTTTTGTTTCGATTGATCAAATTTTGGCCGAGATACAGCCTCTTAGCCAATTTAGGGTGGACCTCGTCAAGTTTGTGACATCATAGCTTTTGAACAAAGATGAATAAAAAAAAATGGTTCAGTCATTTCTGTGCGGCTCAGTCCAAAGATCATTTGAGCAAATTTTGGACAAAATTGGAGAAATTTTGAAGGAGGAGTAGAGAAAAAACTGAATACTGTACTTTTCAAAATGGCTACTACTGTAATGGGCGGAGTCTTAATGGTCTATATTGGTTTTGATCAGCATGATGAGAGGAATCAGGTGTCCTAAGTATTATTTTTCTAGATCAAATGGTTCAAAAGTTATAATCATTTCAATGTTGAATTTTTGAACTGGTGGTGGCGCTATAGAGTTGGCCCTAGAGACACCAAATTTGGTCCAATTACTATTCATGGCCATCTCTACAACTGTGCCAAATTTCATCATTTTCCTATGTACGGTTCATAGGGCTGCCATAGACTTCCATTGGCGGAAGAAGAAGAATACTATTATTCTGACAATTCCAATTACCAATATAGCTGCAAGCAGCAATACAGGGGCCAAGCCCTTAAACGCACCGCAAGCAGAACAAGTATGGCGCACAGCAAGCACAGCCAGCACATCATGTACATGAAGCACAACAAGTACTGTAAGCACTGCAGCGCAGCATATATTTAAGCACCAACAGCAGTGCGGAGCCAGAAGAACAAAAAGAGCAGAAATTGAATATACATGTAAATGTACATCAAGCACAGCAGCGCAGCAAGCATTTAAGCACCAAAAGCAGTGCAAAGCCGGAAGGAATTGAAATGACAACTTTATACAAATTTTTTATGTTGTTCCACGCAGGACTCGAACCCACGACCGGAATGGTTCGGGAATCATGACATGTGGTTTAGCAACTTGCGCCACTCAGAGGACAAAACCTGCAGAGGAGAGGCTTCATAGTAAGATTAAGGACAGAAAGCATGTTAACCAGATTAGCATGCTAAGCTAGCTTAATGCTAATGTAGCTTATGATTAACCTGATAGCTGAAGCTGAACATTAGAAAGAATGGCATCTGGTTTGCATGCTAACCAATTATTATGCTAAGCTAACTAGCATAAGGCAACAAACACAGGCTAGGTCAACTTCAGAGATGAATATCTCGGGAACGGTAGCAAATATCAAAAATCTGTTCAATCATTTCTGTGCGGCACAGTCCAAAGAACATCTGATCAAATATTGGACAAAATTGAGCAAGATTTGAAGGAGGAGTAGCGAAAAAACTGTTTTTCATTTGTTCCAATATGGCGGATAGGCACATTGTTGGAAAATGACAAATGAGATACCAACGGAATCAGCATAAGCCAAGGAACATAATGACATAAATAAATCAAAATTTGAACAATGTTTCCAAAAGTTATAAGTGTTTTTGCAAAATAGCTAATATCTCTGGAACCCTAGGTGGCGCTGTGTTCAGTCTTCTCATGTACCTTCAAGGCATTGTGTCGATCATCCATACTAAATTTTGCGAAGATATATCAAATAGTTTAAAAATTATTGCAAATTATGACAAAATTTAAAATGGCGGACATGTGGTTCATCCGATCTTGGATAATTCGGTATCCACGGATTCGGCATGATGCAAGGAATCCATAGATACCACATTTATGATTTTCTGACAAACTGTTCAAAGGTTATTGGCCAAAATAGCAATTTTTCATATCTCATTACCCGTAGGTGGCGCTGTTCCCAACTTTGGCATGGAACCTCAGGTCATGCTTCTGATGAACTGTACCAATTTTCGTTTCGATTGATGAATTTTTGGCTGAGATACAGCCTCTGAACCAATTTTGGGTCGACCTTGTTAACTTTGCGACATCATAACTTTTTTTTTTCCAGAATAGCAAAAAATTCTGTTCAGTCATTTCTGTCCGGCTCAGTTCAAAGATCATTTGAGCATATGTTTGGACAAAATTAGACCAATTTTGAAGGAGGAGTAGCGAAAAAACGGAATACTGTACTTTTCAAAATTGCCTCTACTGTAATGGGCGGAGTCTTAATGTAAGATATTGGTTCTGATCAGCATGATGAGATGAATCAGGTGTACTAAGTTTCATTTTTCTAGATCAAAGGGTTCAAAAGTTATAACCATTTCAATGTTGAATTTTTTAACTGCTGGTGGCGCTATAGCGTTGGTCCTAGACACTCAAAAATTGCTACAATTACTTTTCATTAGCATCACTACAAGTGTGCGAAATTTCATCATTTTCCTATGTACGGTTCATAGGGCTGCCATAGACTTCCATTGGCGGAAGAAGAAGAAAATTGTTATTCTGACAATAACAATTGCTAATATAGCTGCAAGCAGCAATACGGGGCCAAGCCCTGCAAGGCAGAGCAAGCAACAGCCGCTGTAGCGCAATGCGGAGCCAGAAGAGCAAAACATCAGAAATGTAATGTACATCAAGCACAGTAAGCACATCAATTACAGCAGCACAGCTAGCATTTAAGCACCAACAGCAGTGCAGAGCCGGAAGGAATTTAAATGATTATTTTATACACAATTTCAAAGTCGCCCCACACTGGTCTCGAACCCACGACCACAATGGTTCGGGATTCATGACGCATGGTTGAACCACTTGCGCCACCCAGAGGACATGTTTTACAAAGCTGCAGAGGAGAGGCTTCAGTGTGTGAATGAGCACACAAAATCATGTTAACGAGATTAGCATGCTAAGCTAACTTAATGCTAATATAGCTTATGATGTGGTACATCCAATCCTGGCAAAATAGATATCCTCAGATTCGACATGACGCAAGGAATCGATAGACACCAATTTTATGATTTTGTGACAAACTGTTCACAAGTTACAGCCTCTGAACCAATTATGGGTTGACCTCATTAAGTTTGCGACATCATAACTTTTTTTTTCCAGTATAGCAAAAAAATCGGGGACAGTACTTTTATGCGGCTCAGTCCGAAGATCATTTGAGTATATGTTTGGACAAAATTAGACCAATTTTGAAGGAGGAGTAGCGAAAAAACTGTTTTACATTCGCTCAAATATGGCGGCCAGTCACATTGTTGATAAATAACATATGAGATATCGTTGAAATCGGCATAAGCCAAGGAATATATTGACATAAAGAAATCAAATTTCAAGCAATGTTAGCAAAAGTTATAAGCGTTTTTTCAAAAAACAATGATATCTCTGGAACACTAGGTGGCGCTGTGATCAAATTTCTCAGGTACCTTCGGGCCATGCTAATGATGATCCATACCAAATTTGGTGAAGAAATTTCAAATAGTTTAAAAGATATTGCAAATTATGACATCATTCAAAATGGCGGACACGTGGTACATCCCATCATGGCAAAATCAATATCCACGGATTTGTCATGACCCAAGGAATCGATAGACACCAAGTTTATAATTTTCTGACAAACTGTTCATAAGTTATTGGCCAAAATATGCATTTTCCATATCTCATGACCCGTAGGTGGCGCTGTTCCCAACTTTGGCATGGAACCTCAGATCATGCTTCCGATGAAGTGTACCAATTTTCGTTTCGATTGATCAAAGTTTGGCCGAGCTATAGCTTCTGAACCAATTTTGGGTCGACCTCGTTAAGTTTGCGACGTCATAACTTTTGATCAGAGAAGAATAAAAAAAATCGGGGACAGTACTTTTATGCGGCTCAGTCCGAAGATCATTTGAGTACATGTTTGGACAAAATTAGACCAATTTTGAAGGAGGAGTAGCAAAAAAACTGCATACTGTACTTTTCAAAATGGCCACTACTGTAATGGGCGGAGTCTTAATGTAAGATATTGGTTCTAATCAGCATGATGAGATGAATCAGGTGTACTAAGTTTCATTTTTCTAGATCAAAGGGTTCAAAAGTTATAACCATTTCAATGTTGAATTTTTGAACTGCTGGTGGCGCTATAGAGTTGGACCTAGAGACTCAAAAATTGCTACAATTACTTTTCATTACCATCACTACAAGTGTGCCAAATTTCATCATTTTCCTATGTATGGTTCATAGGGCTGCCATAGACTTCAAGAGGAGGAAGAAGAATAATAATAATAATAATAATAATAAGAAAACTAACAGATACAATAGGTGCCATAGCCC
The DNA here is from genome assembly GCF_949319135.1 of Squalius cephalus. Lineage (NCBI taxonomy): Eukaryota > Metazoa > Chordata > Actinopteri > Cypriniformes > Leuciscidae > Squalius > Squalius cephalus. The sequence continues at coordinate 48,073,359 of NC_137124.1, read as the reverse complement.
CTTCGGGGCTTGGCCCCTAATAATAAGAAAACTAACAGATACAATAGGTGCCATAGCCCCTTCGGGGCTTGGCCCCTAATAATATAGCTGCAAGCAGCAATACGGGGCCAAGCCCTGCAAGGCAGAGCAAGCAACAGCCGCTGTAGCGCAATGCGGAGCCAGAAGAGCAAAACATCAGAAATTTAATGTACATCAAGCACAGTAAGCACATCAATTACAGCAGCACAGCTAGCATTTAAGCACCAACAGCAGTGCAGAGCCGGAAGGAATTTAAATTATTATTTTATACACAATTTCAAAGTCGCCCCACACTGGTCTCGAACCCACGACCACAATGGTTCGGGATTCATGACGCATGGTTGAACCACTTGCGCCACCCAGAGGACATGTTTTACAAAGCTGCAGAGGAGAGGCTTCAGTGTGTGAATGAGCACACAAAATCATGTTAACGAGATTAGCATGCTAAGCTAACTTAATGCTAATATAGCTTATGATGTGGTACATCCAATGCTGGCAAAATAGATATCCTCAGATTCGACATGACGCAAGGAATCGATAGACACCAATTTTATGATTTTGTGACAAACTGTTCACAAGTTACAGCCTCTGAACCAATTATGGGTTGACCTCATTAAGTTTGCGACATCATAACTTTTTTTTTCCAGTATAGCAAAAAAATCGGGGACAGTACTTTTATGCGGCTCAGTCCGAAGATCATTTGAGTACATGTTTGGACAAAATTAGACCAATTTTGAAGGAGGAGTAGCGAAAAAACTGTTTTACATTCACTCCAATATGGCGGCCAGTCACATTGTTGATAAATAACATATGAGATATCGTTGAAATCGGCATAAGCCAAGGAATATATTGACATAAAGAAATCAAATTTCAAGCAATGTTAGCAAAAGTTATAAGCGTTTTTTCAAAAAACAATGATATCTCTGGAACACTAGGTGGCGCTGTGATCAAATTTCTCAGGTACCTTCGGGCCATGCTAATGATGATCCATACCAAATTTGGTGAAGAAATTTCAAATAGTTTAAAAGATATTGCAAATTATGACATCATTCAAAATGGCGGACACGTGGTACATCCCATCATGGCAAAATCGATATCCACGGATTTGTCATGACCCAAGGAATCGATAGACACCAAGTTTATAATTTTCTGACAAACTGTTCATAAGTTATTGGCCAAAATATGCATTTTCCATATCTCATGACCCGTAGGTGGCGCTGTTCCCAACTTTGGCATGGAACCTCAGATCATGCTTCCGATGAAGTGTACCAATTTTCGTTTCGATTGATCAAAGTTTGGCCGAGCTATAGCTTCTGAACCAATTTTGGGTCGACCTCGTTAAGTTTGCGACATCATAACTTTTTTTTTTCCAATATAGCAAAAAAATCGGGGACAGTACTTTTATGCGGCTCAGTCCGAAGATCATTTGAGTACATGTTTGGACAAAATTAGACCAATTTTGAAGGAGGAGTAGCAAAAAAACTGCATACTGTACTTTTCAAAATGGCCACTACTGTAATGGGCGGAGTCTTGATGTAAGATATTGGTTCTGATCAGCATGATGAGATAAATCAGGTGTACTAAGTTTCATTTTTCTAGATCAAAGGGTTCAAAAGTTATAACCATTTCAATGTTGGATTTTTGAACTGCTGGTGGCGCTATAGAGTTGGTCCTAGAGACTCAAAAATTGCTACAATTACTTTTCATTACCATCACTACAAGTGTGCCAAATTTCATCATTTTCCTATGTATGGTTCATAGGGCTGCCATAGACTTCAAGAGGAGGAAGAAGAATAATAATAATAATATAATAATAAGAAAACTAACAGATACAATAGGTGCCATAGCCCCTTCGGGGCTTGGCCCCTAATAATAAGAAAACTAACAGATACAATAGGTGCCATAGCCCCTTCGGGGCTTGGCCCCTAATAATAATAAGAAAACTAACAGATACAATAGGTGCCATAGCCCCTTCGGGGCTTGGCCCCTAATAATAATAATAAGAAAACTAACAGATACAATAGGTGCCATAGCCCCTTCGGGGCTTGGCCCCTAATAATAAGAATTTTTATTGTTTTGAAATACTAAAATTAGTAAGTGTCTTCAGGACAATAGTTAAAACGTTGTCCAACCTGAATGTTAATTTTAACTTTAACAATACTTAAAGCTTTAAACCAAACAAATGCATGTATAATAGTTTATGTAGTTAACTTAATTTATAAAAGCCAGCTTAATTAAAAAAAAATAGGTTTACTTAGACCATGACAACATCAAATCACACCCTTCTACTCTCTAGCTCACTACACACAATGCATAAAAGGAAATTGACATGAGAATGAACACATAAAGGCAAAAAGTATTAATATGAAGAAAATGCTTACATTGCAAGAATAGTAGATTGTCAAGGACTGCTATAGAAATCATTTTTGATCACAAAACTTTCTGAATACTCAAGACTTCAGGTGAGACTCAACATAGAATAAACAATGTTTCTAATCCCAGAAGAAAGATTAAAAAAATACTTAACTGGAAAATACAGAAACCATTTTATGAAGTTGGACAGGACTCGAACTCACAACCTCTGGGTGATGTGACTGTTACTCATCTAGTAGTACCATTGGGAAAACTGTTTTTTTTTTACATTTTTACCAAGATGCCAAAGTTCAATAAATCAAGTCAAGCGTTAATCTTTATATGAATGTGCCACATATCATATTCTAATGAGTTACTTTTCAGAAAGACACTATGTCTGTAACACAATGGTTTGGGCTCATGGCACATGGTTTAGCATTTTACGCTTAAGCTGCAGAGGAGAGGCTTCAGATTAAGAATGAGCACACAATAAGCACACAAAAGAATTACTTAGCATCTCAACCAGTTAAGCATGCTAAGATATCTTAATGCTAATGTAACTTATGGTTAGCCAATGTGGAGCCAGAAGAGCAAAAAGAGCAGAAATAGAATGTACATGAAGAACAGATAGGTTCAGAAGTACTTATGGATGAAATCAAAACAAGCAGCATTAGCGCAATAGATTAGAAAAATGCCTGAACAAAACAGGAATCAACACAATTTTTATACTCATCCAACACAGGGTTCGAACCTACAACCAGAACGGCTCAGGATTAGAAGCACATGGTTTAGCAGACTGCACCACTCAGAGGATGTACAATCACAAACTTCAGATGAGAGGCTTCAGTGTAAGAATGAGCACACAAAAGCAAGTTAACCAGATTAGCATGCTAAGCTATCTTAATGCTGATGTAGCTTATGGCTTATGATGACGTGGTACATCCAATCCTGGCAAAAAAGATATCCTCGGATTCGACATGACGCAAGGAATCGATAGAGACCAATTTTATGATTTTGTGACAAACTGTTCACAAGTTACAGCCTCTGAACCAATTATGGGTCGACCTCGTTAAGTTTGCGACATCATAACTTTTTTTTTCCAGTAGAGCAAAAAAATCGGGGACAGTACTTTTATGCGGCTCAGTCCGAAGATCATTTGAGTACATATTTGGACAAAATTAGACCAATTTTGAAGGAGGAGTAGCGAAAAAACAGTTTTACATTCGCTCCAATATGGCGGCCAGTCACATTGTTGAAAAATAACATATGAGATATCGTTGAAATCGGCATAAGCCAAGGAATATATTGACATAAAGAAATCAAATTTCAAGCAATGTTGGCAAAAGTTATAAGTGTTTTTTCAAAAAACAATGATATCTCTGGAACACTAGGTGGCGCTGTGATCAAACTTCTCATGTACCTTCGGGCCATGCTAATGATGATCCATACCAAATTTGGTGAAGAAATTTCAAATAGTTTAAAAGATATTGCAAATTATGACATCATTCAAAATGGCGGACACGTGGTACATCCCATCATGGCAAAATCGATATCCACGGATTTGTCATGACCCAAGGAATCGATAGACACCAAGTTTATAATTTTCTGACAAACTGTTCATAAGTTATTGGCCAAAATATGCATTTTCCATATCTCATGACCCGTAGGTGGCGCTGTTCCCAACTTTGGCATGGAACCTCAGATCATGCTTCCGATGAAGTGTACCAATTTTCGTTTCGATTGATCAAAGTTTGGCCGAGCTATAGCTTCTGAACCAATTTTGGGTCGACCTCGTTAAGTTTGCGACGTCATAACTTTTGATCAGAGAAGAATAAAAAAAATCGGGGACAGTACTTTTATGCGGCTCAGTCCGAAGATCATTTGAGTACATGTTTGGACAAAATTAGACCAATTTTGAAGGAGGAGTAGCAAAAAAACTGCATACTGTACTTTTCAAAATGGCCACTACTGTAATGGGCGGAGTCTTAATGTAAGATATTGGTTCTAATCAGCATGATGAGATGAATCAGGTGTACTAAGTTTCATTTTTCTAGATCAAAGGGTTCAAAAGTTATAACCATTTCAATGTTGAATTTTTGAACTGCTGGTGGCGCTATAGAGTTGGACCTAGAGACTCAAAAATTGCTACAATTACTTTTCATTACCATCACTACAAGTGTGCCAAATTTCATCATTTTCCTATGTATGGTTCATAGGGCTGCCATAGACTTCAAGAGGAGGAAGAAGAATAATAATAATAATAAATATAGCTGCAAGCAGCAATACGGGGCCAAGCCCTGCAAGGCAGAGCAAGCAACAGCCGCTGTAGCGCAATGCGGAGCCAGAAGAGCAAAACATCAGAAATTTAATGTACATCAAGCACAGTAAGCACATCAATTACAGCAGCACAGCTAGCATTTAAGCACCAACAGCAGTGCAGAGCCGGAAGGAATTTAAATTATTATTTTATACACAATTTCAAAGTCGCCCCACACTGGTCTCGAACCCACGACCACAATGGTTCGGGATTCATGACGCATGGTTGAACCACTTGCGCCACCCAGAGGACATGTTTTACAAAGCTGCAGAGGAGAGGCTTCAGTGTGTGAATGAGCACACAAAATCATGTTAACGAGATTAGCATGCTAAGCTAACTTAATGCTAATATAGCTTATGATGTGGTACATCCAATGCTGGCAAAATAGATATCCTCAGATTCGACATGACGCAAGGAATCGATAGACACCAATTTTATGATTTTGTGACAAACTGTTCACAAGTTACAGCCTCTGAAATAATTATGGGTTGACCTCATTAAGTTTGCGACATCATAACTTTTTTTTTCCAGTATAGCAAAAAAATCGGGGACAGTACTTTTATGCGGCTCAGTCCGAAGATCATTTGAGTACATGTTTGGACAAAATTAGACCAATTTTGAAGGAGGAGTAGCGAAAAAACTGTTTTACATTCACTCCAATATGGCGGCCAGTCACATTGTTGATAAATAACATATGAGATATCGTTGAAATCGGCATAAGCCAAGGAATATATTGACATAAAGAAATCAAATTTCAAGCAATGTTAGCAAAAGTTATAAGCGTTTTTTCAAAAAACAATGATATCTCTGGAACACTAGGTGGCGCTGTGATCAAATTTCTCAGGTACCTTCGGGCCATGCTAATGATGATCCATACCAAATTTGGTGAAGAAATTTCAAATAGTTTAAAAGATATTGCAAATTATGACATCATTCAAAATGGCGGACACGTGGTACATCCCATCATGGCAAAATCGATATCCACGGATTTGTCATGACCCAAGGAATCGATAGACACCAAGTTTATAATTTTCTGACAAACTGTTCATAAGTTATTGGCCAAAATATGCATTTTCCATATCTCATGACCCGTAGGTGGCGCTGTTCCCAACTTTGGCATGGAACCTCAGATCATGCTTCCGATGAAGTGTACCAATTTTCGTTTCGATTGATCAAAGTTTGGCCGAGCTATAGCTTCTGAACCAATTTTGGGTCGACCTCGTTAAGTTTGCGACGTCATAACTTTTGATCAGAGAAGAATAAAAAAAATCGGGGACAGTACTTTTATGCGGCTCAGTCCGAAGATCATTTGAGTACATGTTTGGACAAAATTAGACCAATTTTGAAGGAGGAGTAGCAAAAAAACTGCATACTGTACTTTTCAAAATGGCCACTACTGTAATGGGCGGAGTCTTAATGTAAGATATTGGTTCTAATCAGCATGATGAGATGAATCAGGTGTACTAAGTTTCATTTTTCTAGATCAAAGGGTTCAAAAGTTATAACCATTTCAATGTTGAATTTTTGAACTGCTGGTGGCGCTATAGAGTTGGACCTAGAGACTCAAAAATTGCTACAATTACTTTTCATTACCATCACTACAAGTGTGCCAAATTTCATCATTTTCCTATGTATGGTTCATAGGGCTGCCATAGACTTCAAGAGGAGGAAGAAGAATAATAATAATAATAATAATAAGAAAACTAACAGATACAATAGGTGCCATAGCCCCTTCGGGGCTTGGCCCCTAAATATAGCTGCAAGCAGCAATACGGGGCCAAGCCCCTGAAGGGGCTGTAGCGCAATGCGGAGCCAGAAGAGCAAAAAGAAAAATATACATGTATATTTACATGTACATACAAAATAAAAAAATATACATGTAAATGTACATCAAGCACAGCAGCGCAGCGAGCATTTAAGCACCAACAGCAGTGCAGAGCCGGAAGGAATTGAAATGACAACTTTATACAAAATTTTAAAGTTGTCCCACACAGGGCTGGAACCCACGACTGGAATGGTTCGGGAATCATGACATGTGGTTTAGCAACTTGCGCCACTCAGAGGACAAAACCTGCAGAGGAGAGGCTTCAGAGTAAGATTAAGCACAAAAAGCATGTTAACCAGATTAGCATGCTAAGCTAGCTTAATGCTAATGTAGCTTATGATTAACCTGATAGCTGAAGCTGAACATTAGAAAGAATGGCATCTGGTTTGCATGCTAACCAATTATTATGCTAAGCTAACTAGCATAAGGCAACAAACACAGGCTAGGTCAACTTCAGAGATGAATATCTCGGGAACGGTAGCAAATATAAAAAATCTGTTCAGTCATTTCTGTGCGGCTCAGTCCAAAGAACATCTGATCAAATTTTGGACAAAATTGAGCAAGATTTGAAGGAGGAGTAGCGAAAAAACTGTTTTTCATTTGTTCCAATATGGCGGATAGGCACATTGTTGGAAAATGACAAATGAGATATCAACGGAATCAGCATAAGCCAAGGAACATAATGATGTAAATAAATCAAAATTTGAACAATGTTTTCAAAAGTTATAAGCGTTTTTGCAAAAGAGCTAATATCTCTGGAACACTAGGTGGCGCTGTGTTCAGTCTTCTCATGTACCTTCAGGGCATTGTGTCGATCATCCATACTAAATTTTGTGAAGATATGTCAAATAGTTTAAAAGTTATTGCAAATTATGACAAAATTAAAAATGGCGGACATGTGGTTCATCCGATCTTGGATAATTCGGTATCCACGGATTCGGCATGATGCAAGGAATCCATAGATACCACATTTATGATTTTCTGACAAACTGTTCAAAGGTTATTGGCCAAAATAGAAATTTTTCATATCTCATTACCCGTAGGTGGCGCTGTTTGCAACTTTGGCATGGAACCTCAGGTCATGCTTCTGATGAACTGTACCAATTTTCGTTTCGATTGATGAATTTTTGGCTGAGATACAGCCTCTGAACCAATTTTGGGTCGACCTCATTAACTTTGCGACATCATAACTTTTTTTTTTCCAGAATAGCAAAAAATTCTGTTCAGTCATTTCTGTCCGGCTCAGTTCAAAGATCATTTGAGCATATGTTTGGACAAAATTAGACCAATTTTGAAGGAGGAGTAGCGAAAAAACTGAATACTGTACTTTTCAAAATGGCCTCTACTGTAATGGGCGGAGTCTTAATGTAAGATATTGGTTCTGATCAGCATGATGAGATGAATCAGGTGTACTAAGTTTCATTTTTCTAGATCAAAGGGTTCAAAAGTTATAACCATTTCAATGTTGAATTTTTGAACTGCTGGTGGCGCTATAGAGTTGGTTCTAGACACTCAAAAATTGCTACAATTACTTTTCATTAGCATCACTACAAGTTTGCGAAATTTCATCATTTTCTTATGTACGGTTCATAGGGCTGCCATAGACTTCCATTGGCGGAAGAAGAAGAAAATTGTTATTCTGACAATAACAATTGCTAATATAGCTGCAAGCAGCAATACGGGGCCAAGCCCTGCAAGGCACAGCAAGCAAAAGCCGCTGTAGCGCAATGCGGAGCCAGAAGAGCAAAACATCAGAAATTTAATGTACATCAAGCACAGCAAGTTCTGTAAGCACATCAATTACAGCAGCACAGCAAGCATTTAAGCACCAACAGCAGTGCGGAGCCAGAAGAACAAAAATAGCAGAAATTAAATATACGTGTAAATGTACATCAAGCACAGCAGCGCAGCAAGCATTTAAGCACCAACAGCAGTGCAGAGCCGCAAGAACAAAAACTGCATAAATTAAATATAAATGTAAATGAAGCACAGCGAGCATTTAAGCACCAACAGCAGTGCAGAGCCGGAAGGAATTTAAATGACAACTTTAAAGTCGTCCCACATGGGACTCGAACCCACGACCAGAATGGTTCAGGATTCTAGATACACGGTTTAGCAGATTGCACCACTCAGAGGACATACAATCACCAACTGCAGAGGAGAGCTTCAGTGTAAGAATGAGCACACAAAAGCAAGTTAACCAGATTAGCATGCTAAGATATCTTAATGCTGATGTATCTTATGGCTTATGACGTGGTACATTCAATCCTGGCAAAATAGATATCCTCGGATTCGACATGACGCAAAGAATCGATAGACAACAATTTTATGATTTTGTGACAAACAGTTCACAAGTTACAGCCTCTGAACCAATTATGGGTCGACCTCATTAAGTTTGCGACATCATAACTTTTTTTTTTCCAGTATAGCAAAAAAATCGGGGACAGTACTTTTATGCGGCTCAGTCCGAAGATCATTTGAGTACATGTTTGGACAAAATTAGACCAATTTTGAAGGAGGAGTAGCGAAAAAACTATTTTACATTCGCTCCAATATGGCGGCCAGTCACATTGTTGAAAAATAACATATGAGATATTGTTGAAATCAGCATAAGCCAAGGAATATATTGACATAAAGAAATCAAATTTCAAGCAATGTTAGCAAAAGTTATAAGCGTTTTTTCAAAAAACAATGATATCTCTGGAACACTAGGTGGCGCTGTTCTCAAACTTCTCAGGTACCTTCGGGCCATGCTGATGACGATTCATACCAAATTTGGTGAAGAAATCTCAAATAGTTTAAAAGGTATTGCAAATTATGTCAAAATTCAAAATGGCGGACACGTGGTAAATCCCATCCTGGCAAAATCAGTATCCACGGATTTGGCATGACGCAAGGAATCCATAGATACCACATTTATGATTTTATGACAAACTGTTCAAAAGTTATTGGCCAAAATAGCCATTTTCCATATCTCATGACCCATAGGTGGCGCTGTTCCCAACTTTGGCATGGACCCTCAGGTCATGGCTCCGATGAAGTGTACCAATTTTTGTTTCGATTGATCAATTTTTGGCCGAGATACAGCCTCTGAACCAATTTTGGGTCGACCTCATTAAATTTGCGACATCATAACTTTTTTTTTTCCAGTATAGCAAAAAAATCTGTTCAGTCATTTCTGTGTGGCTCAGTCCAAAGATCATTTGAGCACATGTTTGGACAAAATTGGAGCAATTTTGAAGGAGGAGTAGCGAAAAAACTGAATACTGTACTTTTCAAAATGGCTACTACTGTAATGGGTGGAGTCTTAATGTATGATATTGTTTGTGATCAGCATGATGAGAGCAATCAGGTGTACTAAGTTTCATTTTTCTAGATCAAAGGGTTCAAAAGTTATAACCATTTCAATGTTGTATTTTTGAACTGCTGGTGGCGCTATAGAGTTGGTCCTAGAGACTCAAAAATTGCTACATTTACTATTCATGGCCATCACTACAAGTGTGCCAAATTTCATCATTTTCCTACTTACGGTTCATAGGGCTGCCATAGACTCCCATTTGCGGAAGAAGAAGAATTGTTATTTTGACAATAACAATTGCTAATATAGCTGCAAGCAGCAATACGGGGCCAAGCCCTGCAAGGCAGAGCAAGCAACAGCCGCTGTAGCGCAATGCGGAGCCAGAAGAGCAAAACATCAGAAATTTAATGTACATCAAGCACAGTAAGCACATCAATTACAGCAGCACAGCTAGCATTTAAGCACCAACAGCAGTGCAGAGCCGGAAGGAATTTAAATTATTATTTTATACACAATTTCAAAGTCGCCCCACACTGGTCTCGAACCCACGACCACAATGGTTCGGGATTCATGACGCATGGTTGAACCACTTGCGCCACCCAGAGGACATGTTTTACAAAGCTGCAGAGGAGAGGCTTCAGTGTGTGAATGAGCACACAAAATCATGTTAACGAGATTAGCATGCTAAGCTAACTTAATGCTAATATAGCTTATGATGTGGTACATCCAATGCTGGCAAAATAGATATCCTCAGATTCGACATGACGCAAGGAATCGATAGACACCAATTTTATGATTTTGTGACAAACTGTTCACAAGTTACAGTCTCTGAACCAATTATGGGTTGACCTCATTAAGTTTGCGACATCATAACTTTTTTTTTCCAGTATAGCAAAAAAATCGGGGACAGTACTTTTATGCGGCTCAGTCCGAAGATCATTTGAGTACATGTTTGGACAAAATTAGACCAATTTTGAAGGAGGAGTAGCGAAAAAACTGTTTTACATTCACTCCAATATGGCGGCCAGTCACATTGTTGATAAATAACATATGAGATATCGTTGAAATCGGCATAAGCCAAGGAATATATTGACATAAAGAAATCAAATTTCAAGCAATGTTAGCAAAAGTTATAAGCGTTTTTTCAAAAAACAATGATATCTCTGGAACACTAGGTGGCGCTGTGATCAAATTTCTCAGGTACCTTCGGGCCATGCTAATGATGATCCATACCAAATTTGGTGAAGAAATTTCAAATAGTTTAAAAGATATTGCAAATTATGACATCATTCAAAATGGCGGACACGTGGTACATCCCATCATGGCAAAATCGATATCCACGGATTTGTCATGACCCAAGGAATCGATAGACACCAAGTTTATAATTTTCTGACAAACTGTTCATAAGTTATTGGCCAAAATATGCATTTTCCATATCTCATGACCCGTAGGTGGCGCTGTTCCCAACTTTGGCATGGAACCTCAGATCATGCTTCCGATGAAGTGTACCAATTTTCGTTTCGATTGATCAAAGTTTGGCCGAGCTATAGCTTCTGAACCAATTTTGGGTCGACCTCGTTAAGTTTGCGACATCATAACTTTTTTTTTTCCAATATAGCAAAAAAATCGGGGACAGTACTTTTATGCGGCTCAGTCCGAAGATCATTTGAGTACATGTTTGGACAAAATTAGACCAATTTTGAAGGAGGAGTAGCAAAAAAACTGCATACTGTACTTTTCAAAATGGCCACTACTGTAATGGGCGGAGTCTTGATGTAAGATATTGGTTCTGATCAGCATGATGAGATAAATCAGGTGTACTAAGTTTCATTTTTCTAGATCAAAGGGTTCAAAAGTTATAACCATTTCAATGTTGGATTTTTGAACTGCTGGTGGCGCTATAGAGTTGGTCCTAGAGACTCAAAAATTGCTACAATTACTTTTCATTACCATCACTACAAGTGTGCCAAATTTCATCATTTTCCTATGTATGGTTCATAGGGCTGCCATAGACTTCAAGAGGAGGAAGAAGAATAATAATAATAATAATAATAAGAAAACTAACAGATACAATAGGTGCCATAGCCCCTTCGGGGCTTGGCCCCTAATAAATATAGCTGCAAGCAGCAATACAGGGGCCAAGCCGCTGTAGCACAGTAGGGCTGTAGCGCAATGCGGAGCCAGAAGAGCAAAAACAGCAGAAATAGAATGTACATGAAGAACAGATGGGTTCAGAGGTACAGATAGGATGAAATCAAAATGAACAAAAGTTCTGATGAGAACAAACACAGAATGTAGAAAAAACACATTTCTAATCCCAGTGTTAAAAACATTAGTACAGCTTTTACCCAGATGATAAAGGAGTTGAAATGACAATTTTATACACAAATTCCAAAGTCGCCCCACACTGGTCTCGAACCCACGACCGAAACGGTTCGGGATTCATGACGCATGGTTGAACAGATTGCGCCACCCAGAGGACTTGTTTTACCAAGCTTCAGAGCAGAGGCTTCAGTGTAAGAATAAGCACACAAAATCATGTTAACGAGATTAGCATGCTAAGCTAGCTTAATGCTAATGTAGTTTATGGTTATCCTGATAGCTGAAGAGCCACATTAAAAAGAATGGCATCTGGTTAGCATGCTAACCAATTATTATGCTAAGTTAATTAGCATAAGGCAAAAAACACAGGCTAGGTCAACTTTGAAGATGAATATCTCGGGAACGGTAGCGAATATCAGAAATCTGTTCAGTCATTTCTGTGCGGCTCAGTCCAAAGATCATCTGATCAAATTTTGGACAAAATTGAGCAAGATTTGAAGGAGGAGTAGCGAAAAAACTGTTTTTCATTTGTTCCAATATGGCGGACAGTCACATTGTTGGAAAATGACAAATGAGATATCAACGGAATCGGCATAAGCCAAGGAACATAATGACGTAAGGAAATAAAAATTTGAACAATGTTTTCAAAAGTTAAAAGCGTTTTTGCAAAAGACCTTATATCTATGGAACACTAGGTGGCGCTGTTTTCAATCTTCTCATGTACCTTCAGGACATTGTGTCGATGATCAATGCTAATTTTTGTGAAGATATGTCAAATAGTTTAAAAGTTATTGCAAATTATGACAAATTCAAAATGGCGGACACGTGGTAGATCCCATCCTGGCAAAATTGGTATCCACGGATTTGGCATGATGCAAAGAATCCATAGATACCACATTTTTGATTTTCTGACAAACTGTCCAAAAGTTATTGGCCAAAATAGCAATTTTTCATATCTCATGACCCGTAGGTGGCGCTGTTCCCAACTTTGGCATGGAACCTCAGATCAAGCTTCTGATGAAGTGTACCAATTTTCGTTTCGATTGATCAAACTTTGGCCGAGATACAGCCTCTTAGCCAATTTTGGGTGGACCTCGTCAAGTTTGTGACACCATAACTTTTGAACAAAGATGAATAAAAAAAAATCTGTTCAGTCATTTCTGTGCGGCTCAGTCCAAAGATCATTTGAGCAAATTTTGGACAAAATTGGAGAAATTTTGAAGGAGGAGTAGCGAAAAAACTGAATACTGTACTTTTCAAAATGGCCACTACTGTAATGGGCGGAGTCTTAATGGTCTATATTGGTTTTGATCAGCATGATGAGAGGAATCAGGTGTCCTAAGTATTATTTTTCTAGATCAAATGGTTCAAAAGTTATAATCATTTCAATGTTGAATTTTTGAACTGGTGGTGGCGCTATAGAGTTGGCCCTAGAGACACCAAATTTGGTCCAATTACTATTCATGGCCATCTCTACAACTGTGCCAAATTTCATCATTTTCCTATGTACGGTTCATAGGGCTGCCATAGACTTCCATTGGCGGAAGAAGAAGAATACTATTATTCTGACAATTCCAATTACCAAAAGCTGCAAGCAGCCTTTCCGGGGCCAAGCCCTTCTGGTTGTTTGGCTTGTTTGGATACATTATTTTTTTACTAGGAATCTTTTGAACATTGCACAATTCACATGGTTTAACATTTGCTACACATTGGAAATGATTTAACAATCTTCAAAGTTAAAGCCTTTTGCTTTACTTAGTATTTGGTTTACACTCATACACTGTGGTTTGCTTAATAATTTTACAGAGACTTAAGATGTTGAAGGTAGAATCGCTGTAGCACAATGCGGAGCCAGAAGAGCAAAAGATTAGTAGAATGCTTGAATACAAGAATCGACTCGACATAATACACAATTTTATGTAGTCATCCTACGCAGGATTCGAACCCCCAACCAGAATGGTTTGGGACTCATAGCACATGGATTAACAGCTTGCGCCACTTAGAGGACATAGAGTTACAAGCTGCAGAGGAGAGCATTCAGTGTAAGAATGAGCACACAAAATCATGTTAACGAGATTAGCATGCTAAGCTAGCTTAATGCTAACGTAGCTTATGGTTATCCTGATAGCTGAAGAGCCACATTAGAAAGAATGGCATTTGGTTAGCATGCTAACCAATAATTATGCTAAGCTAACTAGCATAAGACAACAAACAGGGTCAACTTCAGAGAGGAATATCATGGGAATGTAGACAACTATCAAAAATCTGTTCAGTCATTTCTGTGCGGTTCGGTCTAAAGAACATCTGATAAAATTTTGGACAAAATTGAGCAAGATTTGAAGGAGTAGTGAAAAAACAGTTTTTCATTTGTTCCAACATGGCGGACAGTCACATTGTTGGAAAATGACAAATGAGACATTGTCGGAATTGGCATAAACCAAGGAACGTAATGACATAAAGCAATCAAAATTTGAACAATGTTTTCAAAAGTTAAGCATTTTTGCAAAAAACATAACTCTGGAACACTAGGTGGCGCTGTGTTCAAACTTCTCAGGTACCTTCAGGACATGGTGTTGATCATCCCTACCAACTTTTGTGATATGTCAAATAGTTTAACCCTCAGAGGTCGGAGATCACGCCGGCGTGATCTGCTCGCTTTTTTCCTTATGAGTTGAATTGAGACCCAAAATACTCTTTTGACTTTGATTTTACAAAACAAGTTTCATACATCAATCGATTCTGTTAAATGTGTATTATTTTTGTGTATACTAACAATAAAAACATAGTGTTGTGCTTTTCGACAAATAAAGAAAAATAAACACGAAGCGAGTTCTGCCTTCTCTCTGTCCGTGTAGTCCATTCTGAAACGCGTCCGAAAATGAATCATAACTCAGCGAATACTTCTCACACAGGCACGTGAGATATGTCTTTATGAAGCTTGAAATCTCCTCTTTTAAATGAAGTAATTTATATAAAAAACAAATGTTTTCAACTCATGTAATCCGTTTGAAAGCAAGGAGAGGTACCGTTTTTCCTTCTGCCTCATTATCTCTATAATGTGCTGAGGCCGCTCCGCCCCCGGCGCGATTCACATGTAAATAGTTAGATGATCTAGTATGCATCGCATACGCCCGTCGATCAATGCCATAAAAACACAGTTTCTATCAGACTTACTGATAGTTCATCGCGTTTTGAGTATGGCACGCTTCTCCGGTAATAAAGATGCCCTTCAGATGATTCTGGACAGCGAGGAGGAATGCACCTTTTCCTCAGAGGAAGATTGTAACTCAGACGACGAACGGCAGCATTTTGAAGAGCGAATTCCGCCGAGAACACAATTTCGGAGTAAGTTTTACTTAAAAGTCTTTTGTCTTTTATTTTTCGTGTTCGCATTTATGAGGAAAAAACAATATTACGTGACAGTTCTCCATTATGGATGCGATTTAAACTGCAAATTAACATTTATATTTCTTATAATAAAAATGAAAGACCTATGTTACAGACATATGAAAGACAACATTTCGTTGATTAGTTTTGGATAGATTATACATTTTTAATGTAAAATATCTGCCACCTCAAATAAGCTTTTGTTTGCCAATATTTGCTTATGTTAAATATAAAATGTTTTGTCAAAAATAAAGTTATCAAATAATCAATCAAATCCTTAACTTTGAAATATGTATGATAAAATGTATACTTTAGTTTTTACAAAGAAAGATTACACTTGAATTGTTGTTGTAATTGTAACCTTTTTAATAAAAAAAATATATTTACAAGGTAGATGTAAACAAACTATTAAAAGGTAAATATAAGCCTTTTCTTTAAATAACTTTTATTGTGTTTTATTATTGACAAATTTGGGGAGAGCATAAATATTCCAAAACTGAAAATACAGTATGAGAATTAACTGCACAATTACTAGACATGTTTTCCTTGGATATTATAGGCCAAATTGCAAGCACAATATGAGGAAAAATAAAAAAGAATTGAGATGCTTCCAACTGTTGCTCTTGCATTCTTGTGGCTCAGTGACTCACCTGAATGAATGGCTAATTAAGTATGCAGGCCCCACTGTCTCCTCAGGTGTGAACTACTACATATGCATGACCGTAGACGCCCACTCCGCATATGGCCTTTCCAAACAGAAAGTACTTTGCAAAATTCAAATCAATGTATTGTGTTATGTGAATGATAAGGCAGGGTGATTTTCACTTTATTTTGAAGAAAAAACACTAGGCGATGACATCCATTAGACAAAAGTCTTATTGGCACATATTTAGAATGTGTTTTATGGCCTTATTTCAGAAACTTTAGTTTGTAGTTTTTTCAATAACCACGCATAAACATTATTCTCTCAAAAATGCAGACATGTACATTCTTGTTGCTCACATTTCATGGTAGTCCTGTTTGTGCTAAATAGTGTGTAATTTTTTTTTTGCCATTAATATGTTTATAAGCAACTGAAAAAAGCAAAAATGTCAGGGCATGTCAGAACATCTCAAGGACCCCAAAAACACCTTAGACCCCAGAGGGTTAAAAGATATGTCAATTTATGACAAAATTCAAAATGGCGGACACATGGTTCATTCGGAATGTGTAAGAAAACACATTTCTAATTAAATGGGAAGAAAGATTAATGTAAGTATTATCTGGGTAAAAATAATTCAAGTGACAATTCACAGCTTTATAAATGTTCAGAGAAAGAGCAAAATATATATTTATCTGGGTTATAGGTAATTCAGAATGTATCAGTACTGAAGGGTGATAGTTCAGCCCTTATAGTAGTATTTATTTTCATTGTAACAATTCAAAGTTCATTGCAGTGCTGAAACAATTGAATAAACAAGACAATGTATCTGGAATGTGGAAACCACAGTCTTTTGGTCAACTGCATGTCATTTACAACAGTAACATGTGGTTGGCCAACACATTGCAGTTTCTGAGTTCTTGGTTGGGAACAATTTAAGAAAAAAAAATCTGGTTTAACCATTTTTGTGCAGCTCATTTATAATTTGACTGAAATTACACACTAGACATTTAGACCAATAATGGAAATTTTATAGGGGACTAAAATTAAAGTACAGTTCGTATGAAAAGAGGATTAGTTGGAGTTTAAAAACAAACCAAAATTTAAAGCAATATAAATGGAAGTACAGGTACAAAGATAAAGAGGACAAAAGTTAGTGACGTATTGCATTTATTTAGAAGGAAATCAATTTGGGTGAAAAAAAAAAAGTAACCATCAAAAGTAAAACATTGATAAAGAAAGCAAAACATTGATAAAGAAAGCATCCTCTATAGTTGCAAAACTTAAACATTTAATCAAGTAGGAAAAAAGCATCATAATTAAATCATTTTATAGTAATGTATATTTCCATTACAAATTTTAGCAACTAGAAATGGGGGAAAAAAACAAACAAACAAACATTTTAACTATTGAAAAGTAAACCCCTATAGATACACATCTACACATTTTTTACAACAAAATACAAGTTATACAGGCTATATAGACTTATCACAAGTTTTGTTTTTTTTACAAAATTGTTTGTTTTTTGTTACAGGTCTTTTTTGCGGGATGAAAACTGCAGCAGGTTCTTGTGATGATTCAGTTTCTCCAATTTGAAGAAATTGTTCGTCGCTTGAATGTTTGGTTTCTGTTGCAGGTGTTTTTTGCGGGATGAAAACTGCAGCAGGTTCTTGTGATAATTGAGTTTCTTCAATTTGAACAAATTGTTTGTCGCTTGAATGTTTGGTTTCTGTTACAGGTGTTTTTTGCGGGATGAAAACTCTGGCAGGTTCTTGTGATAATTCAGTTTCTTCAATGTGAAGAAGTTCCTCATCAGTATCGTGGTTGGGTGTTGTTTGCATTTGTAGAACCTGCATGTTGTGTGTAAATGTTACGGTTAAACTGTTCATGGCCAGGAACAGCTGTTCGAT
The DNA here is from genome assembly GCF_949319135.1 of Squalius cephalus. Lineage (NCBI taxonomy): Eukaryota > Metazoa > Chordata > Actinopteri > Cypriniformes > Leuciscidae > Squalius > Squalius cephalus. The sequence continues at coordinate 48,055,290 of NC_137124.1, read as the reverse complement.
GTCCTGGGCATCGGTGTGGTTCAGGTCAAGTAGTGGTGCTAAAAATGTCTTCAAAATGGAATTTGACACTGTTAAAGAGAGCTCCGTTTTGTTTTCTTTAAACTCAAAAATGCCACCGAGTTTTGTGACGTAAGCGGTGCCACTCCTTAACATTTTGCACTTTGTGCAGCGGTGGAAAGCAAATTGCGGAGAAAAATCTTGCTGAAGAGTGGCACACTTTGGGCAGTGTTTACTAATGTTTATTTGGACACCTTGCAAAGCAGAGGTGATGGTTTTGTGAGAAGTAATTTCGTCTTCAGACATTTGGTGAAGTGGTCCAGTAGAAATTTGAACTTTTGAAGGTGTAATTGTCGAGTGTCTGGTTGATTGTAAAAAGGTTTTTTGTTGGTACCTTTTTGTCATTAAGTTCGTAAAGTCATACGAATTCCCTTGATGGACGTCATTAATAAAGTTGTCCCACAAGGCAATTTGAATTCCTCCGGTTTCATCATTTATCCAACAGTTCATTACCTCTCCTTCAGTCTTGTTAAAAAATACATTTTTAACAGACTGTATCTTTGTTACTTTGGCTTTTAGTGTGGGTATCTGTACACAAAGAGAGTGCGAGAGAGAAATCAGTCATGCCATTTGTTTTCAATGTACTTCAACTTTTAATTTGTATGGAAAAATGTTGTGCAACTTACATGATGCTGTGCATCTAGGGTTTTCATTTCGGCAATGGTGGAGGGGTATAGTTGCTTTGGGGGTTTATGGGGGAATGGTACTTGAGTCACTTCGAGTGTTGTAGAGCTGGTACTCTGGATATCATATTTTGTTTCATTGCTGTCTGGAAAATGAAAGAAACATTTTTAAAAAATTAGATGACAAGGAGGCACATGTGCAATCACTTACATTTTACTTAAAATACCATGTCATTTTTTTTAAATACTAATAATAACAACAAACAAAGCATTGTGAGTTTGTAATAAATGTTGACCACGTCACAAAAGTAAACCGAAACCATGTATACAACTATATACGTGCCTCACAGACATGAGAAATATATTAATGGAAAGTTTGAAATGTCTACTTTAAAAAACATGAACTGATTCAAATCTTAAACACTTTCAGATTATGTAATCTGCATGAAACAGTTTCTTGTTTTTTCAAGACACATTAATTATTGTTTGCAGGTGCACCACAGCAAGCTTTATGCGTTTGAGCACTGATTAGTTGATTATGTACATAGGGGATTAAAGGCTTATGATTTATTCATATAAATGTGCTATCCGTTGACTAATTGCTTAAGTGAACAATTGCTAGTTGACTAGAAAAATCTTGGGCAACCAAAGGAAAAAAAAAAAGTAAAGTAACTTATGGGATCACAATTAAAAATGACTACAAATAAAAAGTGGAGTAAAATATACAAGGCATACTTACTTGGAACTTTCTTTGCATTCATGAGTTTGATTGCAGAGCAGTTTCTTGCAGCATTGTTCCATGAGGTTTGTTGATTACACTGAAAGATGACGGTGTGGTGGTATGTGTCCCTGTCGGTTTGTAGTGAAGCGGTGAAGTATTTGCTATTAATTTTAGATAGTTTTATGGGTGATCCAGAATGCACGTATCCTGAAATTGAGTCTGGAAGTTGGTTCATTTTTCTCTCAATTTTGTTTTTCAATATTTCTGTTCTTACAGTGGAAAAGTTCTAATGGAATTCTTTGCAGGATACTCTGGTATTTAACATAATTCACAATTGATTGGGAATGTACCATTACTAATTAAAACAGATTGAGTTGGTTCATAGTTAATTAATTGGAGTGTGTCATTCGTTGATGTTGATTTTAAGTTTATTAGTTAATTAAGGTCTTTAGTGGTAAGTTGTGGATAGATTAATACCTGTAAGTTAATTGGCTTGTTTGTCATTACACTACATTTGATTTTTGCCTGTTATGTATTTGTGGTATAGGCAGGTAAAAATAATACACCGATTTATGTATAGTTTTTTATAGATATTTACAAGTATTGTGCAATAAAGAAAAATGACAATGATATTTTATGGAATTATTTCTTTATTCATTTTAGTAAATATAATTTTTGTGTGGTAAACTTTGAAAAGTTGAGTGACATGTACAGCAATGATACTGGTATGATGAAACTGTCTGTTAAGTCTGTGTTACTGCTGTTGTTGATATTATCACTGGTCCAGACAAAGTAATTAATATGAATCAAAGCAGTCAATGTTTTGCATACAATGCATCAAATAGAGATTGTGGTAAGTCTATTCAATATTAAGTATCAGTTATATCCATTGAACAACAAAATTCCCTTAGCGGTTTTAGTTAGTGTGTACATTTGGAGTATTAAAGTATTGATGGGTTATTCTGTTTACTTCATTTCTATATAGATGAGTACTATTTATTTAATTTTTACCCAAAATGAGGTGATATGAGAATTATGCAGCATGTGTCATGTAATGTCTGTTTCATTCATACATGAAGTTAGAGGGCGCCCTTGCCTAGAAAGTGTTCAAAACATTTCAGAAAATCCTTTATATAGCATTTAACGATCGGTGCAGCTGAATAACATGCAGGTAAAGACATTCTGAGGGATGAATGTTCAAGATAATAAACAAACTTTTATGAAGATATATGTTTTGTGTTATTACAGCCACATCCTAAATATGTGTTTTAAATTACTTCACCGTACATTTAAGCTCTTTATAAGTGCGTTTCTTGTGACAATAATTAATTCTGTCTTGGCAACAAATTGCGAAGTGTCTGCTTTCAAATGAGGCTGAAAAGAGGTGGAGTCATTCGTCTGTGTTCCTAGAGCAGGTGAGGTTGATTCTAAGATAGATCTAAGATAGGTCAGAGCAAAAGATTAGAACAATGCTTGAATCAACACAATTTTTATACTAATCCAACACGGGGTTCGAACCCACAACCGGAACGGCTCGGGATTAGTAACACATGGTTCAGCAGATTGCGCCACTCAGAGGACGTACAATCACAAACTGCAGAGGAGAGCTTCAGTGTAAGAATGAGCACACAAAAGCAAGTTAACCAGATTAGCATGCTAAGCTAGCTTAATGCTAATGTAGCTTATGGCTTATGACGTGGTACATCCAATCCTGGCAAAATAGATATCCTCAGATTCGACATGCAAGGAATCGATAGACACCAATTTTATGATTTTGTGACAAATGGTTCACAAGTTACAGCCTCTGAACCAATTTTGGGTCGACCTTGTTAAATTTGATCTAATCTAATCCCAGTGTAAGAAACATTAGTACAGCTCTTACCCAGCTAATAAAGGAGCTCAAATGACAATTTATACACAATTTCAAAGTCGCCCCACACTGGTCTCGAACCCACGACCAGAATGGTTCGGGATTCATGACGCATGGTTGAACAGATTGCGCCACCCAGAGGACATGTTTTACAAAACTGCAGAGGAGTGGTTTCAGTGAAAGAATGAGCACACAAACGCAAGTTAACCAGATTAGCATGCTAAGCTATCTTAATGCTAATGTAGCTTATGTTGTGGTATATCCAATTCTGGCAAAATAGATATCCTCAGATTCGACATGACGCAAGGAATCGATAGACACCAATTTTATGATTTTGTGACAAACTGTTCACAACTTACAGCCTCTGAACCAATTATGGGTCGACCTCATTAAGTTTGCGACATCATAACTTTTTTTTTCCAGTATAGCAAAAAAATCGGGGACAGTACTTTTATGCGGCTCAGTCCGAAGATCATTTGAGTACATGTTTGGACAAAATTAGACCAATTTTGAAGGAGGAGTAGCGAAAAAACTGTTTTACATTCGCTCAAATATGGCGGCCAGTCACATTGTTGATAAATAACATATGAGATATCGTTGAAATCGGCATAAGCCAAGGAATATATTGACATAAAGAAATCAAATTTCAAGCAATGTTAGCAAAAGTTATAAGCGTTTTTTCAAAAAACAATGATATCTCTGGAACACTAGGTGGCGCTGTGATCAAATTTCTCAGGTACCTTCGGGCCATGCTAATGATGATCCATACCAAATTTGGTGAAGAAATTTCAAATAGTTTAAAAGATATTGCAAATTATGACATCATTCAAAATGGCGGACACGTGGTACATCCCATCATGGCAAAATCGATATCCACGGATTTGTCATGACCCAAGGAATCGATAGACACCAAGTTTATAATTTTCTGACAAACTGTTCATAAGTTATTGGCCAAAATATGCATTTTCCATATCTCATGACCCGTAGGTGGCGCTGTTCCCAACTTTGGCATGGAACCTCAGATCATGCTTCCGATGAAGTGTACCAATTTTCGTTTCGATTGATCAAAGTTTGGCCGAGCTATAGCTTCTGAACCAATTTTGGGTCGACCTCGTTAAGTTTGCGACATCATAACTTTTTTTTTCCAGTATAGCAAAAAAATCGGGGACAGTACTTTTATGCGGCTCAGTCCGAAGATCATTTGAGTACATGTTTGGACAAAATTAGACCAATTTTGAAGGAGGAGTAGCAAAAAAACTGCATACTGTACTTTTCAAAATGGCCACTACTGTAATGGGCGGAGTCTTAATGTAAGATATTGGTTCTGATCAGCATGATGAGATGAATCAGGTGTACTAAGTTTCATTTTTCTAGATCAAAGGGTTCAAAAGTTATAACCATTTCAATGTTGAATTTTTGAACTGCTGGTGGCGCTATAGAGTTGGACCTAGAGACTCAAAAATTGCTACAATTACTTTTCATTACCATCACTACAAGTGTGCCAAATTTCATCATTTTCCTATGTATGGTTCATAGGGCTGCCATAGACTTCAAGAGGAGGAAGAAGAATAATAATAATAATAATAATAAATATAGCTGCAAGCAGCAATACGGGGCCAAGCCCTGCAAGGCAGAGCAAGCAACAGCCGCTGTAGCGCAATGCGGAGCCAGAAGAGCAAAACATCAGAAATTTAATGTACATCAAGCACAGTAAGCACATCAATTACAGCAGCACAGCTAGCATTTAAGCACCAACAGCAGTGCAGAGCCGGAAGGAATTTAAATTATTATTTTATACACAATTTCAAAGTCGCCCCACACTGGTCTCGAACCCACGACCACAATGGTTCGGGATTCATGACGCATGGTTGAACCACTTGCGCCACCCAGAGGACATGTTTTACAAAGCTGCAGAGGAGAGGCTTCAGTGTGTGAATGAGCACACAAAATCATGTTAACGAGATTAGCATGCTAAGCTAACTTAATGCTAATATAGCTTATGATGTGGTACATCCAATGCTGGCAAAATAGATATCCTCAGATTCGACATGACGCAAGGAATCGATAGACACCAATTTTATGATTTTGTGACAAACTGTTCACAAGTTACAGCCTCTGAACCAATTATGGGTTGACCTCATTAAGTTTGCGACATCATAACTTTTTTTTTCCAGTATAGCAAAAAAATCGGGGACAGTACTTTTATGCGGCTCAGTCCGAAGATCATTTGAGTACATGTTTGGACAAAATTAGACCAATTTTGAAGGAGGAGTAGCGAAAAAACTGTTTTACATTCACTCCAATATGGCGGCCAGTCACATTGTTGATAAATAACATATGAGATATCGTTGAAATCGGCATAAGCCAAGGAATATATTGACATAAAGAAATCAAATTTCAAGCAATGTTAGCAAAAGTTATAAGCGTTTTTTCAAAAAACAATGATATCTCTGGAACACTAGGTGGCGCTGTGATCAAATTTCTCAGGTACCTTCGGGCCATGCTAATGATGATCCATACCAAATTTGGTGAAGAAATTTCAAATAGTTTAAAAGATATTGCAAATTATGACATCATTCAAAATGGCGGACACGTGGTACATCCCATCATGGCAAAATCGATATCCACGGATTTGTCATGACCCAAGGAATCGATAGACACCAAGTTTATAATTTTCTGACAAACTGTTCATAAGTTATTGGCCAAAATATGCATTTTCCATATCTCATGACCCGTAGGTGGCGCTGTTCCCAACTTTGGCATGGAACCTCAGATCATGCTTCCGATGAAGTGTACCAATTTTCGTTTCGATTGATCAAAGTTTGGCCGAGCTATAGCTTCTGAACCAATTTTGGGTCGACCTCGTTAAGTTTGCGACATCATAACTTTTTTTTTTCCAATATAGCAAAAAAATCGGGGACAGTACTTTTATGCGGCTCAGTCCGAAGATCATTTGAGTACATGTTTGGACAAAATTAGACCAATTTTGAAGGAGGAGTAGCAAAAAAACTGCATACTGTACTTTTCAAAATGGCCACTACTGTAATGGGCGGAGTCTTGATGTAAGATATTGGTTCTGATCAGCATGATGAGATAAATCAGGTGTACTAAGTTTCATTTTTCTAGATCAAAGGGTTCAAAAGTTATAACCATTTCAATGTTGGATTTTTGAACTGCTGGTGGCGCTATAGAGTTGGTCCTAGAGACTCAAAAATTGCTACAATTACTTTTCATTACCATCACTACAAGTGTGCCAAATTTCATCATTTTCCTATGTATGGTTCATAGGGCTGCCATAGACTTCAAGAGGAGGAAGAAGAATAATAATAATAATAATAATAAGAAAACTAACAGATACAATAGGTGCCATAGCCCCTTCGGGGCTTGGCCCCTAATAAGAATATAGCTGCAAGCAGCAATACAGGGGCCAAGCCGCTGTAGCACAGTAGGGCTGTAGCGCAATGCGGAGCCAGAAGAGCAAAAACAGCAGAAATAGAATGTACATGAAGAACAGATGGGTTCAGAGGTACAGATAGGATGAAATCAAAATGAACAAAAGTTCTGATGAGAACAAACACAGAATGTAGAAAAAACACATTTCTAATCCCAGTGTTAAAAACATTAGTACAGCTTTTACCCAGATGATAAAGGAGTTGAAATGACAATTTTATACACAAATTCCAAAGTCGCCCCACACTGGTCTCGAACCCACGACCGGAACGGTTCGGGATTCATGACGCATGGTTGAACAGATTGCGCCACCCAGAGGACTTGTTTTACCAAGCTTCAGAGCAGAGGCTTCAGTGTAAGAATAAGCACACAAAATCATGTTAACGAGATTAGCATGCTAAGCTAGCTTAATGCTAATGTAGTTTATGGTTATCCTGATAGCTGAAGAGCCACATTAAAAAGAATGGCATCTGGTTAGCATGCTAACCAATTATTATGCTAAGTTAATTAGCATAAGGCAAAAAACACAGGCTAGGTCAACTTTGAAGATGAATATCTCGGGAACGGTAGCGAATATCAGAAATCTGTTCAGTCATTTCTGTGCGGCTCAGTCCAAAGATCATCTGATCAAATTTTGGACAAAATTGAGCAAGATTTGAAGGAGGAGTAGCGAAAAAACTGTTTTTCATTTGTTCCAATATGGCGGACAGTCACATTGTTGGAAAATGACAAATGAGATATCAACGGAATCGGCATAAGCCAAGGAACATAATGACGTAAGGAAATAAAAATTTGAACAATGTTTTCAAAAGTTAAAAGCGTTTTTGCAAAAGACCTTATATCTATGGAACACTAGGTGGCGCTGTTTTCAATCTTCTCATGTACCTTCAGGACATTGTGTCGATGATCAATGCTAATTTTTGTGAAGATATGTCAAATAGTTTAAAAGTTATTGCAAATTATGACAAATTCAAAATGGCGGACACGTGGTAGATCCCATCCTGGCAAAATTGGTATCCACGGATTTGGCATGATGCAAAGAATCCATAGATACCACATTTTTGATTTTCTGACAAACTGTCCAAAAGTTATTGGCCAAAATAGCAATTTTTCATATCTCATGACCCGTAGGTGGCGCTGTTCCCAACTTTGGCATGGAACCTCAGATCAAGCTTCTGATGAAGTGTACCAATTTTCGTTTCGATTGATCAAACTTTGGCCGAGATACAGCCTCTTAGCCAATTTTGGGTGGACCTCGTCAAGTTTGTGACACCATAACTTTTGAACAAAGATGAATAAAAAAAAATCTGTTCAGTCATTTCTGTGCGGCTCAGTCCAAAGATCATTTGAGCAAATTTTGGACAAAATTGGAGAAATTTTGAAGGAGGAGTAGCGAAAAAACGGAATACTGTACTTTTCAAAATGGCCACTACTGTAATGGGCGGAGTCTTAATGGTCTATATTGGTTTTGATCAGCATGATGAGAGGAATCAGGTGTCCTAAGTATTATTTTTCTAGATCAAATGGTTCAAAAGTTATAATCATTTCAATGTTGAATTTTTGAACTGGTGGTGGCGCTATAGAGTTGGCCCTAGAGACACCAAATTTGGTCCAATTACTATTCATGGCCATCTCTACAACTGTGCCAAATTTCATCATTTTCCTATGTACGGTTCATAGGGCTGCCATAGACTTCCATTGGCGGAAGAAGAAGAATACTATTATTCTGACAATTCCAATTACCAAAAGCTGCAAGCAGCCTTTCCGGGGCCAAGCCCTTCTGGTTGTTTGGCTTGTTTGGATACATTATTTTTTTACTAGGAATCTTTTGAACATTGCACAATTCACATGGTTTAACATTTGCTACACATTGGAAATGATTTAACAATCTTCAAAGTTAAAGCCTTTTGCTTTACTTAGTATTTGGTTTACACTCATACACTGTGGTTTGCTTAATAATTTTACAGAGACTTAAGATGTTGAAGGTAGAATCGCTGTAGCACAATGCGGAGCCAGAAGAGCAAAAGATTAGTAGAATGCTTGAATACAAGAATCGACTCGACATAATACACAATTTTATGTAGTCATCCTACGCAGGATTCGAACCCCCAACCAGAATGGTTTGGGACTCATAGCACATGGATTAACAGCTTGCGCCACTTAGAGGACATAGAGTTACAAGCTGCAGAGGAGAGTATTCAGTGTAAGAATGAGCACACAAAATCATGTTAACGAGATTAGCATGCTAAGCTAGCTTAATGCTAACGTAGCTTATGGTTATCCTGATAGCTGAAGAGCCACATTAGAAAGAATGGCATTTGGTTAGCATGCTAACCAATAATTATGCTAAGCTAACTAGCATAAGACAACAAACAGGGTCAACTTCAGAGAGGAATATCATGGGAATGTAGACAACTATCAAAAATCTGTTCAGTCATTTCTGTGCGGTTCGGTCTAAAGAACATCTGATAAAATTTTGGACAAAATTGAGCAAGATTTGAAGGAGTAGTGAAAAAACAGTTTTTCATTTGTTCCAACATGGCGGACAGTCACATTGTTGGAAAATGACAAATGAGACATTGTCGGAATTGGCATAAACCAAGGAACGTAATGACATAAAGCAATCAAAATTTGAACAATGTTTTCAAAAGTTAAGCATTTTTGCAAAAAACATAACTCTGGAACACTAGGTGGCGCTGTGTTCAAACTTCTCAGGTACCTTCAGGACATGGTGTTGATCATCCCTACCAACTTTTGTGATATGTCAAATAGTTTAACCCTCAGAGGTCGGAGATCACGCCGGCGTGATCTGCTCGCTTTTTTCCTTATGAGTTGAATTGAGACCCAAAATACTCTTTTGACTTTGATTTTACAAAACAAGTTTCATACATCAATCGATTCTGTTAAATGTGTATTATTTTTGTGTATACTAACAATAAAAACATAGTGTTGTGCTTTTCGACAAATAAAGAAAAATAAACACGAAGCGAGTTCTGCCTTCTCTCTGTCCGTGTAGTCCATTCTGAAACGCGTCCGAAAATGAATCATAACTCAGCGAATACTTCTCACACAGGCACGTGAGATATGTCTTTATGAAGCTTGAAATCTCCTCTTTTAAATGAAGTAATTTATATAAAAAACAAATGTTTTCAACTCATGTAATCCGTTTGAAAGCAAGGAGAGGTACCGTTTTTCCTTCTGCCTCATTATCTCTATAATGTGCTGAGGCCGCTCCGCCCCCGGCGCGATTCACATGTAAATAGTTAGATGATCTAGTATGCATCGCATACGCCCGTCGATCAATGCCATAAAAACACAGTTTCTATCAGACTTACTGATAGTTCATCGCGTTTTGAGTATGGCACGCTTCTCCGGTAATAAAGATGCCCTTCAGATGATTCTGGACAGCGAGGAGGAATGCACCTTTTCCTCAGAGGAAGATTGTAACTCAGACGACGAACGGCAGCATTTTGAAGAGCGAATTCCGCCGAGAACACAATTTCGGAGTAAGTTTTACTTAAAAGTCTTTTGTCTTTTATTTTTCGTGTTCGCATTTATGAGGAAAAAACAATATTACGTGACAGTTCTCCATTATGGATGCGAGCGCTCTAAAAAAAAGCACTAAAAGACTTTCAAACTTTCACAGAGACCTCAAAACAGAAAGTACAAATCCTTTCTTTAAAACGAATTTCGTTTTGTATCAATTGTATCTTACTTTTAATAATTTTTTCATTAACAAATTTCCTGGATTTAAACTGCAAATTAACATTTATATTTCTTATAATAAAAATGAAAGACCTATGTTACAGACATATGAAAGACAACATTTCGTTGATTAGTTTTGGATAGATTATACATTTTTAATGTAAAATATCTGCCACCTCAAATAAGCTTTTGTTTGCCAATATTTGCTTATGTTAAATATAAAATGTTTTGTCAAAAATAAAGTTATCAAATAATCAATCAAATCCTTAACTTTGAAATATGTATGATAAAATGTATACTTTAGTTTTTACAAAGAAAGATTACACTTGAATTGTTGTTGTAATTGTAACCTTTTTAATAAAAAAAATATATTTACAAGGTAGATGTAAACAAACTATTAAAAGGTAAATATAAGCCTTTTCTTTAAATAACTTTTATTGTGTTTTATTATTGACAAATTTGGGGAGAGCATAAATATTCCAAAACTGAAAATACAGTATGAGAATTAACTGCACAATTACTAGACATGTTTTCCTTGGATATTATAGGCCAAATTGCAAGCACAATATGAGGAAAAATAAAAAAGAATTGAGATGCTTCCAACTGTTGCTCTTGCATTCTTGTGGCTCAGTGACTCACCTGAATGAATGGCTAATTAAGTATGCAGGTCCCACTGTCTCCTCAGGTGTGAACTACTACATATGCATGACCGTAGACGCCCACTCCGCATATGGCCTTTCCAAACAGAAAGTACTTTGCAAAATTCAAATCAATGTATTGTGTTATGTGAATGATAAGGCAGGGTGATTTTCACTTTATTTTGAAGAAAAAACACTAGGCGATGACATCCATTAGACAAAAGTCTTATTGGCACATATTTAGAATGTGTTTTATGGCCTTATTTCAGAAACTTTAGTTTGTAGTTTTTTCAATAACCACGCATAAACATTATTCTCTCAAAAATGCAGACATGTACATTCTTGTTGCTCACATTTCATGGTAGTCCTGTTTGTGCTAAATAGTGTGTAATTTTTTTTTTGCCATTAATATGTTTATAAGCAACTGAAAAAAGCAAAAATGTCAGGGCATGTCAGAACATCTCAAGGACCCCAAAAACACCTTAGACCCCAGAGGGTTAAAAGATATGTCAATTTATGACAAAATTCAAAATGGCGGACACATGGTTCATTCGGAATGTGTAAGAAAACACATTTCTAATTAAATGGGAAGAAAGATTAATGTAAGTATTATCTGGGTAAAAATAATTCAAGTGACAATTCACAGCTTTATAAATGTTCAGAGAAAGAGCAAAATATATATTTATCTGGGTTATAGGTAATTCAGAATGTATCAGTACTGAAGGGTGATAGTTCAGCCCTTATAGTAGTATTTATTTTCATTGTAACAATTCAAAGTTCATTGCAGTGCTGAAACAATTGAATAAACAAGACAATGTATCTGGAATGTGGAAACCACAGTCTTTTGGTCAACTGCATGTCATTTACAACAGTAACATGTGGTTGGCCAACACATTGCAGTTTCTGAGTTCTTGGTTGGGAACAATTTAAGAAAAAAAAATCTGGTTTAACCATTTTTGTGCAGCTCATTTATAATTTGACTGAAATTACACACTAGACATTTAGACCAATAATGGAAATTTTATAGGGGACTAAAATTAAAGTACAGTTCGTATGAAAAGAGGATTAGTTGGAGTTTAAAAACAAACCAAAATTTAAAGCAATATAAATGGAAGTACAGGTACAAAGATAAAGAGGACAAAAGTTAGTGACGTATTGCATTTATTTAGAAGGAAATCAATTTGGGTGAAAAAAAAAAAGTAACCATCAAAAGTAAAACATTGATAAAGAAAGCAAAACATTGATAAAGAAAGCATCCTCTATAGTTGCAAAACTTAAACATTTAATCAAGTAGGAAAAAAGCATCATAATTAAATCATTTTATAGTAATGTATATTTCCATTACAAATTTTAGCAACTAGAAATGGGGGAAAAAAACAAACAAACAAACATTTTAACTATTGAAAAGTAAACCCCTATAGATACACATCTACACATTTTTTACAACAAAATACAAGTTATACAGGCTATATAGACTTATCACAAGTTTTGTTTTTTTTACAAAATTGTTTGTTTTTTGTTACAGGTCTTTTTTGCGGGATGAAAACTGCAGCAGGTTCTTGTGATGATTCAGTTTCTCCAATTTGAAGAAATTGTTCGTCGCTTGAATGTTTGGTTTCTGTTGCAGGTGTTTTTTGCGGGATGAAAACTGCAGCAGGTTCTTGTGATAATTGAGTTTCTTCAATTTGAACAAATTGTTTGTCGCTTGAATGTTTGGTTTCTGTTACAGGTGTTTTTTGCGGGATGAAAACTCTGGCAGGTTCTTGTGATAATTCAGTTTCTTCAATGTGAAGAAGTTCCTCATCAGTATCGTGGTTGGGTGTTGTTTGCATTTGTAGAACCTGCATGTTGTGTGTAAATGTTACGGTTAAACTGTTCATGGCCAGGAACAGCTGTTCGATGTCCTGGGCATCGGTGTGGTTCAGGTCAAGTAGTGGTGCTAAAAATGTCTTCAAAATGGAATTTGACACTGTTAAAGAGAGCTCCGTTTTGTTTTCTTTAAACTCAAAAATGCCACCGAGTTTTGTGACGTAAGCGGTGCCACTCCTTAACATTTTGCACTTTGTGCAGCGGTGGAAAGCAAATTGCGGAGAAAAATCTTGCTGAAGAGTGGCACACTTTGGGCAGTGTTTACTAATGTTTATTTGGACACCTTGCAAAGCAGAGGTGATGGTTTTGTGAGAAGTAATTTCGTCTTCAGACATTTGGTGAAGTGGTCCAGTAGAAATTTGAACTTTTGAAGGTGTAATTGTCGAGTGTCTGGTTGATTGTAAAAAGGTTTTTTGTTGGTACCTTTTTGTCATTAAGTTCGTAAAGTCATACGAATTCCCTTGATGGACGTCATTAATAAAGTTGTCCCACAAGGCAATTTGAATTCCTCCGGTTTCATCATTTATCCAACAGTTCATTACCTCTCCTTCAGTCTTGTTAAAAAATACATTTTTAACAGACTGTATCTTTGTTACTTTGGCTTTTAGTGTGGGTATCTGTACACAAAGAGAGTGCGAGAGAGAAATCAGTCATGCCATTTGTTTTCAATGTACTTCAACTTTTAATTTGTATGGAAAAATGTTGTGCAACTTACATGATGCTGTGCATCTAGGGTTTTCATTTCGGCAATGGTGGAGGGGTATAGTTGCTTTGGGGGTTTATGGGGGAATGGTACTTGAGTCACTTCGAGTGTTGTAGAGCTGGTACTCTGGATATCATATTTTGTTTCATTGCTGTCTGGAAAATGAAAGAAACATTTTTAAAAAATTAGATGACAAGGAGGCACATGTGCAATCACTTACATTTTACTTAAAATACCATGTCATTTTTTTTAAATACTAATAATAACAACAAACAAAGCATTGTGAGTTTGTAATAAATGTTGACCACGTCACAAAAGTAAACCGAAACCATGTATACAACTATATACGTGCCTCACAGACATGAGAAATATATTAATGGAAAGTTTGAAATGTCTACTTTAAAAAACATGAACTGATTCAAATCTTAAACACTTTCAGATTATGTAATCTGCATGAAACAGTTTCTTGTTTTTTCAAGACACATTAATTATTGTTTGCAGGTGCACCACAGCAAGCTTTATGCGTTTGAGCACTGATTAGTTGATTATGTACATAGGGGATTAAAGGCTTATGATTTATTCATATAAATGTGCTATCCGTTGACTAATTGCTTAAGTGAACAATTGCTAGTTGACTAGAAAAATCTTGGGCAACCAAAGGAAAAAAAAAAAGTAAAGTAACTTATGGGATCACAATTAAAAATGACTACAAATAAAAAGTGGAGTAAAATATACAAGGCATACTTACTTGGAACTTTCTTTGCATTCATGAGTTTGATTGCAGAGCAGTTTCTTGCAGCATTGTTCCATGAGGTTTGTTGATTACACTGAAAGATGACGGTGTGGTGGTATGTGTCCCTGTCGGTTTGTAGTGAAGCGGTGAAGTATTTGCTATTAATTTTAGATAGTTTTATGGGTGATCCAGAATGCACGTATCCTGAAATTGAGTCTGGAAGTTGGTTCATTTTTCTCTCAATTTTGTTTTTCAATATTTCTGTTCTTACAGTGGAAAAGTTCTAATGGAATTCTTTGCAGGATACTCTGGTATTTAACATAATTCACAATTGATTGGGAATGTACCATTACTAATTAAAACAGATTGAGTTGGTTCATAGTTAATTAATTGGAGTGTGTCATTCGTTGATGTTGATTTTAAGTTTATTAGTTAATTAAGGTCTTTAGTGGTAAGTTGTGGATAGATTAATACCTGTAAGTTAATTGGCTTGTTTGTCATTACACTACATTTGATTTTTGCCTGTTATGTATTTGTGGTATAGGCAGGTAAAAATAATACACCGATTTATGTATAGTTTTTTATAGATATTTACAAGTATTGTGCAATAAAGAAAAATGACAATGATATTTTATGGAATTATTTCTTTATTCATTTTAGTAAATATAATTTTTGTGTGGTAAACTTTGAAAAGTTGAGTGACATGTACAGCAATGATACTGGTATGATGAAACTGTCTGTTAAGTCTGTGTTACTGCTGTTGTTGATATTATCACTGGTCCAGACAAAGTAATTAATATGAATCAAAGCAGTCAATGTTTTGCATACAATGCATCAAATAGAGATTGTGGTAAGTCTATTCAATATTAAGTATCAGTTATATCCATTGAACAACAAAATTCCCTTAGCGGTTTTAGTTAGTGTGTACATTTGGAGTATTAAAGTATTGATGGGTTATTCTGTTTACTTCATTTCTATATAGATGAGTACTATTTATTTAATTTTTACCCAAAATGAGGTGATATGAGAATTATGCAGCATGTGTCATGTAATGTCTGTTTCATTCATACATGAAGTTAGAGGGCGCCCTTGCCTAGAAAGTGTTCAAAACATTTCAGAAAATCCTTTATATAGCATTTAACGATCGGTGCAGCTGAATAACATGCAGGTAAAGACATTCTGAGGGATGAATGTTCAAGATAATAAACAAACTTTAATGAAGATATATGTTTTGTGTTATTACAGCCACATCCTAAATATGTGTTTTAAATTACTTCACCGTACATTTAAGCTCTTTATAAGTGCGTTTCTTGTGACAATAATTAATTCTGTCTTGGCAACAAATTGCGAAGTGTCTGCTTTCAAATGAGGCTGAAAAGAGGTGGAGTCATTCGTCTGTGTTCCTAGAGCAGGTGAGGTTGATTCTAAGATAGATCTAAGATAGGTCAGAGCAAAAGATTAGAACAATGCTTGAATCAACACAATTTTTATACTAATCCAACACGGGGTTCGAACCCACAACCGGAACGGCTCGGGATTAGTAACACATGGTTCAGCAGATTGCGCCACTCAGAGGACGTACAATCACAAACTGCAGAGGAGAGCTTCAGTGTAAGAATGAGCACACAAAAGCAAGTTAACCAGATTAGCATGCTAAGCTAGCTTAATGCTAATGTAGCTTATGGCTTATGACGTGGTACATCCAATCCTGGCAAAATAGATATCCTCAGATTCGACATGCAAGGAATCGATAGACACCAATTTTATGATTTTGTGACAAATGGTTCACAAGTTACAGCCTCTGAACCAATTTTGGGTCGACCTTGTTAAATTTGATCTAATCTAATCCCAGTGTAAGAAACATTAGTACAGCTCTTACCCAGCTAATAAAGGAGCTCAAATGACAATTTATACACAATTTCAAAGTCGCCCCACACTGGTCTCGAACCCACGACCAGAATGGTTCGGGATTCATGACGCATGGTTGAACAGATTGCGCCACCCAGAGGACATGTTTTACAAAACTGCAGAGGAGTGGTTTCAGTGAAAGAATGAGCACACAAACGCAAGTTAACCAGATTAGCATGCTAAGCTATCTTAATGCTAATGTAGCTTATGATGTGGTATATCCAATTCTGGCAAAATAGATATCCTCAGATTCGACATGACGCAAGGAATCGATAGACACCAATTTTATGATTTTGTGACAAACTGTTCACAACTTACAGCCTCTGAACCAATTATGGGTCGACCTCATTAAGTTTGCGACATCATAACTTTTTTTTTCCAGTATAGCAAAAAAATCGGGGACAGTACTTTTATGCGGCTCAGTCCGAAGATCATTTGAGTACATGTTTGGACAAAATTAGACCAATTTTGAAGGAGGAGTAGCGAAAAAACTGTTTTACATTCGCTCAAATATGGCGGCCAGTCACATTGTTGATAAATAACATATGAGATATCGTTGAAATCGGCATAAGCCAAGGAATATATTGACATAAAGAAATCAAATTTCAAGCAATGTTAGCAAAAGTTATAAGCGTTTTTTCAAAAAACAATGATATCTCTGGAACACTAGGTGGCGCTGTGATCAAATTTCTCAGGTACCTTCGGGCCATGCTAATGATGATCCATACCAAATTTGGTGAAGAAATTTCAAATAGTTTAAAAGATATTGCAAATTATGACATCATTCAAAATGGCGGACACGTGGTACATCCCATCATGGCAAAATCGATATCCACGGATTTGTCATGACCCAAGGAATCGATAGACACCAAGTTTATAATTTTCTGACAAACTGTTCATAAGTTATTGGCCAAAATATGCATTTTCCATATCTCATGACCCGTAGGTGGCGCTGTTCCCAACTTTGGCATGGAACCTCAGATCATGCTTCCGATGAAGTGTACCAATTTTCGTTTCGATTGATCAAAGTTTGGCCGAGCTATAGCTTCTGAACCAATTTTGGGTCGACCTCGTTAAGTTTGCGACATCATAACTTTTTTTTTCCAGTATAGCAAAAAAATCGGGGACAGTACTTTTATGCGGCTCAGTCCGAAGATCATTTGAGTACATGTTTGGACAAAATTAGACCAATTTTGAAGGAGGAGTAGCAAAAAAACTGCATACTGTACTTTTCAAAATGGCCACTACTGTAATGGGCGGAGTCTTAATGTAAGATATTGGTTCTGATCAGCATGATGAGATGAATCAGGTGTACTAAGTTTCATTTTTCTAGATCAAAGGGTTCAAAAGTTATAACCATTTCAATGTTGAATTTTTGAACTGCTGGTGGCGCTATAGAGTTGGACCTAGAGACTCAAAAATTGCTACAATTACTTTTCATTACCATCACTACAAGTGTGCCAAATTTCATCATTTTCCTATGTATGGTTCATAGGGCTGCCATAGACTTCAAGAGGAGGAAGAAGAATAATAAT
Source organism: Squalius cephalus (assembly GCF_949319135.1). Taxonomy (NCBI): domain Eukaryota; kingdom Metazoa; phylum Chordata; class Actinopteri; order Cypriniformes; family Leuciscidae; genus Squalius; species Squalius cephalus. Next base: position 48,037,478 of record NC_137124.1, on the reverse strand, counting down.
AATAAATATAGCTGCAAGCAGCAATACGGGGCCAAGCCCTGCAAGGCAGAGCAAGCAACAGCCGCTGTAGCGCAATGCGGAGCCAGAAGAGCAAAACATCAGAAATTTAATGTACATCAAGCACAGTAAGCACATCAATTACAGCAGCACAGCTAGCATTTAAGCACCAACAGCAGTGCAGAGCCGGAAGGAATTTAAATTATTATTTTATACACAATTTCAAAGTCGCCCCACACTGGTCTCGAACCCACGACCACAATGGTTCGGGATTCATGACGCATGGTTGAACCACTTGCGCCACCCAGAGGACATGTTTTACAAAGCTGCAGAGGAGAGGCTTCAGTGTGTGAATGAGCACACAAAATCATGTTAACGAGATTAGCATGCTAAGCTAACTTAATGCTAATATAGCTTATGATGTGGTACATCCAATGCTGGCAAAATAGATATCCTCAGATTCGACATGACGCAAGGAATCGATAGACACCAATTTTATGATTTTGTGACAAACTGTTCACAAGTTACAGCCTCTGAACCAATTATGGGTTGACCTCATTAAGTTTGCGACATCATAACTTTTTTTTTCCAGTATAGCAAAAAAATCGGGGACAGTACTTTTATGCGGCTCAGTCCGAAGATCATTTGAGTACATGTTTGGACAAAATTAGACCAATTTTGAAGGAGGAGTAGCGAAAAAACTGTTTTACATTCACTCCAATATGGCGGCCAGTCACATTGTTGATAAATAACATATGAGATATCGTTGAAATCGGCATAAGCCAAGGAATATATTGACATAAAGAAATCAAATTTCAAGCAATGTTAGCAAAAGTTATAAGCGTTTTTTCAAAAAACAATGATATCTCTGGAACACTAGGTGGCGCTGTGATCAAATTTCTCAGGTACCTTCGGGCCATGCTAATGATGATCCATACCAAATTTGGTGAAGAAATTTCAAATAGTTTAAAAGATATTGCAAATTATGACATCATTCAAAATGGCGGACACGTGGTACATCCCATCATGGCAAAATCGATATCCACGGATTTGTCATGACCCAAGGAATCGATAGACACCAAGTTTATAATTTTCTGACAAACTGTTCATAAGTTATTGGCCAAAATATGCATTTTCCATATCTCATGACCCGTAGGTGGCGCTGTTCCCAACTTTGGCATGGAACCTCAGATCATGCTTCCGATGAAGTGTACCAATTTTCGTTTCGATTGATCAAAGTTTGGCCGAGCTATAGCTTCTGAACCAATTTTGGGTCGACCTCGTTAAGTTTGCGACATCATAACTTTTTTTTTTCCAATATAGCAAAAAAATCGGGGACAGTACTTTTATGCGGCTCAGTCCGAAGATCATTTGAGTACATGTTTGGACAAAATTAGACCAATTTTGAAGGAGGAGTAGCAAAAAAACTGCATACTGTACTTTTCAAAATGGCCACTACTGTAATGGGCGGAGTCTTGATGTAAGATATTGGTTCTGATCAGCATGATGAGATAAATCAGGTGTACTAAGTTTCATTTTTCTAGATCAAAGGGTTCAAAAGTTATAACCATTTCAATGTTGGATTTTTGAACTGCTGGTGGCGCTATAGAGTTGGTCCTAGAGACTCAAAAATTGCTACAATTACTTTTCATTACCATCACTACAAGTGTGCCAAATTTCATCATTTTCCTATGTATGGTTCATAGGGCTGCCATAGACTTCAAGAGGAGGAAGAAGAATAATAATAATAAATATAGCTGCAAGCAGCAATACGGGGCCAAGCCCTGCAAGGCAGAGCAAGCAACAGCCGCTGTAGCGCAATGCGGAGCCAGAAGAGCAAAACATCAGAAATTTAATGTACATCAAGCACAGTAAGCACATCAATTACAGCAGCACAGCTAGCATTTAAGCACCAACAGCAGTGCAGAGCCGGAAGGAATTTAAATTATTATTTTATACACAATTTCAAAGTCGCCCCACACTGGTCTCGAACCCACGACCACAATGGTTCGGGATTCATGACGCATGGTTGAACCACTTGCGCCACCCAGAGGACATGTTTTACAAAGCTGCAGAGGAGAGGCTTCAGTGTGTGAATGAGCACACAAAATCATGTTAACGAGATTAGCATGCTAAGCTAACTTAATGCTAATATAGCTTATGATGTGGTACATCCAATGCTGGCAAAATAGATATCCTCAGATTCGACATGACGCAAGGAATCGATAGACACCAATTTTATGATTTTGTGACAAACTGTTCACAAGTTACAGCCTCTGAACCAATTATGGGTTGACCTCATTAAGTTTGCGACATCATAACTTTTTTTTTCCAGTATAGCAAAAAAATCGGGGACAGTACTTTTATGCGGCTCAGTCCGAAGATCATTTGAGTACATGTTTGGACAAAATTAGACCAATTTTGAAGGAGGAGTAGCGAAAAAACTGTTTTACATTCACTCCAATATGGCGGCCAGTCACATTGTTGATAAATAACATATGAGATATCGTTGAAATCGGCATAAGCCAAGGAATATATTGACATAAAGAAATCAAATTTCAAGCAATGTTAGCAAAAGTTATAAGCGTTTTTTCAAAAAACAATGATATCTCTGGAACACTAGGTGGCGCTGTGATCAAATTTCTCAGGTACCTTCGGGCCATGCTAATGATGATCCATACCAAATTTGGTGAAGAAATTTCAAATAGTTTAAAAGATATTGCAAATTATGACATCATTCAAAATGGCGGACACGTGGTACATCCCATCATGGCAAAATCGATATCCACGGATTTGTCATGACCCAAGGAATCGATAGACACCAAGTTTATAATTTTCTGACAAACTGTTCATAAGTTATTGGCCAAAATATGCATTTTCCATATCTCATGACCCGTAGGTGGCGCTGTTCCCAACTTTGGCATGGAACCTCAGATCATGCTTCCGATGAAGTGTACCAATTTTCGTTTCGATTGATCAAAGTTTGGCCGAGCTATAGCTTCTGAACCAATTTTGGGTCGACCTCGTTAAGTTTGCGACGTCATAACTTTTGATCAGAGAAGAATAAAAAAAATCGGGGACAGTACTTTTATGCGGCTCAGTCCGAAGATCATTTGAGTACATGTTTGGACAAAATTAGACCAATTTTGAAGGAGGAGTAGCAAAAAAACTGCATACTGTACTTTTCAAAATGGCCACTACTGTAATGGGCGGAGTCTTAATGTAAGATATTGGTTCTAATCAGCATGATGAGATGAATCAGGTGTACTAAGTTTCATTTTTCTAGATCAAAGGGTTCAAAAGTTATAACCATTTCAATGTTGAATTTTTGAACTGCTGGTGGCGCTATAGAGTTGGACCTAGAGACTCAAAAATTGCTACAATTACTTTTCATTACCATCACTACAAGTGTGCCAAATTTCATCATTTTCCTATGTATGGTTCATAGGGCTGCCATAGACTTCAAGAGGAGGAAGAAGAATAATAATAATAAATATAGCTGCAAGCAGCAATACAGGGGCCAAGCCCTTAAACGCACCGCAAGCAGAACAAGTATGGCGCACAGCAAGCACAGCCAGCACATCATGTACATGAAGCACAGCAAGTACTGTAAGCACTGCAGCGCAGCATATATTTAAGCACCAACAGCAGTGCGGAGCCAGAAGAACAAAAAGAGCAGAAATTGAATATACATGTAAATGTACATCAAGCACAGCAGCGCAGCAAGCATTTAAGCACCAAAAGCAGTGCAAAGCCGGAAGGAATTGAAATGACAACTTTATACAAAGTTTTAATGTTGTTCCACACAGGACTCGAACCCACGACCGGAATGATTCGAGATTCATGACATGTGGTTTAGCAACTTCCGCCACTCAGAGGACGTGAATTGGTTAGCAAGGCAACAAACACAGGCTAGCTAAACTTTGCAGACGAATATCTCGGGAATGGTAGCGAATATCAAAAATCTGTTCAGTAATTTCTGTGCGGCTCGGTCCAAAGATCATTTGATAAAATTTCTGTTCAAACTGTTCAAAAGTTATTGGCCAAAATAGCCATTTTCCAGATCTCATGACCCGTAGGTGGCGCTGTTCCCAACTTTGGCATGGAACCTCAGATCATGCTTCCGATGAAGTGTATCAATTTTCGTTTTGATTGATCAAAGTTTGGCAGAGCTATAGCTTCTGAACCAATTTTGAGTCGACCATGTTAAGTTTGCCACATCATAACTTTTTTTTTTCCAGTATAGCAAAAAATTCTGTTCAGTCATTTCTATGCGGATCAGTCCGAAGATCATTTGAGCACATGTTTGGACAAAATTGGACAAAATTTGAAGGAGGAGTAGTGAAAAAACTGTTTTTCATTTGTTCCAATATGGCGGATAGTCACATTGTTGGAAAATGACAAATGAGATATCGACGGAATCGGCATAAGCCAAGGAAAATAATGAAGCAAAGAACTCAAAATTTGAAAAATTTGTTCAAAAGTTATAAGCGTTTTTGCAAAAGACCTTATATCTCTGGAACACTAGGTGGCGCTGTGTTCAGTCTTCTCATGTACCTTCAGGGAATTGTGTCAATCATCCATACTAAATTTTGTGAAGATATGTCAAATAGTTTAAAAGTTATTGCAAATTATAACAAACTTCAAAATGGCGGCCACGTGGTTCATCCGATCTTGACAAAATTGGCATCCACGGATTTGGCATGATGCAAGGAATCCATAGATACCACATTTATGATTTTCTGACAAACTGTTCAAAAGTTATTGACCAAAGTAGCAATTTTTCATATCTCATGACCTGTAGGTGGCGCTGTTCCCAACTTTGGCATGGACCCTCAGAACATCCTTCCAATGAATTGTACCAATTTTCGTTTCGATTGATCAAACTTTTGCCAAGATACAGCCTCTTAGCCAATTTTGGGTCAACCTCGTTAAGTTTGCGACACCATAACTTTTGAACAAAGATGAATAAAAAAAAATCGGTTCAGTCATTTCTGTGCGACTCAGTCCGAAGATCATTTGAGCACATGTTTGGACAAAATTGGACAAAATTTGAAGGAGGAGTAGCGAAAAAACTGAATTCTGTACTTTTCAAAATGGCCACTACTGTAATGGGCGGAGTCTTAATGTAAGGTATTGGTTGTGATCAGCATGATGAGAGCAATCAGGTGTACTATGTCTCATTTCTGTGGATCAAACGGTTCAAAAGTTATAACCATTTCAATGTTGAATTTTTGAACTGGTGGTGGCGCTATAGAGTTGGTCCTAGAGACACAAAAATTGCTACATTTACTATTCATGGTCATCAATACAAGTGTGCCAAATTTCATCATTTTCCTATGTACGGTTCATAGGGCTGCAATAGACTCCCATTTGCGGAAGAAGAAGAATTGTTATTTTGACAATAACAATTGCTAATATAGCTGCAAGCAGCAATACAGGGGCCAAGCCCTGAAGCAGCAGCAACTCTCCCCATCCCTCCCCTCCCCTCCCCTCCCTGCCCTCCCTGCCCTCCCTGCCCTCCCTGCCCTCCCTGCCCTCCCTGCCCCTCTCCTGATCCCTGCCCCTCTCCTGACCCCTGACCCTCTCCTGCCCCCTCTGCCCCTCTCCTGCCCTTCCTTGAATTTTTGAACTGGTGGTGGCGCTATAGAGGTGGTCCTAGAGACTCTAAAATTGGTTCAATTACTATTCATTACAATCACTACAAGTGTGCTAAATTTGAAAAAAACAGCTGTTTTAGTAGTACAAGTGAAAATGAACTCAATATGAAGATGTTTTATATAAATTTGCTGCATGTTATATTTATGGAGATCCTTTCTCAGATACACATCATGTGTGGATCTAAAACAACTTTTCCACCACTTAAGGCCACAGTACTTCTTCAGTCTGGACATGTGCCACACAGGAATCGAACCCACGACCGTAATGGTTTGGGATTCATGACACATGGTTTAACAACTTGCGCCACTCAGAGGACGCAAATTTCAAAGCTGTAGAGGAGAGGCTTCAGTGTAAGAATAAGCACACAAAAACATGTTAACGAGATTAGCATGCTAAGATAGCTTAATGCTAATGTAGCTTATGGTTATCCTGATAGCTGAAGAGCCACATTAGAAAGAATGGCATCTGGTTAGCATGCTAACCAATTATTATGCTAAGGTAACTAGCATAAGGCAACAAACAGGCTAGGTCAACTTCGGAGATGAATATCTCGGGAACGGTAGCAAATATCAAAAATCTGTTCAGTCATTTCTGTGCGGCTCGGTCCAAAGAACATCTGATCAAATTTTGGACAAAATTGAGCAAGATTTGAAGGAGGAGTAGCGAAAAAACTGTTTTTCATTTGTTCCAATATGGCGGATAGTCACATTGTTGGAAAATGACAAATGAGATATCGACGGACTCGGCATAAGCCAAGGAACATAATGACGTAAAGAAATCAAAATTTGAACAATGTTTTCAAAAGTTATAAGCGTTTTTGCAAAATACCTTATATCTTTGGAACACTAGGTGGCGCTGTGTTCAATCTTCTCATGTACCTGCAGGACATTGTGTTGATGATCCATACTAAATTTTTTAAAGATATGTCAAATAGTTTAAAAGTTATTGCAAATTATGACAAAATTCAAAATGGCGGACACGTGGTACATCCCATCCTGGCAAAATCGGTATCCATGGATTCGGCATGACCCAAGGAATCCATAGATACCACATTTATGATTTTCTGACAAACTGTTCAAAAGTTATTGACCAAAATATCTATTTTCCATATCTCATGACCTGTAGGTGGCGCTGTTCCCAACTTTGGCAAGGTCCCTCAAACCATGCTTCCAATCAAGTGTACCAATTTTTGTTTCGATTGATCAAACTTTGGCCAAGATACAGCCTCTACACCAATTTTGGGTCAACCTCATTAAGTTTGCGACATCATAACTTTTGAACAAAGATGAATAAAAAAATCTGTTCAGTCATTTCTGTGCGGCTCAGTCCAAAGATCATCTGATCAAATTTTGGACAAAATTGAGCAAGATTTGAAAGAGGAGTAGCAAAAAAACTGTTTTTCATTTGTTCCAATATGGCGGATAGTCACATTGTTGGAAAATGACAAATGAGATATCGACGGACTCGGCATAAGCCAAGGAACATAGTGACGTAAAGAAATCAAAATTTGAACAATGTTTTCAAAAGTTATAAGCGTTTTTGCAAAATACCTTATATCTTTGGAACACTAGGTGGCGCTGTGTTCAATCTTCTCATGTACCTGCAGGACATTGTGTTGATGATCCATACTAAATTTTTTAAAGATATGTCAAATAGTTTAAAAGTTATTGCAAATTATGACAAAATTCAAAATGGCGGACACGTGGTACATCCCATCCTGGCAAAATCGGTATCCATGGATTCGGCATGACCCAAGGAATTCATAGATACCACATTTATGATTTTCTGACAAACTGTTCAAAAGTTATTGACCAAAATAGCTATTTTCCATATCTCATGACCTGTAGGTGGCGCTGTTCCCAACTTTGGCAAGGTCCCTCAAACCATGCTTCCAATCAAGTGTACCAATTTTTGTTTCGATTGATCAAACTTTGGCCGAGATACAGCCTCTACACCAATTTTGGGTCAACCTCATTAAGTTTGCGACATCATAACTTTTGAACAAAGATGAATAAAAAAATCTGTTCAGTCATTTCTATGCGGCTCAGTCCAAAGATCATTTGAGCAAAGTTTGGACAAAATTGGACAAATTTTGAAGGAGGAGTAGCGAAAAAACGGAATACTGTACTTTACAAAATGGCTACTACTGTAATGGGCGGAGTCTTAATGTAAGCTATTGATTTTGATCACCATGATGAGATGAATCAAGTGTACTAAGTTTTATTTCTCTAGATCAAAGGGTTCAAAAGTTATAACCATTTCAATGTTAAATATTTGAACTGGTGGTGGCGCTATAGAGTTGGTCCTAGAGACACCAAATTTGGTCCAATTACTATTCATGGCTATCTCTACAACTGTGCCAAATTTCATCATTTTCCTATGTACGGTTCATAGGGCTGCCATAGACTTCCATTGGCGGAAGAAGAAGAAGAAGAAGAAGAAGAAGAATAATAATAATAAGAAAACTAACAGATACAATAGGTGCCTTGCCCCTTCGGGGCTTGGCCCCTAATAAGAAAACTAACAGATACAATAGGGGCTATCCCCTTCGGGGCTTGGCCCCTAAAAATATAGCTGCAAGTAGCAATACGGGGCCAAGCCCTGCAAGGCACAGCAAGCAAAAGCCGCTGTAGCGCAATGCGGAGCCAGAAGAGCAAAACATCAGAAATTTAATGTACATCAAGCACAGCAAGTTCTGTAAGCACATCAATTACAGCAGCACAGCAAGCATTTAAGCACCAACAGCAGTGCGGAGCCAGAAGAACAAAAATAGCAGAAATTAAATATACGTGTAAATGTACATCAAGCACAGCAGCGCAGCAAGCATTTAAGCACCAACAGCAGTGCAGAGCCGGAAGGAATTTAAATGACAACTTTAAAGTCGTCCCACATGGGACTCGAACCCACGACCAGAATGGTTCAGGATTCTTGATACACGGTTTAGCAGATTGCACCACTCAGAGGACGTACAATCACAAACTGCAGAGGAGAGCTTCAGTGTAAGAATGAGCACACAAAAGCAAGTTAACCAGATTAGCATGCTAAGATATCTTAATGCTGATGTATCTTATGGCTTATGACGTGGTACATTCAATCCTGGCAAAATAGATATCCTCGGATTCGACATGACGCAAAGAATCGATAGACAACAATTTTATGATTTTGTGACAAACAGTTCACAAGTTACAGCCTCTGAACCAATTATGGGTCGACCTCATTAAGTTTGCGACATCATACGTTTTTTTTTTCCAGTATAGCAAAAAAATCGGGGACAGTACTTTTATGCGGCTCAGTCCGAAGATCATTTGAGTACATGTTTGGACAAAATTAGACCAATTTTGAAGGAGGAGTAGCGAAAAAACTATTTTACATTCGCTCCAATATGGCGGCCAGTCACATTGTTGAAAAATAACATATGAGATATTGTTGAAATCAGCATAAGCCAAGGAATATATTGACATAAAGAAATCAAATTTCAAGCAATGTTAGCAAAAGTTATAAGCGTTTTTTCAAAAAACAATGATATCTCTGGAACACTAGGTGGCGCTGTGCTCAAACTTCTCAGGTACCTTCGGGCCATGCTGATGACGATTCATACCAAATTTGGTGAAGAAATCTCAAATAGTTTAAAAGGTATTGCAAATTATGTCAAAATTCAAAATGGCGGACACGTGGTAAATCCCATCCTGGCAAAATCAGTATCCACGGATTTGGCATGACGCAAGGAATCCATAGATACCACATTTATGATTTTATGACAAACTGTTCAAAAGTTATTGGCCAAAATAGCCATTTTCCATATCTCATGACCCATAGGTGGCGCTGTTCCCAACTTTGGCATGGACCCTCAGGTCATGGCTCCGATGAAGTGTACCAATTTTTGTTTCGATTGATCAATTTTTGGCCGAGATACAGCCTCTGAACCAATTTTGGGTCGACCTCATTAAATTTGCGACATCATAACTTTTTTTTTTCCAGTATAGCAAAAAAATCTGTTCAGTCATTTCTGTGTGGCTCAGTCCAAAGATCATTTGAGCACATGTTTGGACAAAATTGGAGCAATTTTGAAGGAGGAGTAGCGAAAAAACTGAATACTGTACTTTTCAAAATGGCTACTACTGTAATGGGTGGAGTCTTAATGTATGATATTGTTTGTGATCAGCATGATGAGAGCAATCAGGTGTACTAAGTTTCATTTTTCTAGATCAAAGGGTTCAAAAGTTATAACCATTTCAATGTTGTATTTTTGAACTGCTGGTGGCGCTATAGAGTATGTCCTAGAGACTGAAAAATTGCTACATTTACTATTCATGGCCATCACTACAAGTGTGCCAAATTTCATCATTTTCCTACTTACGGTTCATAGGGCTGCCATAGACTCCCATTTGCGGAAGAAGAAGAATTGTTATTTTGACAATAACAATTGCTAATATAGCTGCAAGCAGCAATACAGGGGCCAAGCCGCTGTAGCACAGTAGGGCTGTAGCGCAATGCGGAGCCAGAAGAGCAAAAACAGCAGAAATAGAATGTACATGAAGAACAGATGGGTTCAGAGGTACAGATAGGATGAAATCAAAATGAACAAAAGTTCTGATGAGAACAAACACAGAATGTAGAAAAAACACATTTCTAATCCCAGTGTTAAAAACATTAGTACAGCTTTTACCCAGATGATAAAGGAGTTGAAATGACAATTTTATACACAAATTCCAAAGTCGCCCCACACTGGTCTCGAACCCACGACCGGAACGGTTCGGGATTCATGACGCATGGTTGAACAGATTGCGCCACCCAGAGGACTTGTTTTACCAAGCTTCAGAGCAGAGGCTTCAGTGTAAGAATAAGCACACAAAATCATGTTAACGAGATTAGCATGCTAAGCTAGCTTAATGCTAATGTAGTTTATGGTTATCCTGATAGCTGAAGAGCCACATTAAAAAGAATGGCATCTGGTTAGCATGCTAACCAATTATTATGCTAAGTTAATTAGCATAAGGCAAAAAACACAGGCTAGGTCAACTTTGAAGATGAATATCTCGGGAACGGTAGCGAATATCAGAAATCTGTTCAGTCATTTCTGTGCGGCTCAGTCCAAAGATCATCTGATCAAATTTTGGACAAAATTGAGCAAGATTTGAAGGAGGAGTAGCGAAAAAACTGTTTTTCATTTGTTCCAATATGGCGGACAGTCACATTGTTGGAAAATGACAAATGAGATATCAACGGAATCGGCATAAGCCAAGGAACATAATGACGTAAGGAAATAAAAATTTGAACAATGTTTTCAAAAGTTAAAAGCGTTTTTGCAAAAGACCTTATATCTATGGAACACTAGGTGGCGCTGTTTTCAATCTTCTCATGTACCTTCAGGACATTGTGTCGATGATCAATGCTAATTTTTGTGAAGATATGTCAAATAGTTTAAAAGTTATTGCAAATTATGACAAATTCAAAATGGCGGACACGTGGTAGATCCCATCCTGGCAAAATTGGTATCCACGGATTTGGCATGATGCAAAGAATCCATAGATACCACATTTTTGATTTTCTGACAAACTGTCCAAAAGTTATTGGCCAAAATAGCAATTTTTCATATCTCATGACCCGTAGGTGGCGCTGTTCCCAACTTTGGCATGGAACCTCAGATCAAGCTTCTGATGAAGTGTACCAATTTTCGTTTCGATTGATCAAACTTTGGCCGAGATACAGCCTCTTAGCCAATTTTGGGTGGACCTCGTCAAGTTTGTGACACCATAACTTTTGAACAAAGATGAATAAAAAAAAATCTGTTCAGTCATTTCTGTGCGGCTCAGTCCAAAGATCATTTGAGCAAATTTTGGACAAAATTGGAGAAATTTTGAAGGAGGAGTAGCGAAAAAACTGAATACTGTACTTTTCAAAATGGCCACTACTGTAATGGGCGGAGTCTTAATGGTCTATATTGGTTTTGATCAGCATGATGAGAGGAATCAGGTGTCCTAAGTATTATTTTTCTAGATCAAATGGTTCAAAAGTTATAATCATTTCAATGTTGAATTTTTGAACTGGTGGTGGCGCTATAGAGTTGGCCCTAGAGACACCAAATTTGGTCCAATTACTATTCATGGCCATCTCTACAACTGTGCCAAATTTCATCATTTTCCTATGTACGGTTCATAGGGCTGCCATAGACTTCCATTGGCGGAAGAAGAAGAATACTATTATTCTGACAATTCCAATTACCAAAAGCTGCAAGCAGCCTTTCCGGGGCCAAGCCCTTCTGGTTGTTTGGCTTGTTTGGATACATTATTTTTTTACTAGGAATCTTTTGAACATTGCACAATTCACATGGTTTAACATTTGCTACACATTGGAAATGATTTAACAATCTTCAAAGTTAAAGCCTTTTGCTTTACTTAGTATTTGGTTTACACTCATACACTGTGGTTTGCTTAATAATTTTACAGAGACTTAAGATGTTGAAGGTAGAATCGCTGTAGCACAATGCGGAGCCAGAAGAGCAAAAGATTAGTAGAATGCTTGAATACAAGAATCGACTCGACATAATACACAATTTTATGTAGTCATCCTACGCAGGATTCGAACCCCCAACCAGAATGGTTTGGGACTCATAGCACATGGATTAACAGCTTGCGCCACTTAGAGGACATAGAGTTACAAGCTGCAGAGGAGAGCATTCAGTGTAAGAATGAGCACACAAAATCATGTTAACGAGATTAGCATGCTAAGCTAGCTTAATGCTAACGTAGCTTATGGTTATCCTGATAGCTGAAGAGCCACATTAGAAAGAATGGCATTTGGTTAGCATGCTAACCAATAATTATGCTAAGCTAACTAGCATAAGACAACAAACAGGGTCAACTTCAGAGAGGAATATCATGGGAATGTAGACAACTATCAAAAATCTGTTCAGTCATTTCTGTGCGGTTCGGTCTAAAGAACATCTGATAAAATTTTGGACAAAATTGAGCAAGATTTGAAGGAGTAGTGAAAAAACAGTTTTTCATTTGTTCCAACATGGCGGACAGTCACATTGTTGGAAAATGACAAATGAGACATTGTCGGAATTGGCATAAACCAAGGAACGTAATGACATAAAGCAATCAAAATTTGAACAATGTTTTCAAAAGTTAAGCATTTTTGCAAAAAACATAACTCTGGAACACTAGGTGGCGCTGTGTTCAAACTTCTCAGGTACCTTCAGGACATGGTGTTGATCATCCCTACCAACTTTTGTGATATGTCAAATAGTTTAAAAGATATGTCAATTTATGACAAAATTCAAAATGGCGGACACATGGTTCATTCGGAATGTGTAAGAAAACACATTTCTAATTAAATGGGAAGAAAGATTAATGTAAGTATTATCTGGGTAAAAATAATTCAAGTGACAATTCACAGCTTTATAAATGTTCAGAGAAAGAGCAAAATATATATTTATCTGGGTTATAGGTAATTCAGAATGTATCAGTACTGAAGGGTGATAGTTCAGCCCTTATAGTAGTATTTATTTTCATTGTAACAATTCAAAGTTCATTGCAGTGCTGAAACAATTGAATAAACAAGACAATGTATCTGGAATGTGGAAACCACAGTCTTTTGGTCAACTGCATGTCATTTACAACAGTAACATGTGGTTGGCCAACACATTGCAGTTTCTGAGTTCTTGGTTGGGAACAATTTAAGAAAAAAAAATCTGGTTTAACCATTTTTGTGCAGCTCATTTATAATTTGACTGAAATTACACACTAGACATTTAGACCAATAATGGAAATTTTATAGGGGACTAAAATTAAAGTACAGTTCGTATGAAAAGAGGATTAGTTGGAGTTTAAAAACAAACCAAAATTTAAAGCAATATAAATGGAAGTACAGGTACAAAGATAAAGAGGACAAAAGTTAGTGACGTATTGCATTTATTTAGAAGGAAATCAATTTGGGTGAAAAAAAAAAAAGTAACCATCAAAAGTAAAACATTGATAAAGAAAGCAAAACATTGATAAAGAAAGCATCCTCTATAGTTGCAAAACTTAAACATTTAATCAAGTAGGAAAAAAGCATCATAATTAAATCATTTTATAGTAATGTATATTTCCATTACAAATTTTAGCAACTAGAAATGGGGGAAAAAAAACAAACAAACAAACATTTTAACTATTGAAAAGTAAACCCCTATAGATACACATCTACACATTTTTTACAACAAAATACAAGTTATACAGGCTATATAGACTTATCACAAGTTTTGTTTTTTTTACAAAATTGTTTGTTTTTTGTTACAGGTCTTTTTTGCGGGATGAAAACTGCAGCAGGTTCTTGTGATGATTCAGTTTCTTCAATTTGAACAAATTGTTTGTCGCTTGAATGTTTGGTTTCTGTTACAGGTGTTTTTTGCGGGATGAAAACTCTGGCAGGTTCTTGTGATAATTCAGTTTCTTCAATGTGAAGAAGTTCCTCATCAGTATCGTGGTTGGGTGTTGTTTGCATTTGTAGAACCTGCATGTTGTGTGTAAATGTTACGGTTAAACTGTTCATGGCCAGGAACAGCTGTTCGATGTCCTGGGCATCGGTGTGGTTCAGGTCAAGTAGTGGTGCTAAAAATGTCTTCAAAATGGAATTTGACACTGTTAAAGAGAGCTCCGTTTTGTTTTCTTTAAACTCAAAAATGCCACCGAGTTTTGTGACGTAAGCGGTGCCACTCCTTAACATTTTGCACTTTGTGCAGCGGTGGAAAGCAAATTGCGGAGAAAAATCTTGCTGAAGAGTGGCACACTTTGGGCAGTGTTTACTAATGTTTATTTGGACACCTTGCAAAGCAGAGGTGATGGTTTTGTGAGAAGTAATTTCGTCTTCAGACATTTGGTGAAGTGGTCCAGTAGAAATTTGAACTTTTGAAGGTGTAATTGTCGAGTGTCTGGTTGATTGTAAAAAGGTTTTTTGTTGGTACCTTTTTGTCATTAAGTTCGTAAAGTCATACGAATTCCCTTGATGGACGTCATTAATAAAGTTGTCCCACAAGGCAATTTGAATTCCTCCGGTTTCATCATTTATCCAACAGTTCATTACCTCTCCTTCAGTCTTGTTAAAAAATACATTTTTAACAGACTGTATCTTTGTTACTTTGGCTTTTAGTGTGGGTATCTGTACACAAAGAGAGTGCGAGAGAGAAATCAGTCATGCCATTTGTTTTCAATGTACTTCAACTTTTAATTTGTATGGAAAAATGTTGTGCAACTTACATGATGCTGTGCATCTAGGGTTTTCATTTCGGCAATGGTGGAGGGGTATAGTTGCTTTGGGGGTTTATGGGGGAATGGTACTTGAGTCACTTCGAGTGTTGTAGAGCTGGTACTCTGGATATCATATTTTGTTTCATTGCTGTCTGGAAAATGAAAGAAACATTTTTAAAAAATTAGATGACAAGGAGGCACATGTGCAATCACTTACATTTTACTTAAAATACCATGTCATTTTTTTTAAATACTAATAATAACAACAAACAAAGCATTGTGAGTTTGTAATAAATGTTGACCACGTCACAAAAGTAAACCGAAACCATGTATACAACTATATACGTGCCTCACAGACATGAGAAATATATTAATGGAAAGTTTGAAATGTCTACTTTAAAAAACATGAACTGATTCAAATCTTAAACACTTTCAGATTATGTAATCTGCATGAAACAGTTTCTTGTTTTTTCAAGACACATTAATTATTGTTTGCAGGTGCACCACAGCAAGCTTTATGCGTTTGAGCACTGATTAGTTGATTATGTACATAGGGGATTAAAGGCTTATGATTTATTCATATAAATGTGCTATCCGTTGACTAATTGCTTAAGTGAACAATTGCTAGTTGACTAGAAAAATCTTGGGCAACCAAAGGAAAAAAAAAAAGTAAAGTAACTTATGGGATCACAATTAAAAATGACTACAAATAAAAAGTGGAGTAAAATATACAAGGCATACTTACTTGGAACTTTCTTTGCATTCATGAGTTTGATTGCAGAGCAGTTTCTTGCAGCATTGTTCCATGAGGTTTGTTGATTACACTGAAAGATGACGGTGTGGTGGTATGTGTCCCTGTCGGTTTGTAGTGAAGCGGTGAAGTATTTGCTATTAATTTTAGATAGTTTTATGGGTGATACAGAATGCACGTATCCTGAAATTGAGTCTGGAAGTTGGTTCATTTTTCTCTCAATTTTGTTTTTCAATATTTCTGTTCTTACAGTGGAAAAGTTCTAATGGAATTCTTTGCAGGATACTCTGGTATTTAACATAATTCACAATTGATTGGGAATGTACCATTACTAATTAAAACAGATTGAGTTGGTTCATAGTTAATTAATTGGAGTGTGTCATTCGTTGATGTTGATTTTAAGTTTATTAGTTAATTAAGGTCTTTAGTGGTAAGTTGTGGATAGATTAATACCTGTAAGTTAATTGGCTTGTTTGTCATTACACTACATTTGATTTTTGCCTGTTATGTATTTGTGGTATAGGCAGGTAAAAATAATACACCGATTTATGTATAGTTTTTTATAGATATTTACAAGTATTGTGCAATAAAGAAAAATGACAATGATATTTTATGGAATTATTTCTTTATTCATTTTAGTAAATATAATTTTTGTGTGGTAAACTTTGAAAAGTTGAGTGACATGTACAGCAATGATACTGGTATGATGAAACTGTCTGTTAAGTCTGTGTTACTGCTGTTGTTGATATTATCACTGGTCCAGACAAAGTAATTAATATGAATCAAAGCAGTCAATGTTTTGCATACAATGCATCAAATAGAGATTGTGGTAAGTCTATTCAATATTAAGTATCAGTTATATCCATTGAACAACAAAATTCCCTTAGCGGTTTTAGTTAGTGTGTACATTTGGAGTATTAAAGTATTGATGGGTTATTCTGTTTACTTCATTTCTATATAGATGAGTACTATTTATTTAATTTTTACCCAAAATGAGGTGATATGAGAATTATGCAGCATGTGTCATGTAATGTCTGTTTCATTCATACATGAAGTTAGAGGGCGCCCTTGCCTAGAAAGTGTTCAAAACATTTCAGAAAATCCTTTATATAGCATTTAACGATCGGTGCAGCTGAATAACATGCAGGTAAAGACATTCTGAGGGATGAATGTTCAAGATAATAAACAAACTTTTATGAAGATATATGTTTTGTGTTATTACAGCCACATCCTAAATATGTGTTTTAAATTACTTCACCGTACATTTAAGCTCTTTATAAGTGCGTTTCTTGTGACAATAATTAATTCTGTCTTGGCAACAAATTGCGAAGTGTCTGCTTTCAAATGAGGCTGAAAAGAGGTGGAGTCATTCGTCTGTGTTCCTAGAGCAGGTGAGGTTGATTCTAAGATAGATCTAAGATAGGTCAGAGCAAAAGATTAGAACAATGCTTGAATCAACACAATTTTTATACTAATCCAACACGGGGTTCGAACCCACAACCGGAACGGCTCGGGATTAGTAACACATGGTTCAGCAGATTGCGCCACTCAGAGGACGTACAATCACAAACTGCAGAGGAGAGCTTCAGTGTAAGAATGAGCACACAAAAGCAAGTTAACCAGATTAGCATGCTAAGCTAGCTTAATGCTAATGTAGCTTATGGCTTATGACGTGGTACATCCAATCCTGGCAAAATAGATATCCTCAGTTTCGACATGCAAGGAATCGATAGACACCAATTTTATGATTTTGTGACAAATGGTTCACAAGTTACAGCCTCTGAACCAATTTTGGGTCGACCTTGTTAAATTTGATCTAATCTAATCCCAGTGTAAGAAACATTAGTACAGCTCTTACCCAGCTAATAAAGGAGCTCAAATGACAATTTATACACAATTTCAAAGTCGCCCCACACTGGTCTCGAACCCACGACCAGAATGGTTCGGGATTCATGACGCATGGTTGAACAGATTGCGCCACCCAGAGGACATGTTTTACAAAACTGCAGAGGAGTGGTTTCAGTGAAAGAATGAGCACACAAACGCAAGTTAACCAGATTAGCATGCTAAGCTATCTTAATGCTAATGTAGCTTATGATGTGGTATATCCAATTCTGGCAAAATAGATATCCTCAGATTCGACATGACGCAAGGAATCGATAGACACCAATTTTATGATTTTGTGACAAACTGTTCACAACTTACAGCCTCTGAACCAATTATGGGTCGACCTCATTAAGTTTGCGACATCATAACTTTTTTTTTCCAGTATAGCAAAAAAATCGGGGACAGTACTTTTATGCGGCTCAGTCCGAAGATCATTTGAGTACATGTTTGGACAAAATTAGACCAATTTTGAAGGAGGAGTAGCGAAAAAACTGTTTTACATTCGCTCAAATATGGCGGCCAGTCACATTGTTGATAAATAACATATGAGATATCGTTGAAATCGGCATAAGCCAAGGAATATATTGACATAAAGAAATCAAATTTCAAGCAATGTTAGCAAAAGTTATAAGCGTTTTTTCAAAAAACAATGATATCTCTGGAACACTAGGTGGCGCTGTGATCAAATTTCTCAGGTACCTTCGGGCCATGCTAATGATGATCCATACCAAATTTGGTGAAGAAATTTCAAATAGTTTAAAAGATATTGCAAATTATGACATCATTCAAAATGGCGGACACGTGGTACATCCCATCATGGCAAAATCGATATCCACGGATTTGTCATGACCCAAGGAATCGATAGACACCAAGTTTATAATTTTCTGACAAACTGTTCATAAGTTATTGGCCAAAATATGCATTTTCCATATCTCATGACCCGTAGGTGGCGCTGTTCCCAACTTTGGCATGGAACCTCAGATCATGCTTCCGATGAAGTGTACCAATTTTCGTTTCGATTGATCAAAGTTTGGCCGAGCTATAGCTTCTGAACCAATTTTGGGTCGACCTCGTTAAGTTTGCGACGTCATAACTTTTGATCAGAGAAGAATAAAAAAAATCGGGGACAGTACTTTTATGCGGCTCAGTCCGAAGATCATTTGAGTACATGTTTGGACAAAATTAGACCAATTTTGAAGGAGGAGTAGCAAAAAAACTGCATACTGTACTTTTCAAAATGGCCACTACTGTAATGGGCGGAGTCTTAATGTAAGATATTGGTTCTAATCAGCATGATGAGATGAATCAGGTGTACTAAGTTTCATTTTTCTAGATCAAAGGGTTCAAAAGTTATAACCATTTCAATGTTGAATTTTTGAACTGCTGGTGGCGCTATAGAGTTGGACCTAGAGACTCAAAAATTGCTACAATTACTTTTCATTACCATCACTACAAGTGTGCCAAATTTCATCATTTTCCTATGTATGGTTCATAGGGCTGCCATAGACTTCAAGAGGAGGAAGAAGAATAATAATAATAATAATAATAAGAAAACTAACAGATACAATAGGTGCCATAGCCCCTTCGGGGCTTGGCCCCTAATAATAATAAGAAAACTAACAGATACAATAGGTGCCATAGCCCCTTCGGGGCTTGGCCCCTAATAATAATAAGAAAACTAACAGATACAATAGGTGCCATAGCCCCTTCGGGGCTTGGCCCCTAATAATAAGAAAACTAACAGATACAATAGGTGCCATAGCCCCTTCGGGGCTTGGCCCCTAATAAGAAAACTAACAGATACAATAGGTGCCATAGCCCCTTCGGGGCTTGGCCCCTAATAAGAAAACTAACAGATACAATAGGTGCCATAGCCCCTTCGGGGCTTGGCCCCTAATAATAATAAGAAAACTAACAGATACAATAGGTGCCATAGCCCCTTCGGGGCTTGGCCCCTAATAATAATAATAAGAAAACTAACAGATACAATAGGTGCCATAGCCCCTTCGGGGCTTGGCCCCTAATAATAAGAATTTTTATTGTTTTGAAATACTAAAATTAGTAAGTGTCTTCAGGACAATAGTTAAAACGTTGTCCAACCTGAATGTTAATTTTAACTTTAACAATACTTAAAGCTTTAAACCAAACAAATGCATGTATAATAGTTTATGTAGTTAACTTAATTTATAAAAGCCAGCTTAATTAAAAAAAAATAGGTTTACTTAGACCATGACAACATCAAATCACACCCTTCTACTCTCTAGCTCACTACACACAATGCATAAAAGGAAATTGACATGAGAATGAACACATAAAGGCAAAAAGTATTAATATGAAGAAAATGCTTACATTGCAAGAATAGTAGATTGTCAAGGACTGCTATAGAAATCATTTTTGATCACAAAACTTTCTGAATACTCAAGACTTCAGGTGAGACTCAACATAGAATAAACAATGTTTCTAATCCCAGAAGAAAGATTAAAAAAATACTTAACTGGAAAATACAGAAACCATTTTATGAAGTTGGACAGGACTCGAACTCACAACCTCTGGGTGATGTGACTGTTACTCATCTAGTAGTACCATTGGGAAAACTGTTTTTTTTTTACATTTTTACCAAGATGCCAAAGTTCAATAAATCAAGTCAAGCGTTAATCTTTATATGAATGTGCCACATATCATATTCTAATGAGTTACTTTTCAGAAAGACACTATGTCTGTAACACAATGGTTTGGGCTCATGGCACATGGTTTAGCATTTTACGCTTAAGCTGCAGAGGAGAGGCTTCAGATTAAGAATGAGCACACAATAAGCACACAAAAGAATTACTTAGCATCTCAACCAGTTAAGCATGCTAAGATATCTTAATGCTAATGTAACTTATGGTTAGCCAATGTGGAGCCAGAAGAGCAAAAAGAGCAGAAATAGAATGTACATGAAGAACAGATAGGTTCAGAAGTACTTATGGATGAAATCAAAACAAGCAGCATTAGCGCAATAGATTAGAAAAATGCCTGAACAAAACAGGAATCAACACAATTTTTATACTCATCCAACACAGGGTTCGAACCTACAACCAGAACGGCTCAGGATTAGAAGCACATGGTTTAGCAGACTGCACCACTCAGAGGATGTACAATCACAAACTTCAGATGAGAGGCTTCAGTGTAAGAATGAGCACACAAAAGCAAGTTAACCAGATTAGCATGCTAAGCTATCTTAATGCTGATGTAGCTTATGGCTTATGATGACGTGGTACATCCAATCCTGGCAAAAAAGATATCCTCGGATTCGACATGACGCAAGGAATCGATAGAGACCAATTTTATGATTTTGTGACAAACTGTTCACAAGTTACAGCCTCTGAACCAATTATGGGTCGACCTCGTTAAGTTTGCGACATCATAACTTTTTTTTTCCAGTAGAGCAAAAAAATCGGGGACAGTACTTTTATGCGGCTCAGTCCGAAGATCATTTGAGTACATATTTGGACAAAATTAGACCAATTTTGAAGGAGGAGTAGCGAAAAAACTGTTTTACATTCGCTCCAATATGGCGGCCAGTCACATTGTTGAAAAATAACATATGAGATATCGTTGAAATCGGCATAAGCCAAGGAATATATTGACATAAAGAAATCAAATTTCAAGCAATGTTGGCAAAAGTTATAAGTGTTTTTTCAAAAAACAATGATATCTCTGGAACACTAGGTGGCGCTGTGATCAAACTTCTCATGTACCTTCGGGCCATGCTAATGATGATCCATACCAAATTTGGTGAAGAAATTTCAAATAGTTTAAAAGATATTGCAAATTATGACATCATTCAAAATGGCGGACACGTGGTACATCCCATCATGGCAAAATCGATATCCACGGATTTGTCATGACCCAAGGAATCGATAGACACCAAGTTTATAATTTTCTGACAAACTGTTCATAAGTTATTGGCCAAAATATGCATTTTCCATATCTCATGACCCGTAGGTGGCGCTGTTCCCAACTTTGGCATGGAACCTCAGATCATGCTTCCGATGAAGTGTACCAATTTTCGTTTCGATTGATCAAAGTTTGGCCGAGCTATAGCTTCTGAACCAATTTTGGGTCGACCTCGTTAAGTTTGCGACGTCATAACTTTTGATCAGAGAAGAATAAAAAAAATCGGGGACAGTACTTTTATGCGGCTCAGTCCGAAGATCATTTGAGTACATGTTTGGACAAAATTAGACCAATTTTGAAGGAGGAGTAGCAAAAAAACTGCATACTGTACTTTTCAAAATGGCCACTACTGTAATGGGCGGAGTCTTAATGTAAGATATTGGTTCTAATCAGCATGATGAGATGAATCAGGTGTACTAAGTTTCATTTTTCTAGATCAAAGGGTTCAAAAGTTATAACCATTTCAATGTTGAATTTTTGAACTGCTGGTGGCGCTATAGAGTTGGACCTAGAGACTCAAAAATTGCTACAATTACTTTTCATTACCATCACTACAAGTGTGCCAAATTTCATCATTTTCCTATGTATGGTTCATAGGGCTGCCATAGACTTCAAGAGGAGGAAGAAGAATAATAATAATAATAATAATAAGAAAACTAACAGATACAATAGGTGCCATAGCCCCTTCGGGGCTTGGCCCCTAATAATAATAAGAAAACTAACAGATACAATAGGTGCCATAGCCCCTTCGGGGCTTGGCCCCTAATAATAATAAATAGCTGCAAGCAGCAATACGGGGCCAAGCCCTGCAAGGCAGAGCAAGCAACAGCCGCTGTAGCGCAATGCGGAGCCAGAAGAGCAAAACATCAGAAATTTAATGTACATCAAGCACAGTAAGCACATCAATTACAGCAGCACAGCTAGCATTTAAGCACCAACAGCAGTGCAGAGCCGGAAGGAATTTAAATTATTATTTTATACACAATTTCAAAGTCGCCCCACACTGGTCTCGAACCCACGACCACAATGGTTCGGGATTCATGACGCATGGTTGAACCACTTGCGCCACCCAGAGGACATGTTTTACAAAGCTGCAGAGGAGAGGCTTCAGTGTGTGAATGAGCACACAAAATCATGTTAACGAGATTAGCATGCTAAGCTAACTTAATGCTAATATAGCTTATGATGTGGTACATCCAATGCTGGCAAAATAGATATCCTCAGATTCGACATGACGCAAGGAATCGATAGACACCAATTTTATGATTTTGTGACAAACTGTTCACAAGTTACAGCCTCTGAACCAATTATGGGTTGACCTCATTAAGTTTGCGACATCATAACTTTTTTTTTCCAGTATAGCAAAAAAATCGGGGACAGTACTTTTATGCGGCTCAGTCCGAAGATCATTTGAGTACATGTTTGGACAAAATTAGACCAATTTTGAAGGAGGAGTAGCGAAAAAACTGTTTTACATTCACTCCAATATGGCGGCCAGTCACATTGTTGATAAATAACATATGAGATATCGTTGAAATCGGCATAAGCCAAGGAATATATTGACATAAAGAAATCAAATTTCAAGCAATGTTAGCAAAAGTTATAAGCGTTTTTTCAAAAAACAATGATATCTCTGGAACACTAGGTGGCGCTGTGATCAAATTTCTCAGGTACCTTCGGGCCATGCTAATGATGATCCATACCAAATTTGGTGAAGAAATTTCAAATAGTTTAAAAGATATTGCAAATTATGACATCATTCAAAATGGCGGACACGTGGTACATCCCATCATGGCAAAATCGATATCCACGGATTTGTCATGACCCAAGGAATCGATAGACACCAAGTTTATAATTTTCTGACAAACTGTTCATAAGTTATTGGCCAAAATATGCATTTTCCATATCTCATGACCCGTAGGTGGCGCTGTTCCCAACTTTGGCATGGAACCTCAGATCATGCTTCCGATGAAGTGTACCAATTTTCGTTTCGATTGATCAAAGTTTGGCCGAGCTATAGCTTCTGAACCAATTTTGGGTCGACCTCGTTAAGTTTGCGACGTCATAACTTTTGATCAGAGAAGAATAAAAAAAATCGGGGACAGTACTTTTATGCGGCTCAGTCCGAAGATCATTTGAGTACATGTTTGGACAAAATTAGACCAATTTTGAAGGAGGAGTAGCAAAAAAACTGCATACTGTACTTTTCAAAATGGCCACTACTGTAATGGGCGGAGTCTTAATGTAAGATATTGGTTCTAATCAGCATGATGAGATGAATCAGGTGTACTAAGTTTCATTTTTCTAGATCAAAGGGTTCAAAAGTTATAACCATTTCAATGTTGAATTTTTGAACTGCTGGTGGCGCTATAGAGTTGGACCTAGAGACTCAAAAATTGCTACAATTACTTTTCATTACCATCACTACAAGTGTGCCAAATTTCATCATTTTCCTATGTATGGTTCATAGGGCTGCCATAGACTTCAAGAGGAGGAAGAAGAAGAATAATAATAATAAATATAGCTGCAAGCAGCAATACGGGGCCAAGCCCTGCAAGGCAGAGCAAGCAACAGCCGCTGTAGCGCAATGCGGAGCCAGAAGAGCAAAACATCAGAAATTTAATGTACATCAAGCACAGTAAGCACATCAATTACAGCAGCACAGCTAGCATTTAAGCACCAACAGCAGTGCAGAGCCGGAAGGAATTTAAATTATTATTTTATACACAATTTCAAAGTCGCCCCACACTGGTCTCGAACCCACGACCACAATGGTTCGGGATTCATGACGCATGGTTGAACCACTTGCGCCACCCAGAGGACATGTTTTACAAAGCTGCAGAGGAGAGGCTTCAGTGTGTGAATGAGCACACAAAATCATGTTAACGAGATTAGCATGCTAAGCTAACTTAATGCTAATATAGCTTATGATGTGGTACATCCAATGCTGGCAAAATAGATATCCTCAGATTCGACATGACGCAAGGAATCGATAGACACCAATTTTATGATTTTGTGACAAACTGTTCACAAGTTACAGCCTCTGAACCAATTATGGGTTGACCTCATTAAGTTTGCGACATCATAACTTTTTTTTTCCAGTATAGCAAAAAAATCGGGGACAGTACTTTTATGCGGCTCAGTCCGAAGATCATTTGAGTACATGTTTGGACAAAATTAGACCAATTTTGAAGGAGGAGTAGCGAAAAAACTGTTTTACATTCACTCCAATATGGCGGCCAGTCACATTGTTGATAAATAACATATGAGATATCGTTGAAATCGGCATAAGCCAAGGAATATATTGACATAAAGAAATCAAATTTCAAGCAATGTTAGCAAAAGTTATAAGCGTTTTTTCAAAAAACAATGATATCTCTGGAACACTAGGTGGCGCTGTGATCAAATTTCTCAGGTACCTTCGGGCCATGCTAATGATGATCCATACCAAATTTGGTGAAGAAATTTCAAATAGTTTAAAAGATATTGCAAATTATGACATCATTCAAAATGGCGGACACGTGGTACATCCCATCATGGCAAAATCGATATCCACGGATTTGTCATGACCCAAGGAATCGATAGACACCAAGTTTATAATTTTCTGACAAACTGTTCATAAGTTATTGGCCAAAATATGCATTTTCCATATCTCATGACCCGTAGGTGGCGCTGTTCCCAACTTTGGCATGGAACCTCAGATCATGCTTCCGATGAAGTGTACCAATTTTCGTTTCGATTGATCAAAGTTTGGCCGAGCTATAGCTTCTGAACCAATTTTGGGTCGACCTCGTTAAGTTTGCGACATCATAACTTTTTTTTTTCCAATATAGCAAAAAAATCGGGGACAGTACTTTTATGCGGCTCAGTCCGAAGATCATTTGAGTACATGTTTGGACAAAATTAGACCAATTTTGAAGGAGGAGTAGCAAAAAAACTGCATACTGTACTTTTCAAAATGGCCACTACTGTAATGGGCGGAGTCTTGATGTAAGATATTGGTTCTGATCAGCATGATGAGATAAATCAGGTGTACTAAGTTTCATTTTTCTAGATCAAAGGGTTCAAAAGTTATAACCATTTCAATGTTGGATTTTTGAACTGCTGGTGGCGCTATAGAGTTGGTCCTAGAGACTCAAAAATTGCTACAATTACTTTTCATTACCATCACTACAAGTGTGCCAAATTTCATCATTTTCCTATGTATGGTTCATAGGGCTGCCATAGACTTCAAGAGGAGGAAGAAGAATAATAATAAATATAGCTGCAAGCAGCAATACGGGGCCAAGCCCTGCAAGGCAGAGCAAGCAACAGCCGCTGTAGCGCAATGCGGAGCCAGAAGAGCAAAACATCAGAAATTTAATGTACATCAAGCACAGTAAGCACATCAATTACAGCAGCACAGCTAGCATTTAAGCACCAACAGCAGTGCAGAGCCGGAAGGAATTTAAATTATTATTTTATACACAATTTCAAAGTCGCCCCACACTGGTCTCGAACCCACGACCACAATGGTTCGGGATTCATGACGCATGGTTGAACCACTTGCGCCACCCAGAGGACATGTTTTACAAAGCTGCAGAGGAGAGGCTTCAGTGTGTGAATGAGCACACAAAATCATGTTAACGAGATTAGCATGCTAAGCTAACTTAATGCTAATATAGCTTATGATGTGGTACATCCAATGCTGGCAAAATAGATATCCTCAGATTCGACATGACGCAAGGAATCGATAGACACCAATTTTATGATTTTGTGACAAACTGTTCACAAGTTACAGCCTCTGAACCAATTATGGGTTGACCTCATTAAGTTTGCGACATCATAACTTTTTTTTTCCAGTATAGCAAAAAAATCGGGGACAGTACTTTTATGCGGCTCAGTCCGAAGATCATTTGAGTACATGTTTGGACAAAATTAGACCAATTTTGAAGGAGGAGTAGCGAAAAAACTGTTTTACATTCACTCCAATATGGCGGCCAGTCACATTGTTGATAAATAACATATGAGATATCGTTGAAATCGGCATAAGCCAAGGAATATATTGACATAAAGAAATCAAATTTCAAGCAATGTTAGCAAAAGTTATAAGCGTTTTTTCAAAAAACAATGATATCTCTGGAACACTAGGTGGCGCTGTGATCAAATTTCTCAGGTACCTTCGGGCCATGCTAATGATGATCCATACCAAATTTGGTGAAGAAATTTCAAATAGTTTAAAAGATATTGCAAATTATGACATCATTCAAAATGGCGGACACGTGGTACATCCCATCATGGCAAAATCGATATCTACGGATTTGTCATGACCCAAGGAATCGATAGACACCAAGTTTATAATTTTCTGACAAACTGTTCATAAGTTATTGGCCAAAATATGCATTTTCCATATCTCATGACCCGTAGGTGGCGCTGTTCCCAACTTTGGCATGGAACCTCAGATCATGCTTCCGATGAAGTGTACCAATTTTCGTTTCGATTGATCAAAGTTTGGCCGAGCTATAGCTTCTGAACCAATTTTGGGTCGACCTCGTTAAGTTTGCGACGTCATAACTTTTGATCAGAGAAGAATAAAAAAAATCGGGGACAGTACTTTTATGCGGCTCAGTCCGAAGATCATTTGAGTACATGTTTGGACAAAATTAGACCAATTTTGAAGGAGGAGTAGCAAAAAAACTGCATACTGTACTTTTCAAAATGGCCACTACTGTAATGGGCGGAGTCTTAATGTAAGATATTGGTTCTAATCAGCATGATGAGATGAATCAGGTGTACTAAGTTTCATTTTTCTAGATCAAAGGGTTCAAAAGTTATAACCATTTCAATGTTGAATTTTTGAACTGCTGGTGGCGCTATAGAGTTGGACCTAGAGACTCAAAAATTGCTACAATTACTTTTCATTACCATCACTACAAGTGTGCCAAATTTCATCATTTTCCTATGTATGGTTCATAGGGCTGCCATAGACTTCAAGAGGAGGAAGAAGAATAATAATAATAATAATAATAAGAAAACTAACAGATACAATAGGTGCCATAGCCCCTTCGGGGCTTGGCCCCTAAAAACTAACAGATACAATAGGTGCCATAGCCCCTTCGGGGCTTGGCCCCTAATAATAAGAAAACTAACAGATACAATAGGTGCCATAGCCCCTTCGGGGCTTGGCCCCTAATAAGAAAACTAACAGATACAATAGGTGCCTTGCCCCTTCGGGGCTTGGCCCCTAAATATAATAGGGAGAGAGAGAGAGAGGAAAAAATTACACAAGCATCAAATTGTTTTTAATTTCCATCATACTATAATTCAGAATATATATATTTGTAAGTAACACCCTTTTGTCAGCACATTCAAACATTTCAGTTGAACTGTAAACTAAAGTATGCCAGATTAAATTTTAATACTTACATTTCCTTAATTCTCTCCAAAAATGCTGAGATTCGTAGGCTTAACTGCAATCAGGGATTTAGGCTAGCCAATTTCAACTTGTTTGCAGTGAAGAGACAGCTGTTTGAGACAAATACACAGTAAGATACATGATGCAAGAAATCCCCATGTGATGATCTTTTTCTTTCCCTCAGTAGTTAACCTACCTGTGCGCTGATAGGCTATGCTTATTAGGCACCTTCCTGGTCAGGTCGGACTCCTTGGCCTAATAATAGATCAAAAGAATGCAAAAATGAAAACTTAAGTTGTTTAGAATGCTTGATTTGATATGAATTAATGATTTAGTGAGTTTTACTGCAATGCTTACTTGAATAAAGTAAATCTGGTGAGACTGAACACGGTGGTCGGTGGAAAATGGTCCATCCTCTGATTGGTCCATTTGCTGTGTAATAAATATTAGACATAATGCAAAGGTCACTTATTTGATATAAAGTTAGCACATGTATTGTATGCTAACAGTTACCTAGCCTGCACATCACTGGCTCAAGAGCACTTATGACATATTGCTAATCATTTCAGCAAACTTTCAAATCCACTACTACGACTACATTTTATACGTAACGTTAATCAAATTAATAAAGAGTAGACGATTTTTAAAACACCCTTACAGATAACATTTTGTGTATTGTAAGTCGAGTAGCACTAAGTTACAATCTAGGTGCGGTCACGTTTACCATTGCTTGGCGAAATTTTGCGTGTAAAATCCATTTATTAATAAAGGTCTCTTCATTATCTGGAATTTCGTGTGAAAGTGGAAAAAAATTATGCCGATTTTGAATCGGAGTTTCCACGCAAATTCGCAGCATTGATCAACATAAAGCTGCTTGGTTTAGCCGTGCTTCAGCTAACTTTAACGTTACACTATTGACAATAGTCGAGTTTTTTGCCCGCAAAATCTCGTCGTAACCTAGCTTTCAAACCAGTATTAAAATAACAGTAGCAGGAAATATTGTTTTTGTAAATGAACATGAGTGAAAAATATATAATTCAATTAACTTACAGCGAGCTTACCTCAAGAACCTTGAGCATCCCCGGCGTGATTCGGCGCCAATCATCTCCTCCCTGGTAAAAAGGTGGTTTTCACGAACAGTTTTGACGCGTTAAGGTAGGCCTATGTTTTATTTTCAACAATATAGTAAAAACAAAATAGTTGCTGTCGTTAACAGACTTTTATCTACTAACGTTACTGAACTGACTGGAACTGGATTATGTTCACTCAAAAGTCACCTTATTGGTTGGTTCAGTTCGACTAGCTAATTTAAATAACGGTCGCGTTATAAAAAATAACACATTAAAGTGTGTAAGCACATCAGTCTACTCATATTGTGTTAAATGCTTTGAGTAAATACCCAAGTTGTGTAAACTTAAACTTAAACTACACATGGATATGTGTAAAATAGATTATTTTTTTATACACAGTTTTAGTTAAAGGGTCATGAAACCCCCCTATTTCAGCGCAAGTCTAGCTCACACTGTTTTTGAAAAATGCAACTGAAATGGGTGTGGATGGCTGTGAGAAGGGGAGGGGAGTGTGGGTGTGGTATTGCACGGCAGGGATAACTGTCATTGCATATCATTACAAATGTGTCGTAAAACGTAAGCAAAAAAAGTTGTTTTTTTAAAAGCTGGCAATACACTGACACTATTTCTGTCATTTCAAAAGTAACTGAACGCCCTGTCATCAAATTCTATCGAATAAAACATATTAAATGTACATATTAATTATAATGTCATTATAAACAACTATATACTTTATATACACACTATAAATTAATATATTTGCAAATAATAGATTTCCGGTTAAAAAAAAATCCCGTGCATAGCCTAGATCGACGCGCCACCTGAACAACAATAGTAAAGATGGACAGCGACATAGAAATATACAGTGACGGCAGCACGCAGGGTTCTGTGGAGGTGGAGGACTTCTCTCCTCCTGCATCACCAGGGCAAAATAGCGAGATAATCGATGGCGGTGCAGGTCCTCTGCCCTATTTATTTGAACCATTAGCCCCTCCCGTGACTGTGGGGGAAAACATGGGCGAACCGGAGGCCGCGCGGATGGGAGAAGTGTCAGAATGGTAGCGACTTATCATATAACAAAACCCCTTCTGCAGGCAAAAGTCCGACCTGAAATTAGCCTAACATTTTTATTCATAAACGTATAATTTTGCAACAGGTGTACCTGTGGTCACTGTACCAGACTGTCTCCAAGAGAAAACTTGTGCTGTAGGGAAGTTGCACAGGTAAACGCATCTTGACACTCCTTCACTGTATTGCATTTTAGTATCATTACATTTATATATATATATGAAGAGTTCAGATGCAAAAGCCTCTAAGTGCCATCTGAAATTTTCTTCTAGAATGATCATTTTTATCAAGCTCGTATATTTAAGTTCAGTAATTTCACTTAAATGACAATTAATAGGTAATTTTCATTGTCATTTAAGTGAAATTACTGAACTTAAACATATGAGCTTGATAAAAATGATCATTCTAGAAGAAAATTTCAGATGGCACTTAGAGGCTTTTGCATCTGAACTCTTCATATATATATATATATATATATATATATATATATATATATATATATATATATATATATATGTATATATGCATATGCATTCATATAATATACACAGATACACCAATATATTTATGGAGAAATATACATATATCGTATACATTTTTTTATTTTAGATACTACTTTTACTTCCTAACATGTAGGTGATGCACAGATGTGATCAGGTTGGTGGGGCAGCATGCATAACTGCTCATCCAGGTTTTGAACCTGTCGCCTTAAACACATTTGTTTTGCAAGCTGTTTATGGCACATATCGCCAGCTATTCGGTGACATGGATAACACAGTACTCAATAGGTTAGTAATAATCTTACCTGGTGTTAACTAAACATATCATTTCAAAAATTACCATACATTTACAATGTATCTCAGTTGTTACAGACACCTCGCCTACAGGAATTTTGTCCGGTGGTGCTGGGGGTACCTTGGCCGACACATTAGGGCGGTGATTCCCTCATGTGCTGTTACCCGCATCAGAGAGCAGTTCCCTGACATTACTGGAACCTATACAGGTTATCAACCTCCTCCACTTGACTAAATAAAAATAAATAAATAAAACAATTCCATTTTGCCATGTAATTTTTTTATTTACTTTCAATCACAACTGATCACAGACAGAGGGTGGCCTAAATCGTGACGTGTGTTGTGCAACAGCTTCACTCTTTTCTGGTCTTTGAAATTGTGAGCACAGGTGGTCAGGAACTTTCAGTTCCTTCAGAGATTCCTGAAACAGCTGTGGCTGCTCCAACACACTCTCAAAAAGCAAATCCTGCAATCTTTCAACATAATCTGCAAAACATTAAAATAAAATTGTATACACAGGTGCTTCTCAATAAATTACAATGTTGTGGAAAAGTTAATTTAGTTCAGGAATACAACTAAAAAAGCTGAAACTAATATATACACTCACCAAGGATTATGAGGAACCCCATACTAATACTGTGTTTGACTGAAATACAGGAATACTGTGCATTCCTGAAATACATAATCTTTACCACGACATTCTTATTTTTTGAGAAGCACATTTACAATGATATATATAGATAGATGGATAGATAGACAGATATAGACAAAGACAGACAAATGAATAGATAGATACCTGTAGACACAGACAGATAGATAGATGTACAGAGACACAGATAGACAGACACAGACAGACAGAAATATACTGTAAAGACAGACAGACAGACAGACAGACAGACAAAAGCAGACAAATAGATAGATATATACAAACAGATTGATAAATAGACAAATAGACAGACATAAACATAGATAGACAAAGACAGATAGACTGAGTGAAAATACCAAATGTTGGATTTCTTTTCATGAGTCGTAGAGTGTGCTCCCCTCTTCTGTAGCGGGGGTACTGTATGTGCCATCGGAGCTCCCCTGAAGCTGTTGTTGCTTGTTGTCTACCACTGTTTTCGTTGTAGTGCATGGCAGCAAGTTGAGTACTAAAAAGTAAGAGCTGAAACATCAGATCTGGTAGTGCATGATCAGATAAAATACAGAAATGTGTCTAAAAATAAACTATGAAAATTTTAAATGCAATTCAACTTAGAACAGACAACTTTGAATAAGAAACTCAACATACCGGCACAACATCCCCACAAAAGAGAATGCCACGCTTTTTGGTGCAAACCTGAGGATCAGGCTGTGATAAGACTCCAGTCCAGACGTCTGGTAGTTAGAACTCAGGTTCTCCAAGTCTTTCAGCAACTTGGGTGCCAAGATGACCTGTGTTAGCTTTTCGCATGCAGCAGTACCTAAATGTAAAATAAAGTAAAACCATGAAATGATAAATTACTAGTTTATATAAAATACAAAATTTAATTAATTAAACAATTTATTTTTTTTTTTTTCATTACTTGGTTTAAGCCACAGTCTTGCCTGGTCACCAACAAGAGGAGGATGCTGGCATCTTTGGAATTCCCCTTCATGCTCATGTATGTCCTGTACATGGTTGACAACAGATCTCCATTTTGCCACGATTTCTTTTCCTGTTGATGATGAGGCTCCACACCAGTATAGGTGATTCACAATGCTTTTTTTCCATGGGCCAACCTCTTTGCAGATTCTCTGTTTTGCAAGCTCATCAATTTTCTTGCCAACACCTAGATTAAGCCAAAGCATTAATACGATAGACATTCCAACACATACATAACATATAATTATGAAACATTGTTTTTAAACTCTCAGATAGCTTTAGCTATTATTAAATCTTAAATCATTTACCTTTTGCCATGTGCCATGCATCATATCTGTGCAAAATATTGGGCCTATTTTCTCTGATGAACTTCATCACACCAGGATGTCTATCAGTTACAATCATGTGCACAGTCACTCCTCTCTGCTCTAGTTGTCTCAGACTTCTCTCAAAGACCTCCTTCTCCATCCGCTGACTGTTGCCGACTTCATTGCTCTATATAATCATATCAAACTTTGTTAAAAAACTAGAAGTATAATTGTGTTCAAGGAAACTTTTTATGATCTACTTTCCACTCATTCAATAGTAATAATAAAAAAAATGTAATGCAACCATACCTGAATGAGCTGAATGTCCATAATCTTGTTTGCTCTAAGGTCCATCATCGAGTATGTTCCATACTTTGCACTGTGTCCTAAAGAATGGCATATTAGCATGTATATTTTTACTGCTTGTCTCTGTAATCTGAGTCTGTCTGTAGTCATTTAAAACAGCACATTTATATATAGTCGACATTGGAAATGTTATATTATCAACATAACTGCACATACCAGGGGAGTCAGCACGCATGTCCCCACCCAGAACTAGATTCCTTCCTTTGAGTGCTTCTGCAATCACTGAATTTTGATGCTGTTTCCACTGCCAATTGATAGTTGGTAATAGGAAAGTCCTTTGGTGTTTCAGGTACGTAGTGTGGCAAATCCCCTGAATGTTGAATGCCTGCATAAACTGACCCAAAATAAAAAAAAAATTAAATTTAAATTTTAAAATTGATTAGTAAGCAAATCACACATGTTATTAGAGAATACATAAGTCTTACCTTGGTGACCTGCAAGAAGGATGAGCCAGTAAAGAGAACAGCGGCAGCAAGCTGTAGATTTCCAGCTGGTATGTTATTGACATACGGCTGGCTGGTCCAAACTTTGTGAAATTCACAATGAGCACAGGTCTGGTCCACATGTAAAACCGTGCCCACTGTTCTGCTCTTTATTTCACAGTGTCTTGAGCAGACAGGACAATTCTTGAATAGCTCCATAAGCTTTTCCTCATAAACAATGAATTTTTTCATTATATGTGGAGGTGTTGCAATTACAGTGCTACAACAAACAACATTTAAAAACATTATTAACAATAATCAATTATTAATGTATGTTTAAATAGAAACTAAAGTAAAAAAGCATGAACGGTCTAGGAGTACCTCTCATTATAGATGCTGCTTTCACTCATTCCTGGTTGGAAACTAAAGTCCGAATCCTCAGCCTCTTTTCTGGGCCTTTTCAAGGGGGTAGAGGTAGCAAGAGGATCGTTCTCTAGTGGAATACATGGCGTGGAAGTGTTGCAACCAACATGCCTTTTATGTAGCTTCACCTGAGTGCCTATAACAATAGATATTTCGAAATTAATTAAATACAATTGTGCCATAATACACTACAATTAAAAGAAAATACAACTGGTAAAGATTTTTTATGTTCAATACTGTAAAATGTGCAACATACTCTTGCTCCTTCGTTCGGGTTTCCAACGATGTTGCGTTGATATGTGCTTCATGTCTGGATGTGTTTGACATGAAGCATCTTTTTTGGCGGGCTGTTCAGTCTGACAAGCCATCTCGCAACACAGTTTAGGCTGACAATACAGACATATTAATTTCCAAAGACATATTTCACAAACAAATATGTGTTATATATATATATATAATTACAATGTGTATAATTACAATAATTAAGCATACCATTGATGTATTATCGAAATATCAAAACTTTTAAGAAATGCTTATTTAACAAAGTCATGTAAAGCAATTAGTAACAATTTAGACACACACATACCTCTGAAGGGTTAAAAAAGTCATCGGGACTTGGTACCGCATTGCTTGAAAGACGCAAGGTGGATTTGTCGTCAACAAGGCCGAAGTCCAACATTCTCCAGTTCGCGAAGCTCTCTCGAGAAAAATGTTTGCTGCATATATATAAATTAGATGTGTCCGTTGTGGATGGCCAACCAGCCGCACGGAGCCAGACTCTAGCCCTGGCAGCATCGCGGGGAAAGCTATGCAATGCGCTTGAACTTTTGCACCACGAATACAAACACTTGCGTCCCATGATCGCCTCTCTCATCGACTACGCAATATCACAGTTTGTTTGACAGGTCTATCATTGGAAAGATCCACGTGGTATCATGATTAATTCAGTGAAGTGTCTTCTCATTGGATATGAAGGCTCAGCCTCATTAATAATTATGAGAGAACGATGAGTCATCACTGTACGATCCGTACAGAAAAACGTCACATCCTGTGACGTGGACTTGATGAAGATTTCAAACCCGGAAGACGAAAATAGCCGATACAAACTCAAATTTAACCATTTATATCCTATTATTAAATTTTACAGATTATAACATTGTCTTCTATGGTGTTAAACACACCTACCTCTGTTAAAATCTCAGAAAAATTGGTTTAGGGTTTCATGACCCTTTAATATTGACACAAAATGTGTAAATTAGAGTGTTACACATAATTTGTGTAATTTTTCTACACATTCCTTCTAAGAGTGTGCTGTGCCAATTCTTCGGCTGTATTTTGAAGATGGAGCTGACCTCCGCCCCAACCTCCGACTTTCACGGCAGTCCATCCAGTCCTTGACTGCTGCAGTTAAATCTGATTGCGACCATGGGTGGGAAAAGGATGTTGAGGTGCTGGTTTTCCTTTACTGGCTGGCCCATGCAGCATCATACCGGGTAGTGTCACTCGCCTTTGACATCCCGAAGTCTACTGTGCATGACATTGTGCACAGAATGAGCAAGGCAGTCATCGGCATTTTGAGGCACCTCATCGCTTTCCCCAGTGCAGATGACCTGGAGGCGGTGGGAGCAGGTTTTGCTCAGCTGGCAGGGTCTCCAGCTTTCAGGGTAGTAGCTGGTGCAATAGATGGCTGTCACATCCGCATCAAACCACCAGCAAGTGACGTGCAGTGCTACTTTAACCGGTTCTGTTTAATTCTGTACAGCTGCAGGCCATCACTGACCACCAGGGGAAGTTCCTCGACATTTTTGTTGGGTATCCTGGGTCGGTGCACGATGCCAGGGTGCTGAAGAACAGCCCTGTGTACACTGGCCGCCTGTTTCCACCTGCAGGAAAATGCATCCTTGGAGATGGTGGGTATCCTTGCCTGAGTGCGCCCATCTGCCTCATGACCCCATACAGAGAGCCTGTACAGAATGCTGTACAGGCTCGCTATAACAGGAAGCATTCTCGTGCACAGAACATCGTTGAGAGGGCCTTTGGGATGCTGAAAATGCGCTGGCGTTCCATTTTTTTCAAGGCACTGGAAGTCAGCCCAGCTTTTGTCCCAGATGTCGTTGCATGCTGTACGGTGCTCCACAACCTCTGTCTTCTCAATGGGGACATAGTTGATCCAGAAGTTGCGGAGGATGACGATGGCCCACCTGAACCCCACAACACAGAAGTCAGCGCAGGAGAGCACGTGCGGGACAATTTAGCTGCAGCGGTGTCTGCACCAGGCAACTGTGTGCCTGCTCTTCATGAGCACGATTACCTGTAGGACACTTAACACAGGTTAAGACACTAAAATCAGTTCTTGTTCTTAGATTGACAATGTTCCAGCTTGTCTATGTTAGTTATGTTATTTATTATGCAAATAGGTGTGTGTGTGTGTGGGCACAGCCCACAGGGTGCTGTGATGCGTACAGTGCAGTAGTAGTAGTTAGAGAGGTGCATGGCTATTTGTGTGCATCCCTCTGTCTTACAGCTCACTGCCGCTGGACAAAGCCTCTCCATCACCAAGACTCCTGTCGGGCCTCCTCGCGGCTACACATGGTAACTGGGGATATTGCAGACCCAGGCTAATCGACAGGGGATCTCGGAGCTACAGTGGTCCCTAGAGGTGACACCCACCAACCACTGGCACACTGCCTTAGGCTGTGTGAATTTGTATACCAAATCTTTAAAATTCTAGCTACATATCACATTTTTGAGCTCAATGTTTTACAAATTATTTACTTCCAAGTGGAAATCCAAAAATTACACAAGGTGTAAAGTCCTCATCTTGTACACATGCTTTGAAAGAAACATATATTGAATTATTTTAAAGTGATGCCCTACAAATGAGATTGCTAGTATCAAAGTCCCTTTAGATCTTTTAGAAACCTGTGAAAATTACCTTACTGAAGCTGCTGAAGTTCATTTTCTTTACTCATCATGACACTATAATAAACAATTTTTAATACTTTTCCTTTTGGTGGTGCTTTAAGCTCAATTATACTACTTTATGCCAAAGTTATGTGATTTTGTTTTAAGCTTTGTATTCTGTATCCATTTAAAAGTTATATAGAAAAAAATAAAACAAATACATTTTAACAGTGTCTGGAGTGTGTGGGTATTTCTCTACAGTGCGGCACTTGTTTGTTTAAGCACTTTACAACTGACGATCTAGCTACTGTAAATCCCTGGGAATTAAGTGTTTTGTAATAAAACTTGCAAAAACAGCATGACACAGTGAACTTACTAACAAAAAAATGAAAATAGAGTGTGTACCATTTGATTCCTTTATTATTTTTTTGCAATTATTTCTAAAAGCTGAAGAAATCTTTCCTCTCTCTCTTTTGTCCCCCTTTCTCTCTCTCTCACTTCTCGGTTTCTTCTTTCTTCTCTTTCTCTGGCCTCCTATTCTTGTCTCTTCTCATGCTCTCGTCACTCTCTTTCTTTTCTTTCCTACTATTCCTCCATTGCCTCTCCTCCCTTTCAATTGCATCTCCTTTCTCTTTCAGCTTCCCTCTCCTCCATCTCTCAGATCAGCTCCTCAAAATCTTTTCTTTTCCTCCCTACTCTTTCACGTTCTGACCTCACTGAGGATGGAGAGCTAACAGCAACATCCAGGCCAGATGAGGCAATAAGGGTGGGTGGTGTGATGGAGGGTCTGCCCCCTATTGCCTCATCCATGGCAGAATACCATTTCCAGGATGCTGCTGTAACCCCCCCATCCTCAGTGCACACCCCAGTCTGTGGACATTTCAGATCCTACAAATATTTGAAAACAGAATATCAAGACAGTCAATTACATTGTAAAACATATGATTCGTTAAATGATTGCATTACAGGGCCAAACAGGAGCATGATTCAATCATGACAGAATTCTCATTTTAGGGTGAACTACAATAATAAAAACATCTTACTTTATATTTTTGTTTAAGGTTCTCCCAATTTTTTTTTTATCTGAAGAGCAGACATTTTGCCCTCTAGCCTCTGCTCTGTGATAAAAACTCTGCAATAAATGCACAGAAATCAAGCATAAAAGGAATGCAGTAAGAGCTTGAGTAGAAATGTTTACATCTACAACTACTTACCATTGAATCTACACTTGAATAAATTAACATTACATTTGTCTTGTATACTTACTCAAAACCTTTAATTGCAGCATTTCTTTTTCCAGTTGTGGCAGTTTGCAATTTTAGGTTTAAGTCCGACTACGCCACCCGGAAATGGTCCGGGAACCCACAGATTGTTCAGGTACACAAAGCATGCAGATACGTAGTGGCTGAGTCAGATAACAGACAACAATGATAGTACAAAACAGTTTATTCAAGAAACACTATAAAATACAACACGATCTTTAATAACAAATCGTAGAGTCATATAGATCAAACATCACACACACACACACACACACACACACACACACACACACGCATGCGCCTACCACTTCAGAACCTGGGGGATTTGTCCTGACTATCAGATCAACACAGCAACCACTCGTGCTCTCTCACAACACTCCACCCGTTGTGAACACTGCAGACTGTCAGTCAAACCACCACCACACCCAGAAGACTTCAGGAACCACAGGTACCCCAGATTCTGAAGGGAAAAGACAAGAACAATCAATATAATAACAATAAACAAAAACACATACACTTTCCACATAAAACTCTGTCAATAAAGCGTATAATCCCACCCGGCCATAAAGGCCTGTCTTTCTCAATAGCGATACCAGCCAACCAGCTGATGCTCGTGGACCGTGATCAGCATGATAGCGGGCGATAATGGGTCATTCCCCTATTTCTTGACAAACACATATCCAAAATCACAAACAGAAAATCAATTCAACACAAACAGAAAATCGATTCAACACAAACAAAACAGTAAATGCAAAAGAAAACCAAACACTCCTAATAATATACAAAGATAAGGGTGACACACATAGACCTTCGTCGCTGTAAGGTTATCCCCCCGTCCCCAGTCCACACGTCGAGGACCACTGTCACAGCCCCAATTTAGATGTATCATAGCAGGCTGTACGCTCGACGCGTATTTTGATCAGCTTCTAAAGACGTCGTCCTCCACCGGATGGAGACCGTCACACTGTCGAGTTAGAATTCACAAACAAATTCACCGAAACAGCACAGTTCGAACAAGAGACGGAAGGGCGGCGAACACAGCGACTTGTGAGTGCAACACCATCCAATCCGTCCGGAGTCGTTCAGCGTCACACACAGATAAGGATTACAGGAAGTAGCACGAGCCGACAGCGTCTTCAATGCTTCCACAATCTGCAAAGCCTGCTGCAACACTTCCACGCCCCGTACCACTATTAAAATACAACATTAGGTTTAGGAGGTGATCATCTCGTTAGCTAAGGCATAAGAAAAATACATCACGTACCTGCGGTAAATAACTCACGCCGCGCAGTGCACTCGAGGACGTGCTAATAAAAGGCTCGCAATGATAAGTGTTCACTTCACATTCTCCTCAGCCCCACTGCAAGTTAAGCGAGTCCCAAATTACCCTTCCTGATCCAAACATTAAAAATGCACTTGCCACCAAAAGCCCTTACCTCCTGAACCTAAGCCGGCACCCCAGAATGACGTCACTTCCCAGACCCGGAATAGCACGCTTGCCTAGATGTCTGTCGCATCTCTTTTTATACTCGCGGAACACCATATTTGGGAATTAACCCTATGATGGCTGATTACATCACCACACAGTGAAGAGGGCTTCATTTAGCCACTCTCCACTCAATTAGAACACGGGTGTGTTCATCAGCCCCTGCAAAATCAACACATAATTTAACGTGATGAACCATGGTCAATCTATTAATGTTACATGGACAAGCTGAGGTACACTTGTTAACAGTAGCTTGTTATGTAAACAACAAATAGGCTATTTCATAATATCAACACTGGTAAAATTGTTTTAATTTACTGTAGTTTTGTAACCATCTCATTAAACTGCTAAACAACGAACGTCTTTGTTTAAAGAAAACAGTGTTAGCTAGCTGATTTACATTAGCTCGGACTATTCCGTAATAATAATGATAAAACTATATTTTTTCTGAATTGGCTGGAAAAGGACACCCTCAATTTACATTATTTAAACTTTTAACAAGTCAATCGTTTACTTATATGATGTTAAACAAATACAATTTAACCACAAAGAAACAAAAATTGTTTTATAAAGTACTTACACTTGAATACAGCCGCGTCTCCTCATTTCCGCCATTTTCAAATATAACGACGACAACTCCTCCCCGTGGCATCATGGGATAGTAAAGTGTCCATCCTATGCGCACTTCGGAATCTCGCCGGAAGTAGTAGGTCATCCGGGTACTTTTCGCCTACTGTTTTTCTAATTCTATGATTTCGGACATACTACTCTGCTTGCGTACTGTTTTTCGCATACTATATAGTAGGTAAGTATTAGATTTCGGACGCAGCCTTAAACTAACTTCGTACACGAATGAATTAACTCTATTCCAATTTGACCTTCTAAACATACAAAAATACATTCTTAAACATCATATATAACTCTGATTGGTTTTTACGACATAGAGAAAGATGAATGTCAATTTGAATGTCAAAGTAATGCATAAACAAGCAAAACTCACCAGAGATCTTGTAAAAGAAAAACCAGTACTCAAAAGTGTTGACTGTTCCTTTTCCCTCAGTAACAGGATGAATTGGCAACCTGAACGATTAGGAACATTCTTTATAAAAGAATATACCCATAGAAACAAAGAAACATATCAAAAATGTAATCGTTTATGCGATCTCATGCTAACCTCGTGCGTGCATGTTCAGCTGGTTTCTTCTTCTGAATAAGATATAAATCAACTCACTCAACATACCGCAGCGCTAACCGCCCTCTTGTGGTTAATCATAGTACTGCACCAAAGATACAGGGGTTTCCCTTTCGTAGTCACTCCGAGTTACGTCGGATGATGACGAATGGGGTTTCGCTTAGAAATCCTATCACCTTCGAGTATATAAAATGAGCCAATGGCAAAGAAATGCCATGGGTCTGCGGAATTTGCATAGCGTAACTCCGCCCCACCTTGGGGGTATATAAGGAAGTGTGCTGGCAACATGCAGATATGTTTTCGCTTCGGAGCCAAGTTGATGTACTTCACTCCACAGCCAATCCTGAGATTCATCTCTTCATTCTCTTCGAGACGAGCCTCTCTCCAAGTGTTGGTGTGACAGCGAGTTTCAGCGAGTGCACATTCCCTGCTTATCTGTGCAGTGATTTGCCAGTGTTTGTGTGTTCTCTCCCTGGTCGCTTCGGCATTTGTGGAGAAATCTCCTTTCTAAAAGAGCTTGCACGCGGCACGTCTTTTTAAAGATGCCTCGCCCGTGTACTTCTGGTTGCGGTCTTCTCATTTCTGACTCTGATGGGCACAATCGCTGTCTTGTGTGTCTGGGTGTAGAGCATGCTAAGGCAGCGTTTGTGGATGAGTCATGTTCCCATTGCGGGAACATGCCCACCGCACGGTTGCGGTCGAGACTCAATGACCTTCATGGTAGAGTCCCCTCATCCGCACCCCGATCTACTGGCTCCACGAGAGCTGGTACTTCGGCTGGCGGCCAGGGTGACCTGAGGGTTACGGTGTGGAACAAAGCGCCGACAATTCCACGCTCCACACCGTCCTCTAGCGTCGTGCAACCCACAAGCATTTTGAATGAGCCCGCTGTACAGTCCTCTGACTTGCTGCGGGTCTCATTCGGCGCTCCAGAGGAAGATGTGATGTCGATCGCTGCATCACAAGGTGGGCAGGAGTCCTTGGGAAGTGAGGATTCGGCTGTGCTGCCACCTTCGGATGTGCCAGCATTGCCCGAGTCTGATCCCGAGATGACGGCCATGCTTTCCCGGGCAGCCGCGGCCATTGGTCTGGAGTGGTCCCCGCCAGTGATGCGTGGGTCAATGTATAAACAACCCGCACCCGACCGACGTTTTCAACTAACCCGCCCGCAAATATTGTAGAAAAAAAAAAAGTAGAAAATATTGTACCCGACTCGCTTCCTGACCCGCATTTTTGGACAGAGCGCAGAGCGGCATTTTTAAAAGGACGGAACCGTCGGCCTATTTCCCGCTCCAATTTCGCTCCGCGCACACCACGATTCTGAAGCATGCTCAGTCAAGCCTGACTCAGTCTACTGTTGATGACTGCAAGATGGATTCTATTTGCAGTCAAAACTCGGCTCAATAATGGACTTCAAAAAGTAGGCTACTTCAAAAAGGAAAATAAGAAGTCACAGGTGTAGTAGGCTACTATAATATAAAACTAACTATAATATGGTAGAAGAAAACGAATGTGGAGACATCATTCCAGTCAGTATAAAGATTCATTTTGGAATCTAAAAAGACACATCTCTCGTAAACATGCAGTGTGATGTGAACACGCTGGGAAGAAAGCAAAAGATTAGCAAATTGAATACGGTAACCTGTAACAAAGTGTAAATTAAATATAGCATAATATTCAAACAATTGATACAAGCCCATTTAAATTTTAATCCTGCGCGCTGCGCAAAAGTTCAGTTATAAGAATGTTGGCCTAATATTTTTGTTTATATAAATTTTATTTATATTATTAGGCTCATTTATTCGTTTTATTTTACAGCAGTTTGTGTGTACAATATACGCCCATTTAAATTTTAATCGTGCGCGTTGCGCAAAAGTTCACTTATCAAAATTCTGGCCTAATAGTAAATTTACTTTTAAAATTTTTATGTAGGCTTTATTTTTGTTTATATAATTGTTATTTATATTATTAGGCCCATTTATTCGTTTAATTTTACAGGACTTGTGTACGTAGGCTATATTCCTTCTTACATAGGTCTAATTTGTGATTTGAAATAAAACATTTCTATTTGAAAAATGTTGTTGTTGCTCATTAGTTCTTTAGGAGGTAAGGCTGTGGTCTAAGCTAAAAGTGATATACATGTAGATTTTTATTTATTTTGTTTTCCTTTTTTGGAGCGAGCGGGGGGCGATTTGAGTGGAGCGCGGAGCAAACTGCGTTGAGCGCTGAGCGATGATGAGCGGAGCGGCCTGATGTAGCTTTGA
The DNA here is from genome assembly GCF_949319135.1 of Squalius cephalus. Lineage (NCBI taxonomy): Eukaryota > Metazoa > Chordata > Actinopteri > Cypriniformes > Leuciscidae > Squalius > Squalius cephalus. The sequence goes on along the minus strand of NC_137124.1, from coordinate 47,994,436 downwards.
GCGGGGGAGCGAACATTTCCGTGAACGATGATGAGCGGAGATTCTTACCGCTCCACTCCGCTCATATGCTCTCTAGTAGCTACTATATAAATTACAAAGGTTTAATTGGCATCTTTATTTCAAACGACCCGACCGACCGCGACACGAATATCATTAAAAATATTTTTGGATGACTCATAACCGCGGGTAACCGTGGGTGACTGCAGGCACCCGCTCATTTCGGATCAACCCGCGCATCACTGGTCCCCGCCACCCGGTCCAGTGCGCTCGCGGCTGGACGATTGGTTTTTGGGTGCCGCCGCTGATCCTCGTCAGCGCGCGACCCCAATGCCTTTTTTCCCGGATGTGCTTGAGGAGGTCACGAGGTCCTGGAAGGCACCCTTGTCTTCCCGTGATCGCTCGGCGACCTCCTCCGCCTTGCCTCCTCTCGATCAGGCAGCCGCCAAAGGGTACACTGGGGTTCCCCAGGTTGAACGCTCTGTTGCGATGCAACTGTGTCCTCAGAGTGCTTCTTCCCGCGGTGACCCAAAGCACCCCTCCAAAGCCTGTAGGTTCTCCTCCACCCTTGTGGCGAAGGCCTATAGAGCTGCGGGGCTGGTGGCCTCCTCACTGCATGCCATGGCGACACTCCAGGTCTACCAGGCCCTGATGTTGCATGACATTCACGAGGGGAGGACTGACCCAGGGCTCTTTGATGAGCTGCGTGCTGCCACCGACCTTGCTCTCCGAGCGACGAAGGTGACCGTACGCTCCCTGGGTCAGGTGATGTCCACTTGCGTGGTCCAGGAGAGACATCTGTGGCTCAACCTGGCCGATATGCGTGAGGCCGAGCGGACCCGGTTCCTCGACACTCCCATATCCCAGGCTGGCCTCTTCGGCGGGGCAGTTGAGGACTTTGCCCAGCAGTTCTCGACCGCCCAGAAGCAGACTGAGGCTCTCAAACACGTCCTGCCCCAATGGCCCGCTGCTGCCTCCACTCAGCCGTCGGCACAGGTGCCTCAGTCTGCTCGCCGCCGAGGGCGCCCTCCTACGGCTCCCGCCCCTCCCGCACGGCCCCAGCAGCAGCCTCCATCTGGGTCGCGTCGTGGAGGACGCCGCAGGAAGGCGCCACAGCCCTCTCCCGCCCCGTGCCCCGCTAAACGCCAGGCCAAGTGGCGCTCCTGAGACGGGCTGCTCAGAGATGGCGCAGAGTTCTTTTCAGGAGACGGTAGCAGGGCCGCTCCTTCCCCCGGTGGAGGGCCGGGGGAGAATCCTTGGTTTTCCCCACCCCGCTGCTCGTCCCACGACGGGCAGCACCCTAATGTGGTTAAAGAAAGAACTCACTCCCCCATCTCTGAGCACACAGAGTGTCCGGATGACAGTGCGCGCCGCTCACGAGCCTCGCCACTCTCGTCCCCCTCTGTCGCCAGTTCCCTGCCAGAGCACGCCCCCGTGGGACGCTGGTCCTCCCCTGGCCTTCTCTGGCAGGACGCGGCTAATGACCGTGCCCCCGCACCAGGCCGCTATGCCACCCACGCCTGGGCCGGTCATTCCGCCTCGCTGCACCACCGAGGGTACGTCTGTGGTCCGCATGACCCCGCTGGTACAGTTCCTGGAAGCCTGGTTAGAGCTTCCCAGGCTGTCCCGCTGGGTCGCGAGGACCATCAGGCTCGGCTTCACGATTCAGTTCGCGCGGTCTCCTCCCCACTTCAGGGGAGTCCGCTTCACTTTGGTCGGTGGCAATGCCCCGGTTATGAGAGCGGAGGTCGCTACCTTACTGGCGAAGGGTGCGATCGAGACTGTCCCTCCAGCCGAAATGAGGTCCGGCTTTTACAGCCCCTACTTCATTGTACCGAAGAAATCCGGTGGGTTACGACCAATCCTCGACTTGCGCGTCTTGAACCGCTCCCTTCACAGGATGCCGTTCAAGATGCTCACGGCCAAACGCATTTTCGAGTGCATACGGCCGCAGGATTGGTTTGCAGCGATCGACCTGAAGGACGCCTACTTCCATGTCTCCATTCTTCCTCGACACAGACCGTTTCTACGGTTTGCTTTCGAGGGGCAGGCATACCAGTACGCGGTTCTCCCTTTCGGGCTAGCCCTGTCTCCTCGCGTCTTCACGAAGGTCGTCGAGGCAGCCGTTGTTCCCCTTCGGGAACACGGGGTTCGCATCCTGAACTATCTCGACGACTGGCTGATCCTAGCTCACTCTCGAGACCAGGTTTGCGAACACAGGGACCTAGTGCTCCGGCACCTAGCTCGTCTGGGCCTTCGGGTCAACTGGGAGAAGAGCAAACTCTGCCCCGTGCAGAGGATCTCTTTTCTCGGTATGGAGATCGACTCGGTCGCCATGTGCACGCAGCTTACGAGCGAGCGCGCGCAGTCACTGCTGACTTGCCTTCGTCAGTTCGAGGGCAAGAGTGTGGTTCCACTGAAACTATTTCAGAGGCTCCTGGGGCATATGGCATCCGCAGCCACAGTCACGCCACTCGGGTTGCTTCATATGAGACCACTTCAGCTTTGGCTTCGCGATCGAGTCCCGAGGTGGGCATGGCATCACGGCACGTTCCGAGTCCCAGTGACTCCGACCTGCCGTCAGACCTTCACCCCGTGGTCGAACCTCAGTTTTCTTCGGGCCGGAGTGCCCTTGGAACGAGTTTCCAGGCATGTTGTTGTATCAACAGATGCCTCCACCACGGGCTGGGGCGCCATGTGCAATGGACATGCTGCCGCGGGCTCCTGGACAGGACCCCAGCGCCTTTGGCATGTCAATTGCCTCGAGTTGTTGGCTGTACGTCTTGTCCTGCACCGCTTCCATGCGTTGCTCAGGGGTCAACTCGTATTAGTCCGATCAGACAATACCGCGACTGTAGCGTACATCAACCGTCAAGGTGGTCTGCGCTCCCGCCGTATGTCACAACTCGCCCGCCACCTCCTCATATGGCGTCAGAAGCATCTGAGGTCGCTTCGAGCCATTTATATCCCGGGAGACCTGAACCAGGCAGCCGACGAGCTGTCTCGGCTTCGGCCTCTCGCTGGAGATTGGCGACTCCATCCCCAGACGGTCCAGCTGATCTGGGATCAGTTCGGGGACGCACAGGTAGACCTGTTTGCCTCCCACGACTCGTCCCACTGCGGCCTGTTTTATTCCCTGACCGAGGGCACGCTCGCTCCCCCAGTGAGCCTCCTTGCGCAGACCTTGCGCAAGATCAGGGAGGACGAGGAGCAGGTAATTTTGGTTGCCCCGTATTGGCCCAACCGCACCTGGTTCTCAGAACTAGTACTCCTTGCGACAGCACCTCCCTGGCCAATTCCTCTGAGGAAGGACCTGCTTTCTCAGGGACGGGGCACCTTATGGCACCCTCGTCCCGATCTTTGGAACCTCCACGTGTGGCTCCTGGACGGGACGAGGCAGGTTTGAGTACCCTACCACCAGTGGTGGTGGCTACCATCACTTCCGCTAGAGCATCGTCCACGAGAAATGCCTATGTGTTGAAGTGGAACCTCTTCGTCAACTGGTGTTCTTCTAAAAATCTAGAACCCACGAAATGCCCCATCAGTGTCGTGCTTTCCTTCCTGCAAGAAGGGTTGGAGCGAAGGCTGTCTCCTTCCACCCTGAAAGTGTATGTTGCCGCCATCGCCGCACATCACAACTCAGTTGATGGTAAGTCCTTGGGAAAGCACGACCTGATCGTCAGGTTCCTGAGGGGAGCCAGGAGACTGAATCCTCCTCGTCCTCCCCTCGTACCCTCTTGGGACCTCTCAGTGGTTTTAACTGCCCTGCAGAGTGCTCCCTTTGAGCCTCTGCAATCAGTGGAGCTTAAGTTCCTGTCAATGAAGACAGCGCTCCTGGTTGCATTGGCCTCCATCAAGAGGGTAGGGGACCTGCAGGCATTTTCGGTTGACGAAGCGTGGCTGGAATTCGGACTGGCTAACTCTCACGTGATCCTGAGACCCCTGCCTGGATATGTGCCCAAGGTACCAACCACACCCTTTCGAGACCAGGTGGTGAACCTGCAAGCGCTGCATTTGGAGGAGGCAGACCCAGCCTTGGCACTGCTCTGTCCAGTACGCGCACTCCGTGCTTACGTTGACAGAACGCAGTGTTTCAGGACCTCAGACCAGCTCTTTGTCTGTCATGGTGGGAAGCTGAAGGGAAAGGCTCTCTCCAAGCAAAGGTTGTCTCACTGGATAGTGGACGCCATTGCGTTGGCATACCAGCAGCAAGGTCGACCATGCCCCCTTGGTGTGACGGCCCACTCCACCCGGAGTGTGGCATCCTCTTGGGCTTTAGCGCATGGCGCCTCGCTAACAGACATCTGCAGAGCTGCAGGCTGGGCGACACCTAACACTTTCGCGAGATTCTACAGTCTCCGAGTGGAGCCAATTTCTTCTCATGTACTCGCTTCAACTAGCCGGTAAGAGATTCTGCTCAGGTGTCTTCGCTTGCTCGCCATTCCTCTCCACGGACCAGTACGCGCACTCCGTGCTTACGTTGACAGAACGCAGTGTTTCAGGACCTCAGACCAGCTCTTTGTCTGTCATGGTGGGAAGCTGAAGGGAAAGGCTCTCTCCAAGCAAAGGTTGTCTCACTGGATAGTGGACGCCATTGCGTTGGCATACCAGCAGCAAGGTCGACCATGCCCCCTTGGTGTGACGGCCCACTCCACCCGGAGTGTGGCATCCTCTTGGGCTTTAGCGCATGGCGCCTCGCTAACAGACATCTGCAGAGCTGCAGGCTGGGCGACACCTAACACTTTCGCGAGATTCTACAGTCTCCGAATGGAGCCAATTTCTTCTCATGTACTCGCTTCAACTAGCCGGTAAGAGATTCTGCTCAGGTGTCTTCGCTTGCTCGCCATTCCTCTCCACGGACGGGATACGTGCAATATTTTCCTCAGGTGAGCCTAATAAGCCCTGAGTCTCCTCCAGCACTGACGACGTCAACGCCAGAGTTATGCAACTGAGCAGCTTTCGCGCTTGGCTAGGTGCCTCCATGTGCATGGTTCCCCCTCTGGGCGACCCCCACATGTGTATTCCACTGTAAGCCTCTTTGAGCATGTGTCTTTCCCTTGGCAAGCCACCTTGCCACCCCTGGGGTTGAAATATTCCACCTGCGGCTGGACACCCCAGTGATTCTCCATATGCAGCCCTTCGGGGTCATATGTGTATCCCAAGTCCCCCCCTTCGGGCTGGGCATAATTGCATATTTCCACTGGATATGCTTCCCAGTGTACCTTGGTATTCCTGTGTTAAGTAGGACTTCTTCGTCCGTGCTAGTCTCACGACAGGGAGCTCAGACTTACGCAGGGCACTGGAAGACAGTCGAGAGGTGGCGTGATTACACTGGGAACCCCATTCTCGGTTACGTATGTAACCCTCGTTCCCTGAGTAGGGAACGGAGACGTTACGTCTCCCTGCCACTTCCGCTGTACCGCTGGAACGCCTGAGTTCAGTCTCGGCTCCTCAGCGAAGACATATCTGCATGTTGCCAGCGCACTTCCTTATATACCCCCAGGGTGGGGCGGAGTTACGCTATGCAAATTCCGCAGACCCATGGCATTTCTTTGCCATTGGCTCGTTTTATATACTCGAAGGTGATAGGATTTCTAAGCGAAACCCCATTCGTCGTCATCCGACGTAACGTCTCCGTTCCCTACTCAGGGAACGAGGGTTACATACGTAACCGAGACGTTCTTTGCGGTATACAAATCAAAAGTAGTTACAAATAAATGTACTTTAGGACTAAAAAATGTAAAAAAAAAAAAATGCATGTACAATTCAAAGGGGTTACATATATTTGAAATCAATTACAATAATACGTAATTAGTTAGTTGAAATTATTACATTTAATTCACACTTAAGTTTTATTGTTAACATACTTGCAAGTATGAAGATGTATTAAAGTCACACTTAAGTGGTTTAAAAAATAACTTAATAGTTCAACTAATTGTATTAAAAATGAACTAAATTTGTAATACATTTGAAATTAATGACATAAAATGCACTTAAGTGGTTAAAATATTACATTTAGTTTACACTTAAGTGTATTGTTAACATACATTAAAATATATTTTAGTTCACATTAAGTGCACGCAAGTACACTGAGAAGTGCACTTTAACGATATTTTAAAGACAATAGAAGCAATTATGAAAGTAAATATGAAGATGTATTTAAGTCACACTTATGTAGTTTAAAAAATAACTCTAGTTCAACTAATAGCATTTAATATGAATTCAATTTGTGTTAAATTTGAAATTAATTAAAAGTACAATGCACTTAAGCGGTAAAAACATTTAAGTGTATTGTTAGCATACATTACAGTATACTTTAGTTCACATTAATTACTTGTAAATATAATGATAAGTGCACTTTAACTATATTTTAAATGCACTAGATGCAATTTTGAAAGTACTTATTAAATTTGTATTAAAGTCCCACTTAAGTTGTTTAAAAAAAAATCACTCAAAAGTTCAACTAATTATGTTTAATATGAACTTTTGAATTTTGAAATTAAATACAAATAAAATGCACTTAATCAGTGAAAAGTCTCAGGTTACGACTGTAACCCTAGTTCCCTGAGAAGGGAACGAGACGATGCGTCGATGACGCTTTGGGAACGCTCCTGCGTGATTGCGTCTGAAGCACTTGTGTCAACTAGTCCAATGGCGAGAGTGGCCGTCACGGGCGGGTGACGTCACGACCAGGAAAGGATAAAGCACATCCGGAATAGAACCGCGCTAACTTTGAAAAGGGCTGAAGCAAGTCGATCACAGGGATGTAGGAAGTATGGCAAAGTGACGCATCGTCTCGTTCCCTTCTCAGGGAACTAGGGTTACAGTCGTAACCTGAGACGTTCCCTTTCGAGGGAATGCGCGATGTGTCGATGACGCTTTGGGAATGAGAATACCAAAACGCCATACGAACCAGAGCCTGTCTGTGTGAATACTGCACAACTAAGACAAGAGCACCTGCAGGGCTCTACAGTGCGAGTATTTCACTCGCATTTGCGCCTAAAAATAGTTATGTGCGAACTTGAAAAATAATTTACGAGCACAGTGCGCGAGTGATGGGCTGTTCTCAATACACTGAACAACAGCGCGATGAAGCGAAACATACCATTGATTTCACATGGAAAGCAAGCAAGAGGACGGGGTCGCAATGTTTCACATGGAAAGCAAGGAAGAGGACGGGGTCGCAACTGCGCATTGTGAACATAACATGATGACGCGCTTAACTTTATTCAAATGAGAGCAACGATTCGCAACCAATGAGCCAATCACTGAAATAGTGTGGGAATGTGCGGGAACTGCTAGATTTTAAGTGAGAGAGTCAAGTGACTCCTCCCAACAGTGCTAAAAATAAATGTGTGAGAGCGTGTTATTGGCTATATGTCATGTTATAGCCAGATATGATGACGCTACTGCAACACGCAACACGACAGATGAGCGATCTATTCATCAAGCCGATGCGCAAACTGCCGCAAATGAAAGTGAAAGTAAGTCGTAGACGCTCAACACACAATCATATTCATTAATAGTAAAGAAACGAAATGATATTTGGCTACCAGTGCTGCTGTCGCTCTCTCCTATCGTTGATTTTGAAATGAGCTTATGATCAATAAAATGCAGCTCATATTTGTTGCTTTTGGTTACGTGAACTCTGCATAGGCCTACATTAAATCTGCATATAGCACGGGAATAGAAGATCCAATTTATATCACTTTTGCGAAAACACACTTATGAGACTAGGTGTAAATGGAATCAGTAAAAACGCATTAAGTGACCAGGTGTAAACAGGCCCCTACACCATAAAAAAAAAGTCAAGTAAACACTAAATACGCAACACAGTATGAAGCCTATAGTCATTATCTCAAAAGACCAAGTGCAAAAAAACAAAACAAGGAACTCCCGCACACTATCAATACTTGCAAATGAGTATCAAAATGTTATTAGCAACGTTTAGGTCTCACCAAAAGACCAAGTGCAGAAACTGAAGTTACGACCAAAACAGTCGACACTTAATGTAGCCTACTGCAAGTACTGCAAAGGAAAAAAGCAAGCGGGCATTTGTTTTGTTTTTAGCACTATTGAGGTGTTCATTCTTTTTATATATTTTTAAGTAGGCTAAAAATAATAATTGCTTAATTATTAAACAGGTAGTTCACCCAAAATAGAAAATTCTGTCATTTATTACTCTCCATCATGTTGTTCCAAACCCGTAAGACTTTCACTCATCTTGTAACGTCTTTCAGAGAGTTTGAAGTCTGCCCAGATGAAGAATACAAGACAGTGCAAACGAACTGGTAGATCCACGAGAATTTTATAGATGTTTCCTCTCAGTTAAGCACACTCTTCACATACATGTCAAAGAGCGAATGTTAAAAGGGAAAAGAAAACACTCTGAAACATGCTACAAATCAAAGTGTAAGTAAACACATTATAATAAAACAACGATCAGCAGTAGAGCGGTCATCTTCCTCTTTGCGCGAGCAATCTCACTCTCACTGTGGGTGCGCGCTCACATAAAAACAGCACGCATACAATAACGTACGCCATAGAAGAAGTTATCTTAAAGGCACATCAACATTCATGTCATGAACACTACTTAACACTAGGTGGCCGTTGCAATCTTCGGAACACAAATGAAGAACTTTTTGATGAAATTGAGAGATTTCTTTCCCTCCATTAACAGCCTACACAACTATCACTTTGATGCTTAGAAAAAAGTTTATAAAAAGATCATAAAACTAATCCATATGAATTGAGCAGTTTAATCAACTTTTTTCACTGTGCTCCTATATTTCTTTGTGTGCTCCTAAATTTTTTCATTTAGGAGCACATGTACTCCTTGGGAAAAAAGTTAGCGTCGAAGTTGTAAAACCTTGCGAATGTGAGCGGAGAGGACCAGCCTGCTGCATACCACATCCTACAGGGATATCTACATATAATAAGGCTTCTAAGCCACCATACTCCTGTCCTGGTCTAAAAGCACCACGGAGGAAACTACCAGAGTTTCCCCCCTTCAAGGAAATACCACCAAAAGGGACATGGTAGGCACTAAGGCCGCCACATACAGCTTCAGTGTGGAAGGGGATAACCCTAGGAAAAACAAACCCGCAGTAACTCTAGCACTGTACCAATCGGGCAGTAAACTTGGCCCCACTGTCCGAGACCTGCAATATGAAGTGAAAACCCATCACTTAATAGATACAGTTTCCTTGTGGAGGGAGCTCTGGAGTGAAGTATGGTCTCCACAACCTCAGTTGAGAGACCGAAGTCAATGAGTTGGGCCCCCTCAGAGGCCAAACCCACAGGTTCCAAATCTCAGGGCTGGGCTGAAGGGTCACCCCTTCCACTTGAGACCGAAGGTCTCCAAGGGAGAGCCGTCAAGGAGAGAAACCAGGTCCAAGAACCAGTCAGCTCAGCCAGTACGGTTCTACTAGTAGTAGAATTATTCCGTCCCGGCGGACCTTCTCCAGAACTCCTGGGAGCAGAGTAATCGGGGAAAGACGTACAGACATAGCCTCAGCCATGTCAATACCACAACGTCCAGCCCCAAGGGAGCTGGGTGTGTGAGGGAGAACCAAAGTGGACTGTGCGTCGTATCCTGAGACGCATAGAGATCCTCTCGTGCCTGGCCATAAACCCCCCAAATGTGCTCCACCACCTCGGTGTGGAGCCTCCATTCCCTGGGCCTCAGCCCCTGCCTCAACAGGATGTCTGCTCCTACATTCTGATGCCCCGGAAATAAACTGCTTTCAGGGAGAGCAGCTTCCCTAGAGACCACAAGAGAATCTGATGCACCAGTTTGCACAGTGGACGAGAACGCAGACCCCCTGCCGATTTATGTAAGAGACCACCGATGTGTTGTCTGTACGGACAAGCACATGATGGTCCCCCTCAGGTCTGGGAGGAAATGTCTCAACGCATTGAAGACTGCCATTATCTCCAGGCAGTTTATGTGCCAAGAAAGATGATGACTCCTCCACAGGCCCTGAGCTGAGCGGCCTTCCATTACCGCTCCCCAGCCGGTGAGGGAAGCATCTGTCGAGATAGCAACTTGATGGCAAAGAGCTCTCAACACCGGACCCTGGGATAGGAACCAGTATTTCCTCCATATAACCAAGGCGCAGAGACACCGCCGAGTGATCTTGATCGTAAAAAGTGGGTTTCCCCTCTGGGAGAACCCTCTGGTTCTGAGCCACCACTGCAAGGGTCTCATGTACAGTAGGCCAAAGGGTATCACATTGGACGCTGCTGCCATGAAGCCCAACAGTTTCCCGAACTGTTTCACCGTGCGTGACTGGCCTAGATTCAACTCTTTTGTGGCTGTGAGGATAGCAACTACACGAACGGGCGATAGCAGCTACTGCTCCGCCCAGCAGCCCCATTTATGCCTTACCCACCAGCGCCAAGAGTTTCTAACTGGCCTGGAGAGTAATGCCGAGCCTTAAGGGGAGCCAAAGCCGTGACAGGACTGATAGCTCGCAAGCATCTGTTGAGCCGGGATCTCATTTTTTATCAGTGGAGATTGGAAAAAACTGGAAGGCCCTGACATGGAAGTTATAAACTCCAAAACTCATTGTACACAGGGGATTGAGATGGAGCTCAACTCGATTGAGCCCTTAACTCGATGCTCAGCACATCCATCTCCTCGGAAGGTGGACAGCGGCAGCACCGAATTATACCATTTAACCCCCTGAGGTCGGCAATCACGCCGGCGCGATAGGCTCGTTTTTTTTTCCTTATCAGTGCAAAAAAAAAAAAATCAAAATACTAATATTAATTTTTATTTTATATGCTTGTGTTATACATCAATCGATCTTGTTAAGTGTGTATTATTTTTGTGTATACTCACAATAAAAACAAAGTGTTGTGCTTTTCGCCAAATAAAGAAAAATAAACATGTTGCGAGTTCTGCCTCCTCTCTGTCAGTGAAGTCCATTCTGAAACGCGTCCGAAAATGAACTGTAACTCAGCGAATACTCAGTCAAACAGGCATACAGATGCACAGGCATGAAGCTTGAATTCTCTTCTTTTAAATGAAGTAATTTATATAAAAAAACAAATATTCTCATCTTGTGAAATCTGTATTAAAAGAGAGCGTTCCAGTCGAGTTCATTAGAGCTCATTCAAATGTAATGTGACCCCGCCCCGGAGAGCGCGCGCTATTCAAACGCAAATTCTGAGAACCATTTCAGACCTGTGACACGCCCACATCAGCTGTAAACACAGCGCGCCGCGAGTGAGGCATAATATAGCCTACCTAATAATCCTGGAGAAAAGTTTCCTCAGAATATATAGATATCTTTTCCTCAGATATGAGGAGCAATAGATCCCGCTGAGGAGTGAGGTAGGCTAAGTTATCTTTTCTCAAGTGTTAATGTGGAATAACGTTATGGAATAACGTTAGTGTAGGCCTATGTAAACCGCAAAAAGATGAATCGCGTTTCTATAGATGAATGAAGCGTTTCTGTGAGATGAATGAAGGGTACATATTTGTGTGACCCCTAGGGGGCGCTCCGATGCACAATTTGGATATTTAGAATAGAAACCCTAAAAACCCACGCTCCCCTTTTAGATAATTAGGCAGGTTGTGTCCAATGAAGGAACAGAAATGGGACTGATGTACTCAATTATAAATTTATTAAACACTCACAAATATAAGGATTGGCAATCAGAGCAGACAAATATTCCCTATAGGTAACAGTAAACAACTCTACAATAAATAGGTCACAGTGAATAAAAGCCTCATAGTAAATGAGTTACAGGGTATAAAGTCTAACAATATCAAAACTACAGTGCATAAAGTCGAATAAATAGGTACTATTCACAAAACACTGCAGAAACACTTCAAACCAATTCGGCCGTGCAAACATACACTAACACAGCATTTCACAGCATTTCACACTTCACTAGTGAACATTTCATCACAAAATAGACGCTGTTCCTAAAGGAGATATTGCTTGATGCCCATAGGCCGAATGTTGGAAGTTATGACTGCCAAACAGAAAATAAACAAGAAAATAAAACAAACACAACATTTAAATGAACAGGCTACCACAAGCAGGGCTCCATCTTAAGCCCAACTAGGTCCAGGTCATCCAGAGGGTAGCCGCTCCCAAGGCGCACACACACACACACAAAAAGATACAAAATAAAACAGAATGATTAAGCTCAGGAAAAACAGTGGCTAGTGACCGACGTAGACAATCCTCCTGTAAATTACAAACATAATTGGTTTATGATGCTATGACAGTTTAAAACAATAATCAATCTCTAATTGGAAGATTAAAACAGGAAAAGGATCAAACTTACGTTTTTCTTTGGATCAAAGCCGTATGCCCCATAGCAATACACTTAAATGGTGTGGATGACTAACAACTGTGCACACTCTCATCAATGTTGTTTCTATTCATAGGTGAAATTAACAAGAGAATAATCAGCGCTAAACCTTATACATTATATCCAAAAAAAACAGAGTCAGTGAACTTACATTGCTGCAACTCTTATAGGATCACTACTCACTATATAATAAAAGCAAGTTTCTGTAAGCTCGTCACTGCTGGTACCATTGACTGGACACCATAAACGCAAACGCCAGACCGAGCTACAAACAAACAATGAGCCGTGTTGAGCGGTTCAATGAATTTACTATCAACAACAAATAGGCATGGACTTCCAAAAAGACTTGCGTTACTTACGTTGCTGCAAGACCTATGTAAGATCACTACTCGCTATTATGAAAGCAAGTTTCTGTAGGCTCGTCACTGCCGGTACCATTGACTGGACACCATAAACGCAGACGCCAGACCGAGCTACAAACAAACAATGAGCCGTGTTAAGCGGTTCAATGAATTTAAAAACAAATAGGCATGGACTTCCAAAAAGACCTGCGTTACTTACGTTGCCGCAAAACCTGTGTTGAATCACTACTCACTATTTATGAAAGCAAGCTTCTGTAGGCTCGTCACTGCTGGCACCATTTACTGGACACCATAAACGCAGACGCCCAACCGAGCTACAAACAAACAAAGAGCCGTGATAAGCGGTTCAATATTAACAACAAATAGACATTACCTCCCAAAAAGACTCACGTTCTCCCCTTCGCACAGCCGATACACCAAGAGACTCACTCTTCACTCACGCCGCACCATTTTTCTGTTCCTCTCAACACCTTTAAAGAGATGCGTCACTTACGCCACCTGATCCAGATAATCAGCCGGCCTTAAAGGTACACTTCACAACTCAACCACCTGACCCGCTACATTTGTAAAGACTGTTTAGCCTAAATATGAATCGCGTGTCTGTGTGTGAAAGAATAAACCGCTTTAATCAACTAAAATGCTTTGCTATACTGAGATGAGTAAAAATCGACTGAAATATGTTGAAATAAAATGTCTTTGTATAAGCAACGTATTAAACTGCAAATTAACATTTATATGCCCTAATATTTCATAAAAACAACGTTACAGTCAGGCGAAATATGAAAGACAACATTTTGTTGACTAGATTTGGGTACAGTTTTTACTGTAGAATACTGCCACATCAAATAAGCTTTTGTTTAGCAATTTCTGCTCATATGTTATATATATATATATATATATATATATATATATATATATATATTATACTATTTTTGTCAAAAATAAAGTCATAAACTAAGATGTTAGATGTTCCAATGTTGGCTATATTCAAACTAATGAATACATATGAAAAAATGTAGGCCTATAATCATTTTTTTACAAAGAAAGAGTACACTTGAAATATTGTTGAAATTGTAATTATTGTTGTAATTGTAACCTTTTTAATAAAATAGCAAAACATATTTATAAGATAGATGTAAGCAAAATCTTAAATGCTCAATATAAGTCTTCTTTTAAATATATCTTTTGTCCTTGCATTGTGGCTTAGTCAGTGTCACACCTGAATGAATGGCTCATTATACAGAGTCATTACGCATAATGGGTGGGACATTGTATTCTCAGGTGTAAACTACTCCTCCTTCACGCCCCCCTCGCATATTGGCTTTCCAAGTAAAACCTGTTTTACACAATTTAACCCTCTGTGGTCTAAGGTGTTTTTGGGGTCCTTGAGATGTTCTGACATGCCCTGACATTTTTGCTTTTTTTAGTTGCTTATAAACATATTAATGGCAAAGGTGTAAATTCACTCTATATAGCACAAACAGGGCTACCATCATATGTGAGCACCATGCATGTACATGTTTGTATTTTTGAGAGAATAATGTTTATGCATGGTTATTGAAGAAACTAAAAACTAAAGTTTCTGAAGATGTCATCGCCTAGTGTTTTTTCTTCAAAATGATGTGAAAATTATCCTGCCTAATCATTCACATAACACAATGCATTGATTTAAATTTTGCAAAACACTTTCTGTCTGGAAAGGCAATATGCGGAGTGGGCGTCAACGATCATGCATATTTAGTGGTTCGCACCTGGAGACAATGGGGCCCACATACCGTCCCACAGGTGGGACGTTTGCCCATATATATTTAAAACAATAATATCTTAGTAAAAACCTAAAGTAATATTGACAAACTATATATCATTTGAAAGCTTACAATCTCTAGTTTTCATATTTGGTGGCTGTTTTTTAAAATAAATTACAGAGGAGCAGTAATTTATCAATTTGCAACAAGAATATTTCATATTCATTAGGCGTGTTTAGGCCTTTATTTTGAAATAGAAATAAACATGAAAAATCATGAAAGATTGGGAGAAACCTCATGCCAAGAGTTCAAAAGATAACACCAATTAAATTTTATGAGAAAAAAAAAGGTCTGAAAATGTTTAGAATATAAAGAAAAATATTATGGATTCTCGATTTGTGATGCGGCACGCAGCGGCAGTGAGCTATAACGCACATATGTGCTCTTTTTATGTTTATTAGAGGTTGAAATCAAATCAAATACTGCCAAAACACCCATACTATTTCTGAATAGGATGTATACTTCATAAATTGTATGAAATTATGGAAATACATGGTTCAGATCACTCAAAACATATATGAAAATGGAGACGCCCTTATATGGTCTGTAAGGAAGCTGGCTGTCCATCTAGTGAAAAAGTTTGGTACTGCGCCCAAATAAAATCTTACTGAAAACTCATTTTTTGAGATATTAACCTAAAATTTGGAACACAACTAGTTTAGATTTTTGGCTTTAATTTTCTAGCAGTTTTAGAGTAAAATATATTTTGTAATATATATATTTTATATAAAATATAAATAATTATATTTTTACATTACATATTTTCATAAACTCAAACTTATATAACTTTTTTTCTGTTTCACTTTCATAATTTGTTTCACTTCTACAATAATCTGGCAAATGTCTTCTTAAAAACAAGACCAACCATATGTCTATATTCCAAAGCATTCTTGAATTACAACCATTTAAGTTTGTATAGTGATTTTTTTGTCTATGCGAAAAAAGGGGGGGTGACAGTTAAAGGGTTAATGAGCCATTCATTCAGGTGTGTCACAAGAAAGAATGCAAGAGCAACAGTTGGAAGCATCTCAATGTTTTTTTTTTTTTTTTTCACAAATTGTGCTTGCAAATTGGCCTATAATATCAAAAGGAAAACATGTATAGTAATTGTGCAGTTAATTCTCATACTGTATTTTCAGTTTTGGAATATTTATCCTCTCCCCAAATTTGTCACTAATAAAACACAATAAAAATTATTTTAAAGAAAAGGCTTATATTTACCTTTTATTAGTTTGTTTACATCTACCTTGTATTTTTTTTTATTTTATTAAAAAGGTTACAATTACAACAACAATTCAAGTGTAATCCATACATTTTATCATACATATTTCAAAGTTAAGGATTCATTACTTGAATATAGCCTAGGCTACATTGGAATAAACACTATAACATATTATTTGATTATTTTTGACAAAACATACTATATTTAAAATATGAGCAAAAATTGGTAAACAAAAGCTTATTTGAGGTGGCAGATATTTTACAGTAAAAATGTATAATCTATCCAAAACTAATCAATGAAATGTTGTCTTTCATATGTCTGTAACATAGTAACTTTCGTTTTTATTATAAGAAATATAAATGTTAATTTGCAGTTTAATACGTTGCTTATACAAATACATTTTATTTCAACATATTTCACTCGATTTTTACTCAGTAGCCTATAGCAATACAGTTTGCTAAAAGCGAAACATTCACAGACAGAAACGATTCAAATTTAAACCGTCTTTTGCCAGTTGTGGTAAACGGCGGCATCTCTGCCGTTCATTCATTCATTCATGCACAGATACGCGCCGCACTTGAGAATGAAAAAAAAAAACGTACTACATTATTCCATAGCCTCGGATCTGTTGCTCCTCATACTTCTGAGGTAAATTTTCCATTATAGTATTATTCCTCACAGCGCTGCGAGACTGTGTAAACAAGTACAATGATCTGATGTGTTTTCTCGAGCTGATGTGGGCGTTCACAGTTTGCGTGGATTGCCTCAGACATTTGCGTTTGAATAGCGCGCGCTCTCCGTGGGCGGAGTCACATTACATCTGAATGAGCTCTAATTAGCTCGACTGGAATCGCTCTCTTTTAATGCAGATTTCACAAGATGAGAATATTTGTTTTTTATATAAATTACTTCATTTAAAAGAAGATAATTCAAGCTTCATGCCTGTGTGTCTGTATGTCTGTTTGACTGAGTATTCGCTGAGTTATGGTTCATTTTCGGACGCGTTTCAGAATGGACTACACTGACAGAGAGAAGGCAGAACTCGCATCATGTTTATTTTTCTTTATTTGGCGAAAAGCACAACACTTTGTTTTTATTGTGAGTATACACAAAAATAATACACACTTAACAGGATCGATTGATGTATAACACAAGCATATAAGATAAAAAGTATTATTTTATTTTATTTATTTGTTTTCACTGATAAGGAAAAAAACGAGCCTATCGCGCCGGCGCAATAGAGCCTATCGCGCCGGCGCCGACCTCAGAGGGTTAAATCAATGTATTGTTTTACGTGAACGATAAAGCAAGACTATTTTCACATAATTTTGAAGCCAGAACTCGAAGCGACAACATCCATTAGTCAAAAGTCTTGTGGACACATATTTAGTATGAGTTTTGTGGTCTTATTTCAGCAACTTTCATTTTTATTTTTTTCAATAACCACGCATAAACATTATTCTCTTAAAAATACAAACATGTACATACATGTTGCTCGCATATTATGGTTGCCCTGTTTGTGCTATATAGAGTGAATTTACAACTTTGCCATTATCATGTTTATAAATAACTGAAAAAAGCACAAATGTCAGGGCATGTCAAAACATCCCAAGGGCCCCAAAAACACCTTAGACCCCAGAGGGTTAATTCCTTAAAATTAAATGAAGATCAACCAGACAAGTTAACAAGGTCTGGATGAAATGCTGAACTTGAATCTAACTCATTTAAGTCAGATAAGCAAATTTAAATGCAGCCCACTTATTTAATTCCTCAGAATCAAACAGCAAAAATCAACCAGACAAGTTAACATAGTCTGGATGAAAGGCTGAATATATATTTATATATATAGGCTTATATATATATATAAAAAGTTTCAACATACAACTAGAAAAAAAAGTTTGTTGAGACAAACTTTAAGTTGGCTTGAGAAAGCCGGACCAGAGAGTTTGAAGAAGTTAAAAGTAGTTAGAAGTTTTAAGTAGTTTGAAGTTTAAAGTAGTTTAAATTTTGATTGATATAGTTTGATTGAATTAGTTAGAAAGAAAAAAAGATTAGTTAGAAAGAAAGAGAAAGAAAGATTAGTTAGAAAGAAATATTAGAAAGAAAGAAAGAAAGAAAGAAAGAAAGAAAGAAAGAAAGAAAGAAAAAAGATTAGTTAGAAAGAAAAAGAAAGAAATATTAGTTAGAAAGAAAGAGAAAGAAAGATAGATTAGTTAGAAAGAAAGAAAGAAAGATAAGTTAAAAAGAAAGATTAGTTAGAAAGATAGATTAGAAAGAAAGATTAGTTAGAAAGAAAGAATGAAAGAAAGAAAGAAAGAAAGACAGATTAGTTAGAAAGAAAGAAAGCAAGAAAGAAAGGTTAGTTAGAAAGATAGATTAGAAAGAAAGATTAGTTAGAAAGAAAGAATGAAAAAGAAAGAAGGAAAGACAGATTAATTAGAAAGAAAGCAAGCAAGAAAGAAAGATTAGTTAGAAAGAAAGAAAGATTAGTTAGAAATATAAATTAGAAAAAGATTAGTTAGAAAGAAAAAATGTAAGAAAGAAAGAAAGACAGATTAGTTAGAAAGATAGATTAGTTAGAAAGAAAGAAAAGTTAGAAAGAAAGAAAAAAAGAAAGAAAGATTAGTTAGAAAGAAAGAAAGAAAGAAAGATTAGGTAGAAAAAGAATGAAAAAAGAAAGAAAGAAAGAAAGAAAGAAAGAAAGAAAGAAAAGATTAGGTAGAAAGAAAAGATTAGGTAGGTAGAAAGAAAGAAAGAAAGAAAGAAAGAAAGAAAGAAAGAAAGAATGAATGGTGGATTGGTTATTTAGAAAGAAAGAAAGATGGATTAGTTAGAAAGAAAGAAAGATGGAGTTAAAAAGAAAGAAAAATTGATTAGTTACAAAGAAAGAAAGAAAGAAAGAAAGAAAGAAAAAAAGAAAGATTAGTTAGAAAAAAGATAGAAAGAAAGAAAGAAAGAAAGAAAGAAGGATTAGTTAGAAAGGTAGATTAGCTAGAAAGAAAAAGAAACAAAGAAACAAAGAAAGATGGATTAGTTAGAAAGAAAGAAAGAAAGAAAGAAAGAAAGAAAGAAAGATGGATTAGTTAGTTAGAAAGAAAGAAAGATGGATTAGTTAGTTAGATAGAAAGAAAGATTGATTAGTTAGAAAGAAAGAAAGAAAGAAAGAAAGAAAGAAAGAAAAAAGAAAGAAAGAAAGATGGATTAGTTAGTTAGTTAGTTAAAAATAAAGAAAGATGGATTAGTTAGAAAGAAAGAAAATGGATTAGTTAAAAAGAAAGAAAGATAGATTAGTAAGACAGAAAGATGGATTAGATAGAAGGAAAGATGGATTAGTTAAAAAGAAAGATGTATTAGTTAAAAAGAAAGAAAGATGGATTAGTTAAAAAGAAAGAAATATAGATTAGTTAGCAAGAAAGATAGATGGATTAGTTAAAAAGAAAGAAGGAAAGACTGATTAGTTAGAAAGAAAGAAAGAAAGAAAGAAAGAAAGAAAGAAAGACTGATTAGATAGAAGGATAAATAGATTAGTTAGAAAGAAAGAAAGATAGATTAGTTAGAATGAAAGAAAGAAAGATAGATTAGTTAGAAAGAAAGATGGATTAGTTAGAAAGAAAGAACTATGGATTGGTTAGTTAGAAAGAATGAAAGATGGATTAGTTAGAAAGAAAGAAAGATGGATTAGTTAGAAAGAATGAAAAATGGATTAGTTAGAAAGAAAGAAAGATGGATTAGTTAGAAAGAAAGAAAGATGGATTAGTTAAAAAGAAAGAAAGATAGATTAGTTAGAAAGAAAGATAGATTAGATAGCAAGATAGATTAGTTAGAAAGAAAGAAATAAAGATAGATTAGTTAGAATGAAAGAAAGAAAGATATATTAGTTAGAAAGAAAGAAAGATGGATTGGTTAGTTAGAAAAAGAAAGAAAGAAAGAAAGAAAGAAAGAAAGATGGATTAGTTAAAAAGAAAGAAAGAAAGAAAGAAAGAAAGAAAGAAAGAAAGAAAGAAAGAAAGAAAGATGGATTAGTTAAAAAGAAAGAAAGATAGATTAGTTAGAAAGAAAGAGATTAGATAGAAAGATAGATTAGTTAGAAAGAAAGATAGATTAGTTATAATAAAAGAAAGAAAGATATATTAGTTAGTTAGAAAGAAAGAAAGATAGATTAGATAGAAAGATAGATTAGGTAGAAAGAAAGAAAGAAAGAAAAAGAAAGATAGATAGATTAGTTAGAATGAAAGAAAGAAAGATAGATATATTAGTTAGAAAAAAAGATGGATTAGTTAGAAAGAAAGAAAGAAAGAAAGAAAGATGGATTAGTTAGAAAGAAAGATAGATTAGATACAAAAGATAGATTAGTTAGAAAGAAAGATAGATTAGTTAGAATGAAAGAAAGATATATTAGTTAGAAAGAAAGATAGATTAGATGGAAAGATAGATTAGTTAGAAAGAAAGAGATTAGATAGAAAGATAGATTAGTTAGAAAGAAAGATAGATTAGTTAGAATGAAAGAAAGAAAGATATATTAGTTAGAAAGAAAGATAGATTATATAGAAAGATAGATTAGTTAGAAAGAAAGAAATATGGATTAGTTAGAATGAAAGAAAGAAAGAAAGATATATTAGTTAGAAAGAAAGATAGATTAGTTAGAAAGAAAGAAAGAAAGAAAGATGGATTAGTTAGAAAGAAAGAAAGATGGATTAGTTAGAAAAAAAGAAAGATTAGATAGAAAGATAGATTAGTTAGAAAGAAAGAAAGAAAGAAAGAAAAAGAAAAAAGAAAGAAAAAGATAGATTAGTTAGAATGAAAGAAAGAAAGATATATTAGTTAGAAAGATGGATTAGTTAGAAAGAAAGAAAGATGGATTAGTTAGAAAGAATGAAATATGGATTAGTTAGAAAGAAAGAAAGATAGATTAGTTAGAAAGAAAGAAAGATGCATTAGTTAGTTAAAAAGAAAGATAGATTAGTAAGAACGAAAGATGGATTAGTTAAAAAGAAAGATAGATTAGTTAGAAAGAAAGATAGATTAGATAGAAGGATAAATAGATAGATTAGTTAAAAAGAAAGAAAGAAAAGTTAAAAAGAAAGATTAGTTAGAAAGAAAGAAAGATTACTTTGAAAGAAATAAAGAAAAAATAAAGATAGTAAGAAAGAAAGACAGAAAAAAGAAAGAAAGAAAGAATAGTTAGAAAGAAAGAAAGATGGATTAGTTAGAAAAAAGGAAAGATTAGATAGAAAGATAGATTAGTTAGAAAGAAAGAAAGAAAGAAAGAAAGAAAAAGAAAAAAGAAAGAAAAAGATATATTAGTTAGAATGAAAGAAAGAAAGATATATTAGTTAGAAAGATGGATTAGTTAGAAAGAAAGAAAGATGGATTAGTTAGAAAGAATGAAATATGGATTAGTTAGAAAGAAAGAAAGATAGATTAGTTAGAAAGAAAGAAAGATGCATTAGTTAGTTAAAAAGAAAGATAGATTAGTAAGAACGAAAGATGGATTAGTTAGAAAGAAAGATAGATTAGTTAGAAAGAAAGATAGATTAGATAGAAGGATAAATATATAGATTAGTTAAAAAGAAAGAAAGAAAAGTTAAAAAGAAAGATTAGTTAGAAAGAAAGAAAGATTACTTTGAAAGAAATAACGAAAAAATAAAGATAGTAAGAAAGAAAGACAGAAAAAAGAAAGAAAGAAAGAATAGTTAGAAAGAAAGAAAAAGAAAGATAGATTAGATAGAAGCATAAATAGATAGATTAGTTAGAAAGATAGATTAGATAGAAAGAAAGAAAGAAAGAAAGATATATTGGTCAGAAAGAAAGAAAGATAGATTGGCTAGAAAGAAAGAAAGATAGATTGGTTAGAAAGAAAGAAAGATAGATTGGTTAGAAAGAAAGAAAGAGATTGGTTAGAAAGAAAGAAAGATAGATAGATTGGTTAGAAAGAAAGAAAGATAGATTGGTTAGAAAGAAAGAAAGAGATTGGTTAGAAAGAAAGAAAGATAGATTGGTTAGAAAGAAAGAAAGATAGATTGGTTATAAAGAAAGAAAGAGATTGGTTATAAAGAAAGAAAGATAGATTGGTTAGATAGATAGATAGACAGAGAGAGAGATCAGCCACTCTGATCAGCCACTCTAAAAATGAGCTCCTGAAAAATTATAAAAGATTGAGCCAAAAAGTGAGACAGAGAGTGAGATAACGACAACAAACAAGAACAAACAACAGAGGAACAACTTGGATTCGGGTAAATACAGATTTTTTTACTAGAAAATACATTTTAATAAAAGAAAGAAGACTTGAACCTGTGGATTAGCATCTGGCTACTGGATCTCCACTCTAACAGCTAACTGGAGTTTTCCCTCCAAAACGCGAAACACTTTTTTAAAGGAACTACAGCTGAAAAACTTCACACAATTTTTGATCTTCAGTTACTAAACAGAGAGATGAGCTTTATCTGGCAAAAATCTTGCACAAAAACTGTATATCTTGGCTTTATTCTGGTAAAATCACTCATTATTACAAGCTAAAAGCTAAGTCAGCTGCAGCTTTGGCTCAGTGCCCAGCCCCCGGCCCAGCCCGATCACCATGGCAACCCCGGCGCAGGCAGAGTGCAGGGAGGTGCTTTACCCAGAGAAGTGCAGAAGTGTACAGGCCAAAAAAAAACACAAAGAGAAAACTCTCAGAGACAACCCTGATCTTCTGTATGCTGACTACATTCAACTCAATGGGAGAAGAATCAAGAACAACCTTATCTTCTTCACCACCTTGATAAATGCATGGAAATCAGCCATCTGTGAGGAATTCAAGAACATTTTTAAAGAAGGAATCGGTCGAGGTGGAAGATTAACTATATGCAAAGATGAAATGCTAGACACAGACAACCCAATCCTCACCATAACCTACTACACTAAAGGCACCTTCCTTCTGCAAGGCAATGAGGCCAGCCTGAATTCATTCGAGGAGATCTTCCCCCTGCTGAAGGCCAGAGTAGAGGAGGAGAGAGACGAGCCTCACGCAAACAGCACAGACTCTGAGGAGGAAGGCCCAGCCATTCTTTCACCTTCATCATCAGACCGTCGACTGAGAGACAGTTTAGCTTTACTGGAACTGGACTTCACTGAATTCAGAGAACACACTCAAGCCAAACTCTCAGACACACGCAACACAAACATCTCCATCCAAGAGCTCAAAGATGAGCTCAGGCAGCTGAAGACAGACACCAACTCCTCCATCACTGAACTCAACAGAGCTCTCAGAGAACTGCAAGGAGAAAACCAAACTCTCCGCGCACATATATGCAAGCTAGAGGAAGACAACGAGAGAAAAGAAGAGAACTTCTCCAGACAACTGCAAGAGATGAGAGAGCAGTTCCAGAAAAACACAGAAGACAACACACTTCACCACAGTACAGCTCCTACTACAGACTACACAAACACAGAGAGCGAGCCTGCCACACACACACAGACCCCTGCAGAAACACAACCCTCCCCCGCCCACCCTCCAGAACCTGACCCAGATGTTCTCCTCCTCATGGACTCTAATGGGAAGTTCTTGGACCCACAGAAACTCTTCCCACATCAGAACGTCTCTGCAAAACGATGCAGCACAACTGGCCAGGCCCAGCAGATCATCAGAGACTTCACAGGACACCCCTCGTACGTCATAATCCACACCGGGACCAATGACCTCCACTCGCTGCGCAACAACACTGCTGATGCGGTCAGAAAAATGGCGGAAATCACCAGCAAAAAGTTCCCAGAATCCCGGATCATTATCTCCACACTTCTCCCACGACATGACACACCACCACACATCATCCACAACATCAACACTGAAATCTCCCGTAGATGCTCTGCACTGCCAAACGTGCACCTGGTCCACCACCACCACATCGGCCTCCACCACCTGTACGACGGACTCCACCTGCACAGAGATGCAGTGCGCATTTTTGCAAGGACCCTTAAAGATGCAGCCCTGGGCCGCACCCCATCATCACCGAGACATCTGCTACCGAACTCCAGAACACTACCGGCCCGTTCACCGCTTCATGCCCAGACACAACCCCCCGACCCCGGCGAGGAATCACCCCTACATGCCCAGACACAACCCCCCGACCCCGGCGAGGAGAGACGTCGGCCGGACGAGTTTCTCACATCATCCTCCACATCCACACCCACTGATGGCCCACTACACACCTGTAAACCTGCAGTCACTAACCCCACGTCCACCCGCTGGCCATCAAGTCCCCATTAGCAATAAGAAACCAAGAAACCCCCCACACCCGGATAAACCCCCCCATCCGAGAGCACAGAGCTACGCTGAAGCTTTAGCCCGGCCCCCCGCTCCACCCTCCAGCTCCAGCTCCAGCTCCAGCTCCACGCCTGCCAGCGAGCTGAGCCAGATCCGAGAGATGCTGCACACACTGTGCAACCAGCTCCTGAACAGATAAGAACACACACAGTGCTCTATTGGAAAAAAAAAAAAAAGAAAAAGTGCACTAATGTAAAATGTTTCACATGTATGTTTTCACATGTAGCTTCACCTTATCTTCTCTCTGTCTCACCAAATAGGTTTTTCTTTTAGAATACAGATGCGTTCATTTCAAATAAGTTGCTGGAATATTCAGGGTCTTCACTCTTCAACATTTGGTTCTAAAAGCACAGACCCTGAATTTCTAAAAAATATTGAAGATGTTGATATCATAATCCTCACTGAAACCTGGTGTCGAAATGATGCGCTCACCTACTGTCCCTCAGGCTATTATGAAGTAATTGTGCCCTCAGTCAAGATAAGTACAGTCCATCGTGGACGAGACTCGGGAGGAATCCTGGTGTGGTACAAGGAGGATCTGGCCAAACACATTTCTACCATTACAGTTGGGAAATTTCATTGCTGGTTAAAATTAAACCAAATTGGCAGTTCAGCTACAGACACATATCTCTGTGCCATCTACATTCCCCCAGCGGAGTCCCCTTACCATGATGAGGAATACCTCAACAACGTCCACACAGAAATCAGCCGTTTCCAGGCCCAGGGAAATGTGCTGCTGTGTGGAGACTTTAATGCGAGAACTGGATCTGAACCGGATGTCATAGATCCAAAGGGCAATGAACATGTGTTTGGCCAAAACCCCCCGAGTCTCACAAGAAAACTTCCACCGAGAAACAACCTTGATCAAACCGTGAATAGAAGCGGTAGAGAGTTGGTGCAGCTCTGCCGAGCCTCAGGCCTGTACATCCTGAACGGCCGGATCAGAGGGGACTCTTTAGGGAGGTTCACGTGCTGTTCAGGTCTTGGAGCTAGTGTAGTTGACTATGCCATCACTGACATGGACCCTTCCTCCTTCAATGCATTCACTGTCAAACAGCAAACTCCGCTTTCTGACCATAACCAAACTAACATCTACATCAAAGCACATCACACACCAGAACAAAACAGGCCGGAAACCTGCCAAATGTATCCGGTCCAGCAGAGGTACAGATGGGCTCCAGACAGCGCAGACAAATTTGTCCAAGCCCTCAGTTCTGAAGAACTAAAAAATCTAATAAATACATTTATTAATAAGAAATTCGAAACAACTAAAGATGGTGTTAATTCGGCTACAAATAAAAATAAATTACATATTTAAAAAAGCAGCACATAAAAGTGAATTGAAAAAGAAAGGCAAAAAATACACTAAAAATACTCCAAAAGATGAAAAATGGTTTGACTCAGACTGCAAAACATTAAGAAAACAACTTAGAAAATTATCAAATCTGAAACATAAAGAACCAAACAACACTGAGATAAGAACTGAATACTTTTCTAAACTAAAAATATATAAAGACACAATTAGAGTGAAAAAGCAACACCATCTGACCAAAAGTATAGAAGAATTAGAACATTCAATAAATCAGAATCAGTTCTGGGATATGTGGAACAATCTGAGCACAACGAAACCACAAGACCTGCCAATACAAGATGGAGAAATTTGGACAAATCATTTTGAAAACTTGTATAAAGAAATCCCATCAAACCAACTTAATGATAATTATAATCTGATCAAACAAAATCTACAAACTCTTGAAGAGACAATTAAAAATAATCAAAATCCACTTGACTTCCCAATTACACACGAAGAATTGACAAACAAACTCAAAAGCCAGAAAGGAAAGAAATCTTGTGGTCCTGACAGCATTCTAGGAGAGATGCTGAAACACAGCACACCTGAGCTGCAGGCGGCTGTGCTCAAACTGTTCAACATTGTACTTAGTTCAGGCTGTTTTCCTGACATCTGGAGCCAAGGACTTATTACCCCAATTCATAAGAGTGGAGATAAATTGGACCCTAATAATTTCAGAGGCATTTGTGTGAGCAGTAATCTGGGGAAGTTATTTAGCAGTATTTTAAACAATAGAATTGTAAGCTTCCTTAACGAACACAATGTCCTGAGCTCGAGTCAGATTGGCTTCGTTCCAAATCACAGAACTACTGACCACATTTACACCCTACACACCCTAATCAATAAACACGTAAAACAGACCAAAAACGGAAAAATATTTGCATGCTTTGTCGATTTCAAAAAAGCATTTGATTCTATTTGGCACAACGGATTATATTATAAACTTTTACAAAGTGGTGTAGGGGGTAAAGTTTATGACACTATAAAATCAATGTATTCGAACAACAAATGTGCAATACGAATTGGCAACAAACACACAGAATTCTTCACCCAGAAAAGAGGAGTGCGGCAGGGCTGTGGGCTGAGTCCAACGCTGTTCAACATCTACATTAATGAACTAGCGGTGCAGCTGGAGCAGTCTACGGGCCCTGGACTCACTCTACAGGACAGGAGCATCAAGCTCTTGCTGTACGCAGACGACCTGGTGCTGCTGTCACCCACTGCACAGGGACTACAGCAGCACCTGGACCTGCTGGAGAACTACTGCCAGAACTGGGCCCTGGCAGTCAACCTCACCAAGACCAACATTATGGTCTTTCAGAAGAAGCCCAGATGTCAGGAACACAGATACCAGTTCAGCCTAGGCAGCACCGCCCTAGAGCACACGATGCAGTACACTTACCTCGGCCTGGTCATCACTGCATCGGGGAGTTTCAGTGTGGCAGTGAATGCTCTTAAAGATAAAGCTCGAAGAGCTCTCTACGCAATTAAGAAAAAATTCCAAAACATTGAATTACCGATTCCAATCTGGTGTAAAATCTTTGATAGTGTAATTCAGCCCATTGCGCTGTATGGAAGTGAGGTTTGGGGTCCACTCAGTGATCAGAGCTACACTAGATGGGACAGGCATCCAACAGAAGCCCTACACACTGAATTCTGCAAAATGATTCTAAAACTACAAAGGAAAACACCCAATAATGCATGCAGGGCAGAATTAGGCCGATTCCCATTGATTATCAATATGCAAAAAAGATCCCTCAAATTCTGGATGCATCTAAAATCAAGTCCCACAGAATCGCTACATTTTAAAGCTCTACAAACCCAAGAACTGAACCCCGAAAAGAGTCCCCTCAGTCAGCTGGTCCTGAGACTCACTAACCCGACTAACCCTACTAACACTAACCAGTCTCAGACCAGCACTGCTTCTCACACTAACATCAGAATAAACCAAATTACCAAACAGTCTAAAAATTCATATCTGGAACATTGGGATCAGGAAACTAAAACACAAAGTAAATTACAATTCTATCGAAATCTGAAATCAAATTATGAACTCGAAGAATATCTCCAGAGTGTGAGAGACACAAAGCAGAGACGGATCCTGAGCCGGTACAGGCTGAGTGAACACAGTCTCGCCATCGAGACGGGCAGACACAGGAAGAGCTGGTTACCCCGAGAGCAGAGGGTGTGTGTTCACTGTACGACAGGAGAGGTCGAGACAGAGACGCACTTCCTCCTTCACTGTCACAAATACAGTTCAGTCAGAGAACTCTACTTTAGCAAACTCACTAACGTAATACAGAACTTCACAACCATGACTGAAGTAGATCAGATGAAGATCCTGCTAGGAGAGGGCCAGACAGCAGCACTCACTGCCAGATACGTGTGTGTGTGCCACAGCCTGAGAGACAGCAGGTGAATGTGTGTGTAATGTGTGTGTCTGACCTCAGTGTGTTTCCCCACTGTCCACCACAGTGACCTTCAGTGACGTGTGTGTGTGTGTATGTTAAAACACTGTGGTATAAAATGTTCCGATACTATAATTTGTATATATGTTAAAACACTATGGTGTAAAATGTTTACAGATATTATAATTTGTTACACTGTTAATTTGTACAATTAATTTAAGTAGTACATTTAGATTTAAGTTATGTTGTAATATTTTATTATTTTGATGTCTTTTACAAGCTTTGGCAATATTGTAATATGTACAGTCATGCCAATAAAGCAATTTTGAATTGAATTGAATTGAATTGAATAGATAGACAGACAGACAGACAGACAGACAGACAGATAGATAGATAGATAGATAGATAGATAGATAGATAGATAGATAGATAGATAGAAAGATAGATTGGTTAGATAGATAGATAGATAGATAGATAGATAGATAGATAGATAGATAGAGTATATAGATAGATTGGTTAGAAAGAAAGAAAGAAAGAAAGAAAGAAAGAAAGAAAGAAAGAAAGAAAGAAAGAAAGATTGGTTAGAAAGAAAGAAAGAACAATAGATTGATTGGTTAGAAAGAAAGAAAGAAAGATAGATTGGTTAGAAAGAAAGAAAGATAAATTGGTTAGAAAGAAAGATAGATAGATAGATAGATAGATAGATAGATAGATAGATAGATAGATAGATAGATAGATTGGTTAGAAAGATAGATAGATAGATAGATAGATAGATAGATAGATAGATAGATAGATAGAAAAAGTTTGAAGATAGATAGCTAGATAGATAGATAGAAAAAGTTTGAAGATAGATAGATAGATTGGTTAGAAAGAAAGAAAGATAGATAGATTGGTTAGAAAGAAAGAAAGAAAGAAAGAAAGAAAGAAAGAAAGAAAGAAAGAAAGAAAGAAAGAAAGATTGGTTAGAAAGAAAGAAAGAGATTGGTGAGAAAGAAAGAAAGAAAGAAAGATAGATTGGTTAGAAAGAAAGATAGATAGATAGATAGATAGATAGATAGATAGATAGATAGATAGATAGATAGATAGATAGATAGATAGAAAAAGTTTGAAGATAGATAGATAGATAGATAGATAGAAAGATAGAAAAAGTTTGAAGATAGATAGATAGATAGATATATAGATAGATAGATAGAACGAAAGAAAAAGTTTGAAGATAGATAGATAGATAGATAGATAGATAGATAGATAGAAAGATAGATGGATAGATGGATAGATAGAAAGAAAAAGTTTGTAGATAGATAGATAGATAGATAGATAGATAGATAGATAGATAGATAGATAGATAGATAGATAGATAGAAAAAGTTTGAAGATAGATAGATAGCTAGATAGCTAGATAGCTAGATGGCTAGATAGATAGAAAGAAAGAAAGAAAGAAAGAAAGAAAAAGTTTGAAGATAGATAGATAGATAGATAGATAGATAGATAGATAGATAGATAGATAGATAGATAGATAGAAAAAGTTTGAAGATAGATAGATAGATGGATAGATAGATAGATATATATATAGATAGATAGATAGATAGATAGATAGATAGATAGATAGAAAAAGTTTGAAGATAGATAGATAGATAGATAGATAGATAGATAGATAGATAGATAGATAGAAAAAGTTTGAAGATAGATAGATAGATAGATAGATAGAAAAAGTTTGAAGATAGATAGATAGATAGATAGATAGATAGATAGATAGATAGAAAAAGTTTGAAGATAGATAGATAGATAGATAGATAGATAGATAGATAGATAGATAGATAGAAAAAGTTTGAAGATAGATAGATTGGTTAGAAAGAAAGAAAGAAAGAAAGAAAGAAAGAAAGAAAGATTGGTTAGAAAGAAAGAAAGAGATTGGTGAGAAAGAAAGAAAGAAAGAAAGATAGATTGGTTAGAAAGAAAGAAAGATAGATTGGTTAGATAGATAGATAGATAGATAGATAGATAGATAGATAGATAGATAGATAGATAGATAGAAAAAGTTTGAAGATAGATAGATAGATAGATAGATAGATAGATAGATAGATAG